>NC_042286.1:10408084-11150584 GCF_901000725.2 Takifugu rubripes | reverse complement strand
GTTAGCGCTTGTCACAGAAGAGTAAAAACGATGTAATTGGAGTGCTGATGCTATTTACTGGGGAAAGAACTCTGGAATGGAAGGTAGTTTCTCCGGATGATCCCAGCGCGGCTGTTCATTTGCACAAACACGTGCACAAAAATCACAGATTTGTCAGCGGGGAGCTGCTCTTGGACTACCGCTTACACGGAAATGCTTTCATCGCCCGTTTGAAGACGCCCAAAAAGCTACTTCTGAGCATGCACTGGCGTCGCTCGTGTCCACAGGGGGGCGAGGAACCACGGAGAATGTCTTAATCCTTCTCTGTGGCAAAGATCTCTCCACGAGCTCTCCTCAAATAGTTTATTTTTCATCTGCTCGTCGTCTGTATCCTCTTTATGTCTCTCCTATCCTGCTGGATCTGGGGCTGGGTTGCTGAGCTGGATCCTGGGCTGAGATCCTGGGCTGGATCCTGGGCTGGGATGCTTTACGGTGATGCAGAACATTGCTGGTAGATACAGAACATCAGAAAAAACACTTGTTGCTTGAATCTCCTTTTGCTACATGCTGAAACCAAATCCTTCCCTTGAGCAACCTCACTCAAGCCGCCTGTTCGGAAAGTGTTCCCAAGGTGCTTCATGATGTGGGAGATGGTCCTGGTCCGCCTCTCTTCCTGGTCCACAATATCCCAGACCAAGTGGTTGGAACCAAGCTGGCTTTAAACCAGTTTCGATACCGCCTCAGTGTTTTCAGTGTGAGGAAATCAGCTAAAAGTGGCTCATGCTAACCGTTCATTCTCATCCTGGAATTTGGTTCTATCGAAGGTTTATCCCAGTTCCGGCAGTGCCGCTGCATCACATCACAGTAAACTTTATCTCCACTGTGCAAAAGCAAGATCTCTTATGTTTTCTAAAAATGTGCTTTTGTCTTTATACAGGAGAACTCTGTGCTAACTAGCCGCCACAGTTCACTTGTAATGTAATGGTATTTGTCTTTTCAAAGCGCCCACACTCTCCTCTCCTCATTTACCTCTTCAGGATCCACAAACACATTAAAAAAAATAAAATAAATCACAGGCTTTTAATCAAACTCCCGCACATGCACACTCTCATATGGCCTCATTCTCCCATTCTCTATCATCACACCTGTACTGCAGCTGTTTCCTGTATTTTGTTGCCTTTTTCCTCTTGTTTTACTGGTTTTTTTCAGTTATTTTTGTGCAACCTTGGTAACAGGTGACGATGGTGAACTGGTAGCACGCTGAGTCATTTCAAACACGACACGCTTGACACAATCAGCGTAAATGTGACACACAAACTTTTAAAACCGGAATTATTCCAGACATTTGGTCCAGTTGTTTGGCCGTTTTGTACTGGGGAGCGGGTGATTACGGAAGAGCCACCTTTGCAAGTCTGTGGGCCATTTTCTTTAACCTTGGATCTCCAGGACAGGGCTGTAGCATGGTTACACCTTCCATCTTGGGTGTCGTGACTTCCTGTGGCGTTCAGAACACATCAAGCACAGTTTGCCGACTGAAATATTTCTCCAAACGTTCTTCTTTGCGCTTCCTGTCTGGCTCTCCCAGCTCCCCATGAGTTCACCAGGGGCTGGTCTGCGTCTCAGGTCACCACCTTAGTTTAAAGATGGTTGCCCTTACCCACAATCCTCTGCTCTGCTTCTGGAGGAAAATCTGCCCCATCAGTTTGGTGTTTTTCATTTTTTGGGATGAAATTAGTCACAGCATGAGATTTGAGAGAGGACGTTCTCATCTGTGAGGACTGTGGGATTACAAACACCCCAAATATCAAACGCTGCTCTGTTTCCTGTCGTCCCAGTTACGTGTCCGCAGGATTGTCAATGTGCGCTTCTTAAATCCGCCTCGATCAAACCTGGCGCACAAAAGAACCTCTGCTGGTTTCAACCCAAAACGAGCTTAAAACCAGGATGCTTAACATTATTTTGGTGTGAAATTACAGCGTTTGCCTGCAGTCTTCAATCCTTTTAAAGTGTAAATGAGGGAAAGTGACAGATTTGTTTCTCTGCATCCCAAATATCACTTTTTCTTCATCGCTTGCTCACTGGACTGTTTTGTAATATATAATGAAATATGTACGATGAATAAAAGGATGTAAAAGAGTCTAGATGATAGACGCCCGCAATAGTACAGGATTAAAATCTAATATATGATAAGCCGTCTTATACTGTATTTAAAAAAACTCTGACTTCAATCCAACAATCAAGTAAAAGGACAAGTTGGTGCATTTGAAACAGGCGTAGAAACTCTTCCAGTCTGTCCTCAGCATGAGGAAAAGTGGGATAAATCACTTCATCACTTCATCGGCGATGCTTTTAGACTTATCCTTGATGCTCAATCGCTAATCTTTCAGGGCCTCATTATTTACCATATTTCCATTGGTCACAGACAAATGAAAGAAATGGCATTTTAAATCCTTCAGATTTCTTTGAGCCTCGTAAATTCCTGAGGTTTCCAGTGTTTATGAAACGTGGAGTGACCAGAGGGTGCTCGAGGACCTCTTCCTGTATGAAAAATGTAGTTGGCTGCTATCTTTCCAAATTCCCCCCCCCGGGCGAAAAACCCCATCCGAGCTCATTTTTCCGTACCCGGCCTTCCTCTTTTCAAGCGCTGCTCTTCTATTTAATTAAAAAACCATCTGATCAGCTGTGTCCAGTCTCAGAGAAGTCGGATAAGGGTGAGACAAAGGAGCAGCGAGTGCTAGCGTAATGCTACCATGAGAACCTGGAGTAGCGGGGAAGAGGGAGAGCTCTGTTCATCCTGCAAAACTCATTTTGAGCAACAATGAGCCTGTCAGTCATGGATGAAAAGGCAGTGGCGGCTCGGGGCGTGCGCTTCCTTTTATCACAAAGTATCTGCATTTTTAGAAAAATCCGCAGAGGACACGGAGCAGCGTTTGACCACTGCAGGCTGCAATAATTGGCTGCTGCATTAAATGCCACAACTTCCTGGTGCAGTGAAGCTGCTGAGGAGGAGCTTCCACCATTAAAGCTGCCTGTGACCGCCACTGACGCTCGGCTGGATTTGTTCAGGGATTTGAAAAACCAGCTTCCTGCACAGGTACCCCCACGGGGACCAGCGTCGGGGGCTCCAGGTGCTCCGATTCCTGTAGAAAAGAAAGGACTCGGTAACTACAGGAGGCTCGTTTTGATGCAGCTGGTGCGAGCGATTGAATGCTGCCCTGTAATTGTGGTTCAAAGAGACGGCTCATTGCTCCTCCGACGAGTTTTATAAATCTACTTTCAGCTGTTTTGATATTAAAATCCTTCTCCCCCCCCTGTCTCCTCTCTCTCTCTCTCAAAGGTGTTACCTGGTATACTGACGAAGCACTGCTGCATCTTACCAGACAGGAACGCAGGTAAGGGCCTCCCGGCATGAGACACACCAGTTTCCACCAGTTTCCACTGCTGAAACAGGAAGTGCCAGTCAGTAGTTGGGGTTGAGGCTGATCCTCAGCGAGTGGCGGTTAGCTTCTTCTTACCTTATTTGGTGTGGGGGGGGGAGGTTCCCGTAATGATCACGGGCTTCTTCACATCGTTGCAGGTGTGAAGAGGTGGCTGATGAAATTGAAGAGCAGGGAGATATACTCAGGTACCTGGCCGTAGTCCGCTGCCACGCTAACCTCTCAGCCGCAGAAAAGACATGCATGCACGCTGGCTGCAACCCCATCCATCCCACTAACAGAAGCTCGCTCTCGCCCTGCACGTGCGCAACTTCTTCCATCGTATTAGAAGCTGTGTTCTGGACCCGCGTCTCTGTTTTCTGTGCAAAGCCTCGCGAGAGCGTTGCGACCACGGCGCCTTGAGTTTCATAGACACACTTCCCAGGAAGCAAATGCACACCGTTCCCAGGCGAGAAACGCTCGGAAACCCCAACGTGACCCCTGATAATAGGGCAAGAACTCATATTCTGCATTCTGAGCACTGAAATCCAGCCACTGTGTATGTTTATATTACTGAATGTGCATGTCTATATTAATGAGCACTAAGGTGCATAAAAAGATATACAAATTATAAGTCCTGTGTGTGTGTGTGTCTGTGTGTGTGTGTGTGTGTAGGCACAGGCATTTTACTGGTTTAAATCAAATATACACCTGTATTTGCTGAGCACCAGAAAACTGCTTCCAACAAACTCAGTGTCCCCCAACTATCTGCATTTATTATGTGAGCCTTGGCATCCTGTCTCCATAGTAACCAAGCAAAAAAGTCCATGCAAAAAAAAAAGGTACAGAAGAAAAAAACATTTTTTTCTCTCTGGTAACTGGATGATGCTTGGCTGTTCCACTTTGAGGAGACGGACACGTGAAGCATCTGTGGTGCTGAAGGAGGCTTCTCAGGAGACCAGATCTGCCTCCGCTCATCAAAGGGAAAGAGTGGACGGAATAATGTGGAAAATGATGACGAGTGAGGAAGATCAGAGGAGACTTCGACAGTAACAACCATGGAGGGATTAATTTCCAAGACTGGAGAAGATGAATGAAATACCTGTGTGTGTGTGTGTGTGTGTGTGTGTGTGTGTGTGTGTGTGTGTGTGTGTGCGCGCGCGCGCGCGCGAGCTACAAGTATCTGTTACATTACAGCGAACAATGACTCCCTCTAGTGGTCATTTCAACTCTCTTTCTTCCAGTTTCTGTTTCTGCAGATTAAAAAAAAATCTTGTAAGAAGAAACTTAATCACCCCCCCCCACACACACACACTGACAGAGTCTGTATGCTCTTCTCTTTTTACTGGATCTCATTTTGGTGACGAGTACTCACAAACGCACCAGTTCTATTTATAGCTGTCATTATATTTCCGGTCCTCCGGTGCCACATTCTGAAAATAAATTCAACAGTCATCTAGCCAGTAACTCAATCGCTCAGCTTCTGGACATCGGTATTATGGTCACGCAAAGACCAGATATATCGAAGAGATGCGCTCTCGGATTTCTGATGCATGCGGCTGTATCCTGAATGCAGAGTCGATGCAACAAGATGCTGACCAGCGTGTTCTTCAGAGGCATTCCCTTTCAGGCCTTTCTGGCTTTGGAACATTCCGTTGTACCTTGAATCCATATTGCATTGGTCTCCGTGATGACCGACAACACCCCCAGGCCCCCCACCCAAATAAACTTCAGCCATGTAAAGATAAACCAAATAACCGCTGTTGACTTACGCGCATATACATACATGTCATTTTTGTCATCAGCTCGCCACACCTGGCTGTTTTGTGCCAGGATAACGTACGAGGTTTTTTGTCTGATATATGTTGCCATGGAAACAAGCTGGCCTGGAGGGGGTGCAAAAGAGATGCTAGAGAGCGAGACTGAAAGAGATGGAGATCAACGCGTCCGTGAACTCTCTGGTGATCATCCAGTTCTGCGCATTCCAAATTGAAAAGTGCCTCCTCGTCCCGAGGCGCTCCTCACTGCACCTGACTTCGTCCTCAGCAACAGCACCTGTCACCGTGGGCACCCCCGCACCCCCGCAGTGAAGCTCCCGGACGCCACAGTGGTGCAGCAGCAGCCTCATCATGCGGCCGGTCGGGAGCCGAGCTCCTACTCTCCGTTTATCTTCTCAAGCCTGCGAGAGGATGCACATGGAAGCACTCAGCATCCATCCAGCCTCCGCGCGCACGCGGGTTGCTCATGATATGAACCAGTAAGAAAACAACAGGCAAAGAAGCAGTGGACTTACTTCCTGTCCTTGCCACAGCTCTCGGAGGGTTGATGGAATGGTGGCAAACTTGCAAAAACTAAAATGACAAGCGGGGTCCTCTCAAGGGTCGCGCGGCGGCCATGAGCGTAAAATCAATGTGAGACATCGGCGAGTAAAAAAGTGAGTAATGCCATGAAAATCAGCATAAAGCTCCTGCAAAGATAGTGGCACAAGTGCGTGTCCGTGTGCAACGGCCTGTTTCTACGCATATGTGGGGTCCAGCTGTTTAAGCATGGTAACGTTAAGATAACTGCAGTATGTGAGACACTATATTCGTGCTGGAGGCCTTCAGCTCCTCATTTCTGCTTTCCTCCTGACTCCTGTAGTTGATAGTGAGTCCTGCGCTATCTCTCCTCCTCAGCCTCCTTAGTCTCCCTCCGCCATGAGTCGGTGCCCTAGAGCCCCGCAGCCCCATCACAGCTCTCTCCTCCTCCTCTGCGCTCCCCAGGCGTAGCCACTGGACCGCTACGAGAGCGGGGAGCTGTGAAAGATAGCCTCTCTCCCTCCAGGTCTCCGTTTCTCGGCAACCGCTCTGCCGCAGCCACAAATTGATTGTAAACAGATATGACACAGAAGCACCGTAGATTCGAGGGAAAAATCAACAACCTGTTTATTTTGCCTTCTGAAATTGGGCACTGATGTGGGCGACTGTGTCCAGGTGCAAATCGGTGTTTATTTGCGTGATTCCACGAATGCTAACAGCGATACGGCAAGGGCGATGCTGGGGATGTCAGATTTTTGGAGGTGAGGCCAGTCGGCACCGCGTAGATGTTGCTGGCTGTGTTTGTTTGGGGCCTTTTTCCGGCACCAATTAAGCTTCTCGGCGTGCCGGTACCCCGGAGCACATGATCCATCTTCCTGCTCTCCTATACCTGAACCGCTCGTCTCCGACGCACCGAGGGCGCGTTTTGATTAAATCTACAGTCGTCCCCATTTCCTCGTTGCTCATTAGCAATGAATGATGGCAGCAAATGGAAGTAAACTGCAGGTGTGCCGGTTGTTGCTGCTCTGCCGACAAACGTTTAAATGACTTTTTGACCGTTTAGATCACGGTAATGAGGAAGGTGCGGATTCTGGCAGAGAAGCACCGTCTCGTTAAACAGAGTGTCCTGATATATCTGATGATTGATTTCGACATTTCTGCTGATACAATAGAGTCTGACAGGAGAAGAAGGTCGATGCTAATGCTGGTGCCGCTTTAGCAAAGGAACTAACTAACAGCACTGTTTGTGGCCTCTGGGACTTCTCAGGTGAAGTTTCTCATCTCTGTAGACACCAGATTAATCTGCGCCTTGCAGCTTTGCAGTATCAGTTTTAATCCATTTCTGGAAGTAACCTTATTGTGAAGAACAATACCTTCAACTTGGGAGTAGAGTTTGAAACCAGAAGATATTGAGGCAATTTCTTTCTCTCCACAGCCCACATCATCCTGGACAGAAGCCTTTTCCCCATCTGGTCTCCTAAAACTGTTGTGTGATTGGCCAGAAACACAGAGTGGGCGGGGCTAATGCCAGAGAGTGGAAATGCCATCCGCCTATGGTGCAGGGTGGGCCACATATCATGTTTTTCCAATCTTCTCGTGTCCAATTCTGGTGCGAATTATAACCTCACTGTCGTGTTCTACGATGACAGGAGCGGCGCTGGTGTGGTCTCCCGCTGCTGTAGCCCATCTTTTTCAAGGTTGGACTGCTGACCATCTGTCTGTCTGTCCATTCTCTAACCTCTCATGACAAGGCATTTTTGATGGTTTGTATTTTGCCACACTCAGAGTCTCCTCTTCCCCCATTCTTCCCTATTTTGATGCTCAGTTTGGACGTCTACATGCCTAAACGCACTGAGTTGCAGCCGTGGGATTGGCTGATTAGCTATTTGTGTTAACAAGCAACTGTTAACAGCTGGAAGTGGGAACAAAACCTGTAATGCATACATTTCTTCTCCTGCTGTCCTACAGATTGCAGGGGTCTGATCACTTTCTACTGAATGAGAAGTCTCTTTAGCCATCAGGCTGCATTACTGTCATTTTACCCCTGACCTCAGGTCAGATTTAGGCCTTCGTCTGTGAAATAGCAGAGACTGGCTCTGCTAACAGAATCAGTGTGTTTTCAAAGGAACTGACATTCCCTGCTGACGGGGCTTTAGCCAGCAGCTTAGCCGCCGTTTGTCTGGAGATGATGGCTGTAATGGCGTTCGTGTGGACTTCAGAACAAACACAACGTAGACGGTCTAACACCCTCCTGTGGGTTTGTTATGCCTACTTTGATCTTGGCTGATGAAGAATAAAAGTACTTAGTGGCATAAGGTGGATTTGACAGTGTTTCCAGTTGATGGGTGGACCCCCAGATGGACCCCCAGATGTGGCAAGATGCTTTAAAGTGAGAGAAACAACCAAAATGGAACGCAATCTTAGGGCGCGTCTGTCTCCACTCTTCTTGGCGTCTTGCTGGCTGCTCTCCAGGGAGCTTGTGGTACTGTTCTCTCCAGGACTTTCCTAGCTAGCTAATTAGCCTCATAGCTAGCAGCTCGGTGAAGGTGGAGGGTTTATACGGTGTGTTCTCTTGACAAAGATACTGAAAATTTACCATTCTTTATCAGTTTTTAAACCTAAAGAAGCCTTTCAGCTCAGAGGTTAAACTTGTTCAGGAAACTAAGAGAAGTGCTGGCGATTTGAAAATCATGGTAGGACCGAGATGACCAAGAACCACAGCAAGGGTTCTTCCATTGAACCTGTTCCCGTCCTTGGATTATAAAGGAGTAATGTGCGATACACTGGCTCACCGCAAGAGGGCGTTTAAGACGCATTAGCTTCATATTAGTGAATATTATATAATCTACTAATTTGGACTGGAACTAGAGGTTTATTTCCAGGTGAACTAATGTCTCTAAAAACTTGCTCCTGGACTGTTTTTCTCTACCTTCTCCTTACCATATACCTCTATCTCTGAGCCTATAAGGCGTTTCAGATGATACCAGGCACTTGTGCTCTTAGACGTCTCACGTCCAGTAAAATAACATTTGCTGGATCTGTCGTGTTTATGCCCAAGGGGCCGACTCTCCTCGGCTGCTCCACCTCAGCCATCAGGAACAAACAGTGTATTAATATTCCTTTTTAGCAACCGTTTGTACTGACACGCCGTTTGGACACATCGGTGCGCTCATAGATCCGGGCGCTTTATGACAGTTTTATCTAGATTTTCTTTCTTTGATCCTGGACTGGAATCCCTTAGCATGGTCTAGCTCATCATCCTGCAGCAGCTTATTGCTGACGTAACATCGTGTCTCAGGCTTCTGTCCTGATTTATTGTCTCTGTCATGGACATGGTCATAATTTTGGGCTGCGTGAATAATCTGTAATGGTCTCTCTGATGGCGCCACAACCTTCCGACGGAATACTTAAATGCGATTGGTCGAACCCGAAAAGCAGCACTAGCATCATCTATAGCGACCTGTCGCCTCCTCAGGGAGGTCCGACTGAGCGCCAAGCTCAGAGGCAAATATTGTTCTTTTCAGAGGAAGAGCTTGTGAAAGCAGAAGTTCTCCTAAAGCAATAAAGCCCAGGCAGTCATGAAGACAGATGGAGGTCTCCGCTCGCATCCTGCGTGTCCAATGGCGCAGGCCTGGAAAAGACCCCGCTGGGACCGCCCCCAGGGGGAGACACACGCGGGACTCTGATTAGGACGGCAATAATAGTGTTTTCCCGTCAGCAGAATAGTGTGTGGGCCTCGGAGAGAGAGGCGCCTCATTATAGCCAATAAGTGTGTAAAGCTCAGAATCACGTTTCAGAACGGAAACATCTGGCCAGAGGGTGTAAAGCGGCAGCAGGTAAACGGCTCATGCGTCGTATTCACGGTAAATCTTTGGCTCGGCAGAGACATCAAACAGCTTTTCATCTTTTTGTGTGATTACGGAAGCTGATATAGGAGACATTGAGATGATGGCACAAAGAGGGTGGATTTAACTCCACACATTAAAGGAAAAGTCAGTTTCTATAGCAACATTGTAAAAAAAACAACAGTGTTTGAAGATATTTCTATGAATATTGACCCACGATGAGGCCACCACCTCTGTCGTTCAATTCTGGGTCTCACCACTAGGTGGTGCCAAATCCCACACTGCACTTTTAAATGAAGGCATCTCTCTGAACCAGGTGGGGTTTTTAAATTTTGGGTTAAGGTTTCTATTTTTAGTAAAGAAATAATCCTAAATAACGTTTTAACCTGGATGCGAAGCCCACGAATAAGCTTTTATCAAAGAGACACACAGAAAACTGACTAAATCATCTCTCCTGATGTCAGGCCTCAGTTGTTGTGAATCATATTAAAGTAGATTAATTAGGGTTTTTTTAATGTCTGTTGACTACATCTGCTCCTTTTCCCTGCTGTGTGCTGCTATTCTTGTCGCTTCACAGCAGCTCCAACCATAACTGTTCCTCAGCAGCGATTGTCTCCGATGAGTGAAACAACTTTATAATGAAGGCTTTTCTTTTCCCACTTCATCCCCGTTGCTGCAGCCCATGCATCACCTGCTGCCGATGATGTCGCATCTGCATGCGCTTCATTTTCTGCCCCACCAGGCTCATGCATTATTGAACGAGTGCGAGTCCGAGCCTGCTAAAATCAGAGGGCAGCGTTTTATCTCTCGCCTCTGTTTTCCCCAGCTGTGGGGGCTGCGGGGTCTTTAATTGCACCGTCTGAGCCCACAGTGACTCTGCAGCCTTTGTCTTGCTTGGAGCAGCATAATTCATTCAGATTTATAGTGTGTGTCTTTAGCGTGTGTGTACCTGCTGTCTTACACAGAATGGTCGTTAGGAAGGCAGCCCAATATGTATCAATACCTTCAATATTGACGGGTTGGGCTTAAACTTAAACAGGCCTCGGAGTCCAACGAGAACGGCGGATTCTAGGAAACTGGCCACACGGAGAGCTGCAAACTCTCTCAAAGGCTTCATGGAAATATGGTTTTTTGGGCGGCTGTTGGTGCTGCAGGCAGGAACAAGACTGATTCCCTCCTCTGCAGACGTTGCACCGTAAGACCAAGAGATGGTGCTGTGTTTCTTAACAGTAGACACACACACACACACGCACACGCACGCACACGCACGCACACACACACACACACACACACACACACATTCTTGTACCGCAATTTTTGCGAGGACTTTCATAGACAATTTATTAAGCAGCTCCCTATTCGAACTCTAACCATCCCAACTAACAAAAGCTTAACTCTCAAACAGTCTTTTGAAGTTTTGAGGATGCACCTAAACATCCTCACTTCCCAAAAATGTCATCACCTTCTTCAGATCCTGCAGCATCCTCTGCAGCTGCACCATTTTTTTTTTTTAAACCTCATGTCATCACCTACAAGGTGTATTTTGGTACTTGATATGTAGCAAGTACAAGAACACACACACACAATACAGGTCACCTATGCTGCTTAGCATTCACCTTCCGTGCACTGTATCTTTAGTCTGCAGGCCTGAGAGGGTGAATCTCTGGCTGCTGCAAATCCATTTTTCTTTTTTTTGCGTTAGATGTGCATCATTTTCACACAGCACCGAGTGCCGGGGGAGGAAACCAGCTTTGGATACGGTCTAGCGGAGCGGAGACCCGGGACCCATGAGCCATTCAATCTGCGTGCCGTCACAACACGTCAGGTGGACGCCTAAGCCGCTCCAGCAGGCTCCGCGCACACCGACAACTATTTAAGGAGTTTCTAACAGCCTGCCTAAACAGTGCAAGGTCAACACTCGCAGTGATAAGAGGGGGGAATTGAGCAGGCGGCCGGCGTGGCGTGAACACTCCGGATAATTGAAACAGGGAGGGTGACAGACGTGGCTGCGGGGTCGGTGGAGGATGGGCCTGTTTTTTCTGTCTTACACAATATTTGCTGTCATCATGTTTATTATTCATAGCGTTTCGACTGCACCGAAGCACCTGGACCACCTCAAAATTGAGGAAATTAATCACTGCAGTGACACCCTTTTATAGCTATCAGGCAGAGCCAGGAAGTGTCCGGAGTCAGCATGAAAGACAATTTATATAGTTTCATTATTAATAAGCTCCCTTTTACCTAAACTGGGGATTTCCTGGCACAGAAGAATAAGGCCACAAGTGCAACCATGTGAAAACTCCAGATAATTAGAGGAGCCAGGCTAAGTTCCTGCAGCATCCTCTGCAGCTGCAGCTAAACCTCATGGTCACCTCAGGGGGGACAGAAATGTTTTCTCGCCGATAACAGCAACATGGGTATTTTCTCATTTAATCCGGAAGGGTTATCTCACCCTTCCAATCAGGTGTTGTGTTCCGCCCAAGCTGCTCGGGAGGGGGGGGGATTAGGGAAACAGGTCAGGTGTGAAGAGTTCCTCTCAGGAAGATTGTTCCCACACACCATGTCACCCATCATTCCCAGCCAGCTTTAGTAATGGAGCAAGGTTCCATGCTGAGGAAGCACGAGCAGGCTGGAGATGGATGTTCAGCCCTGACCAGAAGTCCAGAGGGTTGATGGGACACGAAGAGGGCCTGCATGGATCTGTGGAGCGTTTTTGGGGAATGGCATGTTTACTTCATTTGTCACCTCCTTCTGGTTACCATCGCGAGGTGCCCGGGCCCAAATCCATTTCCCAATCCTCACGATTCAGCACTTGACCTTGAGATGATCTCTCAGCCCAGCTATTTTTATTCCCACAATGATCATCGCGGTCATCTCTGCTGCGTTTTTTTGCCTGAAATGGTGCAGATCCAGAGCTCCCAGGAAGGGATCTGCCCACACCTGCAAAAATCCAGCCGTTCTTTATTGTAGTTTTAGGTCTGAACTTGTTCTTCTTTTCACTTTCATGCAGTTGTATTCCCGCATCTATCCTCTAGGGGGAGCTGTGATCTTTTTTCCAAAGCTTTGTTTGAATAAAATCCCACTATACTAATGGAACACACACACACACACACACACACACACACACACACACACACACACACACACACACACACGGTTGCTCATATTATATGTGACCCCTGAAGGAAGATTTTAATTACAGGGGAGTGCTTTTTTTCTGAGTGCTTGTGTTTCTGACAGTGCCAGCAGATAGAAAAAACAGCCGTTATCAGAACAGTGGGGAAATATAAAATTTGAGGATTACAGCAAGTCCTTGTAGAATGCCTTTTTCTGACAGGGCAAGTTTGGTATATATATTTTTTTCTTCAGAAGCTAAGTGGGGGCAGTCGCACGTTGACACCCACAAACTGAAACTCAGGCTGAGGTGCGGCCTAAACTCGCCCCCAGTTTCCCGGTCTCCTTCTTTTGCGTGAAGCCACATTCACTCGTGGCACGCGCTCGTCGTGCGGTTGAGTTTACTTGTCGCCATTTGGTGCGTTTGAGCGGAACAGGCGGATCAGCATGAGAGCACAGACGGGGGGTCGAGATGGACGGAAACAGGAGGGAAAAGAGACTTTGCGGGGAAAGAGAATCGAAAAAGACAGGTTTTGTGGAGGAAGATGCGTCTCTGGTCCAGGCGTGACAACAGCATGGAGAACTTTTATGAACTGTATGGACGCAGATTTTCTACATCCCCGTTTAAAGCAGCACGTTTGGGCTGCAAAGAAGCCTTAAAACGTGCAATAATGTCGTTGTAGTTTGTGGCGTAGTCATTTCACGACCCCTTGTGGCATTTGTTCACAAATGAGCCTCCATCATGTCAGACTTCTGCACATTTTTACCATTTTTAATCACTTTGTAGGTTTTTGTAGTCGTCCTGGTCACTCTGGGTGGTATTTCTATTTCTCCTGTTGCAGCTCCTTTAAAACTAAAAGACAACCAAAAACGTGATCATCATTCAGATCTTTGGGCGTCATGTTGGTTGAGTCCATCTGTGGTAACTGTAACATTGGGGGGGACTCAGGTCTGGTATGGCTGCTGACAATCTGAACAAGGACTAAACTATGAGAAGATTTCAAGAGGTCGGCCGTCACTGTGGAGCCAATCTGAGCTTTTTGAAAGGGAGGCCAAACAGATGTGTCTCCTCAGGAAAAGTTACTGAATGTAGACGGAGTTTGTAAAAGATAAAAGCACCTTAAGCCTCTCCTGAAGGCTGTAACTGCTGCTAAAGGTACTTTAGCTGCCTACTGAGAAAAAGGGTACGAATAAGCGTTTATATCTATTTTTAAGTGTTTCATCTTAAGGCTGCAACACAACTTTTATGTAAAGGAGTGAAAATGTCTAAAAACCTCCCCTTGACTATGATGAATGTAGTTAAATGTGTTAAAAGCTTGGTATTTATCAGGCTAATGCAGAGCTTAACCTCAGTTTACTGTATGTTAATGAGACCACTTAAAGTTTGGACAAAAACATTTTTCAAAGCGGCGTCTCTTCAGAAGTGTTCGTCAATAAGTATCATTCTTCTTTGTTCATCCTCATCTGCACCAGCTCCAGCTGAAATGCTGCTGCAGCTGGAGATTTTGGAAGTGCAGACACTGGCGGTGGAAATTAGCGGCGAGGATCTTTGATGGCGCCCGTCTCTCTCTCTTCTTCTCTGCTTTCATTCACCCACTCGCGGCTCTGCATTATAGATAAGTCAGGGTGTGTTCACGGCATTTTCCCCAGGATAACTTTCCCCCCAGAAATAGGAGGCGCTACCTTTGGTTTGGTGCAAGCCTCGAGGTTTCCATGGTTACGCAGCGAACCGATTTTGGGCCAAATTTGTGACATTTGTAAATTCTTCTTTGGTCTCTTTTTCAAACCTGCAGCTTTTATGTGACAGCGTCAGAAAGGTTGTTTCTTTATCGCGTTTTTCTCTCCTGTGGAGTGAAACAGCAACAGTGAGGATAACAGTCACTTTGAAAAATAAAGAGGAGCACTCACAGACGCTGGGAGAGTTCCTATGAAAAATGGAAGAAAAGCAGCAGACTGAGCTGACATTTTCCTTTCTTTTCTAGGTTAGGGCCTTTAAAGAAATATGACATATGATGAAATATGTTACCTCCGCACTGGAAAGGAGCGAACAGCTTCCATCTACGCACCTCCTTATAAATGGAAACATTAATGTATAGAGTGACTTAAGTGCTAGCTAACATTCGTGTTAATCATCCTTTGTAAGTGTTGCTGTGATGCCGGACTCCTTTTCGTGGACTAACTGCGTAATCACTTGTCCCACTTCTGTTAACGTGACATCTTCTTCTTCATCCATTCATTTTATGGAAGTCAGACAGTCCATCTTTGGATTCAACTCGTGTGTAAGGAAGTGAATCACTCTTACTCTCTTTTGACCAACACACTGACGATTTAGGTTTATTGTCTGACTGGAATCCAGCTGCTCCACCAGTGTCTCACCTTCAGCGACAGTAAGTAACTGCCTGTTGTGATGCTCCTGATGGGCACCGGATGTGTGTTTTTGGTGTTCCAGTGGAGAATCAATACTGCTTCAGTCAGATTCTTGATGCTCCGTTTGGACCTCTAACCTAACCATACCTGTGGGCATACAAACACCCTTCCTTCCCAGCTGTATCCACCTGGAAAACCCAGCCGGAGCATCGATCTGATATTCTCTGAGGCTGATTTACATCCTCCAACAAAAGCTCCCGTGAGGATAACGAATTCACCACCCAGCGCAGCATAAAGGACACATTTGTATTCGGCACGTCTCTGTTGTGATTTTCCACATTGTTTATTCTCCACAAGTCTTTTTTTTTTGTTGTTCCGGAGTGAGTCGGCGCATTATTTTCATGTTATGCACTGCTGCTGCAAATAGTCTCAGATGTCCTAGCTTAAAAAACAAGCTGCCTCTCTGCGTGTTTGCAGAGTCTGAGCTCCCTTTCCACGGCCTGCCCTTTAATGCGATCCCCGTGACACTATGTCTGCTGCTGCTAATATTCAATAAGTACAGGCAAATAGACACAGGGTTTACCATGGCGATAAGAGGACGGATGTTGTCTGCATGAGGGAGCACGACAGTGCGTCCTCAGTGTGGAAATATAAGCGCTTTTCCACACGGCGGTACAACAGCGACGCGACTTTAGCCCGCGAGGTAGCACGGAGCAGCTTTGTAAAGTTGTTTTCCCCAATCGGAGGAATTAATTTCCCTTGTCAGAAGCTGAAAGGAGGCTTAATTCCATAAACAAGACAAACAACATCGATACACATCATATTAGCGCAAATCCAACTCGCAGGAGGACGCGTCTGTCTGCGAACGTGTTCCTGCGTTATCACCGGGCCAGCTGCCGAGTGGCTGCGCTGTTTCACGCTGATTCTAATCACGCCGGAGGAAGTCAAGCGTGAAGGTTCCACCTGTGTGCACAGTTGTGTTGTAACAGGTCAAGCTGGTTTAAACGTGAGCATTTGAGGTCTCGTGGATATTAATCAGGTGATCAGGCAGCAGCAGGGTTTACGACGAGGGAAGTCATCCAAACCATAATGACCCCAGTGATCTGATCTTTCCTGTTGTCAGTAGCGGATGCTAACCTGGTTCACATACTGTATGTGTTCATGGAACGGGTTCTAAATTGCTCCAGAGTCTCCGAGATCATTTAGTTTCCTCGTTATTTACTTTACTTCAGCCTCCTATTGGCACTTACTCAATTAGACAAGATGGTAAAGAACATTCACGCAGAATATGAAAGTCTTAGCATTCTTAGCTAGAGGATGCTAACAAATCTGCACGGGGTGGCTGTGGGACTCATGGGGCTTAACGTAGCGTAGCACCTGTAGCAGCTCTGAACAGATGGACGGAAGGTCGAAGGCCTCACAGGAAGGAGTCAAACCAAAACCATTAAATGAGTTTTTCTAAATGTCAGGAAGCCAGTAATTATGCATCCGGTTGCTAATGGTGATGCAGGTTGCAAGTTAGCAAGAAAGGCCATCGCAGCACCCCAATTCCACCTCTGTCATGCACAGAACCTTCTCCTGATGCCGTCATCCAAAAACGTCCACCTTCATGCAGCAAACATTTCAGCTATTTTTAGCATTGGAAACATTTCGTTGGCGTTATTGAGCACCACTGAGAGAAGAGACATGAAATACAGGACCAAGGTGGCGTCCACGGCTTTAGAGGCGGACTTTAAAATTCTGTCAAAACTCTAAATGGTTCCCTGTCGGAGGCAGCCCATAATAAGTCGGGCGATAAAGCGGCCGCGCCGCTCGGAGCGATCGCTCTGAACAAACACGGCATTCCGGGAGGGAGGAAAGAGCAAAAGGCGGCACAGCCGTCTGAAAGAAATATGGAATCTAACGTTTAACGAAATAGCTCGTTCATAATTTTGCTCGGCGCCGTTTCGCCGTGACGCGTGTGTGTTTTACCTCTTTATTATTCGCCCGCTCCTGGAGGCCTCTGGCTCACACATCAGCGCTAGACGGGTGTGTTATTACCTCTGGGCGAATCCATCACCTCGCTTAATTCTGCCTCGTAATCACCAGCTCGCGCACGTCATTTCTCGTCGGTTCCTAAACTGCAAACAGGATGTCTTGGCATATTCGAGGCGCCGTTCTTCTTGGGGTTTAACCGAGCGCCATTCGTCAGAACCCGGTCGTCGCTCGGCCGGCTGGGATATGAACGAGGCGGCGACAGGAAGGACACACGCTCGTTGTGGCTTCTCTCTGCTTTGAGGATGTTGGGAATGTGGCAGACCGTCTCCTGACACCTCCAGGCCCCCCACCCTTCCCGCACCTTTGCTGTCAATCAAAGGTGCCAGAACCCGGTCCTCGAGGGCTGTAGTCCAGCCGGGTTTTCTTTCCTCCCAGGCAGAAAACAGCTTTTACAAGTGGGAACCCAGGTGAAAGAGCGGTCGACCTGGTAGGTCAGAAAACCCGGTTGGATCGAGGCCCTGGAGGACCGGGCTCACTGGAACCACAGCTGCTTATTCTGCTGTTGCCCGGCGTGCAGCCGTATCAGTGGGTTGTGAGCGTGTGTGTGGCTCACCTTGAACCACTGCAGCAGTGTTGGATGCGCCGGTTATGTAATCGGCATTATTACAGAATCCACAAGCGGGCGAGCCAATGAGATCAGAGCAGGCAGATAAAGCGGCAGATCTGCAGGCCGGGCCAGATCTGCCAGGAATACAGAGAGACTATTAGGTTACTTCTGGACTGGATTTGTCTGATTTAGAGACTTCCTCCTGGATGCATTTAACGTCAGAGTGAAATGAAACAGGCGTGTCAGCGTTTAAAACAGGGCCGTAGAAAGTCCAACAAAGTCTTTTTGGGAGAGGTGGACTCACTGAGGTCCTGGGAGGGGGGGGGTTGGTCCAAGCTGGGCGTGTGCTCATACAGAATCCCTTTGCTCCAGGCTGATGCACCGCTGTCAGCTGGAAGGGCCCATTTGTTACCGTGAGTGCTCCATCCTGGTCCAGTTAGATTAATTGATCAGTTCATTTTTAAAATCAATTAAACTTTGAAACAATTCCTCTCAATGACCATGTTTTCTGACAGGCCTTCGATCATTCTGAGGTCCCACTCAGAGACCTCAGACTTCACAATCACTGCGCGCCTCTTTCCGCGGGTCCAGGGTGCCAAAATGATGTTCCAGGCAGCTTAGAGACGTCCACGGCAGACTGGACGGGGCTCATTTGGCCTGTGTTTTAGCTGGACTCAGTGGAGAGCAGCGATAATGGCGGCTGGAGAAGGACCAGAATGAGTTGATAGCGCTGACCGAGGCCCCGATACAAGGTCAAAGAGCGTACAGCGGATGGTTGATATCTCTGGCTCGGCTCCACGGAGCTGTTGGCAATTTGAATAGAGAGCAGAATGATTCTTAATGCCTCGCCCCGCGAGGATATCGGGTTATATGGGACAGCGACCCGTGAAATGATTTGTTCTACACAAAGAGGAAGAGGAGCTGCTTTCCTATCAGAGCGACAAACAGCCGGCAGAGATGAGAAATCTTATACTGAGGGCGAGAATGGAAGGGGTCGATGTAGCACGCAGCACGGGCGTTTAAAACATCTGCTTTAAAGGTATTTAGATAGTACTTAGATAATTCTCCACAGAGTGGTGTAATTTTAATATCTGACTTTATACTGGAGGTTTATGAGATATGAGAAACCATTAAAATCTGGATCTGCAGAGCCTGTAAAGCTGTACATAAACCTGTGCGATAATGTAGAATAAAACACTTTATTTTTCCTGTGCAACTGACATCCACTGGTGTTTAAGTGGTTTCCAAAAATACCCTCTCTAAAGCCCCCTTTAGCACTTCCCTTTGCTGCTCCTTATTTAACCTCTCACTGCCAAATAAGCACCAAAAAGCACGGTCATTTTAGGAAGGCAATGGCCACTTTTGACCCTTTTATGCAGCTGCGGTACTTGAAGGCAGCAGCAGCTTCCTGTTTGTTGGTGCCTGAACTGCCATTCCAGCTTCATCAAGTCAGAAAGAAGAATGTGACCTGGCTGGCAAATGCCCCGGAATCCACACAGATGGAGCAGCAGGGCACAAAGAGTCGAGCATCTCTGTGATCCTGGAGACCCAAAGGATCCTCCGTCAACCTTAAATCTGCTCCTGAGGACCTCCTGCAACACTGACGACTCTCACTTTAAAGCCACCTTCTCCATTTACAGGGTGGCTGCATTTTTATAGAGGATTTTTATTCCAGGACTTGATTATGATATCAAGAATCTTATACAAGGAGGCCTTTTAAAGCTTCCTGCCCTGAGCTGTTTCACATCACATAGATACGAATCTGCATAAATGGAGCTCCTTGTTAGCAGCGGCTAGCCTCATGGTTAAAATTTGTCTCACGCTCTCCTTTAAATCTCCTGTTTGAGAAGATAGCACACATCCATCAGTGCGCTAAACTGTTGTGTTGGCTTCCAGCAATGTAGGTATCATTTAAAGTATCTTAGAGCTTCCTCTGAGGCTCTCCAGGAAATGGAGATCCAGGACCCGCGACCAGCAGGAGGAGATTGGAGAGTCGATCTCTGATGTGACGGGTGATGAACTCGGCTCTCATCCGAGAGGAGAGAGCAGCAGAGCAACGCAGATGGGACGGAGGCCTGGAAGATGGACCGGAGCGAGACGGGAGGGATGAGAATAAAGGTGTCAGGACAGATGCTAGACAGATGAAATAGAGGAATCAGACACATTTCAAACAGACGGATGAGGACGAGGACCTGAAGCGCCGGAGCTCTGAGATAAAATAGGAATGAAAATGAACAGTTTCAAACCAAAACTAAAGAGCTTGAAGTAAAGAAAGTCTGTGGAAAGAGAGGGTGGCGAGAGATTGCAGATTCCAGAAATCAGACGGAGGATAAAAGGATCTAGTGGGGCAGATCGTGGCGCTGCTGGGTGACAGAAACACAGGAAATGATGTCATCTGTTTTCAAAATTTGGGAATTCAGCCAGAAAAAAAGAAAGAAATAATTTTGTTGTGGGAAATAGAAACTGATAAAACAGATCAAGTATAAATCTTATTCCCAACCCTCTCCCTTCTTTTAAAAAAAATATTTTATATTAAAAGATCCCAGGAACAGTCATTGTCCATGTTCCTGTCTTGGAACCTGTCTTCCAGGTTTCATCATTGAAAGATTCTGAGTGTTGGAAGCTCTGCCCAGTGATATTTAACCTTGCTGTAAGAAGGACAAATATTATTTTGTTAAATTTATAAAGATGACGGGGATAAGGGATATCAATAATGGAATCATGTTAGAGAGGAGGAAGAGAAACATTTATTTTCAAGGTTTCTACGAGAACGCAGGAGAATCCCTCTGACATAGAAGAAAGACACGTGAGAAGATGTTTCATGGGCCACTCTGTCTGTCGCCGTCTCCATGTCTTACTCCTGTCCTCTTCCTCGTACCTCGGGGATCCTTAATCCAGTTCCGGGGTTTTGCTCCTGCCAAGCTGTGAGGAGTAGCAGCATCAGCAGCAGCAGCAGCGACGAATGCCTGCTCTGCTCTGCTCTGCTCTCCTCTCCTCTGCTCTGCTCTATTCCGCTCTGCTCTGCTCTGCCCAGGCTGCCTCTCCTCCTCTCCTCTCCTCCTCTTCTCTCTCTCTCCGGGTTCTCTGCTCTGCTGCAGTGGATGCTCTCCGCGGTGCGCTCACCAAACGGGTCTCAACGGAGGAGACCTGCGCGTCTCTCCCTCAGTTTTCCTCACACCTCTTTGGTTTCTGATACTTGTTCCCACGCCGACTTCCCCCTTCCTCCACGTATCATCTGGATAAATGTGAGAGAAAAGTCTTAGGGAGGCGAAGGAGAAGCAAAGAGCTCCTGAAGTCCGAGCTCCAACATCTGTACACATCTGCCTGTATGTTCCGCTGTCTCCAGGCGAGAGAGAACCTCATGCTCTGACTCCTCTTAGACTTGGTGTCAGGTAAGTTCTCCCACTGTCTTTTTCACTGTGGTGCATGTGGCCGTTGCTGTGGCTTTTGATCGTTCCACCATAGACGTGGTTCTGGTTTTGTGATGTTGGAGCAGAAGTTGTGTGCAGATGCGCGACACTTCCCTGCAGAACTGTCAGAACAGAACAATTATCAGCCGTGGTACTGGATATGACTTGCATGATCCATCCCCTGACACGCGTTCCCTGTGCACGGTTGCTTGGGAGGGGCAGGACCTTCTGCCGATGTGCCTTTGACGCGTCTGGCACGCAGAAGCGGAGCGTTGTTATTTCGTAATGAGGGGAATCCTGCACCGTAAGACTGGCGTACGTGGCCCCACGGTGCCGCACGGTGAAAATAATGAGATTCTGTGACAGTGTTGTGACAGAGGGAGCACGCCACACTGTGCACATACATGTGAGTGAGTGGGCGGCTGCATGAGCTTATTTTAAACTCTCCATTTGAAGAGGTGAGTTCTGAGTGGGAAGCCGAGAGTTTGTTTTGTGAATAAAGTGCTTTTAGTCTGCAATTCAAGGGCGAAACACTTCGTGCATGTTCGCAATGTGTGTGTGCGTGTGTGTGTGTTTCTTAAACTCCACATCTGTTGGGTTTTTGGAAACGCCCGACTAAAGGCTCGCAATGCAGTCTGGGACCCGGTGACGATGGACAAGCCGGGTGTTCGGGTGTGTTTGCCTGTCTGCTGAAGCGACGTTCATGTGTTCATGTCCACTGCTGCACTGCAGACAGACTCACCAAAGCTGCACACACACACACACACACACACACACACACACACACACACACACAGTTGCTGAGCCACAGTCAATGGGTCTAAAAGGCTCCTCCATCTCTGCAGCTGCAATTTAAAATCATACCCAAGGATATTATCCACCAGTTTGGGTAGAATGTGTCCATCTGATGGATCTTTTTCAGCCTGAACAACTAAAACATCATCAGCACTTTGTTAGAAAAAAGAAAAGGAAAGAAAACCGGACTCTCTAAACACACCGCTACTCCTCCCACCCTATAATCGAATTGGGGTTCCCTCCATGTTGTCCCTGTATTGTCCATTACATAATTGTAGGCTCTACATCGCGTGGAAGGCAGCCAAAGCGCGTGCAAACATCCTCCGTCCCGAAGTGTCACTGAACGGGAGCGCCGTCTTTAAAGCTACTACATCAAACAGCTGCGTGTCTCCCCAACACGACCGCCGCTTGTTTTGCCGCCTCAAGGTTGGCGTGCACGGTTATTACATTAGTGGGACATAATGACGACGCTGGAAGCGCAAGGCCACTCGGGGCGTCACGATTCCGGGCAAGCGGGGAATTTTACTGTGAACAACGTTCCGCGCTCATTAAAAAGAGCCCCTAATGGCTTCAAATGCAAGTCCGCAAGTGAAGTGGCCGTAAATTTGCACTTGTTCGCGACCCACCCAGAGTGTGAGCGGGCTAAAAGTTCATTTTTAACGAGAAGGGGGAGTAATGGTAATCCAGCAATCCAGTGAAAAACACACTTTTGACCTTGAAATATTGTTAAGGTGATCCTACCGTGTAATTTAACAATGAGAGAATGAGAGAAGGCTTGCCTGTGCACGTTGGCGTTTGGGCGTGCGTGTGTGTGTGTGAGAGTGTGTGTGTCGGGGGACAAGTTGTTCTTAAATATCCACCGTTGTCATTGAACGCCTCGCTTGAACCGTCTTCTCAGAATATTTAAACAGAGCTGGCGATGTCGGCGTGTACGTCGTCTTGTCAGACACCTCTCGGGCTCGTTCCTGTCGGCGGCTGACAGGGAGCGAGGAGTGAAACACACAGCTGTGGCCTGTTAAAAATGATGCTGTCACATTTGCTTTCAAGCAAGACGAACGACTCTTGGGTGGCAGATGAATTTGATTGCATAAACAGCTTGTTTGGACAACGTATTTCCCTTAAGTTGGTTACCATGGCCTGTGTGTGTGTGTGTGTGTGTGTGTGTGTGTGTGCTTACAAACTGAGTACCAAGATCTGCTGGACATTTTGTCTGGTCTTCATAACTTCAAAGGACTGTTTGAGGGTTAAGACGTGGGTTAGGGCATCAGGGTTAAGGTTAGGGAGTAGTTGTGATGATGGGTCAGGAGCTGAGGAATGCCTCACAAAGATACAAGTCCAATGAAGTGTGTGTGTGTGTGTGTGTGTGTGTGTGTGTGTGTGTGTGTGGGTGGGTGTGCATGCTGAAAACACGACCTTCCCTTGTTTTACGCCACTGTTGTAATTCACAGATGCTGCAAGGGCAGCTTTGAAATGAACAAATTGCTAATAATGTGCTTGCGCACACACACACACACGCGCGCGCACACCGGCTTTGACATTTTCAGATCGTTCTTTGGATGTCTGGAACAATTGACTCACGCGTTTTGACAGTGCCGAACACTAAAACACTGAGCCTTACGAACAATGACAAGAGCTGCCAGCCATGAAGGAATCAGAGAGAATAAGCTCCAACGCGACCCTGGATGGCATCATCCATCTGGATCTTCACATGCTGACACGGTGTTGCCAGCAGCACACCCTAATTACATAATTTCACATTAATTATAGGGGCTGCATAATGGACGCACTAGGCCTGCAGTCTTCAGTGACAGGAAGGCTACCTGGCCGTTGACAGTTGACGGCTGTTGGCGCCGACTCAAGTTGCCACGCTGAGAAATCCGGTTTTCCCAGATAAGATTCCGGTGGTTCGCGGGCCACTCGTGCTGATTTGCAGAGCTCAGGGAAGCATATTGATAGAGGGCCCAAGAGGGAGGACGAGAGTGGAGTGGTGGATAAAGAGACACAGCTGGGGGAAATGAAAAAACAGGCTTGTCTTAAAAGTCAGAGCTAATAATCTTTAAAAAGTTCTGGGAGGACTCTTGGACGGTTGTGGGAAGTGGATGGCGCCCCGACTCTAACGGACGTGTCGGTGATGTGTGTTTCCATCAGCACAGGTTGATTGGAGGGAGATGGAGCAGCTGAAGGACCTGTGAGTAGCAGCTGATGTAGCGTAGCATCCCTGATCGAAGTCGCTCCATATACTGTCATCCTCACGTAGATGGCTGGTCATGCTAGTTAGCATTAGCGTGAGGATACTGTGTGAAGCCATCAACAGACTGACTGGATTCATCAGTCTGCTCGGCTGCCCTGTTGGAAAGGTGTCAACGCGTGGGCTGCTTTTGGCACCGGTCCGAGCGATGGAGACGCGGTGCACGTTGCTGCGGGGTAGCGCACGGCGGGACACAGCTTCATCACATGACGCTCGGCAATCGTTCTGCTGAGATAATTGTTTCGAATCCTAATCAATGTCCAACTGACTCTATCAAGCGCTTACACACACACACACACACACACACACACACACACTGAATGCCGCTGGAGTTTGGAACAGATAGCCCCAAAGCAGAGGAACGGAGGAAAAATCTCTCTCTCCACTCTGTCCTGTCACTCTTTTCTCCTGTTTTCTCTGACCCCCCCCTCCTGACAGTCAATAGACGTGCTGAAGCTCGAGCCGGTGTCACGCAGAGCGCAGCGTCCGAGCCGCAGGTGAAGCGTTCAAGCCAAACGGTTCGTGAAGAACCTCCTGGCTGCTGAGAAGCAACCCCCCCCCCCCCCCACACACACACACACACACTGAAATGATACGACTCAGTGAGCTGCTGTAGCTGCAGTGTGCACATGCTCCTCCCACCTCTGGTAGATAAACTGTGGAAGCGAGGCTTCATTTCTGGACCAGAGTTGGTGGGGCAGAAACCACAAGCTTTATCAGGAATAAAGGTTCCTCCAGTCTTAAAGTGACGGTGTAGCGACCCCCACCCCCCTGGGGTGACCCCAGGTGGCTCCAGAGCCGGGGCTCAGGTCTTCAGTCCATATGCACTTTGGGAGCAATAAATCTGCAGCTCGGGGACGACGACTATAGCTGGGCTTCATTTCATTTTTGGATTTAATAGCAAGTCATCTTTTTTCTGCCTATAAGCCACCCCAAAGCGTGTGTGTGTGTGTGTGTGTGGGGGGGGATCAATACAAGTTAACATCACAACGTTTTGCATTATGATATTATATTGATTCATAGACATCAATTTTTAATGAACTCTCCAGAGATGATGAAAGATAAGGAATACACCAATCCTGGCACTAAAAAAAAGGAATGAAAGACGAGGGGAGGAGGATAAAATAGAGGGAACGCTACCGGAATGGTGCCGCAGTAAATCCTGGGAATATTGGGAGACGGAGTCGGCTGTTTATGATAGTGCTGAGGAGGGTTTTAGTGCTACAGACCTTAAAGGATGAAATGCTTAATTGACCAAATCCAACTCTTTTCTTTGCTAAGGTTTAAAATCCTCTGTGGTTGACACAGCAGCGCAGGGCTTTGCTCCCGTAGTTGCCATGGAGACACCATTAGGCAGTACTACCGCACTGATTTTAGCATTTCTTTGCATAACCCCGCGTCAAACTGTGCCGCCCCGTGTAGGGACAGGGCCGCGCCAACCGCATGCGCGGGCGGATACACGCATGTGTGTGGTTGTTGTTTTTTTTTTTTGCGACGGAGAGCGGGAAGAGGGATGAGAGGAGAATACGGTGGGTGGGATTGGCAGAAGGGACAAAAGAGAGAGGCGAAGGGACGGCAGCGAGAGGAATGAATGATGGGGACAATGAGTGGGAAACGCAAACAGGATTGCAGCACATGCACGTCCTCCGGCGGATGAGAGGGTGGGCGCGAGCGTGGGAGGAGGGACGCCGCAACAGTGCAGCTTGTTCTGCCTTCAGTTTGATCCCTGCAACTCGGTCTGGAGAGGTGTGTGTGTGTGTGTGTGTGTGTGGGGGGGGGTCTCACTGCATATCCAGCAAATGTATTGAACAGCTGCACCACGGCCCTGCGGCGTCATTAAAACGCCAAGAATCGGGTCACGGTAGCGACCCGGCCATTGTGAAAATCAAATCTCCCACCTGCCACCAGCAGGAGGGTCCCCCTACATGAGCCTGGTCCTGCTCAAGGTTTCTTCCTGTTAAAGGGGAGTTTTTCCTTGCCACTGTTGCTTGTCTGGGGTCAGGCCCTGGGATTCTGGAAAGCGCCTTGAAACAATTTGGATTGTAAATAAATATAAATAAAGATTGAGATTGAGATTGACTTTGCAAGGTCACATAAAGGTCCTGGTTGTATGTTCAGGGATCCGCTCGCTTGCTCCGATGGTGCATCTCTGTGTGGCTCAGCGCACGTGATGATGCCCAGAGCGCTGACATGTCGTCCTGGGGTTTAGGCGCACGGCGCCCTCAGGGAGAGCAGCAGGATGGAGGGAGGTCAAAGGTCAGCGCAGTCATGAAGAACAAAGGAGGGATAAATCAGCGTATCGCCAGTAGTTCGGCTCTTTTGAGGCTTTGCCAAATGTTTTTTCTGTCATTCTTTTCTTTTTCTTGTGCTAACAGGAACCGCGGAGACCAGCAGGTTCTCCTCAGGTCTCTGTATCTCTGTTCTCGGGCTACTTTTTGCAGGCGTTTTTAAAAAACGATGCCGTTCCTTTCATTGCTTCACCAAATTGCCTCCCAGTCCCAGTGATCCGAACCCCACTGATGTGAGCTGTGTTTTTTATTCCATTTATATAAAATCTTTATTATTTTATGAGTTGCTTAGCATGAATTCCTTCTTGTTTCCAGTCCATTCTCATGTCAAAAGTTAAAAGTATTATAAAATCATTATTATTGTTCAGTCAAAAAGCTGCGCACGCAGGACATTTTCGTCCATTTAGTCCTCAGTCACACTAAATCTCAAACCAGTCTCTTCTTCATGATCTCCGAATGTTCTTTTTTTTCTTTTGATCTGCATTTTGTGCCCCATCAACAAACCCAGCGCTCAGTGACGTCTGACGAGTCCGTGCAAATGACAGCATCAGATTTCCTCTCTCTAATGGCATTAATGTATTCCCTCTCAAGTCTTTGCTGGTGTTTCTGAGCCCAAATGCTGCATTTCAAACGCAGCCAGGCCTCCAGACATCATCTGTTTGAAGCAGCATTTGAGAAGCAGCTTCCCTCCTTGCTAGGAGGAACAATGGCCATGGTAGACTTCTGTGGCCCCTCCGCGGTGTAAAGTACTGACCTAAAATCAGAAGTGCTTCGTTTTTTTGGTGAGATTAGCAGCGAGCCTGCGGCGCCCCTGCTCGGCCTTCAGATCTGTGTTTGGTCGGTCCGTTTCGAGCAAAAGCAGGTTCTCGTTACCTCTGATGGTGTAGAAAAAGGTGCCGCTACTGCTGCGAACCATCATGGCACCGTCTCCAAATGACCTCTGACCTCCGCTGGGAGGAGTTGGCTCATGGCTCCACTCTATCCCCGATACCACTGATCTCTCTGGGTCTCCAGGGAAGTCTGACCTACAGGATTTTCTTAGCCTGGTAGCATCAGCAGTTTGGACCGGGATTAAATTATCTGTAGGTAGCAGAGTTGAATGTAGCCAACTACATTTTCTCAATATGGACTTCAACCTCACCATAAAAGGCCAACCAGTACCAGTAGTTTCGGAATAAAAATGTACCTGATTTATGCACTAAAGTGATGTCAGTAAGTTAATTCTAGTACGTTAATAATGCGCCTAGACAAGCTGATGGTAAAAAAAAAAAAAAGGCTAAAAGCTCCTTTTTCAATTCTACCGTCAGTCTGAATAAATTAAAATTCTTCATTGGAGATTTTTATTCAGTGCCTGATAGACTGGAGGAGAATAATGCTTTCTAAACTCCGGTGGCCATTGTTGCATAAAGCCCACATTTGTACTTTCTTTCTTAAAGAAATTCTCTGACACAACTCGCAGCTTTCGACTCAACGGGACTTTTGACTCTCACAGATTTCTGGAAAGACTTTTTTCCTGCTGTTGTTGTTGTTGTTTCCTGCCCATTGAATGGCGAAATATGAGTCACTTTGCGAGCTCCTACTCGCCAGAACGCAATTACCCCCCCCCAACAACTATTAATAACTACAGACAAACCGTCCCCGCGACACGTCTGTGCCACCCTTCCAGCTCTCTAATGGGGAACGGCTGCAGCGGAAGTGGACAGAAAACCTCCTGATATTGAGTCAAGACCTTGACGATTCCTGCAGGTCGGAGCGGAGATAACACACAACCACGCCCTGTGCACAGCGGGTCGAGCCACAGACCCGCTGGCAGATAAGAGGTCGGGTCATTAGGCCGGCCGGTGCCGCCGCTGCACCAACAGAGAAGCACATGTTTGGCATTAACACCTACAGGCAGAACTATAGAGGAGCGCTATTGTGTTTATTTCTATATTAATCACAGGTAATATTGGTCCAGAACGCCGGCACCTGATAAACGCTTTGAGAAACGCTTCTTTTATTGGATGCTAACTTAAATCCCTGGCTCTGTGGTCCTGTACATGCGTGAAAGAATCACCGCCTGTATGCCTGCTACATAGCAGGTTATTGCTGGGAAACACTGGGGAAACGGGCCCTAATCTGTGCCTCCCATTAAATCCAAGACAGCGTCCATTCATCTGAAAAATAAAGAGCCGGTGATTTCTGAAAAACCCAACGGATCGTTTAATAACGCCGCTGAAGATGCTCCCAGAATCCTCAACGGCTGCTTTTATCTCCCGGATAAAGAGGGGGGGGGGGGGGAAACAACATTTCTCTGCTGCTTTTTAATTCTTTTTAAAAATAAAGATTATTTTAATCTATTTTCGCCTGAGAGGGCAAAAAGGCGCCAGACAAGAGCGACTGGCGGCTCTGAAAGTCCACTTAATCGAGAGAAGAACCCGAACCTGAGGTGTGACAGTTGGCGCACAAGCACGGGCGGAGAGGCACGCTCGCCCAAATCATGTGGCCAGAGAAGACAAAGGCTCCGTGAGTGACAGCGGCTCGCGTTGTGTCAGCTCTCTGCACCGTCTGAGCGTTTATGGCCAGCAGATGCGGCCTGCAGATGGGCATTAGTCTTTTTTTTGTTTGTTTGTTTGCAGGCTTTGACATAAGCTTTTAATGTGTCCACTGAGGATTTGAAGAAGTTACTTTTATGATGATTTAGGCAACCAGAACATTTCAAGCCTGTTTGCCATGATGTGGCACCTGTGCTGACACATAGATCAAGATCCACCGCCATGCACACGGCGAGCTGGAAGGTACATTTATAGGTAATTATGGCCATAACTCCTGTTCTAGTGAATCAACAAGGGGTGCGAATAAATCTGAATTACTGATTTGAGGACTAATAAGAAGCAGTACATTAGACCCGGGCCTGCTGATTAAACTGCTGACACACAATAACAAGACTGGCATTTTATGGGACCGATCGAGGCCCAAAGGCTCGCTAGTAATGAATAAACTACAGCTAAGTGCAAATAATATAATAGTGGGTGGGAGTGTTGACGCACCGATTGAGCTGATAATCAGAGAGCGATGTTGAACTGGATAGATCAACATAAAGTTTTAGCCAAACACATTTTAAATTGCATATTTTGCCTGTCAACCTAATAACTGCTGACACGCTGCCATTAGCTGCAGTCTGAAGGCGCTATCGATCCAATTTATTCAGCATGGTTCAGTGTTCAGACGTCAGCCACGGTGCCAATCACGTGCGCACTTCAGGACACATCCGCTGTATTTCAGGACACTGGCACAGACAGAATTTAGCCCACGGAGGGATGGTGAAAGCACCTGTTTGGGTTGTTGGCTGTCTACAAATTAGCCCGCTGCTGTAAGTGATAAGACGATTGGTTTGCTGAGGATTACTGCGCAAACATTCTCGGGCGCTTTCACATTAAACCCATTAGTTGGCGGTGGCGTGCGCGCACTCGTGGCGCGAATGTTTGAGAGTTTCTTTAAGACAGGAACAATGACCAGCTCAGTTTGGAGGACGAAGTGGGTCTGTGCCTCGCAGATACGACGGAAGACTTAGAGGAAAAAGCTTTGCCCCCGCGTGCCCGGACACAGTGCCCGCGCCCGATAAGATGCTGTCCACACTGATCAAATTAACCGGACTTTTGGGGTCAGCTTGATCCAGGCCCCTTGTGCAGAAAGCCCCTCGGCAAAAAGTCAATTTTCCACATTTGCAATTTATTCAAACTTTTTCTGCCATTACGCAAAATGAAAAGACATTGGATCGTGTCTAATTTGAGGATATTTTTATCCACACACACTCACGCAGACCCTCCGCCACTACTGCCAGTGTGGCGCGTGCCAGGCTGATTATGTTCAGGGACTTTGAGCCAGTTGCAGCAATGATTAGAATCACTTTGTTGCACAGGCAGAGGATGCAGACGGACAAGAAAATTCCCAAGAAGGCTCCAGATTCAGGAGCCCGGAGTGTTTGCATTACTTAAATCACACCCCGCCGCAGACCTCCAGTGGTTGATGGGTTTCTTCCAGAGAGGACAAATTGTCCCCACTGTGGGGAAAAAGGCAAACGACGCCTAATTGAAGAGCGCCGTCCCCCGAGTGTGTTTTTAAGAGTCTCCTGGAGCACAATGATTGAAACTTCCCATTTCTGTGCCGCGTCCACAGAACCCACCGCACGCTGTTTTATTACCCAGATATTATCAGCTCATTCCCATGCAGATGTGCACATCTGTCTCGCCCGAGAGGTTGCGCACGCCAACACACATGTTGAGCGACGATCCGTCCCCATTACAAGTAAAATAGGCTATTTGTTTCTGACCCGCTCAGTTGTCTCCAGCTAATATCGCGCCCCGCGGCCGCCTCGTGAGTTAATTGATAGACTCATGTTCCGCCGCGTGTTTTTGGCTCCGACCGACCAAGTCGTGACTCATCGCTTCTTCCCGGGAGTTTGCGCCTCATCCCGGAACAAACAGACTGTTTTCCAGCTGTTTATTCTCACCAGGGCATCCATCTTCCTGTGCTGCCTCCAACGGGATGAGTGACTAATGGAGACTCAACAGTTTTAGCTGGGTGTCGGGGAAAATTGATGCCTGAGCCGCTAAAGGTGAACACAAAAAGGTGAATAGTGTGTGAAACACTAATGCACCTCTGCTTTTGTTTTTTTTTTCCCCACCCTGCGGGCGTCATAAATCATCCACTCCTCTTATTTAGTGTCCCGTTCTTCATCGTTTCAATCTCACAATTGTTTCTGACGCATTTATCTGTTCTTATCCCTTCGTTTGATTGATTGTGTGGGGAAGAGCTCCATCTGCATCAGGAAATGCCAGGACTTGATCGGTCGTTCATTAAGGCATGAGAAATGACTGTACCCCGGTAACGAGGCACAGGCGTCAAGAAAAAACATGGACTACCCTCTGTTGCCCTCCATGCATCAGTATTGGACAAGAACATCTGGCACCTCTTTGCGAAGCCTCGTGAACGCAGGATTTTACCGATTTTACCGCGGTAAATTCTCACTGAAGGACTCGCAGCCTCAGGTAGACTTTGCTCAACCAACAAACTTAGTCATAGAAACTCATCTACATCTCTAAACCAAGCGGCTGTTCCAGGCTGTTCTGAGCCTCTCAACATGTCCGTCTATTAACGAGCAGATTCTGCACTTTCATTCATCATAATATGGGTTTACTTCAGAAAGGCAGATATAAATAGAAAATACAGTTTCATGATAAATTTGTCACTCCCTGTCCTCCCAGATGAGCTCCTGGTTTATTTACCAATAACTGACCGACAGAGCCAACGAGTCCATTAATCTTTGGAGTTCTTGTGAATGAGAGAAGCATCGTGCTGTGATGGACGGCGCCACGAGGGAGAAGACATAGAAGAGGGGCAACAGTTTAATATGTATCACACAGATAAGCCTCTTGTGTGGCTGCATGGCGTGCAGGCGTCATGCTCGAGGACGAGCGCGCGTCACGATGAACAACGGATCGTGAAGGCAGCAGGGGCTGAGAAGTGAGGCCGCCTTCTCCGGCATCTTCCTGTCGGAAATGGAACTGGGCCGCATTAATTCAGTCTTGGTGGAGATGGAGGATTAGCTTTATGCTTATGCATCTGTTCTGAGGAGGCATGAGGGAGAGGAGGGAGTCCCCACAGAAAACGCCAACAATTATTTAGCCATCGTCATGGCAACAAGGTGTCCTCTACTCGAAGATGGTTCTCACGTTTTTCCAGTCGGGTTCCCAGTCCAGAGTCCACGAGTATCACCATCTACTGCTTGCTGGTGGTTTTCTGCAACTCCTGAGGTTCCGATCAGATCCCAGAAGCCACAGATTTTATCTTCTAAATCTGCTTTTGCCAAATGTTTACGCTCTTCATCTATGCACTGTGAAGCAGTGCCCGCTCAGAGGTGTTGCTTTTGTTGTCCTGCTGCGACCTCCAGCAGCCACCACATCAATAAGCACCAGGAAACGTGTTCCTCAGAACTCCACCCTGGTGTCTTCGCTCTGCACCCCTCCTGTTGCAGTTTAATCTCTTGCCTCTTCCACGGGGATCCTCCTTCCTCCACTCTTCTTGACTTGATCTAAACAGTTGCTTAAAAGGACGCTCATTGCAGTTGCCTTCAGAGATCTTTCATTACTGCCGATCTCAGCTTTGTAACTGTTGGGACTGCACTGCTGTCTGATTGATTGATGTTGTTATTTTAGTGCAATAATGACCTACATTTCCATCAACATCTCCTTGAAGCTCATGTTGCTACTTCAGCCCTCGTCAGACCTGAAATCATCTCCAAACCTTTGATCTTCTTCACCTGTCATGAAGAACTGAGAGGCGCGTCCACGCCTGACCTGTAATATTGTTTCCTGTCATACTTGTATTAAAGATCGCGATACGCAGCGGTTTCAGAGGGTCCACCACCGTCTCCGGTGAAGGCTGGATCCTCCCGTGTCACATCCCATTCCTACGTTTTCCAGGACCGCCTCGGTTCCTCTCTGGCTTTTCTTTCCGCAGCGTCGGTAATGCAACCCTCCCCGTAGCACACAACACTGCAGATTGAAGAAGAGTGTTGTGGTTGCTAGGATACAGCGGGAGCAGGAGCATGACGGAAGAGTTCCCTTATAACGAATTGTCACACTGTACAACCTTTATGCGGAGCTTCGTTTATTTTTATTTTCATTATTACTCTTCCCTCTGCTGTTTGTGCTTCCCGGCTGTCGCTCACACCTTTTGCAGCAGATAAAGAGGGACAATCGCACCTCAGCGTTCTGATAGATCTCTATTAGGTGTGTCCGTGACCTCCGTGAACCGCACCCACAGAACCCATCTTGCAAATGATTGCTGTATTGTATTTCCATCAGGCTGCTGCGGAAGGGCTTCAAGGTTCACCGCCAGCCTGGGACAGAGAGCTGAAGGTTGGCGGCCGTGTGAGGACAGCAGATCAGTGGAGCTAACTTCACGCCGTAAGGAAAGCCCAGCCAACAGCGTAATAGTGTTTGCTTTCATTCACCAGGAGTCAGAGTGTGGAAACACAACCTTTGCGATTCAATATGCGTAAAACAAACACCTCGGTCTGGACCGGCGGCCATACTTTAGATGGGGTTCCTCTCGGTTCATGTTTAAAGCCGTCCGTAGAATTTAGTTTTGTTCTAAAAAGTAAAAAGGGGGAAAAAAGCTTCTCCCCCGTCAAAGCGAGGACGGATTTCGAGGACAGAGCGTGCACTTTTGACTCAAATGGTGTGGATCTGTCTCAATCGAGCGTTCACTTTTAGATCTTTATTTTTCGAATCTTCCTTGTGAAACTGCTCAGACTGTCAGAGTGCACGTACATCAGATGTAAACAGGCCTCTTAAAACCTGTGGACTGTGAAGATCCCAACCCGGGCTCGCCCACCACAGAACTTTATGTTGTTGTCTGTGGATCTGTTTTGTTTTATCTTGGACATCCAGTTAAGTGTCTTTTCTAGAACTCCAAAAGCCTCTGCTTACAAAAGAAGCGGCCGGGACCAGCCCCACTGGGTCCACTCCGGAGATAATGGAATAATAAAAAGAGGTTTTCTTCCCAAAGTGAAATTCTGTTGTCCTGACGCATCCCACGTGGCCGTCACGTGACCTGGCTGACCAGGTGTTACGCGTATCACGGAGCTCCTTTGGGCCCGCTTCATCTGTGCCCTCCTCACAGCCTATTAGGCTCATTCCACAAGATGGAGCATCATGTAAAACCCAGGATGGCTCAGGCACTCGCTCATGTCTGCCTGACACGTGGAGACGGTGGTTGCCAATCATCGCACAGTCAGCCTGTCTGCACTAACGGTGCTGCAACCTGATGGCGTATAAAGGCGGCGTTTGAGTTCGAGCCCGTCGGTTCACCAGGAGGTCTCACGTGATCGTTGACGTGTGCGTCTGCAACATGGTCCTCAACGTCTGTGAGGACACAACAAATGGAAAAGTGAATGGATGCCTAGAGAGTGAAAAGCTGTTTTCCTGCCTGTAGTAACACACACAATATGTGTACTTCTATCTTTATGAGGACTCTAGCTGGCTAACCTCAACCTTCAACCTAGACTTAAACGTAGACTTAATCTAATCTTCACCTTCCTCTTCGTCTACCCTTGATCCCCGAAGAGTTGAAAACATTCTCCGAAGAAGCGGAACCGCTAAGTCATTGAACAGTCAGCATGTCTTCATCAGTAGCGATGGTTGCCATGGTTCTGGGCTCGTTTGCAGGGAATTTGCCATCAGTGTGTCTGTTATTAGCAGCAGACGCATTACCTCATGATTTCAACATACAGCCAACAGTCCAAAACATGACTAAATATTAAAGTGTAGTAGCTAACAAATGAATATGTGAAAAAACATAAGAGTGTCGTTATTGTGAACATCAATAATTCTGCTTAGTTACATTTTCATGCCTCCTTTTTTTGTCTTGAAGATTTTTCTCCATGCCCTTTGAGATTGTCCTCACTTAAAAGGGTTTCCGGTCCTCACAATGCATGTACAAGAACACACACACACACACACACACACACACACACACATGGAGCGATATCTTGGGCAGCTAATAGACAGATTTCCCTCTAAAGAATGAAAAGTCAGCCAGGGTAATTCATCAGCAACTGTCTGTCAGTCCTCTTCTCTCCAGCTCTCCATTTTTCACGCCCACCTTCATCTCCCTTTACTCCCTCTTCTGCCTCAGTGCAAATTGTGATCGCGACGCCTCCATAAATCAGGGCGGATGATAATGAGAGCCGGTCATCTCTGTTCAGCGGGCCACCAGCCAGCCTACAGGTGGCTGTGACATCACCCAAAAGAGGGCGAGAAGCCGGGGCGCACTCATATTAGAAATAGGCACATTTTCTTGAAATCAGTCATCGTCAAACTTCATTTTTTTGACTGATTTTCCATCTTCTGTTCATATCATTATAAACGAATCTACCTCTCCTGAGTCAGACTCAACAGAGCGTGAAACAAAACAGGAATACACACAATCGAGATACACTCACAATGAAACCAAAGTTCCTGAATATTAGGAACAAGCTGCAATAATCAGAAAAACGCGACTCGTCTGCTCAGACATTTCACTCCCGAGGACCCGACAGATTCAATTCCATATTTACAAGTAACCGACGTGTTTACAAAGGATGTTTGCTCTGCAGGTCTTCACCTTGTTCCATTACTAGACATTCCTGAAAGCGAGAGCGCACTCTCCTCACGTTTTAAGAGATGACAAATAGAGAAAAGCCCCCGCACGTGTTCGCCCAAGCGTGCAGCCTCCCACGCACTTCGTCCCCCTTCTCTGCACGTCTTCTTTACTTTATATCTGCAAAACTGAAATGTCTGAATGGATAAAGATAACAGACAGTAGCCTCGGTGGCACCGTCACTGACCGTGCTGATCACTTTCATGCTTGACATACTCTCTTTTCTGCCTCCTTGTCCGGTGATATTGAGTCCGTGGTGCACAAGTGTGAGAGGCAATGAGCTCCTTTATCAATTCATACCAGTGTGCTGTGACTGCTGTGTCTTAAAACCGCCTTTAAAATATTCCCGACACAGAGTCCTGTAAGGAATTTGGCTGTTTCTCTGCTCTCTGGCCTGATTCTGTGCATTTAGCAACATAACAAAGGTGTCTCATTAAATCATTTATATTCCTTTCTTTGTTGAAGGTCAAATTAAAAAGGTCAAAAACACTAATGCTGTTGTAAATGTCATAACACAACAAACGATGATCGATTACAGTAAAAGTCTTACAGTATGTATGGGAGTATGAGAGCTGAGGCCAATTTTTCTATCCATCTGCAGTTTGTACCCCCACCACTAGAGGGTGCTAAACCTCACACGTGTCACGGCATGTTGCTTAATCGCATGGGTGACCTATATCTAGGCAGGGGGAGTTTTACCTAGATGGGTTAGTGAACAGGAAATGAAAACATACTGTTTGTTGACGTCCATACGTGAGACGGGACATGCGAGACGAGTCAAATATGTCTAACACATAAAGATGCTGCACGTGCATCCACCTGCCAGCTGTGTTCGGTGACCCTCCATGCGCTGCCGCTGGTGTTTAACACTGGATATGTTGTTGGCAGCCACAGTCTGCAGGTATTTCCATTTCAGATGTGAGCAGTAGTTAGAAAGAATGAAATGATAATGAGCACGGAGTGTGTAGAGACAGGGGAATGAGGAGGGAGGGACGTCTCACTGATGAGCCAATATGTGAGTCTACGAGGGCCGAGACCCTCCTGATAGATGCCTCATTCCGAGGGAAGGCAGCTCAAGCATGAAGGAGCCCATCACTATCATCACGAGTCTCTTCGCCTGTTTATACGAGACCGCGCTGCCTCTTGTCGTCACCGTCCTCGCCGGTAAATGTGCACTCGGGGTTGATGGAGAGTGGCGCTCAGAGGGGGTGAACCCTGGCAGAAGAAGGGGCCACACATGTAAGCGACGGCTCTACAAACGCATGCACGGACGCACACGGAAGCAGAAGAACACGTCCTGCATGTGCAACGCGTGTGCCCACATACAGTGTTTACGCCGGATTATTTTTCCACATCTCTTCAAAAATGCTTCAGTGATTTAGGCCATTGCATAACTGTTGTAGTTTCCAGGAATTGCACTGACTTGCGAATGAAAAACACTTTTGCTTTAAAACCCCTCGACAGGCTGCTTTGCGCTGAGCTGTCTTACAATCATGAGCTCTCAGCCCCCCAGGGGGGCCGCGGAAACGCCGTTTTTCAACCTGACATGTGAATTATTCTTCCGTGGCTTTACTGTTGGTGTTAAATCACTAAACTCGAAAGTGGGAAAATCCAAATGTAGCGCTAAAGCCGTGAAGTTCTAACTCACAGAGTCTGAATTAATTGGGAAAGAGACTAACCTGATGTCAAAATATAGAGCGGATATTTGACTTTGGGGACTCTGGCTGGAAATTCTGCGGTGATACGGTGGGAAAAAAAAGCCTCTTACCATTGTTTCTCTGCTCATGGCAGAGGTTTATATAGAAGATCGTAGCGGCAGGGCTAACGTGTCAGCCTACTCTGCGTGCGCTCTATGAGCTCCTGTCAGTCCTGGGTTGCAAGCGTTACCGGTAAATAGGATTTCTCTGCAGAGGTGTTGCAAACCAAAGAGGCTGCAGATGAAGATGCTCATGGTTGTTAGCTGGAGCAAACATGAGAATAATATGATATCAACTGTGGGAGCTGTGTAAGAACCTTTTCTATATCCTCCATCCTGGTGACCCAGGCACACAACTGTTGATTTAAAAGCCTCGTGTGTTTCCACTGGGAGCTCCTGGTAAATACTGGGAGCAGGAACTTCACAGGAACCGGTCCTCTCACTCGGCCCTTTGGGTGGTTGTGTTAGTCAGACTCCTTCACGACATGGATCAGATTCTGTCTGTGTGATGATCTGGACAAACCTCAGTAAGATGCATTCATGGTCATTCCGGTAACTGTAACCCCCCCACCACACACACACACCACCAACACCATCACTACCATCATGACAGGCGATGCATCCTGGCATTTGATGGCTTTTTGTGCCAGCAGTAATGAAATACTTCCTGCACCGAGCATATTTGTAGGTCGCAGCCTTCACAATCATGAAAAAAAATCATGAAATCCCTGATATCGTCACCCCTCAGGGGTGTCATGGTAACACACTGACAAGCTTCTTACTACAGCAGGGATTCTTCTGGGAAATACCTTTCTGGTTGCCTGGTTACAGGAGTGAGTGTCGCCACTTTGAGGTCAGTTTGTTCTGATCGTGTGACCAAAAGAAGGCATCAAAATCAGCGATCATGTGAAGAGGCAGCACCAGGGGGGCTATTTTAATCTCTGTTTACGGTCCTGAGTGACCTGTTTTTTGGCCATCTATCGATCGACTCCCAGAAAGGTCTTAATTAGGCTTTTGTCTCACCAGTCATGTTCTTCTCAACTCGGGGCAAGTAGGTAGAAATAATCAGCTGATCTCTGCAGTAAATCTAAAGTCTTTGAGAGATTAAATGTCCTCCGAAATAAAGTTCTTGCATCTTCACACCTGCGCTGTCGCATACTGCTCACTCCACACTTCCTTTCTTTTAATAACCTTGTACGCTTTAATGGAGATGCAGCAATCTTTGCAAAAAAGCGAGAGAGAGAGAAGAACACTCTTAGCACTAGCTAATTAGCACCTGCATATCTGCCGCATCATATAAACCTGGGAAAAGCAGACGGGTGGTGAGTGAGAGAGGGTGAGGGTAAAAGAGGAGCTGGGCTTACAGGGGAACGCGTGAGAAAGGCGCTGATATGGAAATGCAGAGTTTAATTATAGATGAATACATTGACTACATTATCAGATCAAGGCGAAGGTTCTGCTCCCGTGTGGTTAATCCTGCAGGGACACTGCAGACGCCTTCACATTTGTGGGTTTACTGACAAACCAACAGCGGCTCTACAGGACCGGAGGTAGTGCAAAAAATAAACCATCCTGGCATTTGATTTATTGATCTGTAACCATTGAATTACAGTAACTAATGTTATTAGCTGTCTAGATGAATTATGTAGCTCATGGCTTGATATAAATAGAACAATTCTGTGGGTTTGTTTCTATCATTTCTTTTGTCAGCAGTATATCTCTTGTATAAACTGATTAAGCAGTTGCTTGGAAACCTTTTCTGTCACCTTTTCTGGATTGTCATTGCACCTCCATTGTCATTGCACCTCCAAACAAGATGAATTTGTGTCTAACATGACACATTTTCTTCTCATTTCATGTATTGAGCAACGTTGTAGTCTTTTATTTTACTGAGAAACAAAAAACTCACCCCAGTTTGTCAATTGTTTTACTCCTCTTCTTGGAACTACTGTATATTTCTTTAAGTCTGGATTAGTATGGACCAAAGGTAGGAGGGGATGGAGTGATTAGTCTTACTGGAGTTTCAACATTTGAATGATTACCGTAATTTCCGGACTATAAGCCGCTACTTTTTTCTACACTTCAAACACTGCGGCTTATTCTACGGTGTGGTTTATTTATGTTTTTTTTCGTGGCGCACTATCACAACTATTGTGAATGGGTCATTTTTACTAACCCTCATCAACATGGAAAATACTAGAAGAAAAGCATATGATGCTGCTTTTAAGTTAAAAGCGATCACTCTGGCGGTTGAAGAAGGAAATCGAGCTGCCGCGCGTAATCTTGGCATTACGGTAATCAATGGCGAGAAGGTGGAGACGCCCGCCTGAAGAACTGATCCAAAGCAAAAAGACGACAAAAGCTTTTAGACGTAAACATCACAGGTGGCCCGAGCTTGAAAACGTTCTGGAAGACTGGGTGGACACACAGAGAGCAGGCGGCCGCGGTGTTTCCGCTGTACAAATCAGACGGAAGGCAAAAGCAATCGCCACCGCGGTGAAAATAGAAGATTTTAGAGGTGGGCCATCGGGGAGTTTAGATTGTTCATTGTTTGAGTAAAAAAGCATAAACAACGTAATTTGTGTGTAGCTGATACAAACGTATATTTCAATTAATTTAATCTAATTTTTCACATTACTACGTGGGATACCTGCGGTTTACAATCCGGTGCGGCTTGTATAAGTACAAAAGCCCTTTCTTTCTAAAATTAAATTATGCGGCTTTTAATCAGGTGCGCTCTCTAGTCCAGAAATTACGGTAAAGGCCGTGCATAGTTATAAAACGCATAGTCGTCCAAAAATTGAGCAAATGCACGACGGAAAGGTGGAGCCATCGCGGGTCAAGGCGCCGCACATTTAACCCACGTGTCTCCAGATTCATTGGTTTGCTGGTTAACCTGACTGTTAAACCGCTGAAAGCAGCCTGTCAGTGATCAATAAGACCTCCACACGGGGAAATCCAAGAGTGCTCTAAATGTAAGTAGCAATAATAAACTAATAAAGCCGATTGCTTTGGCCATGTGGAACTACACTGTAGGGAATGGCGAATAAAGAAGGCTAATTAAACCAGTAAATTCTCTCCAGACCTCACTTGTCGGGCGCGGAGCTGTTGGATCGACTGGCGGCGTGCGGTTCAGCCTCTCTGCCGCCGAGCATGCCAAATAAAACACTCGAGTGCCGAGATCCAAATAAAGTTGAAGGGCCACGCAATCACCTCTGGAGAGTGTGTCAGAACAGAAACCGAAAAATAAAAGAGGAGCAAGTTTTGCTCCAAGAGCGCTCGACAGTAATCCTGCGACCGTGCAGGAGCAATAACGGCGCGCAGTGATGTGACGGGAGGACGGGGGAAGGCGGCGTGTGTGTGTCTGTGTGGGGGGGCGACATTTTATGACCCGTGCAGACTGACAGCAGCAACAATCCTTTAAAAGAGCCCTTTGATTCATCGGCTGGCCCGTCCTTGGCTCCCTCTGCCCACGAGCAAGGTCAGAGCGCGGCGACAGGCAGCAGCTGAGCGCTTTCACCCTCGATGGTCCCGTTAGCTTGTTTGTTTCTGATGTAAAGATCAGAAAAGGTTAAAAAAAGAGAGAAGAAAACAAAGTGAGATGAGCCAGGAGGCCAAGGGTGCCGCGGATCTAATTAAACCCCTAATTAACTGTGATTAGAGGAAGCAGATCTGCTGCATGGAAAAACAGCGTGGTCTGTCGCCGCTGACGAGGAGAGAGACGAACGCCGCCGCGCCGCGGAGACTGAAGCCCGAGGCTCACATCTATCGTCCTGCTGGAAAGCGGAAAACAAACCCACTGAGAGTCCTAATCCGGTTTAAAATCATCCCAGACCACTTCCTGCCTGCATCCTGCCGGCTCCGACCCTTCATTTCTGACTCCCTGATATGAAAATGCATGACGCATGGTGCACGTTCTTCCTGTCAACAGCAACTGAGTGCGATTGTGAATGGCTGCTTCTTTAAGCCGCTGCATGCACGCTCGCCTGGACGCTCGCCTGGACGCTCGCCTGGACGCTCGCCTGGACGCTCGCCTGGACGCTCGCCTGGACGCTCGCCTGGACGCTCGCGACGTCCACGATGGCTTTTAATTTGCTGCACGCCTGTGAGCAAGTTGCCGGCGAGGAAAAGCCTTCCGCAACTTAGACGGCGACCGCCGTTCCCGAGCTGTGACTCCGGTGTTTATCACCGTGGGACATGCGCCGACGCTGACATCCCATAATGTGTTATTAATCTCCTGTTGTTTCTCTCTGGTCCCTGTTTAGAATCACAGTGCACACTGTGTGGTGAACCAGAAGGTGAGTGGGCCTCGCCATCCCCAAATATTTTTTGTAATCGTCATCTCCCGCCTTGTTGTTCTGGGTGGGGTGGGGGGGGGCACTGTGGTGCTGACATGTTGTTCTTCAGTCTTCAGGCCACCAAAGCAACCAGCCAGGCTGGAGGTTAGAGGCCGCATATTCCATGGTTCTTTATTAACATCTAACACTGGACGTGAAACATCCACCCTGCAGCGGCCATCTTGGGGCGGCCATCTTGGGGCGGCCATCTTTACATGTGTGCCGTACGTTCCCACTGACAATGAAGGCTGCAGAGCACGATCTCGGCGTGCTCATTGTGCGTTCGCACGTGGCTTCACGGGTCCGCTTACTCGCACACGTGTGTATCCGTGCATACATGCGCACGCAAGATGCTCCGGATGCTTTGATTCGTTGAAAGCTGAGTAGCGCCCAAGCTAACGCGAGAGCTTTTGTGCTGCTTTTGCTGCTGCTGCTGTCTCATCCTCCCTCTTCAGGCTCCCATCCTTTGCATAAACCCCCACCAAGATACTGCAACAGCTGTCTCTATCTTTTATTATTCATGGCGTGAGCGCTCCTTCTTTTTCGAACGCTCACCTTTGCGGCAGTCGAATGTCTTCTCACACTTATCACGCTGATATTTCAGATCACCGAACTCACGCAAGACAAATAACTCTCGCTCACGCATCAAAAAGGGTCGGAATCGAGTTATAGCTGCTGGTTGATTGTCCATATTGCAGTTGTTTAACATAAAGTCTGCTGTTGGCTAACGGGCTAGAAATGACCTGCAAACACAACAGGAGCTGACAGCTTCCTTTCCTCAAGTGTAAGGAGGGAATCTATGAAACGCATAAACATGCCGGGCGGCAGATATGATATTTCCCCGAGGACCTAACCTTGTCCGAGAATCAGCCATGTGCTTCTCGAGCCAATACGCATTATTCCGTGTCTGGGAAATCAATGGCGCTCCCTCTGCTCTGTTTGATTGGATTAAGACATAATCAAATCGAGCATGATAACTGTGTCCCTGTGACTTTCTCTGTGACACGGGCGCGGCCCCCGAGGGAAGGACGGGGAACATGTGCTTGTGCATATGTGCATAGGTCTGGTTTTAATGTGCACTAACATGTACAGATGGGGGCTCTTTCACCTGCATGCCCCTGGGCCTTGTGCAGATCTCCAGATGAAGACAGTTTATATAGCAATAGATTTATTTACCTACTTTTGCATCTTTTTCCTGATAAACCCCCAAAGTAGCTTGAAACCACCTAGGTGCCTCCCATCCCCTCCTACAGTGCACGTGACTGACTTACAGGCATAGAGAACATCATGTCAGGTCTTACAGAGACAAGCCGGTTGACTGCTCATCTTTAATTGTGTCTTCGATTTCCGGGATGAGGGCTGGAAAGTTTCAATCTCCCACTGAGGGCTCGGACCATCGTCTGAGCTTCTCCAGTGAGGAGGACAAACAACATTGCTTAGAAAAAAACTTCTAAAATCAGATGACGAGAGCGACTGACCACCGCCTGGATGGTGAAATCAGTGTGGGCTGAGTACCAGAGCAGCCCAGTGTGGAGACGTGACAGGTCTCCTCTGCTTCTGTCATATTAATAAAACAAACATGCCTGGACTGTCGAATGTTGCTCTCCTGGTATTAGAGCTGAATCCCTCCATGCAGCCGCCCCAGCAGATTCTCTCTCTGCAGCACCATCTCAGCTGTGGACCGATGCTCTGCAGGCATCTTAAAAAAGACAAAGCCCTGTCCACTCACCGTCCAGGGCTGACAGGACTGTCCACTGAGAGCCAACCGCTAACATTATTCTGACGCTTCACCAGCGCCATCCGCCTCGGTGCCATGTTCTCTCCTTGGCAGCTCCATCGTTCTCCCTCCGGGAAAGAAGACGATCTAATTTCTTGAAACTTCATTTCCGTACAAAAACAAAGCAGCTCAATGAGCTTGCGCACAGATGACACACTAGTTTAGTTATTAATACCAGTATTACGCAGAACCTGGGGTTGTGCAAAATTGTCACATTTAGCCACATCAAGAAACTTTTGTGAAATATTCTGTGTGTCGAGGGAAGAACGCAGAAAGACAACCCCCCCCCCAGCCCCAAAAAACACGCAGGCTTTCACTGTTTGTCTTCCTATTTCCATAAATTAGGGACAACATGTACAGCTGGGACACCTCAAACAAACAAATCCTACTCCATTTTTAAAAATATTAGCTTGAGTGTTGGGGGGCCTTTTGGACGTGCAGTCATGTAGCGCACAAGGGCTTGAAACTCAGGAGGCACAGCTGCTTGATAAACATTCCCAGCAACTCTTAAGGGATATTTAAATCGAAACGGCGGTTTTCTGGAGCAGCTCATGAGGTTGATATTGGCGGTCAGCTCCCGTTGTTTCGCTCAGAGAGACAGCCCATTTGACCAACCCCGCAAGCACGTGTGGAGGGAGAACTTCAGATTAAATGCACTCTAGGTTTCTGCAGTCCGCCGAGGAGGAAGAAATCAGCAGGGACCCTGGATAAATGGGCCCCCATAACCACAAACATTCTTGAATATCACCTTGACCGATGCATTAGAGCCTCAAAACTCCTGACTGAAATGATCACACCCAGAGAATACGTAATCGACCTTTAATGAAAATTCAAATAACTTCAGTCAAGGTCTGGTGCCGGTCTCATTTCCACATGACTCTCCTGCAGCTTTTGTGTCAGAAGGAGAGCCCCGCCCTTCAGCTCGCGCACGCCGCCGCCCGACATCAGACGCTAAATTGAGAGGCAGCGTTGGATCATTAACCACGCCTTCGCCGAGACCCTGAACCTTGTGGCGATGGTCAGACAGACAGAAAAGAGAAGAGAGAAATTAAGAAGGAGGGGGGGGATGAATGGGGCCAAGGCCTTCTCATAACAATTACCTTCAACTCTCACTATTTTGGAAGCTAAATTAAAGCTCAGCCTTGGATTCACCTTAATCAGCTTATTTCAGTTTATTTACCAATCAGGTGCATGTTGATGCCGTCCAGGACCCTTTTAATAACAGGCTTTTTCTGCAGACCGACTAAAAGATTGTTCAATGCTTTATACTAAATGTGTTTTTTGACCTTGGTAACACGCCGATAGAGCGGCTTATTTCATTTGGTACGGCGCGTAACTGCATGATTACTTGAAAATCGGGATCCAGCAGGGCGCCTGAGGTTTTCTGTCTTCCTGCGATCCACCAAAAACAGCTTCAGAACGATGACACCGCCATCCGGATAAAGTTACTGGTTGTACCATGAGAAAGGGAAGCCTGCTCTAAACGGTGGGGAGGGGCAGGAGCAAGTGAGGTCTGAGGAGCAAATAAGACAAATTAAAAGAAACGACCAAATCTCAAGCTGCTGGGAAAAGGTCAGAAACATTAAACGGCGTTTAAGTATCCAAACACAGACTTATATCAGTTGTCTTGTTAGTGTTGTGACGCTACGCCCCAAACACACACACACACACACACACACACACACACACACACACACACACATATTCAGTCAGTTTGTATTCATGCTCACAGCCGTGTCCTCAGAAGAGTGGGGGTATCATGTTGCAGCTGTAGCTAATGCCATTAGGCCCTAATGCGTATTCGCCACGTGCTCACTCGCGGTGCCTCATATTGAACAGGGCAGCATGGATTTTTCATTTTCAGAAACCCAGTTATGGTGCATGTTGACTAGACGGACGGGATCGGTGCCAGACCGCTGCTCAAGGTCAATGTCCGACAGGAGGGAGGCTTGGAGGTGGGGGCTGCTGCTGCCCTGTGCTTAATAGTGCACCCTGGACCATCTGAGAGTAGGAATGTAGCTCTGACCGTCAGCTAGGGGACCTTCTAGATGTTCCTCTGTGCACCAGGCCAATGAAAATTTAAAGCACCAGATTTGAACCCGGCAGGGAGGTTGTTCCAGAAATCCATTTCTCAAAATCGCAAACGCTCACGGCGCAGTTTCACGGAGGGGCTATTTCCTTTTTCAGACTGCGGAGCGAGAGACGACAGAAGCTTTTCTGGCCAGCAACAGTCACTTTAAGAACTCTCACGTCTCGGCCGTTAGAGCCACGTCCAGGAGCGGACGCACATGGCCGCGCCGCAATCCTGTTCCATTCTGCTGATGACACTGAGAATGTCTGGAGAGGGTGCTCCGCTTCACAAGTAACCGAAAAAGCCTGAATTGCGCTTGAAAATGAAGTTGTTAAGCCGCCGCCGTACGCAAAGGTCAGACGGGGTTTCAAGTGAGGCAGTGACAGTGTTGAGTTAAGCAGCTGTTTTAATGGCTAAACTGCAGGGACGAGAGGAAAGAGGCGCAATTATGGCACGAAAACACTGTGAAACTCAATCGTGATATAAAACCATGCAGGGAGGTGGGATTATTGATCTCCTGCGAGGGTGGGGGGACGGAGTTCTTTGCAGAGGTGTTGCGTAATCCCAATCTAAAAGGACGAAGATGATGGATGAGCTGATTCATTCGTGAGAGGGAACAGGAAGATGCATAAAGAGGAAAACCTTCATCCGACCATGGATGTGGGATAATAGGAACATTCCGTTGAAACAGCGAGCCTTTTCCTCCTTCACGGCGAACAGTCTCCCGAACGTTCCCTCATAGAGCAAAAGTTGTCCTCTCAGCTTTAAATTATCTTCCTGCAACACGCACGGAAGCCGCAAACGCACCGTTCTCCTTTACCCAGCGCAGGAAGACCAAAGCGTGGCGATACATCTGTTCTGGAGACGGAAATAAGAACACGGTCCCCCTTTTTCACGCCCTGCTGCCATTAACCGGCCCCCATCTCAGTCACCAGGGACGCAAACATCCCCGTCGAGAGGACAAACACGGGGCAGGAGACGCACGTCAGCCCGATCGGGTGGAATCAGAGCTGATTTCTGTCCTTATCTGTCAGGCATTACCCCCGCGCTCCCAATCAGGCTGCAGGTAAGAGCGGGGGCCTCCGCTTTCTCCCAGGTGAGCGGCTGTCCGGGTCTGGCTGTAACGACTGTGAGGGACAGAAGAGCTTTTTCACGTCGAAAAAAGCAGCCGAAGCAACGAGAACAGCCAATCTCTTCCGAATATTCCTCATGTGAGCCATAAGCACGGAAAACTAATTAAATGTCCTGTAAATTCTTAAACCTCCCCCTCTGAAGCTGCTACAGTTATTTTTTCAGTCAGTCACAGTTATTCTTTTCCAGTCTGAGGGTTGGTAACAAGGGCAGGCGAACGAACACCGCCGACTCGCTCGCTATCCAGTTATCATTTGTAGCTGTAGCTGAATTAGTTTGGACAGGAAGCTCTTCTGCGCTGATCTTGAACAGCCGGTTGGTTAGCCGGTCGGTTAGCCTCCTCTACGTTAGCCGCTCCATTTTGAATGAGCTCTGGTTAAAACTGGGTCCGTGTCCGCTTGTGAGCGCTGAAACTGAATCCCACGAACCGTTTAAGTTGCCGCTTTAAGTCACACGTGCATTGTTTGCATTTATTGTTTTAATAATGAATTATTGAATTTAACCAACCTGATCAATGCCGGCACCGACCTTGGTAAATAGAGCCGTGCCGAAAGTGCCTCTTCACTGGATTATTCCAGGAATAATGGGGCAGATTAAGTAAAATTTATTCGGACTTTGTAAAAATGAAACAAAAGGTCGAACCTCCGGTGTCAGCTCTAATTGACTATTAACATTTTTATAGGGAAATTCTTTTTAACAGCCACTGCTGCTTCTTTGAGATTATTTCACACCATTTATTCAGCTCTCCTGTCGCTTCTACCTGCTCTTTCTCTCTTTCCTCGCTCAAAATGATCAGAACCAGTAATATTTTTGAATGTGCTCTCGGAGGTCTCGCTGGTGTCGGTGCTGAGCTTTCCTTCCTCCGGGCTCTGCATCTTTCCTCTCAGCGCCCTCATAAAAACCCAAAACCTGACCTCTGTGACTCTCTCAAGCTGGAGCTCCACTCCAGTTTCGACTCCAGCCGCTGCTCTTTTCTGATGTTCCAGCATAGGAGCCAATTACTCTAATAAGGCCGTCCTGCTCCTCTGTCGGTCTTTTTCTCTTAGTCAGCCCTGCTCTTTGTGATCGAGGGCCTTGTGTAAACGGGGCCCCGAAGAAATTAATCATTGTTCTGCGGTATTATGGCGCTGTAATTATACAGCGGGCGAATCCTCCATACGTAATCCCAACCTTGATTCTCGATGCTAATCAAAGTTTATTGCTCTGCTTTTATTCATGGGGCCTGCAGATGCTGGGCCATCCAAGCGTGAGACAGGTGCAGACATCTGAGATGATGCACTGACTCGCCACTGGCTCGCCAAGGCACCGCTGCTATGTTTAGGTTCAGAGCACAGTGGAGGATAGATTCAGAGGACACGAGACTGATGGATGCTGTCAGCAGGGGAGAATCATGAGCCCTGCTCTTCTGAATCTCCTCATGACGTCCCGAAACCCCCCAGCGTTTCTGTCCCGAGCCACCTTCGTCTCGCTGGAGTCGTCTAGATTCATTTGTAGCCTGACGTTTTGTGTCTACATGGAACACGGCGCCTTTGTTAACGTCTGACATATAGGAGCCCATAAAGCAAGCGGCAATAGCTCAATAACACTTTATTGGAAGGAGGTCAAAGAAAGACGCAGTCGCCGTGTGGTAGAGGCCCTCAGTCTAATAATGTATGGCGCCGAGGCTCCTTACGAAAAACGCTGTCTATTTGTTCGGGAATTTCTTTTTCGTCACACACAAAAAAGTGGCAGTAGTGTCCTCTACTGTTTCTCTGAATGCCAGATGTTGGACGATAAAGGCCACTTCATGGTCAAGAACGGAAACATTTTGGCAGCAAGAAATAAACGCAGCTCTTCTTTATCGCGCGCTCTTTTGCTAATGGCAGCAAGCGAACGTTCCCGCTTCCCGGCGCGGGGTGACAACCCCCAACATCTGCCCCAGCGCTCCAGACGCACACGTCTGCCTTTAATGAAGTGTTTGACCGGGTGCACATCTGCTCCGTGGAAACACGGGATCTAGCTGTTCCGTGACTGCTCTATCTGCAGCTCCGTTAGCGATTAACCTCGGCGCAGCTCAGGTGAAAACTAGATGAGTTAAGGAAGTCGGACAGATTTTCCCACCGGCTCAGAACTCATTCCCTCCAGCTGGGCTGAGAATCGACACCGACACAACACACATATGCTCCGAGGAGCCAAAGTTAAGCGAGGAAATTCAAATGTTGCCGAGGAAACGAGATCAGCGTTGTCGCTACGACAAAACCGAATGCTGGTGCATAATCACTCAGAGCAGTAACCACCTGCTGGCTGTAATTCCAGGTCATTATTGCTTTCCTTCATGCTGGGCTGTCAACGCGCCCTAATAATCATTAATAATCGTCCCCTTTTACATACATGCACCATATTAAGTGCAAAACTTTATCCTTTCCAATCCAAATACTTCGGTTGAACAAAATAAACATACCTCATCCCAGTTTTGGGGCGGAAACACGTTCCCAACGAGCAGGAACAAGGAGGAGAGCAGGAATCCTCACAGTGTAATACTGCTGGAAGTGTCAGTGTTTTCTGCAACGTTTATGACACTATTGCTTTTCTGTCAGCTCGGGCCGTCACCCAGGGGTGAATCTGATTGGCTGCTAAGTGGCTTCTCTTCCCCGACAAGATTTGGATAAGAAGGGTTCAGAAATTATTCACTGGTGACACAGTTTCGGAAATCGCCCAGCAGCATCCGCAGTGTTTCGGAGCCGCACATCGGAGCGCTAACGATGATTTGAATCGTTCCGGAAAATGCCACTATTGCCTCCCACTATGAGTCCTGGCAAGTGCAGCAGAAAACAAGAGCCCGTGCAGGTTTTGGTGTCATTGAGTGTGTTTCAGCGCAGCACCTCCCGTGGCTAACCCCCCCCCCCCCCCTCTTGTTCCGGTGGCGGCCAGACAACCGGCGTCGTTCTGACGTGGCCGTAATCCAGAGGGGTTAATAGTGTGTGCTCTGTCGCCACCCTAGAGGTCTCTGGCCTTCCCGAAGGGTCCATCTAACGATGTCTGAGTTTGACGTGGTGCAGGAAACATTCGCTCCTCGCTCGGCCTCAACGGAGGTCGTTTTGGGTTAATGGTGGCTAAAAGCGGGTCTTGATGGATGCAAGCCATGGCCCATTACTTGTCATCCAATGTGATGTAATACACCTTGTTATTTACTACTTAATTACATTACTCATAGCTGACAGCTCTCAGATTAGGTATCAAGAGTTGGGTTTGTCTGACATCATCGACTCTTTTTTCGTTTTATCACAGCAGACTCGATGTCTCATAAAGTGTTTTCAAAGAGCACGCAACACTTAGAGCGAGCGTTGGCCAGCCCCTCTCCGCTCTTTATTCTGAGCGCCAAGTCCATCTCTGTCACTTTTAAGTGCACTCGGGTGGAGATAATGCAACCTGCGGCACGTCGCCGTAGACCTCTCCAAACTGGGAAAATGTCCACTGAGACACCACTTCTCTGGAGTGCAGCCACTGAACTCCTGGCAGACTTTTTAACCAACACTCTGGTGACCAAACAAGGCCTTCTGTCCTGACGGCGGAGGCTCTGTTGCTGCTTGTTAGGGTTAGGGGGGGGCGCCAGTCTGATACAAGCTGTCTTATTTTCACGACTGTTAACAGTACAGCCTTGTAGGACGTCACATTAGCGACCTTGCTAACGTGTGCATGTAGTGTTCTTCGTTCCACGCAGTAGGACTGAAGCAACAACAGCAGAAACCTCAGTTCCTGTACTACAACCGGCTCGTCCTCCATCCATTTCCTGTCTGTCCCAGCAATCACTGGCAGGGATAGATGCTGGACAGGCCACAGGGCCATCACACACACACACACACACACACACACACACACACACACACACACACACACACACACACACACACCGTACATTGTATTTTAAAGTTAGTTAAGTTAGTTCAAGGCTACAGGAACGAGCATCTCCTTACCCCCAAAAATTAATAAATTAATAAATAAAAGCAGGTTTTATAAGTTCAGTGTTTTATAACAAGAAAACTTTGCATCATTTAATAAACATTGTCAAAGACCATGATAAATAATAGTTTAATCGAGGCTATAAAAGATTTAATCGTCTCCTGAAAAGCCTGCATGTTGAATATCGAATGCTTAAGGGTTTCCCACAGATTCAGAATGACTAATTGGATTTTTTCTTTGAATGAAATGTTAAACTGTTGCGTTAATGGTCAAAATGTTTGTTTCACACCATCACAGAACGGTCATTTTCAGTCACACTTATCCAAACATGTTCTTTGTCGGGATCCCTGCACAAAAGAGGAACTTATAGGGAAGAAGACTCCATCCCAATGATGGTGGGATGTGAGGAATACAAATGGGCCGTGTTCTGCTGCATCGATTCTCCCTCCAGAATGGACAGGCGTTGTGAAATGTGCGGAGCGGCTGAGGACAATGCATCCTAACCTTTATTATTGACTCGGTGCTCGCTTATCTGCTGACCCTGAAGTGTGTCTTTATTCTTATGGGAAAACCCATAAGCGCTTTAATTAGTCCCAGAACCATTTAACTTTACAGCGGCGCCGCGCCTCATTCGGCAGCTGTGAATGAAACAGATCCAGTGGTCGCTCCATCCTCGTCTTATCAGTTTGTAATAGCACGTGGCGCCGGGGTGACCGACGGCGTTTAGCGTCCGACAGTCCGCCCTGAGCGAGTGCAGGTGACGTTAATGAGTTATTATCTATTGTCTTCATCAGCGTGACACAACCCACCACACGGGCAGAGGCATGAATTAAATCCTCACCTCTTTGTCCATGTTTGGGCAGCATTACAGGATGACAAGTGCAACATAATTAGGTCTTAAACCATATTAAATTGGCCGCTGAGTGAAATGGATTCACGGTTTGTTTAATATATTTCCCATTAATGTAAGCAAAACAGCACAGATCCATCATAAATGTGTCGCGCTGCTCATTGTTTATCTTCTGTTTTTTTTGGTGTGTGTGTGTGGGGGGGGGGTGCACCCAGGATCCATGTACACCTTATTCTCGACAGGAAATAGCCTTACACTCCACTGCACCGCACTAAATATTGACTTTGCATTCTTCTGCACTTCTACAAACTACAGGGAAGAGCAGGCCAAGAAAGCGGAGCCATTAAGATGCTCGCCGCGAAGTGACCGCCGAAGGCTCGTTTGTTTCCCGCTAACAGAGGAGTGACGGAGCCTTTTTAAAATGCGTGACCTTGAAGGACGAGCATTAGGGCCCGATCTGGAGGCCTCGCGGTGTGGAGGGGTGGTCGTTTCCCTCGGGGCTCGCCTCGTTGGATATGGATATTAGACTGCGTGGATATCACAGATATAATTGATCTCACTTAAGAAACAAGGTGTCCAGGTGTTGTGTTGTTTTACTCTGCATACTAACAACGTCCCACGCCTGCTCCATATAGGCCTCACCAGGTGTCGAGGAGATGAATATTCTTTTGCTTGGAGAGGCCGCTCACTCATCAGTGATTGAGTGGTTGGACTTTAAGCTGGTTTAGGTGTGTTGAATATTGAAAAAAAGTGAAATTTGAGGGGCCGGAAAACGTTCGCTGCGCTTTGGTCTCCTTGACTGATGGATGGCTCTGATTCCAGGGTTTTGACGGAGCAGACACTTTGCCACAGACGATCCTTGAACGGTGACAGGGGTTATGAATTTCGCCCAGGGCCAAACACTCGTGTAAGTGCACCCCGGCGGTAGGATTTCCATCAAAGTCCGGTTTTCATTGCCGGCACCAAACTCTGTCATTGTGATGATAATGAAGTTGTACTTGTGTGGTAATTGAAAGCTGCGGCTCCGTCCCAGTCCGTGCACCCAGTCCACCCATCACGCGAGTGCGGAAATAAAGCATCGACGTGTCAAGTGAATGCTGATGTGGGCCATTTTGTCTGTTTTTATTAACAATACCAAGCGTACGTTGCTGTCAGAACTGAAAACAGAGCCATTGATTTCCTTTCTACAAGCGTTTGATACACACTCGCTAACCTGTCCAGAACTTCTGCCCACATCCGGGGCTGAAGTCTCTCCCCTGTGGACATCTGAGAAGGGGAAAACACACCCGTCGTTCCCAACATTCAACGTCCTCTCTGCATCCGACCGGCACTAACGCCCGCCTTGAATCCGATCCAGCGCCCCTCGTCCCACTGCCGCGTTTTCTGCCGCTCCCTCCGTCCCATCGGAGCCACGTGTGGGATTGAATTATCACTCGAATCATGTGGTTTGAATGTCCACCTGGGGAGGCGAATGAAAGCGCGCTTGCCCCCCGAAGAGCACGTTTGCACCGATGTTGACATTAAAGGCTGTTTGTGTGCACACGGAATCAGATTTGCTCATTGCGTGACCTCATTTACAGCGGAATAACTTTACATTTTTAATTTCATCTGACGTCGCAGCACAGTTTGAAATTAAAGGGATAGTTTCTTGAGTTTCTCGATTTTCATTCTTTTTAAAAGGCGCATCTGTGGGTTTTGTGAGCTATTATAAGCTTCCCAATTATTCACTGTTGTGTATGAAGACTCACAGCTGCATTTGTGGACCGTTGAAAGCAAAGGATGCGCTGTTTCTTTTCCTGGAGCGGCTCTCACTTTGAAACGTGTGATGGTGTTATTCGAGTCCTCACACATGTAGCTGAGTGTTTATATTTAATACTGTGATTCCAGATCGGTTTTAATCGTGTAAACACGGGTTTGGTCGGCCTCACTTTGATGGCTCCGAGCCTGTAGATCGTCCAGGTCTGCAGTTTTGTGGGATTAGTGTTTTTATAGGAGGTAAGGGTCCTCCTGGGCGGTGTCAACACCTCTCCTTTCATTTCACAGACACTCGCTCTAAGTGCTTTTGGGCGTGCTCCGGTTCACCCCTGCCCCCTGCAGCAACAGGCAACCTTCCCTCCATCCAAATCAGAGCAGCGGCTTTTCTTTTGTTTTACCATCGGCAAGTTCAAAAACCAGGATTTAGCTCTCCTCTTGTGCACGTGGGCCCGCTCAAAGACCCGCAGCTCTCAATTCTGACCACGCTCTTCCCGCTTCTGGTCTGATGTTGTCGAGATTGTCATCAGGGCCCATCATTAGACACATCGATTGACTTTGTACCGCTAATGTTCAGGCTGACTTTGGGGAGGAAAAGCTGATATGAGAGTTAAACATCTGAATGGACTCCATATCTCTGCCATCTCCAAAAGCCATTACGACCGGCCCCCACCGCCCCCTCTGCGGGCTGCCGTGGTCTGCAGAGAGGAAAATTGTATTAGGGGGGAAACGGATTTTTACTGTCTTCCTGAGGAGGAGGACTGCGGATGCCCGCAGGGCCCTGGGGACCTGTGGTGTTTTTAAAATAAGTCCTATGATGGGATGGTGTCTAGGGTGGGAAGGTTAGCCAGGGCTAAGGATATTATGGCTAATCCACAGTGAACTAAAAGTCAAGTGTCCCACTATTCTGAGAGGTAGCGACAAACTTTAATGTTGCCTGATAAATTTAAATCCGCAGTTCATACCTGCACTACCGTTCAGTCCTTAAACGGATCATCGGAACATCCCAGGAAGCTTATACAGCATGGAGAGGTTTCAATTTTATCCTGATGAAGGTATTTTACGGTGGATTGGTTCTCTGGGGTAAAAACAGGCAGATTCTGGTGTTTACTCCACTGTTGGTTAGTTTGATTGGATTTATGTCTGTTGTTTAACCGTCTATTACATCTCCCAGCCGCCGGGCATGGTTAATATTTGAGGAGTGTTGTAAAATAAACCCCATTCCAGAGGGAATAGCATTGAAATGATAAACTTACAACAGCTCCTGGGCGATGAATCCCAGGCTTGTGTTAGCATGTCATGATGTGGACCTCTGTGGGTGGGGTGTGTGTTAAATATTGTCACCTGCCATAACTGGGAGAGGCTTTGATACTGTGAACCTCCTGTTAGCTGCAGCTGACAGAACGTTGGCTAAACACTTGCATCATAACAGCGGAGGGACGATGTGAAACTGTCTCAATTTTTTCCCGAACTCCTCAGCACCAGAAAAGACAGCGAGGGATGGCAGAGAACGTTGCTATAGCAACTGGGATCAGTCCTGAAGCTTCCTCTAATAAGTTTCCTGGGAATTCAGTGCTGGCTGTTACATAAATGTGACTATCTCTCACTCTTCTCGCACGGTCGCAGGGCTTTTCCTGTGGCAAAATTTCACATTCAGCATGATTTATTCATGGCCGCATCGCTGTGCTGGATTTATGATCCCATCATGTAAATGCATGTCCGTGCATTCAGCAACACTTGGTGGGAGTGTGTTCTGGGGGCATTGTTGTGACTCCAAGGCAATTTTCAATGGCTGTCGTAAAGTGAAATATTGGGACTTGAATAGATTTAGATGCAACAATCTCGGCTCCATGGCGGCGACTTTCATGTTGTTTCAGAGGTTATTATGCTTTTTGCACCTAATTCCAAGGTGAAGAACCAATGCAAAGACATCAAAGACTGTTTTGATGCTTTGAGTCCCCCATCCACTGCCTATCATCCCATCCCAACTTTAAATGGCAGACAGTCTGTGTGTGTGTGTGCATGCATTCGCCTTCCTATCTGCACGTCTTAGACTTGCGACGCTAAATACCAGCTAGTGCGTCTTAAGAAAAATAGGGACTTAAAGAGGAGAGAAAAGACATTTCTGTGTTTTTTGGGACAGGCTGCCAGCAGCCTGATCATTTCTGAGGAGATTAGTGCGGAGCTCTTGGTGGCGGGGGCTGCCGCAGTATGCAAACTGCAGTCGCTCCGCTCACTCTCTGCCGGGATCCTTTGACGCCATGTACCTGCTCTCGCCAGACTTCGGTAACTACCACACGTGCTCTTAATCACTACAGTTTAGACAGGCTCAGCGGGAAAAAGCCACTCACTGCCGCCTGCTTCCACCATGCTGGAAGAAAGATGGGTCTGGTGTTGACTGTTGATTGTCACTGAGGGCAGTGGGGGCAAGAGGAGGTGGAGGGTTCACTAACTGCCACATCACATGTGTGAGTGAGAGCACACGGAGGTGTCCAGGACCGCCTCTATGCAGGCAGCTTCCAAGAAAATGGCCATATTATTTGGAGGTTACATTAGCATGAGGTCACATGGAGATTTGCTCATAAAGGCGATATTTTAAGACTGCAGATTTGCTGAGACTAAAATTGAGGGTGGCACTGTGTTCAGAACGGTGGCCTCAGAGTAAGAAGGTCCGGGGTTTTGTTCCATCTAAAGTATTCTTTGGGTTTCCTCCAGGTCCTCCCAGAAACCTTTAGACTGGACTGAATGAAGACTCTAACCTGCCTGTTGTGAGTAAATGGTGTGTGTCCTGTGATAGACTAGCCACCTGTCCTGGGTGTATTCCTGCCTTTCTACTGGTAATTCTGCTCACCCTGGGTGGGAATGAACAGCAGATGAATGAAAGTGGATGAGAAAAACATCCCCAAAATAGAAAACTGATTTTGCATGAGGGGTTGAAAAGAGATGATGATATGTCGTCATCATCAGGTAACGTGGAGAGCATAGAAAACCTAACCAGACGGTACAAACCTGAAGTTGTCATTGACTGGGGACTGAAATCCATGGAAGTTGAATTTTCATGAAATAAAGTCAGTGACATTTGTTCTCACCATGATCTAATTTTAATTTATCGCATTTGTCGAAAGCCATCTGTGGAGTCAATTTTTGATCAATCACAACTTCTGGAGGCGTTTCCAAACAAATACTGGCATCTTTGCAAAAGCCGTCCTGGTTCCACCGCAGCCACTTTAGCAGAAGGTATCAAGGCAAACGGCTGGATCCTGCACTGACTCTTTAACACGAAATAAAACAGAATAAATGTTATCAAGTAAAAGTGAAACTCACAGCTTTACCTCAGCGATCAAGTCCTTGAGCTTTCCTACAACAGATTTATCGTCGCATCATAACGTTTCACTTCCGTGTGGCCAGTTTACCAATAAAAACTAAATCAAATCCCCCCCCCACCACCACCACCACCACCACCACTGCATCGTCTTGAATATTTACATGCAGTTTATTATCAATGTGTCGCTTAACGTAATGATGCGTTTGCTTGGATACTTTTGAAACAAAAGCTTGCGTGACAACACATTTCCAGCTGCCATCTGTGATTAGCAGTTAAAGGCAGATTTGTCTTTATTGTGTAATACGTTCTTCTTCTCTGACGCTGGAATCCGAATGCATCAGAAAACCTAGAGCCTCTCCGGATTTAATGCATAGCCTGTTGGTCTTTCTGTGTAATGTAAATCACTTTTACGATACAGACGTTTTATGTCAAGCGAGTCCTTTATAAATCACAAAGCCCCCCTTTCGGTTCAGATCAGCTGTCATAATGAGTCACGTCGACACGTTTCCACATTTGCATCTGCATTTTTGCCGCAGCCTAGAGCCCGAGGCCTTCGTATCACCAGAGCGACCACGCTGCCGCCTGAGCTAAAGCCACCGCTCGTCTGCTCTGACATGAAATAGCCGACACAATAAGTGATTGGATCCGCTGCTGCAGGTCAGAAGCGGCTCCAGTTTGTTTTTGAACCGCAGTTTCCCACAGTCGACGTGAATCAGCCCGCCCTGTCACTCACTTGGATAAGTAAGCAGGAAATCTGGCAGAGCTGTAAGCTGCTGACTGCTTTTTTTTATTGGAGCTGCTATGGCGGATGTCATGGGAGTTGCAAAGCTGACAGATTTCATACTTTGTCCAGTTCCTCTCTCGCCCGTGCAGTAGTTTAGACCATTATAGATGTGACCCCAGAGTTCAGAACAGGATTTCACTTTTTTTCTTTCTCTCTTTATTTTTCAGTTGTACTTTTTTTCCCCCCAGAGAGAAATATCAAATATGAAGGGGGGCAACCCACATGGCTGTTCTATACAGTTGTGCTGCTCTATATGGTGGAGGTTTTTTAGTTCCTTCTTAATTGTGGCCACATACGATTTTTACCACATTTATCATTGTTATTGTGAAACAACTTCCTCCACTGTAGAATCAGCTGAGCTGCTAAAAACTAATTTATTTCTTTTGCAAGCTACGGTTCTTTTTTAAAATGCCCTCTTGTGGCCATGCTTGGAACCACAATCTGGTGCAACACCTGACCTCGGACCTTTCCGTACCTGACCTCCCCTGTCCTGCTTATGATGGCTCCTCATTGTGAACTGTAGAAAAAAGGCAGAAAAAGGCACCCTTAGCCATGATATTGCGTTATAATTTGGTCATGATACATGTCATCATACTAATAAAGTAGCACGTGGAAGTTAAAACATGATGCTGTCAGGTTGGTTGGTTTTGTTTTGCATCATCAAATCCAGTGAAAAGCATGCCTTTTCCTCATTATATGGATCATGTTCGATCTTATGACAGAGCAAATTGAGTGAAATCTATCAGTCTTAAAAGAAATGTAATTGTTCTTCTTGTCTCCCATATCTACCAGCCCAGTAAGTATTTGGACACATGGGGCGGTTGATGCCTAAATGACAGATTCTGCCTTCAAAGACATCAGAATTCTTTAGCAATGGTGCTGACGCTCTTCTAGGCGGACTGAAGGTCACACGCCTTTGATTTCTCACTTTTGTCCAGCTCTTTATTATCTTTCAATTTTGTCTTCAGCTCCAGTTAGGGTGAGAGTCGGTGGAAGAGAAGGAGCTGTCAGCGCAGATATAACGCTATTTAAATGCTAATGTGTTAAGAGGAGCAAAACGACCTTTACTTACCAAACAGAAGTGCCTAATAAATGAGCCTCATCCTTCGGACTCTCCTCCCCGTCCCTCCGCACCTCGCCTCAGATGATCACGGATCGGCACAACACGATGGGGTTTGACAGTGTGATTGGGGACATTTGGTTGCCCCACTGAAGTTCTGAGGACGACACAAGTGTCACCATCCTTTACTCTTGTCTGCAGGAGTGTTTACTGTTGTGCAAAAAGTTAAGTCTCCTACTTTCTGCATCAGTCCTTACAGAGTTGGCACCCTTGCAAGAGGGCTAATAATGCGATGGCAGGTGCTGTATCAGTGCAAACCCAAGCCCCCTCCCTGTCTCCCTGCCTGCAGAGCACTGCCAGAAGGACACGCCGTCACCGGAGACTTCCCTTTTCTCTCCTCCATATTAATATGAAATAACCTTCACTGTGTGTTTGTGTGTGTGTGTGTTCTCAACTTCTTTCTTAGAGTCACCATCAGGGGAGGATGAAGTGAAAAGAGATGAAGGGCAGATGAGTGTCTCACCTGTTGTGTAATCAAAGGAAACGTCAGATTTTTCCTGTCACTTCTGCTCACAGAGGCACCGCAGGGAACAGCGAGGGAAAGGCTCCCCGAGAAAGTTGTGACAGAAATGTTGTGTCGATATCATAATCGATAACGCCCAGTCATTCTGCGGCTGGGGGCGTTAGCAAATTCCAGGCTGACTCAGGCCAAATTCACCTGATTCAGCCTTTTCTCTTTGAGCTCTCCGATTATATATTTTGATGCTGCAAATCACTGAATAGATAAATAGATTCTTCAAAGACGCTTTGCTGGTATTTTAAATCATGCATGTGCTGAGATTTGATTTTCCATCTGCCTCGCACACATCTGGTAAACAAGGAGAATTCGTTTTGCTCTGGACAGCTGGAGGACGACAGCAAAAGAAGAGCCAGACAGCACCTCAGGGGTTGAGATCTTAGACCTCATTAAAACGCACCTAAATTTGTTTGCCTTAAAATTAGAGGAGGTTTAACCTATAGTCGTGACTCATATACAGCATTTTTATTCATGTGTTTGAAAACCTTCAGAGCTATTGACAAATCCTCAACCTATCAGAGAAACCGCTGGAAGAATGTGCTGGCATCATGTTGTGAAAACATTTGATGGCATTTAAAGACTTTTCAAAGGGTTGCGTCCGCGGGCTTCAGATGAATGAGCCATTTTCTCGACTGTGTGTTGCGCTCATAGGTAGAGACAAAGTGCGAAAAATGAGGGAAAAGTTTACTGCAAGCGTCCAGGAAAGATCGATGATTGGGGTGATGTATTGGCAAAGCTGTGGAACACACAGATCTGCTGTTCTGTGCAAAGCATTGTGGGAGTGTAGACCATATTGTTCTCCGAATCAAAACTCCGGAGTAGCAGAAGAGGCCACAAGGTTAAGGTGTTCTGCTGACATTTGCACTCATCTCTTCTTACATCTTGGCTCAGCAGAATACCTATATGAGTGCCTTAAACCCTATGGTATTCACTTAAGATGCCAGCCTTATATTTTAGATAATATTTCAAGACGTTCTTAATGGTGTAGTGATAAGTGACCTAAATCTCCCCTTCTTCTACGTGTCCCACAAAAGCTTCTCCAACCACTCCTCATTTTTACAGGGTTACTGACAGAGTCAAAGTGCATCAGTTTATTAGATGTATCACTGCAGGCTTACATGGGTGGTTTTTATTTCCTGCACCACAGTGACCCGAGCATCACTCTGAAATATGACCCAGGAGATCTTCCCCTCCAACAGCATGCAGCTCTCCAGAGAAATGAGCCACAAAAGTGAAGAGAGGATTGTGTCTACCAGGAGAGTCGCTTTGATTGTGCACATTTTGGGATGGCAATGGGAGCAGAAACCTTTTGGGATCCACCTGTGGCTGATTCCCTAATATAAGCAGTGCTGACCGCCATCTCAACGCCGTGACTCCAGCTGTGTCCGCAGGTGGCAAAGTATAAAAATAAACATGCCATCTGATTGAGTTAAATACAATGGAATTGGATCCCGGGATGTCTGGCCTTTGTGACCAATCATGCAGAATTAGGTTTTAATCTCAGGCTTTGTGGCCAGCGAAATGAAAATGAGAGTGTGCACATTTGGTGATCATCTCCCAAGGACGCCTCACAGGCCTCCTTCCTCTGGGCTTTGACGGATGGCGCCAGCGCCACAGAGTGATGGGCTATTATTTCACTTTGCATGGGATAAATGGCGGCACAAGCTCCGACCTGTCAGCTGCCTTATTGTTTCTTCCATTGCCTCTTTCTTTCCTTTATTCTGCCTTATGAAATCACAGATAGGGTTAGACAAGTGTATGATAGCGGTCTCCTTTTTCTTTGCAGCAAATTGGTGCGTTTGATATGAAAACCTGCCTTTTTTTGGATGATGTTTTGGAAATGTTTGGCTGTTGGAACCAACTGATTATTGTCTCTATATTTTGTAGACCAGCAGTATTCATGGTCGCCCTCGCAGTATTTCGATGAGGACAGTAACTCCCCTCCACCCAGGAACATGAAGGGTCTCTCTGGTGGCCGCCCTGCCCAGCTCCAGCTCACGTCTCCCACCTCAGCCTATTCCTGTGGCCTGGTTGAATGCGACCCTTCCCTGGACCATCACCTCCATCATGGCAACGTACGATCCCCCTCCTACCTTCTCAGCCCCACTGAGAGCTGCCCTCTTGACAGCCACCGCCGCTGCTCTCCACGGAGCTCCATCCACTCTGAGTGCATGGTGATGCCAGTGCCCATGTCCACCACTGACCATTCTATCTCTAGTAGCACTTTCCCCCGCATGCACTACGGAAGTGCCTCCCGAGACAGTGGTGGAAACACTTCCGGTGGAAGGGAAACAAGAGAAGATGGTGGCTCCTCTACTCATGGTGGTAGCAGCAAAATGAACCGAATCCCGGCTAATCTGTTGGACCAGTTTGAGAAGCAGATGCCGCTGCACAGAGATGGCTTCCACACGTTGCAATACCAACGCACCTCGACCACGACCACATCCACAGAACAGCGTAACGAAAGCCCCGGGCGAATCCGCCACTTAGTCCACTCGGTCCAGAAGCTCTTTACGAAGTCGCACTCCCTTGAAGGTTCCTCCAAAATAAATGGTACTAAAAGCGAATCGCACCGTGACAGTTCGCACCACCATCATCACCATCACCAAGGCCACCACAAACACAGCAAACGCAGCAAGAGCAAAGACAGGAAATCTGACGGCGGCGGTAAGCAGCGCTCGGGAGGTTGGTGGAGCTCAGATGACAACTTGGACAGTGACAGCACATACAGACCTCCTAGCGTCATGTCACGGCATCCAGTGGAGCACATCAGCCACTGCTACTCTGACTCGGTGCATGGCCATCTAGTCGGGGACATGTCGCTAAAAACCTCCAAGAGTAACAACGATGTCAAATGCACGGCCTGCGAGAGCATAAACATGGCGCCAGAGGGCAAGTTCATGAAGAGGAGCTCCTGGTCTACGCTAACAGTCAGCCAAGCCAAAGAGGCCTACAGGAAGTCCTCCCTCAACCTGGAGAAGCCCATGACACCCACAGACCTCAAGCCCAACCTCAGGCCCTGTCATTATCTTCAGGTGAGTCTTTCATGCATCTCACTATCTGTATATGTTTGCATTCAGTTCACTTAAACCTGTGGATTTGCGAACGGATACATGATGTGATGTGGTTGGACACGGTTAGCAAGTAGCTCACCAGAAAAAAATCAATTCATTCCATAAATGATTTGCGTCAGAAAGGAGAGATGACAATAGAAGAATGAAGGTCAGAGTTCACTGTCGCTTTTTCCTGTTTGGTCGCTTCGATTTTGCATAAGATGCAGAATCTTCCTGTAATGTTTAGCATTTAGCAGCATCCTATCGCCGACTCAGTGGGAGTTGCTGCAGTGTTGCAGGAATCAATTCAGAGTCAGTCAGCATTCGCACAAAAGCTTCCCAGGGGTTTCGTATTCATGCTGAAGGGTACAGAGGAGGGAAATGAAAAGCAGGCTCATTACACAACAATGTGATATCTAACAGCATCAGCGAAGCACCGCCTGCATCCAAAATAACGAGCCCTTCAGCACATCAAGCAAGAACACTCTGGGACTGAGTGCTCGGAGCAAAGATTGTAATGTATGGATTAGCGATGGTCTTAAATGTAAAGTCAATAGATTACGTAAACCCATACAACAGAGACCATCCGGTAAATTATTAGGTCAATAGAAAATGGTTGAGGGGACTTATTTTGAACATAAGTAATGATCAATTTTACCAGCATCAGCATCCTAGATTAATATTTCAACTGGATGCGTCACTGTGAGGGAATAACATTATAGTCTGTCTTGCCCCTTTCTGACTTTCAATTGGTGATTCAGTTCAGGTAGAGCTCAACTATAAACACAGCTAAAAATAGCCTGCGAGCCACTTTCTTGCCGCAGGGCTAAATTTAGACCTGCATTATCAATCTGATCCATGCAGGCTGACACATCTCCTCTCCCCCGAGGAGAATCAATGCCCTCGCAGAGAGCAGGAAGATGCTTTAAAGGAGCGGCGGAGAGAAAGTTGACGACACGCGGGGACACGCACGCTCGGGGATGCCGAGAGGAGCCGCGGCTGAGGCTGCCTTTGCTCCCCGTTGCTACTGTTGTTGTTCATCTTCAATAGCTGAGACGTTGATCCAATTGTCAGGAACAAGTGCACAGCAGGGGGTCAGATTCAGAAGTTCTAGCTTTCCTTGGTTGCTGAATCATGATCCCCCACAGCCTGGGTAGAGCGTACTGACTGTGTCCATAACTGGTGTTTTTTTCCTATTTATCACACACCAGATGGTTTGATGATGTGCTAGTCACCTTGTTTGTGTCCTTGCTTGACGACAGAGGCAATGAGTAATTTCTGAAATGAATGAGATGACAAACGGAACGACCTTTCCCCATGGGTTTATCTTAGTGCATGCAGCAGGTGTGTGGGAATCAACTACCAGACCATTTGTGTGCATTTGAGATCAATTAACCTTGAAAGATGGAGCCATATTAGCAGTGATTGCACTTGATATAAAAGATGACAAATTTTTGGAAATCAGGGAAGACAGGAAACACCCGTTTGTGTTTTTACGTACGTGTTGTTACTTCACAGTAAACTATTAGTGTACTGCACAGCATAACAAAATTGTAGCATTATTTGTTACTATTTAATTTCTACACACTTCACTTCTACTAGCTTACAGATATTTCTGTTTTGATCATTTGTTACATGGCGCTCAATAAAAGAAGCTACGAAATGTAGATGGACAATGAAATCCAGGTTTTAGAGCTTCTCTGCCAAGGAAGAAATTCAGTCAGCCTTCAAGTCAGTGCCTGGAACCCACCAAGTCTCTGGAAGACCAGCTGGTGGAGAAAATGTAGGACATACACCAAATTTGTGAGATTTGCTTAAGCAATGTTATAAGAAGATGAAGGACTACAAAAGACCCTGTGGGTCCAGCTGCCATATGTTATCAGTCAGATTTGAATAGATTTTCCAGAACTTTGATGTGCAGTGGAAACAAACCACTACAGGATCAGTGTGTGTGTGTGTGTGTGTGTGTGTGTGTGTGTGTGTGTGTGTGTGTGTGTGTGTGTGTGTGTGCATGTGTGTGAGTTGGTGGTGATTTCTGGAACTCCTCTGCACAACTTAGAGTACAGTGTCCTGGTGGGCTGGTGGTATCCAGTCTAATGGTATTGAAGGCACTAGAGCGAGGGAGTAAGAGAACATCACTCTCATGTAACCAGTAGCCTCGTCTAGGTAAAAATGAGCCCTGTGGAGCGTCTGCGTCTCCAACGCTAATGTGCTCCTGATAAGCTAACTGGAGATGGTCCTGGGCCAGTTGATGTGTGTGTGTGCCCTCATCACCTGAGGCCGATGAAGAATCAGCCTCTGTCTCCTCAGTCCTCTACGGCTCTTGTTGAGTGACCCTGAGCTTTTCGCTCTCACCCTCCCTGAACGCCTTCTTTTTTCTGTTCAGGAGCTCCTTGGTGTCGCTGTTGATCTAGAGTTTGTCGTTAGGAAGCCTGTGGACTGTCCTACCTGGGATAGTTGTGTCCCTGCAGAAGTTGATGTGATCTGTGATCCAGTCCACTGTGTTGGTCACTCCACAGCCTACATCCTCTACATCATCACCTGGAGCAACAGTCCCCTCCAGTCTGTGCACCAACAGTCCTTCAGATGCCCCAAATGTGTGGTTGGACACAGGTAGCCTCCTGACACAGGGGATGTAGGAGGGCTAGAGGTAGACCAGGTTTATGATCTACCTAGCAGTAATGATCAAACTGGATTTAGCAGGTAAACCACATCCTGTAACATACGGTTAGATCACACACTGAGAAATGATTGATGACACACACACCAAACACACTTTTTAGTTAAACGTTCCTATGTTGTACCTGAGCCTGTCTTACTTTTGCCCGGCTTGGCAGCTCAGGTTCTGTCTTGCTGACAATCTCAGGCCTGATTAAGTCAGCATCTCAGCCTGAATGCAGCACTGTTTTCTCTCAATACTGTAGTACAAAGGAAGGATTAGTCTTTGATAGTTTTGCTGATAGAACACTCCAGGGGGATTTATTAAGCCAATTAATCGCCATGTTGGCTTGCCAAAGGTGGAGGGATGTGCAAAGCTGCAAAAACAAAACTGGCACAGTGGTGTAGAGTGCCAGTAATCCCACCTACACACATTTTCATTAAGAGGTCTGGAGTATCCCTCATAGCTGCTCTGCTAAGACCCCATCGCCTTTAGAGCTGTAGCTTCAATCAGCCGCTCAAATATCGCTCATTTCTGAGTCTTTGTAGCACCCAAACTGTCCTCAAGCGTCTGCTAACATTTGCGTTAACATTTTACATTACGATATTTTCAAGCCTGTTCTCCATCATAGCGTCCAAATGTTTGAGAAGTAAAACCTAAAAAGGAATCTTTAGTTTTTATTTTTTTTTACGAGCTTTTCCGTTTTAGGAAGAATGTACTGATGAAAGATCTGTAACCAGTGGCATCAACCGCGGAGGATCTTTCTAACTATTAATGTGATAAAATACAATATTTTATAGAACAGAAACATCCTAGGTCCCATGAGGATTCCCTTAAAAAATAATTTAATTCGTGTTCAACGTGCTAATTAGCTTGAACGACCTTCATTTATTCAGCCAATTAGCGAAAATCTAATTAAGTGTGGAGGCAGATACGTTTATGCTGTTTGAATGGTTGACATTGAGGCCCAGTGAGTGTCAGATGTGTTTAAGCAGAAGGAAGCACATCCAGTCAACAGTTTTATCATAAATTGGATTCTTTTAAAATGCTTATATCGTGACCCTGCAGAAACTGCTCACTTTAGACTTCCAATATCTAATTCCACACCTATCTTTCAATTCCTATTTAAGGATTCTTTTGTCTCCCCTCCCTCCGCCCTTCACACTAATCTGGAGTGTTTCCTCCATTTGTCAAAATCCAAACATCAGCAACGAAAATTCACACAAAATTATTTCCAATATCTCCTAATTTTCATTTATTTACGATGCGTCTGTCTCTTTCTATGAATGAGCGTCTCGACTATCTACGCAACCTTCATCTGAAAAAAGGTGTTGAATAAAGAAGACGAGAGCACGGGCAAATGCCGCATGCGTGGGCAGAGTGTGAAAGTGAAAGACAAGGTCGGCAGTGGCGGTTTGGTGGTTGTTTTGATTTTTTCCCGCCCCCAATAACAACTTGTGAGGTGGGAGGGAACGACAGACAGACAGAGAGAGGAGAAAAAAGAAACGCCGTCTGCTGCAACACATGATCATGTAGGAGGAAAAGAGTGGTGGGTGGCATCGCCTGTGTCTGAAACGCTTCTGAAGCTTTTTGACTCAGCTTCCAGCTCTTCCACAGCCATTCTCTCAAATTCTGCCCCCCTTTCTGGCCTGCCTGCTGTCCCCCCTCCGTCTCGCCCCGTTGGAACCCAGCGACTTTTTAGCGGGAGAGGTGCCGCGTACAGTCAGGGCTGCAGAGTTAATCAATGAAATGCACTGCTGCACTGCAGGAGCGTTGGCTGGCTGCTCCTGCGCCACTACCCAGCACTCAGAACACACAAGCTACAAGCCCCGCGGCTCTCCAGAGAACCAGAGACCGTAGAAATGAAGGACAATAGACCAGCGTGTGCAGGACCCTGCTGCAACATGCATGGCAACCATTTTGCGAATGCCTTCTCAAGCAAAGCGGGAGAGTCACAACCAATTTAGGCGTCCAGTAAAAGCTCCCATTAACAGGCATCAAGGCCACGCTCCTGTAAATTATAACTCCTTTGCTAACTATGTAAGATCCGATTAGGCCAAAATAAATTAAAGTTGTGCTATTGTGAAGAAACTTTATATTTAGCTCTTCACACTTGAGCTGTGAATTTTCACAGCGCTCCCACAATCCCCGGCTCGTGTTCACAGAGGGCCCGCCCGATACCGCCAACGAACTCCCCGCCAAGCGCGGAACGACAGCCGTTTTAGCCTCGCTCCGCAACCGCACGGCCAGCCCACCGACGCACTCCCACTTCCGAGTCCCGCGCTTCCACTTTGTGGAGACTTCGGTTCAAGGTGATCGTGCGCGGTGACGAGTTCAGCTCCGCCGAGCATGCTGGGATGGCATGAGAGCTCGCGGTCAATACGGGCCAGCCTTGTTTTTATCTTCATAGGGAGACCCCGCACAATCTCTCCAGTTTATCAGTGAAAGTAAATTAAACAAACCTCACCGCGGCGTGTTCCTGTCCGCTGGCGTTCCGCTCATTAATTAGACATCTAAAAATATCAAACCCCTCCAAGACTTAATTAACCCATCGACTGCATTTGGTAGCTGGTGCATGATTGTCTTTTCAGAGGAGATGAATGACTTTATCACTGTGTGAGCGCGTGTGTGCACGTATTTGTCTGTGTGTGCTTATCTGTTTTGGTTTGAGTGTGTTAGCTTCTGTTTTTATTAGAAGGGGGGCAAGTTTGCCCTCCTGGAGACCTCTGCCTCCGAGTGTTCCCGCCATGACGCACTATAATCCCAATCCAACACACTAATGCCACAACACAAGTCATCTGAGTTGAGGGCTGGGCTTTAACAAAGCCATAATTGACTGGTTGTGCTAGAAACTTTAATTTGACTTTCCTGTGAATTATCACCACGCATGGGCATGAGATGATGCCTGAAATTAGTGGAATTAGTGACTGTGGGAAGATACTGTGTGAGGATGAGAATGAAAAGCTTGTTGATGAATTGGAGGTTCTCTTTGAAATCAGCTCAGCTTGTCACAGGTTAACTTTAAAAAATCTATTCTCCATTAGCGCAATGCTCCCAAGGCTTTGTTTTTTTAAATTCCTTTTGAATTAATATTTCCCAGTGGATAACATTTGCATGATAAATGGTGTACGTGTTTGATGTATTAGTGGCATTTGGACATGCTTCCTCTTGACATTTATCAAAGTGAAGCTGTTGCCGGGCAGATCACCGTGAACCTGTGAACGCTGTTAGTCACTGACTGACACTAATTTAATATCAGACATTTATATTAATATATCACACTAAGGTCTCCATTAAAAGTGGGATTTTAAATTCTGACACAGGTTTGCTAAAGTCTGCCAGAAACACACGTATTAAGACTGAAACACATTGTGGATTGAGGTCAAGTCTCTGCAGTCTTCCAGTGACTCAGGATGTGAGGTCAGATATGTTAAATTATGAGGCTTAATTCCAGAGTAGAAAGAAACACCCCTCCGCTCTGAGCCGCCATTTTACCATAATAAAAATCAAATTAGATCCAGGCTGTTTGATTCTAGTTCTTCGTAATGTGCGTCAGCGTGGCAGACAGTCGGACCCACAGAGGATCCCTGTGATCCCTGATTACACTGTGGACAAAGGCTCCAAGTCAGAGGTGAATACGGACAGAGTTGCTGGGTGTAATGAGCACCTGGGAGGTCATCATCGCTTCAAATCATGAGTGGACAGAGATTCTAATAAGGTCCAGCACCATCTCCGACAGAGGGCCCAATTATGATCATTTAATAACACTCATACGTGTTGTAAAATTGCTTGTAACATGATGGAGTCACATTTTTAACCAGGCTATTTAGTTATGCACATTAGAGTCCGTGTTATAACAGTCCTACTATAACGGCTGCTCGAAATATATAATCACAGAATCTATTTTTTGGGTGTTCACTTGAGGATTTTGGTGTGCACCCCACGTGTGCACAGTGTTCTGTTGTCAGTCCACGCTCAGCATTGAACCACCTGTTGATATTCAGATATTCAGAGCATGAAATGTTCCCTGTCTGCTTCTTTTCATTAGGAATCAAACTTAACCCTGGGTTGAACCGAGCTCGTTTTAGCCAAATATTTTACCACTCTGAAATAATGAGCACCTGTGAAAGCTGTGTTACTTAATGAGTTATTAACCAGTTATTAAATTTAGCTGCACCACAGAGAAGGATCTGGAGTACAGCGACCGAGGTGATTCCCCAGATTATGGGGTAAAAGTTGGCTTGGTTTCTGTTGCGGGTCAGTTTCAGAGACAGGACCTGCTGCAGAGCTTGTTGCTCACCACCCTGAACCCTTCCTGTGCCACCTCAGGTGCCTCAGGATGATTGGGGGGGTTACCCTGGCGACGGGAAGGATGACGAGATCCCGTGTCGTCGCATGAGGAGCAGCAGCTACGTTAAAGCCATGGGGGACGAGGAGAGCGGGGAGTCGGACTCCAGCCCCAAGGCGTCGCCTCAGAAGTCCGTACGGCCCGAAGCCCTGGTCAAGGCTGTCATCAGACCCCGAGATCTCCTGGACTCACAGAGGTACATCGCAGCCTCTGACGGCTGCTCCTGTCTTTGTTTTTCTTTTGCCATTTTTCCATGATGAGACAAGCTGCAAGACACAAGGAAACATGAATACGCAACGTGTAATTGCAGCGTTGATTATTTCATTACAGTTTAGTTACCGTAGTTTAAATGAGACGCACAGAATTCTGTAATGAACCAGATCAGGCTCATCTGCAAGACCAAAAGGAGGAACTAGTTTGTAGAACCAGTTTTCTCCTTTGTGTGTTTTATATTTTATTCATATTGATCTACCTGTTTAGTTTTACTCTGCTACAGCTCAAAGAGTGAGAGGCCCAATAATCCAATTATTCCTGGAAGGTTTTTGATGACATTAATTGAACTAAAAGCTGTTTTCAATGCTATTATTACTTTACCTAAAAACCAAATCAGCACATTGTGTGGCAGTTGAAAGGACTCAGCTCTGTTCCTGTGAAAACAGTAATTATGTGACGCTCGCGGGCCTATTATACTAAAAATGTACGGAAAATATTCAGGAGTCGCTCTTTCAAGACACGAATTTATGCATTCTTTTCTCATTTATGAAAGAGGAGGAGTAAGAGAGGAAGTTATTGACCTTAAAGTCTTATAAAAGAGAGTTGCTGGTGTTTAGATGAGTTTAAGGAACAGAAAACTCACATTTTTACAACATTATTAATTGAAGAGTTTGATACTAAACAGTAGCTATTCCGCAAGTACGCTTTAAAACATTTATCCATGTTGCCTGAAGTCATTCCCAGAGCCTTTCTGCTCACTGCATGCTTCACAATTGAATTGTCAGGGTATTTTATACATTTAGCCAAATAAACATGCTCTTTGGTTGCTTCTTTTGTAAAAGTTCAGTCGCTGCATGGAAGAGGAATCCAAACTCTCCCCCCACAGGCCCAGACAGACACTGACAGCAGTTACTGCCAGGCAATAGTGGCTCCTGGACTGGGATGTCGAACAGTACATTCAGTACACGTACACGTTTCCAGCTTGATGCTAAAAACTTCTTTTTTCACAGCATGATGGGATACGGCAAAAAAAGAGGGGTCACCTGTGACCCTCCAGTGGTCTTAATTCAGCTTTCAAAATGTTACAGTTCATTAAGATGGTAACACAATATCTGGAAATCCAATATCATATATAGTCTAAATGCTGCCAAAGACTGATTGTTAATATATAATTAACATTGGGGGTACGTGGAGTAGAGTAGAAATGTATTCCTAAAATTGCAGCTGTACCAAAAGGGGGGAAAACCCTGACAGCGATGTTTGCTTTAATATTATTTTAGTCTTAAAGACTATTGAGCAGTTCAGTTCCTGGGCTCAGCTGGAGCTCCGAGTGCTTTTTCCTTTCCTCCTCCTTGCAGAGTGTTTTACCATTTAACTGCCTCCATAAGCCTAAATGCTTAAATCTGTCACAAATTGTAGACATTACGTGAGCGAGACCTATAGCTGCAGCCTGCACCGCCACAGTGAGGGACTTGCTGCACTGACTAAACACCGGTGATGAATCCCTAAAAGGCATATCCTCCTTTCTCCCTCCCTCATGCAGTCTGTCGCTGCTCAGCCAAAGTTTTTTTGTTGATTTGAAATTGCTGTTCTCCCACACAGAAAGGCATTTTCCCCCTGAATGCTCACGAAGAGCCGCGAGCAACACTAATGATAACGCAACATTTACACGCATCCCTTTGTGTTTACATCCGTCAGGAACAAACAAACACATCCTATAAGATGCCGCTGACATTTCCCACAGCTCCCTTATAGCCTGCAATAAAATATGAGGCAACGAAAGTGAGGTCTGCTCCTCTTTTCCTTATCTCGCCGAGCTCCCCCTGCCCATCCTTTTTGAATCACTGCAAACAATGAATGATTTATGAGCATGCAACAGCAGGAAAAGGGCCATCATTTCAAGTTATTATACTCTAATGCCGCTCTGAATAATTGCCTTCCCAGTGGTTTAGGCCGACTCTGCCGAGTTGTGCTGAAAGGAAGATATTGACCGGCATGGATCGGGGTGTGTGGCCTGCCTCTGAGACAATTTAGACTGCATTTTGGGTGCCATTAATGAAGAATCCGCTCCTGGATTCACTCTAGCAGCGTCATAATTGTTGGAGTTTAACTGCAGATATTTCAGCTCTTGTATTCAAGTGGAAAACATCTTGGGGGAAATAAAGGGACCAACTTAAGTAACAGGACAATTAAGGACATTCTCAGTATTGGTACTGGGCTATGTTGAAATAGCAGAGAATATTAGAGCTTAACAGATAAATACTTAATATCATCTAAAGAGTCTCTTTAATGATTTGTCTGGAAAGAAGCCTTTTTTTTATTTCTTTGTATCTCTGCGACTTCATACCGGGATCCTCATCGCTCTTCTTCATCCACATGCACGGTAAGAGGCCCTGAGGATTTGAGTGCCACCTGACACGAGCGCTCCCATGCTATTATGCTTCATTGGGCTTGTTGGAAAAGGACGTGATTGCATTCGAGACAGACACGGCGTAGGTTGGATTTCCTCTGCTCTTGTAGCAATTTAGCATCCCACGGGGGCATTCAGATGGGCCAAACACACATTTGACAGCAGCGGCATCCTCAAGCAAATCATGTTAAAGTGAGAACAGCATGTCGGGTCGGGCCACCTCCCTCCACCTCTCCGTCTTTCAAGCTCTCTGTCACTCCCATGGTTGACAGCGGGGCCTGATTATGCATCGCATCAGTAAAGAATACATCACAGCCATGGGCTCGCTGGGATGGAACAGAATGTGTGCTACAAAGAAAGTTCCAATTTAAATGAATAATCATTCTCACATCCTCCGGTTACTCATCTGTTACAAATTCAACATCACATCCGGCCACTGCAGTGCTGATGGGTTTACAAATGACCTTCGCCCAGCTAACTATGTTTAAAATATAAACGAGTGATGATGGCAATCACACAACGTACAGTTGATGGCAAATTCCATCATTAGCCATAAGAAAATGAGACAACGAATGTTATATTTGACTTGTTTTTGCATCTTTGCACCTACAATGAGCTGGGGACTTAATCAACGCTGTGTAACCCACCTTTCACCTGCAGGTGATAGGCTCCAGCTCCATCTGATCCACCTGAGTTTTCCCACACATGTTCACAAATAAGTCCATTTTATGCTGCAAAGGCAATATTAGGACAACAATACCAATGCAAAAGTAACAGTACAATATTATTAGCACATGTGCATGAAGTTGAATATGCAATTATATTGTTAAATACTTGGACCCTTAACAGCCAGTTCAATTAAATATGTCGTTTTCCTATTGACCTTCATTTTCCACAGATTTTCTTTTCTTATTCTCCCATGTAATTGTTTGCCTGATGTCATGGATGTGGCTTTCAATCCTGATGTCTGGTAATAAAAATGGGGGATAATAATGATTTCATGTGCTGGTGAGCTTAAATCTAGTTTGTTATAATTGACAAAGCGCCCATTTTCTTTCAAACCGCAGGATGTTCCAAATTAAGAGACATGAGTCTCTCATTGGGTCAATGGGTCATTTCCAAATGCTGTATTACTGGATGGCAGCTTGAGATGTGTTGTACTGTTTTATAACACATGACAAAAAATAAATAAACACACATTAATATGAAAATTACTTCCAGGGTGAATAGACCAGGTAAGACCATCATAAAGCTAATTTATTGACTTGTTTGTTCACAGGTTTCCATTTAAGGTCATTTCATTTTTCTCAAGGTGAATTTTTTCCATTTTTTGTTGCATTTTCTTTGCCATCCTTCAAACTGTTGGGATGATTTAATTAGCTTTACTCTCATTGTAGAGATGTCCCTGTCTTTAGACAAAATATTTAACATCAACTCTTCTTACACGGTTGTCTCTTTTGTTTCAACAATTCCTCACAATAGTAATTTGTGCAGCTTTGTTCTCAATCATTGAGCAAAAAATGATCGCACATCTCCAAATGTTTGGGTATTTTTTAAGCACAGGAAAAAACTAGTTCCACTGGCAGCGTGGAAAGGACATGTGAGATTCCCATCTTCCTTTCCTTTAATGGTTGCCAACAATGGAAATGCATTAGCACCGGTCTGGAACATTAGAGGAAATTTGCTCTGGCATGATCTGATTAAGAGTGAACACATTCTTAAAAGAGCCTCCCCCTTTACTCAAACGACCATAATAAACATCTCTACGGGCGAGGGTGGATAAAGCATCCTTCAGTTTCCTCAGCCTGTGTCTTTATATCTGATCTTGTCAGCAAAAAAATGCTCTGATTGTTTCTGACCGAGGAAGGATGCTAGCTGCTCTTTTGTTCTCCTCAAATTCAGTTAGCCAAATGTAATTATCAGGAATTAGTGTGGTTTTTTTATGATGTCTGAATGTTTTATGTGTTTCCTTTTAATCATCACATGCTTTGTTAAAATTCTTCATTATTTCTGCTGACTGAAGTGTGTGTGTGTGTCTCTGTGTGTGTGTGTGTGTGTGTGTGTGTGTGTGTGTGTGTGTGTGTGTGTGTGCGTGCGTGCGTGCGCGTGCGTGCGTGTGCGCGTGTGTGTGTGTTTGTACTCCATGTATTTTTTGCCATCGGGCCAGGATTAAGACTTTTTTAAGTTTTAAGGCATTTCTAAAGGTAGTTTTAAGGTTAATATTAGAATTGGGTTTAAGTTAGAGTTAGATCTGGGTTGCATATGTATTTGTGTTGATTAGGGTTAAGGTAAAAGGATTAGGGTCGGTCGGTCGGTCGGTCGGTCGGTCGGTCGGTCGGTCGGTCGGTCGGTCTGTCTGTCTGTCTGTCTGTCTGGCTGTCTGTGTGCCATCTAATGAACAGTTCACATTTCCTTGGATCATTTATAACCTGTTTTTTTTAACCAGGCAATATTGTCTGCCACCTCAGCCTCCCTCCAAGGTAACCATTATCTGAAGGGCCATGCTGGTTATTTGGAATCCTCCTAATGTTTCCAGCACTTTGTTGAAAGCTCAGAAGTAAACATTCTGCTCACTTTACTGCAAAGCCACCCCAGAAACACCAGTCCTGCTGCCCACTAACTCCACACCCATCCAACTCCCATTTGTGGGACCCAATAACTGTGTTTTCTTTTCCACCCACAGCTCTTACCGCCTGGATAAAATCAACAGTGACATGCGTAACTACATCACCAATTTTGCTGCAGACCTAAGGTGAGTACAGCCTCTCTTCCCTCTCTCTGCTGCTGCCGTGTTGCCGTGGTCAGACGTCGGAGCCAGCTGGCCCGCTGCCCTGCTGACATATCAAATATGGAGGTCCCACAGAGCGTAGCCTCTAGACCAGTCAGTGAATGGTCACCTGGGTCAGTCTGCTCCAGTCCTGTGCAGCAGAAGGCCCCGTTACACATAATACAGACATGAGGTGCTTCATAGCTATACATCAAAGCAGTGAAGTGAAGGCAGGTTTACAACATGCTGGGACATTAATTACATTAATTGAACTCACTTCTTTGTTTTTACCTCATTGGAAAGACTTGACCCCTGAAAGTTTGTGCTCCAGATGTAAAGGAGGTCAGCGTTACTCTGCAAAAGCACTCAGCGTTTCCATGACATAATAAGACAGATAGGAGCACTTTTAATCGCTCCGGCAGTTTCACGGGGGGGGTTTAACTCTATAAAAAGCTCAAAACTGCAATCCTGTTTGTCATGAGAAATAGAGCGGGCAGATTTCATGACTTCATTTTGGTATTCCTCTTCCGACTGAGGCGTACTGTAGTTCTTTCTTACCAGTGAGCTTAAAGTTAAAACCTTTGGTTGGTTTCAAGTGAGCGTTCTCCTCCACTACGGGGGAGGCACTTACACCCAACCTTCCTGACAGCTGGGCTCTCCCTGAAGTGTTTACTCACTAACCAGCTGCTGATTTGCATCCTCATTTCCATATATTGATTGGATGTTTCTGCCCAACAGAAACGCATCTCCCTTCATTCACGAACAGCAGAAAGGGAGGTAGGACAGAAACATAATACCATAACCCCTGATGGTTACCCCCAGTGGCGGTCACCTGCCTTTTTTTGTTTTTTGCCGTCATCTTCACCTGGGAACAGTATTCATGCATCTCTCGTGTATCATTTAAATTGAATTTGATGTTCTTTAAAGATTCAGTGTGAAGAAGGTTCTCCCACTGCCCATTCTCTTCTCCATTTCTCTCTCTGTTCAGTCAGAGCTACCATTTGCAAACCACCAGAAATATGCATCCAAGCATTGCCCTGGAACCCTCCACCAACTACAACTCCCCCAAGTTTCGCTCCAGGAACCAGAGCTACATGCGGGCCGTCAGCACCCTCAGTCAGGCTAGTTGTGTTAGCCAAGTGAGCCAGGTGAGGTGGCAGCGTTCATTTTCTCCTCTAATTTGCGATGTGGCATTAGCATCTGAAGCCTGAACGGCTCAAACATTCATATATCTTCAAATACGTTTTGTTTGTTTTCATTCAATGTTTTTTGATGTTGACATTAATAACAAATCATATGTTGCTAACGCCATGGCCTTTATTCCAATGGCACTTTGTTTTGATTGCACAAAGGCACCCAAACATCATTTTATGTTATGACAGAGCAATTTTAGAGAAAAGCTCACAATAACTCTTAGGGGAACAATATAAACCATGATTCAATTTGTATTTTCTTTTTGTCCTGCAGCAGTTAAATCTAGGTTATCGTCACCTACGCAACAACAGAGATAGCATTCTTATTTCGTTTTCACCCCTCAGGTGAGTGAAACGGAAATAAATGGCCAGTTTGAGTCCGTCTGTGAGTCGGTGTTCAGCGAGGTCGAGTCCCAGGCCATGGAGGCTTTGGACTTGCCTGGTTGCTTCAGAACCAGGAGTCACAGCTATTTAAGAGCCATCCAGGCCGGCTACTCCCAAGACGACGACTGTATTCCCCCCATGGCTTCCACCGTCACTTCTACCATCCGCTCGACCACAGGTAGGGTGGAAAACAATTGCACAGGTACACATAAAAACCTCCTGGTTGCTGGTATTTTTGTTTGTGCCTACAATATGACAGTAAAGGCTCACGTATGGCATTGACGTGTGCTTTTGAATGACTATAGAAATATTAGCCTAAACTGGTTGTGCTGTCAGACAGCCTTATATCTTTGCATGGATGGTTCTTGTATGCTTTCATTGTTTTAATTGTGGATATTTGACATTACTGTAGCGACCATTTGTGAACTGTACTAGTTCATCCCACTGTTTGAAATCCAGCGCTTCATCCATTGGATGCATCAGAGAGTAGAGTTATGAACCCTATTGAAAACCACAAATGGAAATTGTCTAAAAACCAGGTCAAAATACAAACATGGCTGTGACATCTTTATTTATTTTTAATAATACTCAGCTTTTTCAATTCAAAAAAGCAAAGGAATGGTGAAAAGGCAGTTTGGCTATTGCTCACAGATCGTTTGGTGTCCCACTATACTTGCAAAGCAGAGCTAAAAGCTGGGAATATATCCTCCACATTGCGACGCACTGCATCACATGCTTAAACCTGTCTTCGTTATTTCTAATATTGAGCCTTGATGATAAAGTGTAAACAGCTGCTGGTTTCAACAATTCCCGTGATTGCTGGATTCACAGAGAAAATCACATCTCCTTGAACGGATGAAGAACATGAGAAGAAAGGAAGAAGCGGTGTCTGAAAGGATTGAAAGGAATTCCGTCCTCTTGCCACAGTAGATTCACTCATAATCAAATCATCATTTTGGTGCAACTAGGGAGGTTAGAGGTGTGCCCATCTGGAGATGTGCTTATGATCAATTCACTGGTTACGTTACACTTGTTTGCTTACACTGCTTTCTCTGGGGAAAAAATACCCTTTGCATTCTCAGGACTGATGTGATGGCTTTTGCTAGCATTTCAGAAACCACATGGTGCTTCTATCGATATTTCTTGTCCTTGCATTTTCAATAGGGTTCATACTGTACTTGATTGATCTGATTTGTTTTGGCTTTGTTTATCTTTGCCCCTTTTCACTGCACAAAGTAGCCTTCCCTTGTCCTCACTGACAGCAGAAGAGCATTTACGAATTGTTAAATGTCAATTGATTGATTTGAAATATCGTCCATTCGCAATGTGACTTGTTTTGGGAGAGTTTTTGGCTTTGTGCATTGAAAAGATGTGAGGAGTGCATGCTACAAAATAAGCTCGAGAAGGCAGTGTAAGCCATTCAAGACAATGAGTCAAAATGGGAATAATTTCCCAGTCTTAGACTGTCTTTTAACACTTTGATTTAATCTAATAAAAATGATCAAACAGCTTATGTGAAAAAGAAAATGCACATCTGCAATATCAAGATTAGCCAATTGGGGCATCAATAATCTACCGTCCACAGCTGTCTTATTTTGACTCATGGTATTCAGTGCATGAATTGATGTTGCTGCTTTGTAGCAATAAAAGCACATTCTCTCCAGCTGCTCACACCTGTAGACATATTACAGATACATATTTACATTTGTCTTCCAGACAGAAATTATGCACAGCAAGACTCTTGTTTACCCGATGAGGCCAGTGTACATGAGGACTTGGCAGACACGGCCCCTTTGGCTCATGATGATCTAGGGTGCCCAATCAGAAGAGACAGGCTGTACCAAGAGAGCATTGGGGCTGCAGCAAAATCTCTTTCTGGTCCTCCGGTTTCTCCAAGTCTCTTCAGATCCACAAGAGCTAGTGCTTCAGAACGGCCTTCACCGAAAGCCATCCAAGCTAGTATCAAAGAGTCAGCCACGTTAGCTGCAGCTATCAGCATGCAGTGGAAAGAAGAGGTCTCAGCAATGCGTCGAGAGCTGGCCGATCTAAGGAGGGACCTCTGTAAAGAACTGCGTGCTTTTAACAGTAACTTCAATACCTTCACTCAGCATTACAACACATGGTCTCCCCAAGCTGGTAATATGTCAGCTGGAGCTGATGGAAGTTTTGACAGAGGGATGGGGACAGGCTCAAGACCAGGGCCAGGGAAAGGAGGAGGTGTAGGATTTGGAACCTCTCCACCCAAAAGAGGTACTGGGGGTGCAAGAGAAAAGAAACCCCAAGTGTCCACAGTATCCGTGGGAACCCAGGCTAGATCCAAGGTCTTAGTCCGACAAAGCACTGCAGACGCTGCTGTAAACTGTCCTGAAGACAAGGACGACAAAAAAAGCACCCGTCGAAATCTTCCTAAACAACTTTCTATGGACCCCAGCATTCTTGCCTGTCCGCAGCTGATGTATGTGGAGAGTGCCATCCCACTTTCTCTAGATCCGATTCTTCCAAGTTTGGTTAAAACACTACAACCAACTGACATGGCTACTGAGCCTTCTGGAGATAAAGCGGAACCAGAGATTCCAAACAGTAAAACCGCGAGTTTACCTGAGGTAATCCATAACGAACCCACCGGTAGGCATGACGTTGCCTCAGCTGCTGCCCTTGAGAGCTCTCAGGAATCAGCGATGGAGGAACAAGTGACGCAAATCACTGCACAGCTAATACATATAGACCCAGCTAATCAGGATAGTTCACACACGAATGTTTCGCATTCTGATGACATTAAATCCCCAGACTCAAGATTAATTGAGAGAGATAAGATACTGCTACCGCATCCAGTTCCTGTCGTTACCGTGTCTCCGCCTGAGGAGCCTGATTATGATAACTTGTCAGATTCTGAATCTCTGGATCCTGCAGCTGTAGACAATGCTGAACCAGCATCTCAAGAAACTGCTGAAGTGGTAGCAGGTCTGTATACGCAGACAGATCCTGAGGAATTAGAGCCCAAATCATCAGATGCCCCCATGGTATCCTCAAGTGACACAAGCAGTCAAGTATTGCAGTTTGACATCAAATGCCCGTCTATCGTGGTGTCAGAATACCATGACACAGACTCTCCTGTAAGTCCAGAAGATAGTGACATAAGTCCAGTTCACATTACCTTTCCTGATGATGATTTCAACCCTCCCCCAGAACAAATGTCATCAGTATCAACAGTTGTGTCCAGCTCTGCTGAAACTCAGCTCCACTCAGACCTAGAGACCCAAGACTCAGAGTGGCCGCCACTTCCTGAACCACTTGATGCCCCCCGCATTTATCATGCCGATCTTGTCCATTTTGACTTAGTCATGCTGACCTCTCTTGATCAAGATGATCTGGATTCAGTGTTTATGGACCCTGAACCTGAGCCATTTGACCTGAGCATTGACTCTCCATCAAATACGGATGATGTGGAGCCACCCAGCTACCACTCAGATTGTTCAGGTTCGCCTGGTCCTGTGGTTGACCCTGCCATGTCTTGCGTTACATATCCTACGCAGTCATCAGATTCTGGCTGTTTGGATCCAGCTATGGATTATCGCTTAGCTCACACCCCTCAGGAAGCACTTTTGGAATTTGCGCTGCCACTGGTCACTGTCACAATATCGCCTCCCAGTTCAGTATCTCCTGACACATCAGTGGAGTTGGATTTTGGGCCCACAAGTCCAGCTTCCGATGTTCCACCTGACACAAATCCATCTCTGCCAGAATTGGAAGACGCAGCCTCAGGAAACACACCTCCCATGGACCCCGATGTTATGATTGTAGAAACGTTGGAGTGTATGTCTGTATCCCAGGACTATGTGGAACCTGTGGTAACAGAGAGCCCAGGTAGTTCAGAGAGGTCTGCGTGTCAGCAGGCCTTCCTTTGGTACAGGTGGCAGAAGAGGGGCCAGAGGAGAACATCGCTGAACAGGAGCGCCAGCGTGGAACTCTGGAGCAGGAGATACGAGTACAACAGTGCCGAAATCACATATGTATCTCTCACTCTGTGAGCACTTACCTCATTATTCGCAGACAAAATGTAGCCCAGAGGACATTTGTGAGTTTTGTAGCCGAAAGTGTCGAGCAGTGTACACACACACACATGCACACACACACACACACGATTCGGGTCAATGGCCACTGGTCAAACCAACCTGCAGTAATAATGCAAGAAAGACTGAAAAACTGCATTAGTAGCAGCAACGTACATTTAACCATACTGCAAAGATGAACTGCTGGTGATTTTTTTAAAGAACAGTCATGCTTTAAAGACTCTTGCAGACTTAATATAGAAAAACGTTACTGAGAATAAAGAGAAGAGAATCAAAGAGTACCATTATCAGTGATCGCTATTCAACACATGGATAATATCAGTGACATTCAGGACATTTCAAGACTCTTTTGGAGCCTTTTAATATATTTGAGGAACCACTGGAGCAAAGACTGAACCTGTTCTTCCCTTATGATGGTATCTCTTATCTCGGTTCTTTTCACTGTAGAGAGAAGTAGATTAAATCCTGCCAGTTATCATATAACTTATTGGAGACTTGCTGTTTTCTCTGTCAACTGCTGGTTGAACACTGTAGTTATGAAGCAAAAGGGATTCAAGCTGCTGAATGCGGTTTTGCACAATCATAGATGGAGCTGGAATTCTGAACTGTTAACGTGTTTGGGGAAATGTCTCTTTCACACTAACGCTCGCGAATCACAAAGTTATCATCTGTAGCTTATATGAAACCTCATCCTGCTGGAGAGAGATCATTTTATATAAACGACGCAAAATAAATCGTGAAATGTATCTGATAACATGTATGTATCTGATTGGCTCCGTTTTCCGACTGTAAAAAGAGCCTGTAGCTCGGAAAGCTAAGACTGGGGACGTAACAGCTGGAACAGCTGTTCAACGATGCTGAACCATGCCCTTGAAAACGGTGCAGCCATTTTTAGATACCCGTGACAATGTATGGTCAACATACATTTATGGTCATGTATGGTCAACATACATTGTCGAAAGGTTTTGTGCATATCACATGTAGCACCTCACTGTAAGTGTGCGGCCCCCTTCATCGGTTTATTTGAATGTAACCTACAGTGAAGAATCAGGATTCTGTTGCCAGCGATGAACGATTGAAGTGCAGGCTAATGACAATGTGCTGTTCGTCCATTCACTGGGCTCTATATGGTCTCGCCCACTGAAGTCTATGCTCTAATAAAGTGCGCTTCGCCAAACAGAAACTCTCAGCGCAACACATTAGTGAGCTGCCACAGGCTTTGCGTCTGTGTCTTCTTTTGTGCAGAACTCTTTCTGAAAGTTTGCTTTTGAATTAACTGGAGGTTTTTAACAGACCTGGAAGGAAAGTAATTTAGCTCAGGTCTTCACCTTATTTTATTTAAATGAAAAATGATACCAAAAAAGGACCATCATGTTCTTCCCTGGATCTTTTCAATGGGTTAGGGTTAAACCTGCATTATTAATCAACCACTGAATTATATATAACTATTTTAATGTATCTTACTGTATTTCCTTATTTACCCTGACTGTCAGGGTGAATAAACAGGCATTTGGAAATGCATTGTTCCCTTTCACAAAAGAAATATAACATACAGCCACTAACCTGTGACAGATCACTGTTTACTAAAGATAATTATATTCAATATATCTCCTCATACATGCACAAATGGAAGAATTCTAGATAGAGGGGTGACTGACTGAATGATGATCTACAGGTTTACATTTATAAAAGTCACCACCTCTCTGTGCAGACACACATCCTCCTTTACTTAAAGCTGTTTACTCGGAGCTCAGGGGGCGATCATCCCTTTTCCCTGTCAGTATGACATATTTGGGATAACAACCTCTCTAAAGTGCCTTCCATCACCCCTCCATTGTTTGCTGTTACCTGCACAGAAACGCTTTTCTGGTATCAGTGCCCCTTACCGTATTTTGTTAAATAGAGCCTGATTTGCTTTCCTGAAAAATAAGATTGGGAATGCGGTGTGCTTTTAATTGGTGTATGAGACCAGGAGCGACTGTAGAGGAGCGGTGGATTCCAGCTCAGCTCTGATGAACTACAGGACATCATGAAACAAACAAATTGAATGACCTTCATCCACCAAACAGCGGGATAAAGCCAAAAAATGTCTATATTTGCTGCCACTGCGGTGTTACTCTGTTCCGAGCAGAGCTTTTGTTCTCTATATCAACTCCTGGTTTGGTTAATGAGACCCTGGTGTGTTTTCAGGATATTTTTATCTGCTTTTCTGTATTGTTTCTGTCTGCAATGCTGCTGATGGCGGTGGTGCCCATCCATCTTGGTCTCCCTCTATTCCTCCAGGTCATTTACATGTACTTAAGAGCCTCCACAAACACACTGTTGCTCTCCCTTTACAGTGATAAACCCACTCGGAAAGAAAGCCTCTTAATGCTGTGTCCCACGTGTTAGCATCCCGCCAGTCCTGATAGATGGCTAGAGGGATTCTAACAGAGACAGAGCGGCTGTCCTTACGTCTCACATTAATCAATCTCCAGGTGCAGAGGATGGTGGTATTGTTGTGCGTGTCTTTGGTTTATGCGTGCGTGTGTGTGTGTGTGTGTGTGTGTGTGTGTGTGTGTGTGTGTGTGTGTGTGTGTGTGTGTGTGTGTGAGAGAGAGAGAGAGAGAGAGAGAGAGGGGCCCAATCAGACAAATGAAGTCATAATCACTCCTGCAGCATCTTTTTTTAACATTTTAAATGTTTGAATACTTACTGATTTAAAACTGTTTTTTGGTACTACATGCATGAGTTTCTATATCTGATGATTATCTGAAGCTCTAATCTGTGATTATCAGACAAACCCAAACCCGGGAGAACCTGTCGGGAACACAGCTGTCACGAGTGTCTACCATTGCTGCCTTATGTGGGGCTCTCTTCTCTGTCAGGCTGACAGCAGTTATAGTAATTGTGAATCTTCGGTGAAGTGGAGTTTTCAATAGCGCTATAAGCGATGGTATAAATCCAGAAAGTAGTTTATATTCTGCACCCACTGCACCATACAATGATTTTAAAATGTGTATGCTACATTTTAACCCAGCAGGAGGTCGACAGAGGCTGCTCTTGATATTGTTCTAACCTGTGTTTTATCCACACACAGCCAATGTTGAACTTCTGCGTGATGAATCATGCTGTTCCAGGGTCACGCCAAGGAAAGGAACATTAGGAAAATCTCTGAATGCGCAGGCCGCCACGAGAAGAGGACGTGAATTATGTCTTTGGGGCTTAAAATGGCTTCTTTCATTCTGCTGAGTCATGCTCCCTTGAATGGGTCGTGTTCCTTGATCTTTGCATGCTCACTGATTTATCCAGGCTCTGAATCACACATGTAGGCAGCCTCAGTCTCACCTCTTTCTTCATGTCTGCACAGATCCCATCTCCTCCTCCTCCTCCTCTGATTGCCTACCTATGGAAAGTCAATTTTGCGAATGGACACTGGCATGAGTCACTAAGACCAGACGCCTCTATTTATATAAACACTAAAATGTGGTGGAGGATGAGAACTTGCCTTATTTTTCACTTTATTTTATTTTATTTTTTGATTATGGTGTTCACATAAGTGCTTTCCACCTAATCAGGTAGCCTTATGTGAAAGAAATCAAAGGAAGAACCAATACTGTTGCTCTATTGTCCAAATCAACATTTTCCGACCTATTACACCAGAATTGAATGCTTTTAAGGTTATTCCTGCAATCATAAACACAGCTTGGACCTGTTTTTCTGAACAACTTCAGGCTCTTGAAGCAGCAGGTGGTTGGTGGGTGCATCTCATTACCTCACGAGGACCATAATTGCTTTGTGTGATGCCGTTTTGTCGTGCCAAAAGACAAATATGCTGTCGGCCTCACTTGTCCTTCTTCCATTCTCCTCCTCCTTCTGTTCCGATGTGCCTCACCCTGGTCTCTTTACACAACCAAATCCAGCCCCGCTGCTTTAGATGTCCCGCTCGACGACGGCGCCGACACTGACTGAGCCCGGCGACGAAAGAGACCCGTCAAACTCCAAAGGCAGCCACTGACCCGTTCCTCAATACCATCTCTCTGTGGATTTAGTCCGTGTCCTCATTTGCACTTGAAAGGCGAAAATCCTCCCTGCTTCCATCGTGAGGTGGAGAGAGTGAGAACATAAGAGTTGTCAGGCGCTGTTGAGCTGCAGGAAAACCTCCTCACGCACTCGAGTCGTCCGTGTATGAGGCCTTTTGCACCTCACAGTAGCTTCCATGTTCCTTTCTTGACCAAAAATCAAAGTGTGAGCAGGATCTTCTCAGCCGTATCAAAAGGAATCTGGTAAATGAAATCAACAGCATTTAAAGCTGTTAGTGCAGCGTGAGTGTGAACGTGTTATCTTTGACAATTTTATGGTGCGTGATTGAACTGTGTAAGACAGATATTTGGTTCCCATGACTGAAGCCTAAAAATTTGGAGAAAAATAGTGTAAAACATCCCAAAAATGGTGGTACTAGTGTAGACAGCTGGTGTTTATTTAAAGGAGGAAAAATTCTTGTGTTCTAGAACATGGTCTCCAACACAAATGAACATGTTCTTTTCATTTCCCTTGACAAAAATAATTTTGAAAATGAAACATTTTGAAGTATCGCGTCATTTTCATTTAAAGTCACTTCTGTCTGTCTGGCCTTTTCAGCGATTACCTACACGCCCAATTACAAAAAGACCCCTCCTCCAGTGCCACCCCGCACCACCTCCAAACCCCTCATCTCCATCACGGCCCAGAGCAGCACCGAGTCCACGCAGGACGCCTACCACGAGGGACGGCACCCTCACAGTGGGATGTGGAACCCTGAGAGCCTGGGCCTGGGCCCCGGCAGGGGCCTCTACAACTCCAACGACAGCCTGGACAGCACCAAGGCTGTAACCATAGCCATGGAGGCAGCGGGGGTCATGGCGGGGAAGAGACACCCGTCCACAGACAGCCACAGCTCGGTGCTCACCTGTGACAAAGCCGTCCTGGTGTCCAAAGCTGAGGAGTACTTGAAGACACCCCGTTCCTCTATAGGGATACAGGTCAGTCTCAACACACACAGACACGACACAGAAAAGAGTTTTACTAATCTAGACAACCCCTCACAATACACCCCTCTGTGTTCTGTTTAAAACAAACTAAAAATAGCAAGTATGAGTCATGTCACTGCACACCGTCAATTAGGATTCCAGTCAAGTTGCAGGTTATAGCCGCCGGTTCTTCCCTCCACGCTACATTTACTCCAACTCCACTTACTGTATCAGTTCCTCCATCTCTTGCCTCTCAGATCCGCACCCTCACTCCTCCCCCCTCTATACATTGGAGAGATGAGACCCTGCACGATCATATCATGTAGTTTGCTACTCCAGTTAGCCGTAGCTTTGGGCTCGTTGCTCACCAAATGTCAACCCCAGGCAGCTTTACCACAGGTGGGTAGACTCAGTCATACCTGCCTCTCGCACAGTTGGTTGTATCCACGGCAACTTAAGTGAACTATGACTGCAGTGTTGCTGACATTACTGCCATCTATTCTAAATAAAGCGAAGATTGACGGGTCTCTGTTGCGCCAGCATATCTGTTCACCAGGATTTCAGGGGAAGGTTACAGATTTGCTGGCATCACCTGCACCAAACTGAACCTCTGCGCTATAACAGAACGCACCAAGTGTGTATAAATATCATAAGAAAGCTGTGCAGTTAAAGTTTATTGTGTAAAATAAAGCGTAAACTCTCCATTTCTGTCTCCTGGAGCGTGACAAAGTGAGCGAGCTCGTTGAGCGTTCCTGACCTACGACCGGTTTACAATGGCTTACATCACCCTCTCATATTGCCTCGGTTCACTTGGAACATCGCCCTGGGTGATACACACTCACACAGAAAAATATGATAAAAGCCATTAAAATTTCACTGTGCTTTCAAAAACAAGAAGGGTCGAGGTGGCTCGAGTCAGTAGCACGCTGTGGGAAAAGGGGGAGCGAAACGACTGGAACAGCCGAGCCTCCAGATCAGAGACCTGCAATGTCCATCCAGAATTTAGATCAGGACCATCACATGTTCTCTTGGTAGCTACAGACATTATTTGCAGTTTGTTCGTGGTTTTACTTCCACTCGAATTGTAGGAATTGGTGCTACTGATTCCTGTAATGACAAATCAAATTATTGGCCTTTATATAAGCAGGTCGTTTGTTATGGACCTATTTTAAATTCATATCAGTCATCTCTTATCATCAGAATCTGTGATCTGTGTCAAATATTGGGATCTCTTCACATGAAGCACTGGTGCACAGAGTGTGTGTGTGTCGTTGTCGTCGTTGAGATGTGTGTCGCATCAGTCATGGAGGTGTAACTGATGTCCGGGTTCGCAAACTGAAGACAAGTCTGGACAATCTTCAAGAGTTCATTGTCAGAATCATACAGCAGGTGGGCTCATGTAGCTCAGGTGCAGCTAACGTCAGGCCCCGTCTGTGCGTGCAAGGTTGTTGTTGCCGTGGTCGTCACGGCGCGTTCACCCCAGCGCCTATTGTACGATGATTGTCACAACATGATGACAATAATGTCCAGGGGTTCTGCAAATATTGATTAATCAATAGTACAGATGGCTTTGGTTGTGTGGACGCAGCATTGCATCAGTCTTTTTTCACCAACCGCTGGATGCATAATTAACCTGCGTTAGCCTGCTTCTCTATTGATTCGCTATTTCCCCTTTTCAGCAGCTCTTTCCTTGAGAAGGTCACCCGATCTATAAGCTGTGACCTTTGGCCTTTAGGACATGACATTGCCTTGATTAGCCATGGGCCTCCGCTGACGTCAAAGCTACATTTATTGAAGAACAAATGCTAAAATGTTGCACGTCGGCATAAATATTCAGTGCCCTTTTATCAACACTTGAACTTCTGTCTCTCTTGAGTTTATTGCTTTTCCAGTACACGTTTAGTCTTGTGTAATTAATGCGAGATGGCTGAAACCATCACATAATATACACGCGGCAACAACAGCTAAAACAGTAAGAAAGAGAAATAAATCTGTACAAGCAGAATAAGTTAGTATTCTTCAGATTAATAGCAAAAACATCTGAAGAGCCTGAAGAATGTGCACAGGGATTCACTTTTGAATTGGACTTGTCTAAAATACTCAGAACAGCAACAAATAAATTATGTAAATAAAGTAAGTGAGATTTGTTTATTGATCATTTTCCATCAATGCACATATTAGTCATTTATAGATTTACCTTTGCCAAGGGAGGGTGTTTATGTTTGGGGGGAAAAATAGATTATTTTTTTTTTAGAATAGATTTTAATGCAATTTTCAGGAAATGTTAACAGAGGGCCAAGGAACAGCTTCATCCTCCAAGTCATAGATTGGCTTTAGCTGGGGTCTTTGATCTAAAAGCAACCTACTATGTCATGTGACTTTATATTCGGTCATCCAAAAATGTCACTTGCAGCCTTTATTCCGCCACATTTTGCACCAAAGGCACGTTTGACATTTCCTTACAGCAGACATAGGCGCTGTCTAGTCTCACAATCACAGCCAGGATGTTGAGCTCAGGATTTATAGTCTTATCTTGTCATTTTCCCCCCAACACTCATATCGTTGGGACTACCCAAATTAAAGTAAAGGTTTGTTTATGTGCTCTGAAGCTAAATGACACTGCTAACAGCCACAGGCCCCCAGGCTGCTCGGTAGCAACCTGGTTCGGCTAAGTTAGCATGCTAACTGTGCTCATTAGCTCTAAACGCACAATGCACATGAGCCTAAAGGGGAAAACCACTGAAAAGGGAGAAATGGCTTGACACAGCAAGGAAACTCAAATTGCGAATGAAGGGTTTGGAAAATAATGCAAAAAAAGACAAAAACAAGAAAAAGACATGTGCTAAGTAGTAAGTGATGCAAAAAAAACCTGGCAAGTATTCCATAAAAGAACAAATTTTTCAAGGAACTGGTGCAGGCAGGATATCCTGAGTCTGAGCTGCTAGAGCAGGATCACAGCCACACAGGATCAAACAAGATCGTCATCATTTATTACATACCATAATATCTAGTAATACTGCCCTATCTTTCACTCTTTAAGTATGGACGCGCAGCTGTGTTATACGTGACAGTTGGATTGATAGGAGCCGGCTTTAAGAGCAGGGCAGAGCTGGTTTTATGGGGGTTTTGACAGACGCATTTGTTTTGAGAACAGCGCACAGCAGCACTTCACTGAGGTTCAGCAAAAAGGAGGCACAAATGGACTTCCTGTGTTCTTTTACCTGGATCTGCACCAGGATTCCTCTTAGAAAAAATATATCAGATAGTAAAGTTTATTGGAGGCTCTGCTGTATTGCTAATGTACATAATTACATCATGCACATCTTTTAAATTTTTAAATGCACCTTCATAGGAAATTAAAGTCCCCCCCCCCCCCCCCCCCCTCCAGTATCGTTACCCTGATACCCACCATAAATCACTATAAATCATTACTTTCTAACAAAACACATACGGCTCGGAGGCTCCGTCCAGTCCCAAACCAATAAAAGCAGAGGCGCTGGAGAATTGTAGCTCGTGTAATTAGAAGCACTTTGTTTCAGGTTTGGGGTTTTTACATCCTTGAACATTTTTCATGCCAGGTGGAAGCAGCCACAGATTCTGAATCTGAGAGTAAAGGCTCGCGGGAGTACCAGTCTGTCGGGATCCAGGTGGAAGACAACACGAAAGGGTGAGAAAACGGCCCTTGGCTTTTTACACTTGTTCCAAAACCACCATTTTTGATGTTTAGCGGTCGATGGTGGGCGACTTTTTTGTGTTTAATACAACAGGCAGGGCAGGTTCAAACGATCCAACAGCGTGACAGCAGCCGTACAGGCTGACATGGAGTTGGAGGGCTTCCCTGTCATGGAAGACAAGGGACTGCAGTTCGGCGGTGGCTTCCAGCGTCATTCTGAGCCCAGCACGCCCACCCAGTACGGAGCGGTCCGGACTGTGCGCACCCAGGGGCTCTTCAGCTACAGAGATGATTACCGAACGCTTGCCGAACCCCCGAGTCCCAGGGAGACCAGCAGAGAAGCCACGTGGCAGCTGGAGCCCCCCTCCCCAAGAGAGAACACGGCTTCCTCGGCCGAGTCTGGCAGAGCGTCGCCCTCCCTGAGGAGGGACGGGAGCTGGTTCATGCAACTGCTGCACACAGACACCAAGAGGATCGAGGGCTGGTGCAAAGAGATGGAGGCAGAAGCTGAAGAGAACGACCTGTCGGAGGAAAGTGAGTGTGAAAGGGAACGGCACACACACCGTCTGAGGCGGCTCAGTGGAGGTGTTGCATTTTTACACACCGTGTGTGTGTGTGTGTGTGTGTGTGTGTGTGTGTGTGTGCGTGTGTTTCAGTTCTCGGCAAAATCCGAAGTGCAGTGGGAAGCGCACAGCTTCTCATGTCCCAGAAGTTCCAGCAGTTCTACTGGCTGTGTCAGCAGAACCTGGTAAGACACCAAAGTAAACATATTAGCATTTACTCCGCTCTTCGTACACAACACGTGTGTATATGAGCACGGTAGAGACGGTTTGGCACACCTTTGGCCACGTATCCAGATGCACAATACACACAGGGGTCAGGGATGTCTGGTCGATGTTTCCCTCACATTGTTCACAGCTCGTTTCAGTGATCCAAAGCAAGTCGTCGATAATTCAAACGCAGCTGCTGCGGAGGCAGTGACGCCGTTTTGCAACCTGCAGCAGAAACGGCTCCCTCTGGGGGAGATCCATGGGGATTAGACACATCAAACCACCCAAGTCAAATACCTGCAGGAGGCTAGTTCACTCAAGCCTAATTGACTAATCAGCCATCTTCACACTCACGGCTGTGCAGAACCTCCAGTAGATTCCTCAAATAGGAGGGTGGAGCAATCACCGGCAAGAGCTTCGGGACTTAAAGCGTGCCCTGACACCGCCGAGGCTTAGAAAAGTTAAATCTGCCAGCTCTGGATATTTGAAGCCTTAAGACCAATGAGACAGTTTGCATCATGGCAAGTTCAGAGGTGGGACCAAAGCTGGGGAAACGCTGAGAGCGCTGCCTCCGCAGTAATTACAGATAACGGACGCGGCAAGCTTCCGCCTTAAAACGATGGACACCGTGATGTGTAAAGTTTAAGTCATTTAGATAAACCATTTCACTGTACAAAAGAGAATTACGCTAATCTCTTAATACTGGACAAATATCAGAGGGAACGTTCATAAAGCCATTGGATACAAGATTTAGACGAGTCTAGAGGATTAGGGGTATGCTATAGGAGATAAAGAATTAAAAATGAAGAAATGATAAATAACATACTACCACGCAAAGTTGTGTAATGATTTGTAAAGTCTGACCTGGACACACGGTCGTTGTGACACCGGCGAGTGGATTGGATCCGAAATAGCAGCAAATGGCAAAACACAAACACAAATCCAGATGATCTCTGGGATTTTAATTTAATTAGAGATTCTAGTTCACGTTTGGCCTTCCTGCAGCATGTGAGGGATCTCCTCATTTCCTGACATTTTAACCAATACAGTTTACTGAGCAAGGATTTGCTGTGAGAAACTAGATAATAAAAAATAAAAAATAAAAAAATGAAATACCACAGTCTTAATTTTGTGGCATTAATACTATTTGATTTTCTTAATCACATTTTTAATTATAAGCAATATTAAAAAGAGTAATCCCATAGCATGAGGGCTGTGTCCCCCACTTCATTTCACACCAGTATTTGAAGAACTACACTCAATTAATTACTTCCAACCGCCAGTTAATGAAGTTCTCCTCCAATGAAAAGGTCCTCATTGTAGATCTATAATACATAGAGGTGTCTCTAATCTGAACTATGAGCAGCATTAATGTCTTAATATTCTCCCTCTAATGTCTCCCAGGACCCCAGCGCCATGCCGCGGCCCACCTCCCAGGACCTGGCTGGCTTCTGGGACCTGCTGCAGCTCTCCATCGACGACGTCACTGTGAAGTTTGACCAGCTGCAGCAGATCAAGAACAACAACTGGAGGCTCATAGACAGTCCGGAGAAGAAGGTGAGGGCCAAACCGCTGTTACTGGGTGGGAGGGGGGGCACGACAGGTCCAGTTATGACAGAAGATGCATAAAAATGACTGCAGTGATGGGTTGAAGCTGGGTGAACGAGCTAGAACGAGCAGCTCCAGATCATAATTTAGGGGCTATTGTGCGACTGTCGTGTGAGCTGGAGTCAAGACAACTGTAGTTTTTGCTGTGTAGTTCAGTCGTTTTTTTTTATTTTACAACTTCCATTTGTGATTACCGCCTTCCCTTTACAGCCACCAGCTCCCGTACCAAAGAAGACGGCCCGACAGAAGAGCGTGATAACAAGGGAGAAATCCCTGGACCTCCCCGACAGGCACCGACAGGAGGCCCGCCGGCGCCTCATGGCAGCCAAGCGGGCGGCCTCCTTCCGGCAGAACTCGGGGTCGGAGCGGGCGGACAGCATCGAGATCTATATTCCCGAAGCTCAGACGAGACTTTGAGGAGACGGGGCCTGTGGCCGAGGCTCCTCCCACCCTTTCCCCTCCTAACTGTTTTAATACTTAGCCTTTTTTTCAAGACTGCTTCTCATTCTCTGCTCTCTCTCCTCCATCCATTGTCTGGTCTCAACAAGCCATCCTCAGCGTCCTTTGCCAAACGTCCTCGGTCTGTAGGATGTGCCAGAGTGAGTGTGGGTCTGACGTGGGTCGGTTGGGTATCTCCGCAGTCAGCTGGTGCCGATGATGGTGATGATGATGATGATGATGATGATGATGATACTCAGTCTTCGCACACCCTCCTATCTACTGTCCTTAATGAGTGCGTCTGTAGTTTTTCAGCATTTGCAAAGTGCCAATTAAAAAGTGCAGCTTTGAAATCCTACCAGCAGCCAGGCCTTTGAGCTTAACAGAAAAAACAGCTCTTTCTTTGAAGCTGTTCAAAACAGTCAATTATGATTTCAATTTCGATCAGTTGAGGTTCGCATTTGATTGTTTTCTATTACCAAATCTTTTTTGGTGGGGGGATTAAAGTAAGTCAGAAGCTAAATATCACAAAACTGTTTCAAACTGAGAAGTGCCAATGCTTGAAATACCTCAACTGCGTGCGCGCAGCACTGGTCACCCATTCACAGTTATTCAGGCAACCCTTAAATCTCTGAACTGGTCACATAATTGCAGCTTCCTACCCGCTCGGCTCGTACCAAACATGGTTTTGTGCTCTGGACTGGTGGAAGAAGGAGAATGTGTCGGCTCATGAACGCTCGTCACGATCATCCCTAAATAAGCTCGTCTTTCTTGTTGCCAACTTTCAAATAACTCCATCGACTTGAATCGATGTGTAGACAAACGCACTTACGCACTTAATACAATGATCCCTGTTTCTGGGGGAAATATACATGGTTCACAATAGTACTGTTGACTTTTTGAATCGTGAGCAGGAAAAATAGTCATTTTATCAGTATCAGACTCCCAGACTTTGTTCCCTAAGTTGTGTTATTGTATTTTTAGCTCATTTAGCCCTAATGTCCATCACATAGTTCAGCAGTAAATCCTGCAAAACCAACACTATTTGGCCAGTTTCTTCACATTGCTCATATTGTCTTCTTACACCGCTCCTCTTGACTAATATCTATCAGTATCACATTAATTATGGAGCCACTTAGATCCATATGCGGTACTTAAATAATGAGGTGGTGCTAAATTTCCATTTTTTGACAACTGCAGAAAACAGGAATATAATATGCAGATGATGAAGATAATGGGTGCGCAATCTGCTCATAAGTGACTTAATAGTAATTATGTTAAATGCAGCTTCATTTAGTACACTGAGATAAATATTTTTTAGATAAAATAGCCTGAACTCACACTTATTTTAACCTTTCTTTGAGCAAAATTTCAATTATGTATTGAATCTTTGACAGCGTGCATACCAACATCTATTGTATACACATACATCCATTTTTGTACAGAACATTTACATCAGAAACCTGAGCAGTGTATTCAGTCCAACTAATCACAACCAAAGGGAGTGCTTCTACCATCCAGTGCAATACGTCAGTATTGACAAATATGCAGCGTCAGAGACCTTTAAGAGTACGACAGCAGGATTTTGGAGAGCGTCTGAGTGTGTGATGTTGCACTGATGTTCGCCGGCTGTTGCTTCGGTGGCAGGCAGACGGGGGAGACATTGAGCTGGCATGACATATGCTGGTTCAGAGAGGACGAGAGGTCCACGCCGCTGCCGCTGCCGCTGCCATGGCCAATGCTGCCGCCGCTGCAGCAGCTGGAAAGGCAGTTAAGCGAGGACCCCTCGGCGCTGTGCTGGGCCTGTCTTAAACTGTGAAAAGCTGCTTATGTAAGACTCTGGGTCCTTGTGAGATCAAGCAAACAGCCTCCAAGGACCTTTAAAGCCTGCGTTTGATAAATATATTGCCTGAGAGTGGCGTGTATGTAATTTAACCAGGAGAATTTGTGTCCGCCTGTGCTCGGATAGTTTCGCTGAAGGCTGTCGTTTAAAACAGTTTTTATTTTCTTCCTGTTCACCAGGGCTATCAGAATAAAGAGTATTAGTCACGCTGGTTTCCTTTAAAACATCTTTTGCTATGCTTAACCTTGAGTAAACAAAGAGGAAAATGATCCAACAGACACACAGAGGAGTAAGAACTGCAGAAATCAGAACTGGTGGATGTTCCCACCATAAACATTATCTTCTTGCTTTTGAGAGAGGGCTTTTCTCCCATTGATATTCACAATTTCCATTGTGTTTATTGCGTCTGTAGTCAAAAAAGATGTGAAATGATGACCGTTAATGTTGCTAGTTAGCATAGCTCAGAAAATTGGTGGTGAATGGGTATCATTAGCCTCCCTCCATCTAGAGTTTGTTTCTCACTCTTAGGCAATTTAATCTGCTATCGTGCAATATTTACAGAAAATAAACCAATGTGGTAAATCTAAAGTGACGGTGGCTGTAGATGGGGACAGCTGGGGATAATCCACACCCCAGTGTTTGACCTGATACCCAATACTTGTGCGTCTCTGTCGAGTTACTGCACACAGTTGAAAGAAGAGTATCTATCCTCTTGTTTAGCTCTTTAGATGGAGCAAGTTCAGTTAAACCAGTTTCATCTCTTAGAGCTATTAACGATTAATGAACAGAAAACATAAGGCAGCCTGAACTTTAACCAAAACTGTAGTTTGATAGTGTTGTATTTTCCTATATTCTGTGGTCAAAATCAACTATATTAATTTAGTCAAGTGATTTAAAAAAAAATCTATGTGAGGTCAGTTTTTAACTTGCTTTGATTCAGTGTTCAAACCACACGCACTGATGAACGCTTCTCAATCAAAGCCTTCTCATGCATCGATCCTGTATTGGTATTTGTGGAAACGTGTGGATGAGGTTTATGTGTTTTGTGACATAGGCCAGCGTGTTGTGCATGTAGCAGCATGAGCAATGTGCTCATTAACAAGTTAAACCTTGAACTATCCCCCAAGGGCAGCAACAAACTCGAAGTGCCATCTTTTTCGACTTTTCTACCATTCTCCGGAATCTATCCTCTCCAGTTCACCCTCATTTTCCAATCATTTCAGCTCACTTCTTGACATGGATGGCCTCACATCTGGCACAATTACCTATCTGGTTTTAACTGTCGAAATCAAGCTGATGTAGTTCAAAGGGGACGTTTTTGTACCATGTGATGGACAGTTTGTCAAAATCACTGAAATGAACTGATGCAGCACTTCCTTGAACTTGAAATGTGAAAAATCACACTATAATTACCAGAAAATTGACAAAGGTAGTTGTTTAGGTAGATTTATTTTCATCTCTTGTATATCATATCTATAGTGAGGATGAATATAATGCCAAATATTCATTATTTGTAAAGAAATATATATATATATAGATATATAAATATAGAATATATGCCTCATCAAAACAAATATTTTCTGCATTTGCTCGCATTTTTTGTCATTTTTACTTTGTTATGATTATTTTATATGCTGATATGATATGTAAAAACACAGATTTAGAATGTATATTTATTTGTTTATGTGTTTATATTTTATTTATTGGATGCACAATATTTATTTGTCTGTTTACTGAGCGGCATTGCGATATTTTCATAGTTTTAGTCATCTGTTAGTACCCTTTCCGCTGATAAATAAATCAAATATACTGTCTTTATTTATTCCAAGTACTGGTACATGTTTGAATGCTTTAGGTGGTGGGATAATCCTTAGAAATGTCTGTTTTTCACTGTTTTGAAGGGCTTGCAGTTTGCAAAACATGCTGCAAAGGAGCAAAAATAGGATGACCTGATACAACCAATCTTAGTAGAAATGTTACTGTGACAAAAAGAGAGCATTTTAACAATTTATGTTAATTACAATTGGTAGTTAATACAGATTCATCTATGCTTTCTCTGTCTTCGCCTTTCTTACCCTCAGGTCACATGAGTACACAGTTTTGATATTTTATTGCATCCTAAATTTTGAGACAACCTTATCAGCTCAGAATATTTCACATTGTGCATCCAAATGGTGTGTACGTAGGTCAATCACATATTTTTGTGAGTGTAGTTTTCTTCTGAGATTTACCAATTTTTTTCTTTTTTCCAATGCAATTGAAAGATTTTGCCTTTTATGTACTTTGGTCATTGCTGAGATCATCCAGTGTAAATAATCCCACAATTAAATTTTTGGACAAAACCTGAATCTGTGTTTAATTATTTTTTCAGAGAATGACATAAGGCAGCACTTAAGTAATTAAAAAAATTTGTCTTTTTTTCAATAAAAATATTTTAATCATTATAGAGCAGGGTCATATATTCAGGTGATTTCCACTATAAGATGGACCTCCACTTGAACCCTTCTCCTGTCAGGAGGTCTTAAACATACATCCAACATCGCCCCCTAAAGGACCAAAAATAACCAGTTAACCCAATTGATGCCACAATCGGAACAAGAGGAAGGTTCCTCCAATCCTGATGACGGTGGTGCAACAGTAAATTAAAGCTCGATGCCTTTAAAATTGCCCCTATGTGCAGTTAGATTGCAGTAGTTTATTTTAAAATGCATCACGCTAATAATCGTGACGATCACAGAGAGATTTTATAGATAAATACAAGCGTGCTCTTAAAATATTTTTTTGGTGGACGGGACTTCCGGTTTACGTTACACTTCCTGGTTTTGCAGTCATGTGACCAAGTTGAAGTCATATGAATTCCGGTGGTGTTTACATCTTCTCTCACTTCTCGTCTTGTAACGTGGAGCGTCCTCATCTGTACGGTTGGTATCCTACTGTGTCTGTAGTGCATGTATCTAGCCGCTCTGTAATGAGTAAGAAACAACGTTTTTAGTTTAGGTAGCTTGCGATTCGGCGCTACATTTGTTTCTGTCTATTATAGTAGAGGGTAGTAGAAGTTATTGCCATATCCTTATTAAAGCGAGCTTAAATAAGTAAGTGGTAGTTTTTGCATTTTAGCAGCAGAATTTACACACCTTTTTTTTTTTAGCAAGTTTGGCTCTATGGTGCGGGGAGTAAGACTTTTTATAGCTATAATTTTATAATGCACTGGTACTCTGCTTTTTTTCTTCAGCATTTGAAATGATCTGGACCTTGTGCATCTAAACACCGCCTGCAGCTGATCTACCTCAAACATCATGGGTCCTGGCCAGCAGACCAGCACTCTCATAAAGCCCAGTGTAGAGTACTTTTCATGGGAGTATCGCCTCCATCTTATTGGCCTGGGTTTTGGATTTTATGCAGCAATATTCCTTCTCTCACATCTTCTGTCTTCGGCTCTTTCACGTACTTATAAAAGCCTGTTAAAGAAGGAGAAAGTTTTCTGGAATCTTGCTGCCACCCGGGCAGTGTTTGGCATCCAGAGCAGCGTAGCTGGCCTTCGGGCCCTGACTGAGGACTCTTCGATAACCAGAGACAGAGTGAGGGGGCAGGAGGACTGGTCGTGGTTCAATATCCTAACTGCCACAGGTTTTTTTGTATTTGAGAATGTAGCGTTTCACTCATCAAATATCATTTTTCGATCGTTTGACCTGCCGCTGGCCACGCACCACTTCTTTGCCCTGGCGGGGTATGCAGGGGCAGTGGTGTGGGATTCCCAAGGTCATTTCCTACCAATGGTGACACTGCTGCTGGAGATGAGCACTCCATTCACCTGTATATCCTGGATGTTGTTAAAGGTACTGGTTTGTATTTGTATTTGAATGAAATCCTCTACTTTATAAATCTGTCTTACAGGTCGTATGCTTGGCTTTACGTGAGCAGTACAATTTTAGATCATCACCAGGTTTCAGTTCATCAGCCCTTTTGCACTGACCCATTCAACCGATTAACTTTGTGCTCTTAGAAAGAGGAAGTAGGAAGTAAAGTATTTGAACTGCTCTTTGAACTCATAAATTTGCTCTAAAAGAGAGAGGTTTTTTTATTTTCTTAAATCTTTTATATCTATGTCTCTCCTCACAGGCCGGCTGGGCTCGCACCCTTTTTTGGCGAGCTAACCAGTGGGTGATGATCCATGCCTTCCATTGTCGCATGGTGCTCACCTACTACATGTGGTGGGTTAGCTTTACCCACTGGACAGAGCTGGGCATCTACGTGGCCCTTCCCCAGCGGGTGCTCTTCTTCACTGGCCTTGCTTTGCTCACACTCATTATCAACCCCATCTGGACACACAAGAAGACTATGCAGCTTCTAAATCCAGTGGACTGGAACTTTGGCAACAAGTCGGTTCCTTCAAATAGTGCCAAACCAGGTCACAGTGATGTTTCTGAAAAGCCCAAAGTTCACTGAGGTTTCACAGGGAGGTTGGTAAAAGCATTTTAGAACCCTTTTACACAGACAAACTTATCAAATATTGCTCATGACTGGATAGTATTAAACGGTACTTTTGTGCTTATTTTCCATCAGGGTTTAGTGGATGAAGTCTTAATTTTTCATCTATTTGGGATGTTTTTTATTATATCTAGCTGTGATTGTGTAGGTCAGCAGTTTATGACCATCAGAGTGTTGGGAAGTCTACAGTCTTGCTATGCTGCTCTAAAGAACCTTTACGTACTGAAAGCTTTGCTACTGCATAGTATTAAACGTCAGGAATTTAAATGACACATCGAACCTGGTGATGCTCGACCTAAATTATTATTTTAGTGCTGAGGCGGTGGATTGGATGGCGTTTTATGTTGTAAGAAAGTTTGTCCCAGGCTCTTTATGAATTTGGAGTAAAATTTATGGTCCCTTACAAGAGAAGCTGATGTTAGTGGATTGTGAATCCTCCTGCAATCGAGGAAAAGAAACATTTATTGTGCTCATGAGAGCAAAAGAAAACAACAAAATGGTCTTTGTTTGTTAATGAAGGCGCAGGGATTGTCCACTTCACAAACGAGGTTTTGTGTTAAATGGCATAGCCTACACAATGTGGAAACATTGAAACAGCATTTACAGGAGAATGGATTAATATATAGACATATAAAGGTATTCTTTCTGCTAGCCACCTGGAGACATTAATGCAGCTTTCAAATATATCTGTTTAGATCGGATATATATTTTTATGTTACTGTCCCGCTGCTGCAGATTTCAAGATGTGATTTTTATATTGTACAGTGTCATTGCTTTTAATGCTCAGTTTGGGTATTCACAATGGTCAGCTTTCATCATTAAACAAGTGTAAAAAAAGTGCATTCTAATGTTTGAATGGATTTCTCTTCCTTTTGAAGATTATTCTTATATTGTAACTAATACCACATTTACGTGGGGTTTTGTTTATCTAGGAGGATTAATTTGGATCAAAAGATAAACTTTACAAATGCAGCATTTCGTTTGTATATTGTTCATATTTTAATTCCAATCGTATCACCGAATACCTGCCTGTAGAGGGCAGAAATGGGTGATATTAGTGTCCCGAGTTTTATTCAGCCTCAGGTCTTAAAGGATTAGTTAAAAACTCCAATTATTTAGTGAACGATTTAAAAGTGGAAATGTTGTGTCACATACCAAGTGAAAATATGAATATGCGAGTTTCCAGTTTAAATTGATTTATTATTTTGCAATTCTTAAAGTGGGTTCATCATCTGACGCGTTCAAATAAAACGTCTTAGGTTATTACATTAACTAAGCATTTGTTCCGTTTATAACAAGCCACTTCAACGCAGGATGGATGAGAAAACGTTCCGATGATGGTAAGGATGATTATTATTTCCTTGTCGAAAACGCTAAATTTGCCATTTTGTTCAGAAAACTACAGAAATAGAAGTTTTTCGGGGAGCCACCTCACAGGTCACGTGGTCACATCGGGACTTCTCGAGTTGATCCTACCGGAGAATACGGTGGAAATTTGAGAGACGTTCTGAACAGCCAATCACAGCACGTCGCCGAGGATTCGTTAGCCAATGAGCTTTGTGGACGGGCGTGGACATTTTCAGGGATGGAATCAGTTTGCATCGAAGGCAGTCAAGTGAAAACTGGGTGTTTTATGACTTTTAAAATGTGTTGAAGTGTAAAACATGCATCCCGTATGACACTTGCACGGAAATACGGCGAAGGAATACGATTCGTCTTCCAGGAAAAGTCAGAAAAGGGTAAGTTGAGCAGAGTTTTCCAACTTTCTGGCACATTTTAAACAATTTCGACTTGCTAAGTCCCTTACAGGGCTGCGCAAACTCGCGTTAAATATTCCAAAAATACTTTAAAGTAAACGTTGTCCTGTGTGGTTTGGTAACAGAAGTCTCTGATCTGTGAGAGTGTTGGGAGATGGCTTTAACGTGGCGCCTCAACTAAGTTTGCCAAGTTTCCAGCAATGTCAATAATCTGTCCCTCAATTCTGTACCCCCATATAATTATCTTAGCTCAGAATAATTAATGTGTCATAATGGATTGTGGTTTTGTAGACAGGTCATCATCCTTTCCCCCAGACTTTGACTGTCTTTTTGATAGCCTTCTCAGTGATTGTGCATAGCCTCATACTTTCTCCAAAGAATGTAATTGCTGGTTTGCTTTTTAGACTGTGTCAGAGTCACTCATCTTATCTTTACCACGACTTACAAACGTGTATGAAAAGGTAGTAAAAGACTCCCTCTGAGTTTTAACTCCCACCTTAAAAATGAGCCCATCTTCCTGAGCTGCAGTCCAGCCAAGCTAGCAAATCCAAGTAGTCATGCATAGCATTCCTCAGCAAAGCACCTCACCATATCACTCAGCTGGAAGATCAGCCTAAAAGAGGATTAAAAATACAATTTTACTGCTCCCTTATCTCACCGTACAGCAAAAGAGTTCAATAAAGTTGAAGTTTTCAGCCTGCGTTGGAGAGGAAGATAAAGGGGAAAAGTGGCTGCACTAAAATGACAGCTTTGTCTCCATTTGTATTGTCTGATGTCAAGCATGACCTCTTCACTCTGCCAATACGTGGGTAAAATGGAACATTCAGTGATGCGCGCACACACAAAAAAAATCCCCACTGATGATAATTTGCTTAAGCAAACACTGGTGAGCAGGAATCCCTGCACGCAAACACAGATGCTTAACGCCCACCTCTGCTTAAATCACACCTGCAGGAGGCAATTGATGCAGCACAGTTGGAAAAAAAGCTCTCTACACAACATAATGTGTCAGATAATTACAGTGCATGGTGGAAATTCGTCAGCACGTTGCCAATTTTTTATGCTTTTTCCCTTTACGTGCATGAAGCGAGAGCGTCTCCACAGAGTAACTCGTGTTCCTCTGGTGACATGGTGGCGCTCTGGACGCTTTGCTGTGGTTCAGGAGGGTGGAGTTCTGTTAGGATTGACAGTCAAAACTCTGCCTGCCTCTGTTTTTAAATGGCCACCACATGTGACATTTTCTGGGTATAATTTTCACCGTCTTCCCCCAAGTATGTGTTAATATCCTGGTATAAAACATTTATGCTAATGTCCTGGTTATTCTTCATAAAGGACATTCATTTTACCTTGATGGAGAAATAGAGACACATGCATTACAAAAAGAGCCAGAAATGAGGACTCCTACTAAACTTTTTACGTATGCATGTTTGCTGGTTATCCACATTTGACTATTTAAAAAATTCAACAGCCCACATGTTTGGAACTCACTTTCCAATGTGAGCTATCTTGTGGTTTTGAGCCCCTCCACTCTTCCTGGGGTTAGGATGGAAGCTCCATGTCTCAGAGATGATCATTAGTCCAGACACCATGGCACGAAAAGAGTCAAAAGGTTTCAACTCACGGGGTCGTTGATTTGAGATTTGGGGCAGCGAGGCCACGCGTGACCTTGCACAGCTGAGAACTCATGGATCTACATCGTATTATCGCTCTGTTGTTCAATTTCCAAGGAAAACCCAGCTGCAGCCGCTTGTTAACGTGTCCTTGTTATATCACTGCTGCCATTTATGCACTATTGTGTATTGTGAACCACCTATATTTTATCTTTTAGGTTTTCTAGGCCAGAGAGGGTCCTCTATCTTTCTGATGCTTTGTGATGCTGTCCTCCATCGCCCTCCCCATTAGTCCCATTCTGAGCCTGTGAACTCTTGTCCATAAAACGCTCATTCTCCACATGTTCCTCACCCCCCCCCCCAACCTCTCATCATGTTATAGATAATTTAAAGAAGACTAACTTGCCTTGAGTGAATTGATTATAGCACCAGATAGTATGAAGAGAATGCTGATAACTTATAGTTAATATATCTTTTGTACTGCTGTAATTGTTCTTTTAATATAGGAGATTTGGAATACGCAGCTGAGCAAATGTTCTGCAGCGGGCCTGGCGACTGTTTTCCTGTCTGAGCCTCCAGAGCGAGTAATGACACGCTCGGCTGAGCCTGTCATCCACCGTATGGCTGCGTTTTACCTCCCCTGTGTTGTTCTCTCTGTCCTTCAATCACCACTCTCGAGCTCCAGCGCTCTATTTATTTCATGAAGTGAAACATTTGTTTGTGGAAATATTAACGCTTGGCGCTTTTGATTGTTCCCGATTAAAGCGGCGCCCCCGTGAGATCGATCACTACTGCCAAAGGCAGGTGTTTGTATGAGGAACGCTGCAGAGCGCACCACAGGCCAGACAGGATGTAATTTAAGCAAAGGTGCGTTTAGATTTCTGCAAAAAGCAGGTAAAAAGACCACACTAACCAAAGTAATTATATGACTCGAGGGCCAAGGAGACTGGTTTCAAAGCAAGGAGTGATGGGAACAAAAACCTCTTTTGGCATAAACACTGAAGGGGCAGAAATGCAGGAAGTACATGGAAGTGGCAGTGCTCGACAGATATTCCATGACAGAAGCAGTTGTTTTTAAGTGGGCCACACCTGGGTATTTCACTTCCCCCCTTCCTTTTCCTGTTATCTGTCTGCAGTTAAAGGGAAAGATGAGTCTCTATTTGAAGTTCCCCCATGAATAAAATAAAAACATTACCAACAAGATACTCCATGTAAGACATAAAGCTGTTAGTTGCCCTGGACTATATTCTATAGACTACACAGAGGACTAACCTTCACCAAATTGACTATTACTACTTGCAGAATTATGCAGCATCTATATTGAGCAGACACTGATTTGGATTGTTATCAGTCACTCTGGACACACACCTACTCAATAGGGTGGAGGACAAAGACGCAGAAGGAGGATTTCACAGCGTTCGGAGACAAAACCCGCTTTGAGGACCAGCATGAGTCGCCCATTGAGTCAGAAGTAGACCGCTGTCTTCTACGGAGCCTTAGAGATTGCTCAGATATGCTCTAATGTCTGCTTCGACAAGGACCGCTTTATCCCACAGCTTGATGTCATAAATCTCTCACACGTTTAAGTCAACGCTACCAATCTGAGGAAGTCTGGAAACGGCAGCGTGGGTTGTGAAGAGGGGAGCTTGACAGAAACTGTCACCTCTGGATACTGATTATACATCTGCAATGTGCAAACAAAGCTGCTGCTGCTGCTGCTGCTGCTGCCTGAGGAATGCAGATGTCTCTCGTGCCCATGCAGGTCCAAAGGTCTCTCCTGCCCAAGCATGCTAATAACATTTCCCTCAGTCAAAATGTGGGTGCCTAAGACAAAATATCAAACTGACCTCTGTGTCTTTATGGATTGATATTGTTTCAGTGGAAAAGCCAAAGTTCAGATGTATGAGTCCTAATTTAGTGCGTAGCTGCTAATGGACAATTTCCTGTTGTCTCGTATATTTACTTATTTTGATAAAGCCACAGCTGTAAAGAAAACTTCTTCTTCTATGAATCTGTCTGTGCCTATGAGTTAGAACCCAACTCTGAAGTGGGTTTGAATGATTTTGTTTTCCCCGGGAACCGCCGTCACTTCAGACACTCGGCAGGCACCGCGGTCCTTCACGCCCGTGTCGTTACGCGCAGCCTTAATTAGCATATGAAAATGTTGTATACACTTCAGCACGCTGTTGCGTCAGTAGTCCCTGAGCAGCACAAGAGGGGCTTTTGTTCTCAGTCATGCTGTCATTTGTCTGTATCAGCGTTACTTCAGATTCTGAGGTTTATGCCAAACGCGCCGTGACCAGAACACCTCCACGCTGACTAACGCGGTTGAGCTTTTTGCCGCTGCATGCGTGAATGCTAATGCTTTAAATGCAGAAACTAGCTCGCCATCTGTAACCTGTGTGTGTCTCCTTTAGGTATGTGTCTGGGAAGCTGAGCTGACTGAAGAGCTGGTGCCGCACAAGTGCAGGGAGAATGGACGGAGAAGAGTTCCCTCCCCCACCACCTGAGTGTAAAGTCAACAGCGCTGTGTCACTCACACATGCTACTTTCTTTGTCTGTCACTTCATTCTGAAGTAAACGCTGTCGGAGGTGTTCCCACTGCACCCTGTCCCTCAGCTCATCTGTTCATGCCAGCTGCGTTGTTTCCTGTGGCTTTATTTCCTCTCACTGCCACTTATTTCCTAATGAAGATAACAAAGGAAAACTGCACTACGTCTATGTAGTGGCGTCTAAGGCAACTGATCCCTAATTAACTTTTTTTCTACATTGTGTTCTTGTCCTTGTGCACTAAAAGACCACTCACCTGTACTATCTGTTCAGTTTAATTAGCTCGGGTGGTGAAAACAGGGTGTAGAGTCGTGAAGAATTCTAGCTGTGGGCCACACGTTCTGCATAATGTGCATAATGCTGTAGGAGCCATATTTCAGTAGTTAAATAACTGGACCTCTTCATAGTTAAGTCCTGACGTTATTAGTTCGTTCTCCATTATGGGCCACAGATTGCTCAAATCCAAGCAGTCTGTAAAGTAGGACGATGAGTCCAGATGCCCCCCCCCCACACACACACACACACAGGTTTCCCCAACTGTCTGGTAGAGATAATTAAAAGGCAGCCTCAGCAAATTCCAGTTTCAGTAGATTTAGGGAAAGCAACAGCAACACCTGTTGACTCCAGCAGCTCTTCTAGTGGTCGGTTCACTGCCCGAAGGCCACGTATAGCTGGGCGTCATGACATTCCTCTGTTTTCCTACTGCTGCCGAGTGTGTGAGCTGGGCCACAGAGGAATGAGGAGGGCAAAATCTGCTGTCGTGTTGGGAATAGCACACAATGTGCCTCAGTATTAGGCTGAATGCTACACACACTCCCACACACACTCCCACACACACTCCCACACACACAGACTCAGACAGCTTGCAGAGATAAACACCAGCCATAGAAATACTTGGGCTACAAATGGCCAGGGCTACTTTGTTGTCAGGGCGATGCTGGGACTTATTGTAACATATACGAGCAGACCATTATGTACATGTGTACCATGTGTAGATGCCACCCAAGGAACACAATCCATAGTGTGATTTTCAATTGTCACCACGTCTCCACATTCTTGTGTGTCACTTAGTTCACTTATTTCATGCATATTTCTCTTTATATAAAGACATAAAGTTAATATTAAGTGTAGTTTTCCCCGCTATGTTTAGCATGTAACATGGAATGTCTGAAGTAAGTGTGATCATGTGATCATGTGCGTATGTATGTTTGCACTGGAAAGGGCATTAACGTTATCATTTAGCTGTGGTGCTAATTATGCTCTAGCTAACCCAGGCATGCATAACCCTAAAGTCAAGTATCAGTCTCCAAGATCAATGTTTAAACACGGGTGTAAATTGAATGTGACACGCTGCCTGGATAAATCTAATCAAATATTGCCATGTTCTATTTTGGTCCAGTCAAGGGTTTGACATTGGGATTGGATGTGAGGGCAGCACAGGGTCATTATTGGCATATTTACCACGGTCTTGCTGTGACTGCTAAAGAGCCAGTTGTGCCTTATCTCCGGCCACACACTTATTCATTGTTCTGCAGATGGAAAAAGACAGATAACATCTCTGTTTAAAGGTTTACCCTTTGCACCCCCCCTTTTTGTGGGACTGAACTCACTGGTGCAGATGGACATGGAGTCAGAACTTTGACCTGGAACATTAGTCACAGGCTGTTCGCTCAGGGTGGAACTACCTGTCAGGGCCTGGAGCCTGAGGGAGCCGCCCTGGTGATTTAGAGCTGCTGGGAGACGCTTCACAGATACTCAGACTGTTGAGTTCAATCCAGAATTAACCTGGTCACTGGATTGTTGAAACACACTAACTCGGAGAGATAACAAAGCACGTTACAGTGGACGTGGTTTGTTGAGAAATGTCAGTTAAAACAGGCTTAGGAAGCAGGTGCACATGCTAAGCAGAAGTGTTGCATGTGTAGCAATCTAGGAATTAAGGGGGGGACAGGAACGGTCAAAATGCTGGAACCCAGAATTGAACCTGGGACCTTCAGAACTACAGTCTAACACTCTCCCAATGGAGCTATTTCAGCCAGGAGCTGGTTCTTTGGCCTCCTACTAGTGCTAGTGATAACCACGCTTCAACATGTCCTGAGGTCAAATTAAACTAACAGCAGCATTTACCATCTTAAAGAAGGCAGCAAATATTTCAGTGGTTTTATCATTAGTTTAAGATGACTGACCACAGTGTGCATAGTTTTAAGCAAGTAATTACAAGGAAAGACATGCAGCCACCTTGAGAAATCTGGGCTTCCTCTATCTTTGTTAATTAAGCATCGCTGTCCTCCCTGTGCTTGTTACATCTGATAACAAGTCTGTACTGCGCAAGTCACCAATGGGAGTAACAACTCTCTTTCCTGCTGGCCTAATTGGAATGTGGAAACTTGAAAGACATTTTTCTGTTGGCTTCCTGTCTGCTGCAGAGTGACTGCTCCGATATGGAGACGGTGCCTGTGAAAACTTAGTTTGTCCTAGTTTGCTGTTTCGGTGCAAATCTCGTGTGAGAAAACAAAGCACTGCCACCTACGTGTGTCCGTTAGCAGTGAAATAAAACTTCTATAAGCATGTAAGCATGTTCAGAATGATGACCCTTATTGGAAATAAGTTAATAAGAATTAGAACAGAAAGCTAATGAGTCCAGCAGCTCCTTCATACTGCAGAACTGTTGAGGATCCGTTGTTCTCTGCTTCTGTTCTGTGATTCAGCTGCCCTCTTTGCTCCTAGTGTTGGCAGACAACGATGCCTTTGTGGATGAAGATGAGGGGGAAGCCTTTGACTTTGACAGCGGCGATGACATCCCAGAGGCTGACCACCCTCCCCCCGAAGCCCCTTCTCCCAGTTGCGTGGGTGACGGCCGGGACCGTGGCGAGGCCAGTCGCGCTCTCCCCAACCCTGACCTCCCAGAACCTCCCATCGCGTCCAACACAGCTCCAGCGTTAGCAGACACTACAACCACCAGCAGACCCCGTGCAGCAGGTGGGGACACGGCAGAAGAGGTGGCTCCTGCTGCTGACAGGGAGGCTGCTTTACCTCCACCGCCTCCTCTTAACTCTGACCCCAAACACACAGGTTTGTAGCAATAGTCGACATTCTAGTTGTTGTTGTTTCATGTATTTAGTTTGTGTTACCATGATAAACCAAGTAAACTGTGACGTAACACTATTATGACCTTATTGAGAGCCCGTTGGTGGTGCGTCCACAGGGTGGGAGGACAAGGAGGCATCTGACCCTCCACAGTCTGCCCCAAAGAGCGCCCCCCAAAGCAAAGTCAACCCCTATTCTGTGATTGAGATCAATCCTCTTCATCACCAGCTGCCCGAGCAGCAACACCAGCCCCTCCCCTCTGCAGCCTCACCGACAGAGTCCAAAGACCAGGCCAGGGAAGCAGAAGATACCAGCACCAGTCATGTCGGAGTCACTTCTGTATACTCGGTGCCGGTGCCCCCCGGCTACGCAACCCCCTCGAATGTACCGCTCATCACCCCAGCTTACACCACACCGGTGATCATTCGACACCTCTCTGTGGACGATGACGGTAAATTAGATCATTCGGGCGTTGAAAAATCTTGTGTGGATTTTTATTCTAGCTTTTGAGAGGGATTCTCCAGTCACAGGGTTCAGAGCTGCCGCTGCGCTCTGTCCTTTCTGTTTTTCAAAAGCCTTGCCACAAGGAAATGGGGACTAAATTTAGCCCTCCCCAAAGATCTCTGCTGGCTGTGAGGTTTTTCCGGTTTCCCAAAAAATTCTAGCAATAGCAGAGTCCAAGCCTGTGGCCTGGCACACTGAAGACCCTGATTACACTGTAATTTTCTTACAGAGACACAGAGGTCGCATTAGAATGAAATACTCAGATCTTTTAGGGCTTAAAACTTGGAATGTCATCAACTTGTGCAATAATAATTTTTAATACAGTCTTTACCCTCTTTTGTTTTCTAGAAAACTAATTTTCTGAAGAGTTTTTCAACTGAATAGAAGTGTAAATAACTTTATTTACCACAAATCCTTTTGTTTCCTCAGTTGTTTGTTACCCAAGTGCAAATGGACTCATTAGTGACCTCTAGTGGTAAATAAATGCAGTTATAACAACGTTTCAAAGTTCTCCAGAATCCAGGATGTCTTCTTGCCTTATTGTAGATTTATTTTCATAGCAGTGTATTAGAAATAACCACTCTTTTGTTTTTAATTTGAAAGCCTTTCCTAGGATGATATATGTTCTTGTAGGTTTGCTTTTGAACAGTTTTTTCTTTCCTCACTCAGTCACAGTTGTTGGGACAAGCGCTGCCTCTTCTGACAGGTACGACACATGTTGGTACTGTTTAATTTCTATTGTAGTTTCTGGTGAACGTAGTCATTCTTAGATGAATATCAGTGAAGACAAAATAATACAACAATGTTACATTTCTTAGTTTATATGAAGTTTAAATGATTTCTTTGTGTGTTTTTTGGAAGTATTTTCAATGAAGAATATCCACCTATTACAGAAGAGGATGCTTTGGCTAAATGGGCAGCGGATCCTGCCAACACTGCATGGATGGAAAGTAAGAGAGAAAATCTTTATCTGATGGAAAGAATGCAATTGCTAGTGATACGTACTTGCCTGTGCACAGAAAGTCTGTGCCTTCGGGCCAATTCCTACATACTTCCTTCCTTGCTCTTTTGAGGAAGCAGATACTGCAGAAGCTTTTCTTTTGAACATCCCATTCTGTTTAGTGCTTGAACCAACTTTTGAATGTTTAAAATCAATGCCTGCTTCAGGTCCAGATGACGTGATTTATGATGACGTACCCAGAGAGAATTCCGACTCCAACACAGGTTAGCAATCATATTAGTTTACTCTCAGTTCCTGTCTGTTGCTGTTGCTGTGGTTTTGTTTTAGTTTTAGTTTGCATGTGCTCCCTATGTTCCGTGGATAACAGTATTTCCATAAAGAGCATCGAGAAATGATCTTATTTATACAGATCCAGATGAGATGATTTATGATGATGTGGAGGTTGGAGAGGAGGGGGGTTGTAACAGCTCCCTGGACAACGGCTGGAGCTCCAGTGAGTTTGAAAGCTACGATGAGCACAGCGATGCAGAAGGTTGCCCGGAGAATGGCGTGCCCCATGCTTTCATGAGACGAAAGCCCCCTCAGAGGAAAACCCATGTATGTATAACAATTGCTCTGTTCTTCCTCTTACAGAGGACAACAACTCTTACGGCAGTATGTGACACATCTGTGCGGGGGTGGAGACAAAGCAGGGATTCAATTTTTGTTGCTTTGTGAAGGATGTTTTTCTTTTGTCCGACACGATAGTTTATATTAAGATAGTGATAAAGGAGTCTATACAGTGAAAACAACTGATCAGTAATAAAGTCTGTGTGTTTAGGATGGAGAATCCAAGAGATGAGTCAAGGCTTTCTCGCCAGTTTACAAAAATGGATTCTCTTTTCTTAGTAAAAAGCTGAAAATGTAAAAAAAAAAGACAAATTGTTTAGCATGAGTTGAGGTCATAATAGGAAGGGAATGTGTGTAATGTAAAGATAGTGTTCTAGTGTATTTTCACCATACAGTTTTTCAGAAAACCTCCAGAAACTTCAGCCATCTTTCCCCTCCTTCGTCCTCTGATGCACCTTCCTGAATAAGTCAATTCAACAGAAACGTTCAGGGGCGGACTGAGACCACAGTAACCTGTAATGCCTGCTTTGCTTTTGTTTAGCTCTCTCAAGATCTGACACGCTTGAAAGAACACTATGAGAAAAAGATGAAAGAGCTAATGGCAAATACAGTGGGAACAGTAGAGCTGCAGCAGCTCAAACAGAAACACGAGCAGAAGGTAAAACAGCTGAGGCTGAACTCACCTGTCTGTGTTAGTAGTCCCAGCCCTTTACCCTCAAGTCTAGTTTAACTCTTTAGGCATCTCTCACTGACTCCATACTCCATCCTGCTCTGATGTGAATGACTCCAGGTGGTGGTAATGGTGATACTGGTGTTGGGAATGCAGTTCATTCACGTTCCTGTTGGCTGCACTGGTTTGTCTCGCTCATTTACGTAGTGGAGGTTGTTGTAGATCCTGTTTACATTTTTAAAGTTAACCATTAGTGGCAATGATACACGTGCCTCCGGTGTAGCAACGCATTCTTTGTGTTTACGATGTACTAATGCGTTTTTCTTGTCCAGTTGTTGGTCTGTTCCATCGCTCCACTGCTTTTATTCCCCCTTTCTAACACAGCTTCCGTCCTGCTTATCTTAAGCAGGACTGTCAACTAAGTTCCTGAATATTTCTGTATTATTTTAAATATTGTTTAAGGCGAGTTTTTGTGGAGAGTGAAACATTTTAATGTTGTGTTGTCAAAGATGCAAAAGCTGGTGAAAGCAGCCAAGGAAGGGACCAAAGATGGACTTGAGAAAACCAAAGCTGCAGTGAAGAAAGGCCGTTGCTTCATCAAGACTAAATCCTTCTGTCAAGGTTTGGAAGACGCTTTTACAAATAACTATTTGTCCACCTTTTACTATACAGGCTTTTTTTAATCAAAATTGAAGTTTGAATAAAATCCTGTTCATTATTTAGAGAGGAAGTCATCCTGTTTTGAGGATGAGGAGTCTGAACTCTTTATTGAGGTGGACTGCTTCAACGTGGAGCCAGTTTTCTGTCCAGCACCAGATGATCTCACGCAGCAACAGGTACAATGTTTCCTTCCCTCCTGCTCCGCTTGCATGACGGCTGCTTTTGGCCATAAAAAGACGACTCCCAACAGTCAGTGTTCTCCCTGTTGTAGCTGGTGAGAAGATGTATCTTGGGTTCTATCTTGGAGAGTGAGAAGAACTATCTTGATGCGCTGAAAAGGATATTGGAGGTATGCACATAAGGTTGCAGTGAGCACATATCCACCGTTATATGATTTTAAGTGTTCTTTTCCCACTTTATCTGCTTCATCAGCACTATGAGAAACCCCTGTCTCAGATTGAGCCGAGGCTGCTGAGTGACAGGAAGCTGAAAATAACCTTCTATCGGGTGAGGGAGATCTTGCAGTGCCACTTCCTCTTTCAGATCGCCCTAGCCAGCCGCGTAGCCGAGTGGGACAGCCTGGAAATGATCGGGGATGTCTTTGTGGCGTCGGTAGGATGACGTTTCATACTGCTTTGTAATTATCTAACAACTCACAGTTGTCACAGTTGTCGTGCAACATCTCAATCATAATTGCTCACCTCACTATTTGTATTTCTGTGATAAAAATAATAATGCACCTTATAGTGTGATGTCGCAACACTCATCAGAGTCAGGTCTGGTGTTACATGCACCACAAGCAGCGCTTCATAAACAGTTCTGAGCATTATCCAAATCACATGGGGCTGTTGGGTTTGGCAAAATGTGTGTTTTATGTTGTTAATTTAGCTATCTGTGCATCTGTGCTGTGTCACAGATGGATCATGCCATTACACAATTTATGCTATAGGTTCAAATAGGCTTAATGTCACATTCCCTACTTAATGTATGCATGCATGTGCGTTGTTTCCAACCGTCCTGTTTTCTCAACAGTTTTCAAAGTCCATGGTGCTGGATGCCTACAGTGAGTATGTGAACAACTTCAGCACTGCAATGGCCGTGGTGAGAAAAACCTGTGCTTCCAAACCCGGCTTCCTGGAATTCCTTAAGGTTCGAGAGAAGTGTTCATCAAGTCACAAATGTTCTTGCTTTTAGGATCTTTGTGTGTTTGTGTAATCAGCATTGCAATAAAATCTTCACTGCCGTGTCTCCCCACGCTCAGCATCGCCAGGAAACAAGTAGTGACAGAATGACTTTGTATGGCCTGATGATGAAACCTATCCAGAGATTTCCACAATTCATTTTGCTCCTTCAGGTAGAAAGAAACGTTATCACATTCTTATTATTGGAAATATTCGCGTTATGAATATTTACCAGTAGGGGGCGGTACATACACATATTTGAACACTGATTTGGGCTGGCAGTAAAATCCTCCCTGATTTGCATTTTCTTTTACTTAGATTTTTTTTAAGTGTGTGTCATTTATGTGATTCGTTAACAAAGATTAAATGATAATATGCAATGCTTCTTCAGGACATGCTGAAGAACACACCGGTCGGTCATGCAGACCGTCTGCCCCTGCAGATGGCGCTGACCGAACTGGAGACCCTGGCAGAGAAGCTTAACGAAAAAAAGAGGGAAGCTGACCAACGATGTGAGATCCGTCACATCGCAAAGGCCATGAACGAACGCTACCTGAACAAGGTTTGCATCTGAATCTGATTGATTCATTGCTCAGGGAGCGTATTCATATCGGCTGACCATGGACCATCAAATGCTCAGAAGACTGAGTAGACACCAATTTCCCCTGGTTATTTGTGCATCTGCAGCCTCCATTGTATAGAAACATGTTTACCTCAAGTCTGGCTGAGCTGTGTGTTGCACTGCTGAGACCTTGTACAGCATCTAAGTATAACACTGCCTGTTCCATCAGCTTCTGAGTAACGGCAGCCGCTACCTGATCCGTTCAGATGACATGATCGAGACCGTCTACAGCGACCGTGGTGAAATCATTAAAACTAAGGAGCGACGCCTCTTTTTACTCAACGATGTTCTCATGTGTGCCACACCCAATATCCGGTAAGAGGAACAAAGCAGACCTGTTCTCCTCTGATTTGCACCTTCTTCAGTACTAAGTCCTCTTTGTTGCTCACTTTTAGACAGTAATAACTCTTATTTCACCTTCTGTATGGAAATATCAACACATCTACAAATTGAGCTCAACTGTAGAAAGTGAAGATTAAAAGAGAAAACACTTTGTAGATCTGGTGTCCTTGAAGAGACATTTGACCACAGGGACATTCTGGGATTAGTACGTACATGCTTCACCCACTGTGGTTTGCTGCTTAGAACAGGTTAATGAAATGGTTCTATTTTAGCTGCTTCTATCCTGGGATTGGAGATTGTTGTTTACTATACTGTCTCATGCTACTATGTATGTAGGTTTATGCACCTGCAGGACAGAAAATATCGAGTATTTGATATTTATAACACAGATGTGAGTCTCTGTCACTTCCTCCTATCTGCTCTCTCCAGATGTCCGGAGGGCAGCGGGAATGGCAACAGCCATGCCCCTCATGACCAGAAGTTTCTGCTGAAGTGGAGTGTCCCTCTTAACTTTGTGGAAATCCTGGAGTTTGGGTCCAGCGAGGACATGGCCGACAACAGTCACTACCCAGCACCGCATTCGGGGGAGAAGGTGGTCATCAATGCAAAGCCAAGTATGAACCACGGTCTCTCGCGGTCTCAGGGCGAATCCTAAGCAGTCTGTCGGTGTTTATGATGCTCTCTGGAGTAATTGGCTGTTTGAGTTGGGTTCTCAATGCGGATAATATATTCATGGGAACATCATTAAGCTGCAGATTTCCAGTTATGAAGAGTAATGTAATGGTGTGTAGAAGTGAATGTGTTTGTTTCTCACTTGACATTTTCAGACATTTAAATGTGAAATTGTCTCAGCCCCTTCAAGCCTCCAGCTGAGTGTGTGTTTCTTTCCAAATGCAGTCCTTCGGTCTGCCATCTGCCAAGTGATTCTAGTCTTTCCATTTGGGTTCTGTTCTGACACAGGCAGCTGCTCAGCCACTTTAAAAAGCCCAGAGCACACAAACAAGGGCTCGACTGAGAGTGTATGTTTTTGTGGTCGCAGCACTGCATTTTTACTGTAGTCTCTTATTTATTCTACAGCGCGTGTGTGTGTTTAAACTGAGGTATTGGTAGTGCACATTACTGTAGTGCTGAGGGCTGTGCTTGTGTACGGTCTTTGGATGGTCAAAGGTTGTGTTTAAACTCTGAGGTCAAGGACTCAGTGGCAGCAGGCTGTAATACACACAACACCGTTTATTTCTCACACACCTTCAAGCTCTGAATGTTTGACTTTTATTAGTAATACAGTTATATAATCTCCAATCTGCTGCTGCGGGTTGTGCAGCAGTACAGCCCACCCACCAGTTTGATGGCCATCAAAGTCAAATTTCAGCCCTTCTACACAGGATTGATCTACATGTATTTGTGTCGGTTTTCAAAGTGTCCCAGTAGCTCTTCATCATCTTTTTTAAGTGAAAAGGGTAAATGGGAATCTCCTGTCCTGCCACCTGCCTCCCCATGGGTACATGGACCAGATGGCACAGACAGACCCGAGTAACATCTGTTCTGGCTGTTCAATAACATAACTAACAAATTCGGTCATTTTGATTGGATGGATTTTGGTCCTGTCTGATTTGTAAATGTTAAACTCAAGTTCCAGTTCTCCGTGTGCTTGAGAGAATCTGTTTCCAGGAACTTTAAGCAAGTGGAAACGATTGAGCACAGCCCAGTGTTTTCAGCCAAAGGCAGCTGAGTGACCAGACTGCAAAGAAGGCAGCGAAAAGACTCTCCAGCGAATGATGTCACCTCCTCGCATGTCTGTGTGCTGAGTTCATCTCTTCTGTACGCTGCGTAGTAATCAGGCCGCCATCCAGACGGGTCATTTCTGGGCGATCTGAAGTATGTCATATTTGTGGATGCACCATGTTGTTTGTGCTCAGGAAGGTTGACTGTTTTACCAGAAACCATCAGAGTGAAGGAGCCCAGCTGGGCTCACTGTCGGGGGACTGTTGATTCGTCTTCCACTTTTTTGTTTGGACTATTTTAGGTCCAGGATGTACATCAAAATCGAGTATTTATAGATACTTCAGATACTTTGTGTAGGTTACAATCTGATCGCAGCACTTCTCTATGCATACACTTTAATAATAGAGTTATATTTGAGTCTTTATGCCTGATTCTTATATAAAACCTAGTGTTGCAACAATAATATCAAGAATTAGAGAAAAAAAGCACTGGAAGAGCACAGACCTATGCTAGCGTAAGCGTAAAAGTCCCTCAGCTTTCATCTCTGGAAGATCATTAGAATTGAATCATTTGTTCTGTGGCCCTTTATCAACACTTCCTGAAAGTGTCATTAAACTCCATTCAAACCTTTTTGAGTTACTTTGTTAAAATCAAACATACGCTGGCTGCCACTTAACCTCCTTGGTGAAGGTGATAATCTTTATTTTGAGCTAGAGCAGAGTATTTTCCCCGTTTCCTCCTTTGTGACAGCCTTTAGATCAGGGGTCTGCGAGGGCCCGAATCCTTCGTGTTTCTGTCTTACCGGAGCGACACCTGCTTTGACCCGGGAGCCCAGTTTCCCTGGTGAAAGCAGTTATCTGACTGAATACCCTGATGGATTGGGGCCCTCGTAGGACTGGGTTGGACGCCTCTGCCTGAGAGAAACATATGAACCATGAAAATTATATACAGGTCCGTGTATTTACCACAGACACAATAACAAAAAGGTCCAGTCTAGCAATGTGAGTCACTCATAGTCTACGTGAGTGGTGTTGATGCTTGGCTCCAGTAAAATGAATGAAATGCCGTAGGAAGTTATCGCCCATGAAATCCAAACTCCGTGCACTCAGTCGGCCCGCTGTGTCCCACACATGTAGCGCTGCTCAGTTCTCAGTAAAACCGAGCTGTGCTCTGGGAAATAAAACCTGAACACCATCACTTGGGAATTTTGCTGGCCCCATCCGCAAACCCTCCAGGGCAGGAACGGGCTGAGTTGCCCCGGAGATGGAGCATCGGGCAGTCGCCATCACGGTTTGAAAGAAGATGAAGCGGGGGGAAAGGAAGGGAAATGGAGAAAGGCTGTAGCAAACAATGTCATATTGTTGCCAAAGACTGCTGCCGTTTAGCTGTGCGTTCGCGCTCATTTGCCCCTCCGTGAGCACTGACATGTTTCCAGTTAGATTTAATTTGGCTCCTGTGTTTGTTAGCTCAACCATTCTGTGAAATGACCTCAATAACTTTACAGCTGAACATTTTGTGAAACTGACAGGCATTTTCTTTTCTGCCAAACCCCTTTTTGTGATTGTGAACGCACAAAGCAAGCTCTTGTTTCCATCTGCGTATCCGTCCTGATATATTGCACAGGATTTTCAGGTTTTATGTGTGGTGCCTCACTACAAAACAGCTTATCTGTCACGGTGTCCGTGCAATAAGGAGCTGAAGACGTCAGTTGACATGTATGAACAAGAAGAGAGTGTTTGTGTGGCCTCTCAAAGCTAACACAGGCTCTTCTGAACAGGCACACGAGCTGCTGAGATTCTCTGCCAAGTTTGCGGAACCGTCACCGCTCCCTGTGGGAAACGGTTTCATTAGGTTTTATTGATCTTTGTCCTTGTTTGTCCATTCTTTTCTGCTTCTGTCAGACTGCCGTTGTCCGCCTCAGATTTGGTATTTAAAATGTGCGCTAGTGTCTCAGCTCTATTTCTCGTTACCCGCACTTACTTTGTGTGATAAAATCAGCTGGCATTGCCGTCCATTTCTTCATTTGATGTTTATTTTTGTGTTTTCTGTAGACAAGCTGTACATGGGGCCTGGTCAGTTGTACCAAGATCTGCAGAACCTAATTCATGACCTTGGCCTGGTTAACCAGATCTCCAGCATGATCAGCAGCCTCAAAGGCAACTACCAGGTACTGTCACACAAATACAGCGTTAAAATATCTTCGCAGCTCCATTCGGCTTTTTTCAAGTTGTAATTTTCCCTTGGGCCAAGATCCCCCGAAGTGTAACTAACCTCCTAAATGGGTGCTTTACTCCATCCCAAACAAACATTTTGAAATATATTTCATAGTTGGGTGGAATGGAACTACAGGATGGGTGCAACATCACTGCGTGAAGCTTTATGTCATTCTTGGCATCATTTTACAGTTAGTCAGTATTCTGGGAAACTCCATATACTCAAATATTTGAGCAGTCTAACTCAGCACATTTACATTTATATTCAGCATCTTTTTTTTAATTTTTGCTCAAATGTCAATAAGGGCTTGTTTTTTAGATAAATCATGTTTCAGTGGTGGAATGTGTCTCCAATGCCAATTAAAGATCCTTTAAAGCCTGATTTGACCCACTTAGGCCTCTGATATCATGTGAGCGCACACAGAGTCTGTCTGTGCTGTCAGTAGAAGTTTACAGCAGAATACAGCAGGAGTGTGTGCTGCGTACTCTCAGAAAAAGAGTGGGAGGCAGAGTAACAGAGAAGCTTGCAGGGAGAGATGTAAAAAAAGATGTATGAACTGTTAAATGTCAGTCAATCACTAGATTCCATTACCTAAATGCTGCTGACGGAGCTCTGGTGCTCCAGATGAGTTCATACGTTTTCAACCTGGAATCTGATCCCAGGTTGTTGCAGGTTTATTTCCTCGTCACATATTTAGCATTTGAGATCTACTCCACTTGTGTTTTGTTGAATGTACTTCTGTGCAGAACGTGAACCCAACGGTGGCCCAGGACTGGGTATCGGGTCTGCAGAGACTGATACTGAAGAAGGAGGAGGAGATCAGGGCTGCTGACCGATGCAGGATCCAACTCCAGCTGCCTGGAAAACAAGACAAGTTTGTGTTATATAACACACATACGCACAAGCACACATGCTCACATACTTATATACCTTATAGATCAGAAATGCCTGGCTCAATCCAGCCAGGGATTTTTATCCTCCAGGTCACCTGGGATCTGATTTTCCTTGGAGGAAGCATTTTCTGCCTGGTAGGAAAGAAAATCTGGCTGGATTAAGGCCATTTAGGACTGGATTTGACCACCTCTGCCATAGATTTTCATTTATATACAGCTCCTTAAAAAACAATGTAATGCAATTTACTATTGAGGAATATCAGTGAAATATTGTATTTTTTCTCCTTTTCTCATGTAAATTTAAGGAGAAAGACATCCACCTCTATGAGGGATGACCCATTTTACATTGAAACCAACCCCCAAAGAGTCCGATGTCTTTACCCTAACCTCTGGCCTGCTCTTATTTATCCTAGCTTTGTGTTTATCCCTTGTTACCCTGCTTTGTCCATCTGCCCTTCTAGCACTTCCATGTCCGTAGCATTACCAGAGCATTAGTGTACGTTTGGATTTTTGGATAAACTCTTTTCTCCACCAGCTCTAATCTGAGACTTTAATCTCAGGGGAGGAAAGGGAATGCACATCAGTGTTTGCAACCACAGGCTACTCAGTTGCTGCAGCTGTTGTGGGTGCATATTTTCATGCCACACGTTTACACACGCTACCATAGCCGGCACGTGGTTCTCAGGAGGGCACCTTGTTTGAGCTGTCACATGCTCTCTTTCAGGAGTTAACACATATCCACAACTTGGTTCTTTTATGCTGGTTGAAGCAATACTTGACATTGATTTTTGTCTCGTTTTGTCCTGTTATTGTGGTGAGGTAATATTGATGTAACAGCATGACTTCTATTTGACCCTATTGGGTATTTTACTGTAAAAAATGTTGATGAATGGTTTGCACACAAGCTTCAAGCGCGCTTTAAACACTGGATTTGGATTCAGAACCTCAATTTGCTAAAGTATTCAAAGATTCCACAGTGTTCCTATGCTGCTTTGTACAATTAAGCAGTGTGATGTGGGCTGCTGAACCCAAACAGTGATTGATTTATCATTCTGTTTTATGGTCTCTGAGTTGAGCACTTAATGTTTTAATGTTTTAATATCTGGTATACCTCTGGCTGGAGGAGCTGCTGTGTGTGTCTCTCCAAACAGCTTTGATATCACTTATTCAAATTTGAAATGACACATAAAAAATGACTCAGTTCTACTTTGTTCTTATCTCTGAACAATTCCAGGTCAGGAAAACCCACCTACTTCAGTGCCGTGTTCAATACTCACAGCCCAGCTATCAAACAGTCATGGATCAGTAACCTGCAGATGGCTAAACTGGCTTTAGGTACAGTTCACTGCCTATTTCATGATTATCTTCTCTTCTGAACTGTGTGACTGTACCCGTGTTTAACATGACATTTATAATCAAAGCTGCATCCAAATCTGATACGTTTAACAGGGATTTGTTTTAGAGTGGGATATTTGAAGTGTTTTCCCTCGCAGTGCTAATACTGCGTGCCAAGTGAGCCATGTCATTTGTGCACGTTTTTTTTCCAGATGAAGACAATCTACAGGGCTGGTTCTTTGCTGAGGATGACGGGAATCAGATCAAAAAGCAGAAGCACCCTCTCTTACTTCGACAAATGCCTGTGGTCATGTCAAAACTACAAGAATTCAAGGTCTGACTGCTTAATTTAGCCCTGGTGTATGGCTGGTTAGCTCAGCTTGTGTATGGTGATTATATAGCCAAGGTCAGGGGTTCCGCCACTGTGCAGGCTGTGTTTTATTACAGTGAGGGTGAGGATAGTTGAAACAGTCAGCCATCACTGTAATCATGTCAGATTTTTTAGATTAAATCGCTGAGAAATAAATGTGATGTTTAGATTCGCACTCCTCTTTCGTGGTCGTGGGCGCTGCTGGATCCTCCAGAAATCCCGTTTTATTTAGATCGCTACGTGCTGGAGCTCCCTCTCTCCAAACACACTCTCTACACTGCTATTACTGTCACCCTTCCTCTGTCTTCGCTTGCTAATTTTGCATGTGCACTTTCCACACTACTTTTATCAAAAAGTAACGTCACACTCATCGTGACTCATAGGAGACGTCAGCATATTAAGTTATCAGGTTCTACAGGACCCAGCTGTTGTATACGTCCACCCTCTCTTATTGTGACTGTTCATTGCTGCAGGTGGAATGTGCTGTTCATAATCCAGAGCCCCACATCAACACGGAGAGCACAGCAGACACGCCTGCTGTCGGTCACGGCTGCATCTGGGTGAGACTCGCGGCCTTCAGAAAGTTATCAGCCTGTTGGTTTATATTACAGCCATGTGTTCCTGCAAACACGTCCCTTTGAGAAAGCCAATCGGGATTTAAATGATTGCGTCAGTGTTTTTTTCCAAATAAACTCTGACTATCCCAGGAAGATAATAGCTGCTGATGCCATGTTTATGAGGGGAAACCACGGGTCATAAACTTTACTCCTACTGATGAGGAAACATTTAAAGTGTTGGGAGAAATGTAATGGCATTTTCAGAGTTGTTGATTGAAACTCCTGCAAGTTAAGTGCTGGTTTCATAATATTTTTCTTTCAATTTGCCCAGCATGAGTTAGCTTTGACGGGAGTGAAAGCTAACGGTCCGTAGTGGTGAAGAGAGAGCTGAGCCAAAAGGCGAAGCTCTCGATTTACCGGTCGATCTTCGTTCCTACCCTCACCTATGGTCATGAGCCTTGGGGAATGACTGAAAGAACCAGATCACGGGTACAAGCTTCCTCCGTAGGGTGGCTGGGCTCGCCTTAGAGATAGGCTGAGAAGCTCTGCCATCCGGGAGGAGCTTCGGAGTAGAGCCGCTGCTCCTCCGCGTTGAGAGGAGCCAGATGGGGTGGCTTGGGCATCTAGTTAGGGATGCCCCCTGGACGCCTCCCTGGTGAGGTGTTCAGAGCATGTCCCTCTGGTAGGAGGCCCCCGGGAAGACCCAGGACACGTTGGAGAGACTATGTCTCTCGACTGGTCTGGGAACGCCTGGGGATCCCCCGGATGAGCTGGAAGAGGTAGCTGGGGAGAGGGAAGTCTGGGCCTCTCTGCTTAGGCTGCTGCCCCCGCGACCCGACCCCGGATGGATGGATGGATGGATTGATGGATGGGAGTGAAATGATCCCTATAAATCTGTTACAGGTTGCCAGTTGTACTAACCAGATGGGTCAGATATCCATCGTGGCCATGCAGAACTCCAGCCCTAAGGTGACTGAGTGTTTCAATGTTGAGTCCCGGATCCTCTGCATGGCCTATGTACCTGTGGAGCAGCCTCAGGAGAACGGCGACAAGATCAGCGAAAAAAACCACGTCCCCTTGGCGAAGGCTAGCGACACCCCCAGCATCTGTCTGGGCATGGAGGAGGGCAGGTAGAGTAATAATAACGGTTATTCATGTAACCTTGAAGGTCAGCGCTCAGCTGTTTTTTAAAAATAAAAGTCAAGCTATCTTTTAAAGGCAACATATTGAGATTCTGACTTAATCTCCCGTCTCCGTCAAGCATCATCGTCTATAAGAGCAGTCAACGGTCCAAGAAAGTACGTCTGCAACACTTCTTCACCCCGGACAAGTCCACTGTCACCAGCCTGGTGTACAAGAAAAACTGTCTGTATGTGGGCCTGGTCAGTGGCTCTGTGGCGGTCTACCCCAGATCACAAGGCAAGTGTTTTTAAAAGGAGATAAGAGACGTGAGTTCCTGTATCATGTCATCATCTCTTTCCTACTCTCATGGTTTGGCTTTGGTTTATTTGTCCCTCTGAAGTTGCCAGAGTTTGAACTCGTCTCATGTGAAATTGTTGCTGTGCGTGATAGAAATTGATTAGGTAGATATGGCTTTAAACTCGTGCATGCTAGCACGGCTGTGTGCGCATGAATGGCAGCGCTGTTGATGCTTCAATCACTTTCTTGTGTTCTTCACCAAGTGTGACCCCACTTCTGCTGATACGGATCACGACTTCAATGATGAAAGAAAACCGGTCACTCCGGGTCAGACGTTCCCTGCCCATCCATTCTTTCCCGGTGGACCAGGTCCTTTTTTATTCTCAGTGCTTTTCACGTGTCTGAGTATACGAGAGTCATCTTGATGTAAATTTCATGATCAGCTGGTGCACCATCGGCTCTGTGCAGCCTTCAATCTGCCTTCAGGGCACTAGAGCTGTTACCGCGCATGTGTTGAACTCTTCCTCCCCTCGAACTCGAGAAAGATATGTAATTACGTCTGGACCAGGCCCGTAGCGTCTGCAGCACTTTATTGTGGAGCTCAGGTTGGGTTGGGGGGGAGGTCTGAGCTTCTTTTTCCATTTGGTTATCGCTGAGAAGCAGACCTGTTAACTGTGACCTATTTAAGGTCTTCTCTTCCCTTTGAGCACAGACAGCGCAGGGAGAGATGTGCTGCTCTCCTCCCACGCTCCATCATATTCTGCCTTCTTCTTCTAGCTCCTATTGGATTTCACAGAGATGCAGTTTTCCCTCTGTCTTCTTCTGCTTGCTCTGTGCTTCACATCATGCCGGTGAGGATAGGTACGCATTTCCCAACACGGGGAGTGAATCCTTTGTGATCCATCTTGTCAGGAATAAGAAACTGCTTGTGTCACCGCCCTGTGACGATCATCACGTTGATGCTCTGACTCAGTCTTCCACCAAGTCTATCCAGACTTGGGTTTTAGATTCTGTAAAAGAGACCGAAAGAATGTGGACAATGGCCGGAGGACAGAAGCAAAGGAAAACTTTTTTCTCCTTGAATTTCAGGAATGTTTATTGGGCTGCTCATTATTCCTTGTTTGGTTGCCGTATTTTCACTTTCCCCAACCCAATTATGTGATCCAGAGTGTTCTGACAGCTCCAGTCACTCTTTTCCTCGCTACATTTGTGTCAAGTGATTTACCAGAAGGAGAGCCTGGCTCTTCCTCCTCTGGAGTCCAACGTGTCTTATTCTGTTAAATCAACAGCTGATGCCTCGTGCTAAAAACCATGACTCATCCTGTATCGTTTGGGAGCGATTTTGCTCTTCCAATATAATGCCACATCAGTGCCTCTATTGCCCTTTAAAGGGGAGCTTTCAGCTTGTTTTGATCTGTCAGGTGATCATATAACAGAGAGAAGAGAGACGTAATAAAAGGGAGGCTTTGCATGAGTCCTGGTGATGTGGTGTGTCTGAAGCTTCAGCCAGGCAGCCTCATTCTGCCAGGCTCACTCTTTCCTTTGTGATTGAACGCGCAAGAGACGGCCAACGAGAGAGGCGGTGATTCAGCAAAGGTCGCACGCCACCTCCGAACCTTCGGAACATAAAGTAGCCCCCATCCTCTTCCGCTCTCCCGTCTCAGCCACCTCTCCCTGTGATGATATTCTGGGCTTTCATTAGCTGCTCTGGGCGCTGCTCTTTGCCCACATGTGATAAGATTTTTGCCGCGTCTGTTGTCGCAGCAACGAAACAATGCTGCATCTTATTAAGTGTTAGACGTGGGCAGACTTGCGTGACACTGCATGTCGGCTCGCCGGTTGTTTTATTTTTACTCCCCGTTTTATTCTGCTCTCATTTTCCCTGTTTCTTTGCGAATGTGCCTTCGCCTACAGGTTGCAATTGCAACAATAATATACACAGGGCACGGCTGGAATGCTAACCCGACCTCTCCACTTCAGTGGGAGATTATCCTGACTTCCCTGGCAATTGCTATTCCCTCCTAACCTCTCTCCCTGTGTTGCACCTCTGCCTTCAATAGCTGCCTTTGTGCCTTTCTCTTTACAAACACAACTGCTGGGGCCTCATTCTCAACGCAGCCTCGATCGGCTCCAGCAATGAGCCATCTGAAGGAAATGAAGCTCCTCTTCAGCCCAGAGCTTCGTTAGCTAATAATAGAATCCTTTTTTACGAATGTGTTCTGGTGTTTGTAAAATGGATGAAACGTGCTTTTGGATCTATATTTCCTCTCGTGTAACGAGGACATGGACTGAAGTAATAATGTGTGATATTTTAAATGTCTCCACATGGGGTGCTTCATTGCACTTCAGCTGGCAGTCTTTGTGCCCAGGCACTTGTGGATCAGTGAGTAGGATGTGTGTGGGCTCCGGCTCTGACTAATGCTTCGCAGCCCATCTATATTCACAGTGAAGGCTGTGAAACCCATCAATGGCTACTCCTCCAGCATTTACACAGTTATAAATGCCATTGGCCTTTTCTGCTGACATTTATGAAGACAAAAAAGCTTTTAGCGTGTGTTTTCTATTTTAAAATGAACTCCAGCTTGTTTGCTTTATTTAGGAAAGTAGCTGGTGGTTTGCATTAAAAAGAAACATAACACTACGAATGGAAATGTACTACTTGATGTGTTATTGTTTTGATTTCATATTTCCATATTTTCCAGTTTGGAATTCGTAATATGCATTTTTGTTTTAATCAACAATCATCCTGTTTGTTGCCACAGAGGGTTTGTGGAGCTGTGAAAAGCCCAGAGTGTCGAAGCTGGGAGTCCTGCCCGTCAAGGCCATGTTGGCTGTGGAGGACCACCTCTGGGCTTCATCGGGGGGCCAGGTCTTCATCATCAGCACCCACACACACTGTGTGGAAGTAAGTGACCAGAGAATGTTGTAGGCGGTTCCAGGCAGTGTTCACGCTTTGTAGCATCAAATAAAAGCGATAGAAGATAAAGACAGGCTGGGTTCAAACTGTGAAATACAGTATGGGTGGTATTCTATGTGTGTGTGGGGTGTGTGTGTGTATGTGTGAGGGAGAGTTTTCCTACCTGCTTTAGGGAATAAAAGCACCTGTCATGGTTCCAGGAATAGTCTCCTTGCTCTGACACGTACTCTCTGGTAATCAGTTTAGCCTCATTAAGCTCATTATGTCGGCCCACCTGCCTCTCTCACTTCATCGCTGAGGACATTTATTCAGTGTGATGTGAGGACCAACACGGAGCCAGAGAGGAAATATTCCCATCATAAAATATCACTTTATTTTTTGTGTTGTTTAGATATCAAGTTGTGATTGTTAGCGTCGTATGAACAGAATTGTGTGGCATTTTCAAAAATCCTGTGACACGGTTGTTAATAGTCTCCTTATCTCAATATAACTCCACCTTTACCTGTATATGGCCTATAGTTCCATATAATCATCCATATGTGAAGGTCACCTGCCATTAATGGAATAAATATTGACCTGAATCTACAGTAAATGTCTGTCACATAAATCCTGGCTCCCAGATGTGAGAGCAAGGCCTGTTCTGACCAATAACACTGTCCCTGTCCTGGCCCGACCATGCAGAGGCAGTTGGAGGCCCATCAGGAGGAGGGCATGGTGGTGTCCCACATGGTGGTTGCTGGGGTGGGCATCTGGATCGCCTTCAGCTCCGGGTCCACCTTACGCCTCTTCCACACTGAGACTCTGGAACACCTACAGGACATCAACATCGCAACGCCGGTGCATCACACTCTACCTGGTGAGATCTTATTATTGAGCTTTTTACTTCTGAGAGCGGCCTCTGGGCTTGTTAAGCTCCTTTGAAGGTGTTCACCCCTGCACTTTAAGATTTATTGTCCAAACCTTTCTTCTTCAACAACTTTCTATGAAATTCTTTGCTTTTTATTTTCAATCAGTAACTCGACAGGGATCCAAACCTGTTTGAAACCTGTTTTCTGTCACGTCTTGTAATCATCTAACCAACTGTAATTGAAAAGCAGCCCTGTGTTGGAGCAGAGAGATCGTGTTCTCTGCAGGCATCAGTAGTAGCAGCTGCAGCTTTTGCTTCTCTTTTCATAGCTTCATTTCATCTAAACACTGCATCAGAACTGCTCCTTTCATTCCGTTTCCCGTACTTCAAGCATATTTGTGATCATTTCTGTGTGAATCTAGCTTAAAAAAAGGAATATCCTGGCCAAATTCTAACACCTGCACAAATAAAAGATGGAACATCTTTTTGTAAACTGGCCAGAATTAGTTTTTAAGAGGTTTTACAAATTTTCAGGAGTCGGAACTCCTGGGCTTGTTCTTGAACACAGGCATATTTTCGCTGCTATTAAACCTTTGGCGTATTGTATCTGGATAGAAAAGTGCCCATTTTTGCCTTCTTCTCCTCAGTGTTGACCTAAAGATGTACTCTCCTGCACCGTACCTCCTCACCTGGGACCTGCCTGCTGCGGTCTGCAGTTAATGAGTGCAGCACCTCGGCGCTGTCCTGCCGTCTCTTCGGCAGCATTAGCTTCCTTGTCATTAGCCCACTTTTGTTAAAACGTGCATATTAAGTCTTCAGAATTAACATTCCAAAAAAAAAAAGCTTAGAGGAATTTTGCAAGCATGTGCATGTTGCACCAATGATCAGGCTGTCAGGACGTTACGCCCTTGAGGATGATGGATTTTGTGTCATCCACGGTGAATTCCAAAGGCTGGAAGACTGCATGTTTCTGGTAATGAACAGTGTTTCTGCAGCCTCATGATTCATTAAAGAGGTTTAGCTGCGCTGGTAACCATGGAAACGGTACATTTACAAACCAAAGATTGCAAGTGAGAGGAGATGAGCAACATCTGGGACTGGCAATGTGATCAGATCTGCAGAAGGAAGGCCTCTATCAAAGAGATGCGACTGATAACAGCCGGACTTCTCTGCCCATTATGCTAAGATGATCCAGGCAGCCACAGAGGAAGCTGGGCCTCATCATTAATAGCTCACTTCCCTTGTTAATGATATTGTCCCTCCAGAATGTTCCACAGGGGTGTTTATGACTGTCGACCGCTGCCATGGAGCAGAATTTTTGTTTTTTTTTTAAAGAGGAAAAATGCTGCCTCTGCAACTCTGACGTAATCGACGCTGGCTGCCAAGTTTTTGAGCAGCAGAGACTCTGCCAGTGGATTTGTTGGAGAAAATGAGCATTGGACCTTTCATCTGCAATTCAGTGCTCCGTTAATATGCATTTACTGAGGCACGAGCTGAAACTAATGTCAGAAAACAAGTGAGCCTGCCCTGATATTGCATTACCCTGGAATCCAGGAAATCCAGGTTATTACCAAGTAGTATCACATTACACATCCTAATACAATTTAGATTCCAGAACACATAATCTGAGATGAAGGCGCAGTTTATTGTGTAAATGCCGACTTGCTGACTAAATGGAGCCTTGTTGAAACACACAAGGTGCCCTAGGTGGGGATATTCTTCTCATGTTCATGCACGTTGAAGCAATTCTGCTCACTCCCAGCTTAGCAAACAGAAGTTCCTTATCTAAAGACTCACAGATAGTGGGCTTTTGAGCTATAATTGTGGTAATAACACACAGCTATGTTCCCTTTGGCTCAAGTTTATTTAGAAGTGTTATCAGCTGTAAATGAGAAAAGCAAGCCAAATCTTTCTGTGTATCACACGGCTCATTTTAATGTAAGTGCACGTTCTTGATAAGCTCGTGTATCAAAGCTAATGATGTCTCAGAGGAAGGCGGACCTGCTGTAATCAGGGTCTATTCTGCTATTCTGCCTTTGTCTGCTCCCATGTGACCCAAATAGGCAGCCACGCGTCAAAAACATCAGGGAGGGGTCAATAAATAGCACCTCCGGCTCTCCTTTGTTTCAGCTGTAATCCACCATTTTTGAACAGGTCTCATCGCCGAGGTGCACGGACTGAAACGAGCGGGGTCGTCACGGCAGAATCTTTGTTGGAAAGTGCTGAGGCGGCGAATCGACGGAACATTACGCCGTCCTCCGCCCCCCTGCTGTTAATTGTGCGGATTAAGTGCAGATCAAAGCTGGACTCTGCGGCAGGATCAGGGCCGGAGCGGGGCCGTGTTGACGTTCAGTCCCAGTTTATTTTAGTTCACCCTCTGGGTGGGGAACTTTAAATATTATGAAGGGAGGAAGTTGAGCAAGGCCCCCAACCTGCAGTCTGTGTGTCTCTGCTAAATCTGGGGCCCCTCATTAGAATCACATGTGGCCAGCAGGGCCCGGTCTTTAACTGCACTCGCCGACCTATCTGGCACGGTTCCTGGATGTGTGGCAGCGTGGCGCATGTGTGTGCCCTGTGCAAGAGGTCAGCTCAAGTGAGGGGGGGGGGGCTCAGGCAGAGAAGACTGGCAGTCATTTCTCCAAATAAAACCCCCAAGAGGATTACGTTGAGGGAGGAAATTCGAGTCAGACTATTGCGGCGGTAATGACTCATGACATTCTCGCCTCCCACATAGCGAGACAGAAAGGGGTGTTTTTGCAAAAGCCCAGATTCTTCTAACAGGCTCAGAAAAAAACATGATAAGGACGTCTGACGGGATTACAGGAGCCGCACGGCTTCACCCTGACCGAGCTCTGCGTGGGGATGGTCCAGCCGGGACAAGCCAGACTCCATAGAGACCATTTCCAGTGTCCAAAGTGTCTTCGGTATCCCCTGTGAGCAGGAAGTGACGGGAGACAGACGATTGTCCTCCTGTAACTGTCCCAGAGCTCCTGGTGAATGACAGCATTACGCTGCACTCATTCTGTTGCGCAACACTTTTGTTTGCCTCAAAGTGGACCATAAAGGGCTATTTTTCTGCACTCACATACTCGAAGAGAGCTGCTTTTATCGAGGTTCCTCTTGTCCGTTGCCCTGGAGACAAACAACCATTGTTGCTATAGTGCTCATGGATGCTTCCCTTTCTTTCCTGGCACCGGGCTCTCCTGGAGTGGCCCATTAACTGTGCTGCTTTCTGATATTCTATGAAGCGTAAATGTCCAGTCAAACAGTTGATGCTCACCCTGACTCCTGTAGGTTGGTAATCGACATTCGAGGTGTTTTTTTTTTTTACCTGATTATTTTGTGGGGGTTTTCCTGCAGGGAACCATAGAGTGTTGGTCAGCAGTCTGCTGGTCTGTAACGGGCTGCTGCTGGTTGGGACAAACCTGGGGGTGACTGTGGCCCTCTCTGTCCCCAGGCTGCAAGGGATCCCCAAAGTTACAGGTGATGTTCCAAGAGCCAAATATTTCCGCTCTTTATTTCATGTTGTGACTCCGCACAGACTTTCTGAAACAAAAATGTGGTTTTACTTCTCCTCAGGTCGAGGAATGGTTTCGTTACATGCTCACCACGGACCGGTCAAGTTCCTCACCATGGCCGCTGCGGTGTGTAACCGGGCCTCTGCCCTTCCGTCTTCCACCCCTCCCGCCTCAGCCCAGCCAACAGAGACGGAGGACGGCGAGAGCCCGCCGCCCCCCCAGGGTCGGGCCGTGTGGTTGGGAGAGGCGGGCTGTAGCACCATGGCGCTCCAGGACTCCCTGTCTTCTTCCAGTGGATCTTTAGCACCATCCCAGGGCTCTTTGGAGCACGGCCCTGAGGACGGGGCACTGTACGACATGCTGCACGACCCGGCCCGCCACCACAAGGGCCGTCGAGCCAGCAAGGTCGACGTCAGCTCTCTGCTGGTTGTGTCTGGAGGTCTGGGGCACCGCAGGGTGAACAAGAAGACCAAACCGTCTCGTCATGAAGACACCACGTCGACCGTCATGATCTGGCAGATCCCACTGCTCAACATGTGAAACCAAAAGCACCTTTGCAGACATTGGGCCGGCATATGTTCATAAATCTTACTTTTGATCCCTCTTGTTGTCTCTTTACAGGTTAAAACAGTAACGCAGCAAACTGCTTCCACTTAACAGGAAAACACTTTCTCTTTAAGTCGTATCATCGCATCACTTAACTCGGCGCACGAGTAAGAGAGACGACCGTACGGATTTGTATTTATTTAAAAAATATGTTGGAACAACACTGAGTGGTCTTTAATTTCACCCGCTGAAAGCAGCTGTTGCTCTGTAACGTGCTAACTCATCACTCCTCGCTGTTCATGACTGCAGTATTTAAGACAGTATTGAAAGGATCGCGCTCGTGCTCACAGCCAGAGTCGTCTATGTGACGCACGCCCCTCGGGACGGCGTCGGTTTTGTGGTCAGGGGAGGTTTCTGTTCCTTTTTGCCGTCTGGCTGTCCAGTGTTACTGCAGCACGGCAGAGAAAAAGGGACGGAGCCGGTTTATGGATGAAGGAGCTGCAAACGGCTCGATGACCTATTGACCTGGCTGGCCAGGTTTCTACTCATAAAGGGATAAGATGTTCTCTCAAAAAGGGCTTTCCACTCTTTTACACCAGTGGCTCACTTAAGAATATTTAAAACAAGAGAAGTTAAACCACTTTTGTTTGTTCTTTTTGTCACGTTTTTATGTACTTTTGTGTAATAACGAATTCATAAACGAGGAGTTTTATTGGAGCCACCCTGTGTTGTGTTGTTATTCTTTTATTGCACATTTACCACCTGTACTTTTTATATATCTTTCATCAGAGTTTCCCGTACACGCTCTGCATCCGCGTGCCAGTTTCGCTTCAGCTGAACTAGTTCTCTGCTCTGCCTGTGCACATCAGCTCATGCTGGGACTAGAAACCTGCCTGAGGGCCCACAGGAGCCAAGTCAGATGCAGCTCTTCCGGGATTTCAGCGCTCATGTCTCCCACTGCCGAACACAAAGGGTCAAGACTTTTTCTCTCGTGACGCCCACATCCTCTGTTGCACAACCAGGTTTCGCTGCGTTATCAGATTCCTATAAAAATAGCTTTTTTTTTTCTTTCAAGATGGGCGGGGGCCGATGCTGCTGTAGCCTCCAGAGCAAATATAACCCGACGAATGAAAAGCTAATGTATATAAAACAGAAGTGACTATATCAACAGCTCCCAGTTGTCCAACTGTTGCACAAGTCTCATCTCAAATACAGCGCCGCCACCGGAGGCCTTTTGTTTTTGCCTCTGAACCTGCTGGTACCATGGCGACAGCTGGCTTTGGTCTTTGTTCTGCAAATATCTGACATTAAAGCCTCCCAGCCGAACGCCCTCTAATCTGTTAATGCTGCTGCGATGCTCCTGTTGTGCTTCTCCTATTTCTAAATGGGAAGACCAGTTGTTAGGTGCACCGTCTCCACGGGGATGGGGGGTTAAGGTCCCTGGAAAAAAGACATCCACTGTGAGGCTGGGCTATTTCAAATCAGGCCTGTTCGTGTGCGTGGGAAACATTTAATTATTCCAGTATCACTGCACCCGTATCTCAAGTGGTGGGTGCTGATTTAGATGCTTCCTTTTAGTTTATTTTAAATGAAACATTGGCTCATTATGAGTGTTTTACTATTGTGAATAAAGAGCAGCTCGATTATCATAACTATTATTGGTAGTTTACTGGTTTAGCGGTAGTTTGGGGCGGGCTTCCCCCTCCACCCTCGTCGTGGTACCCGGGGATGATGCCTGATGGAATGTCGCATCACTGTCCTGTGCACGCGCACCCCAGATGGATCCTCGCGCGAGGTTAATGCCGCCCGAAATGGGCGTGGCCTCGCGTAGTCAGCTGTAGAAAAAACAAACACGCGCCAGATCTCGGTGTGCAGGCAGGTCCGAGGATGAGCGCCTGGGCTGCGTCTTCTGGGCGGAAAAGACGCGGAACCATGAACATTTCCAGCCGGGGAGAAGGTCCGCTACGACGGCTGCTCGGGAGGAGGTGCGACCTGCAATGATCGTTCCTCCGCCTCGCCTCCCGGACAGCCTTTCAGTGCGGGAGTGGACGGAGCCCAAACGGCAGAGGGTGAAGCCGTCCAGAGGAGAACCGGACCGGTCCATCTGAACTGCGACCGGCTTATGTATCTGAGCTTTGTGGAGGCAGAGTGGAGAGATTAAATCGGGGATACAGGTAGGTCACATTTATGCGGTGAAGTGATCACGGATCAACCAACAGTTGTGGATCCGTGAGGCGTTCAAGGACCTTTGCGTATCGACGTATTTGTATCCAAATGCGACTGGGGAGTTTAGTCTAAAAACCGCATTTTTCTAACTGTATTTGAGATTTCCTGTCTCCATCGGAGGAATAGCATGTGCGCAATGGTGTCTAGATTATCCCAAACTACAGACAGGCGGGGTGATGATTGTAAATAGGATCCACGGGCAGCAGCTGCAAATGTAGCTCGGAAAGCGACGTGTTTATTCTGGAGAGCATTAAACAGCACAGCTGCTAATAGCAGCACCAGCTCCTGTGTTTTCTTCTTTTAATCAGACGAAGTGCGCCCCTTAGAGAATACACACGTATTTGCAACCGTTTCCTCAGCTGCTCTTTGAATAAAACCCCTCCCTGTTTTCACCCTTGTAGGTGAAAGTTGCCCAATCAGAACTTCGGACGTGAATGCAGCATGACCTTGCATCACCTGTGAACCCATCGAGATGAACGGCGACCGTGGTCAGGCAGGGTCCATCACCGTGCAGGCTGATGTCATCCTCCACGCCGTGAACTCTGACCTCGTCCCCCATCCTGACAAAAGCAGGAGTACCTCAGGGCCAGGCTACGTCCAGGAGCTCCTGAAGGACGAGCAGGGTTTGGTGTTTGGGAAGGAATATCTGCTGGATGGGCGAGTGATGGAGAACAACCACGTCGATCATCAGAGAGGAAGCTCGTGCGTCTCTAGAAGTGACGCCCCGCTCGCGTCCAATCACGCCGCCGGCGCACAGCAAAGTAGTGAAATCCACGATGGCGGCAGATCCAAGATGCCTAATGACGTGCTTGTCTCTGCGTGTGCGTCCAGCCGGGCAAAACCAGACACTGTCGGATCGGTTTTACAGTCCGCCCTCGATTGTCAGGTCGGCGGCCAAGATGGCGGACACGGCTCGTCGAAGACAGAGACGGATTTGGTCATCGAAGTCGGGGGCCAGACGATCAAAGCCCACAAGTCTGTCCTGGCAGAGAAAAGCGACTACTTCAAAGCGCGTCAGTCCCGAAACATCCTGAAAGTGAAGGGCGTGACGTACAAGACCTTGTCCACGCTGATCGAGTACATCTACACGTCTCGCATGAACGTAAGCAAGGACAACGTCGTCGACGTCATCACGGGGGCGAAGATCCTGCAGGTTCCCTGCGCCGTGCAGGCGGCCATGGACTCCATGTCGACGCAGATCACGGCGGGGAACTGCTACGAGGTCCTGACCATCGCCAAAAAGCAGCGGCTGAGCGAGCTCAAGGAGACGACCTACGGCTTCATGAGTGACAACTTCCTCCAGATCTTCAAAGACCCCGCCGTGTACGGTCGCCTGACGGGCTCCGAGCGGGACCTGATCCTGAAGAAGAGGATGGACGGCAGGAGGACCGTGATGGTCGCGGAGATCAACGACGTCTTCGACCGCGTCGGGAGCCGGCCGCCCAGCCGCTGCGGGAGCCGGCCGCAGAGTCCGCTGTCGGTGGGCTCTCTGGAGGAGAGTCACATGATCTACTACTTCAACGAAGCGGAAGACGACTGGAGACCTTTGACCACGATGCCCGAGGACATAAACACGAAAGGCTGCGGCATCTGCACAATGTACAACTACCTGTTCGTTGCAGGCGGGATTAAGGGCCACGGGGACAAGGGGAAGGTTTCCGACCGGGTCTTCTGTTACAACCCCCTAACCAACCACTGGGCCGAAGTCAAACCCCTGAACCAAGCTCGCGCACAGCTAAAACTCGTGTCCATGGACGGCTACCTGTACGCCATCGGCGGGGAGTGTTTGTTCACCGTAGAGAAGTACGACCCCCGCACGGACCGCTGGACCAACGTGGCGCCGCTGCCCAAGGGAGCCTTCGCGGTGGCCCACGAAGCCACCGCCTGCAGCGGCGAGCTCTACGTGTCGGGAGGCTCCCTCTTCTACCGCCTGCTCAAGTACGACGCCAAGAGAGACGAGTGGCAGGAGTGCCCCTACAACAACAGCCGGAAGAGGTCCTCCGACATGGTGGCGTTCAAAAGCTTCCTGTACCGCTTCGACGTCAACCGCGAGGAGGGGATCACCGTGGTCAAGTACAACACCATCGTGAAAATGTGGCAGGACTGCGCGGCGCAGAAGCTGGGGAACCACTCGCCGTTCCGCTGCGCCGTCGTCGGAAACCACGTCTACTGCGTCAACAAGAGCAAGACGCTGAAGTTTGTGGTGGAGGAGGAGAACGCCTACTTCCACGAGGAGCCTCTGGCCGCTCCGCTGGAGTCCAAAGGCCTTCTTTTTCCTTTCGTTCTCACTTTGCCCGAAAGGTCCGACAACAAAGCTACATAGTTTTGATCCGTGTGTGTGTGTGTGTGTGTGTGTGTGTGAATAGCACAATAAACTGGAACAAGTGGAAATCCTTCTAGAAGCTCCAGTGTCACAGCTCTCCATCCGACCGTCCCATCGCCTGCTCGCCGCTGAATGTGTTTATTTGCATGACAGTTCCACGTGTCTGCAGAGTGAAGCCTTAAAATTCTGAATGAAAGCAACAACGTCGGCGTCCGACTGGACGGCAACGCAAAGACAGCCACGCCGGGTTATTGTGTGGGTTAAGTTTACCGCACTTTGGTCGACAGAATAGATGTTTAGAGCCTCTTATCTAACTGGTGACCCTGGAACAAAAAAAAACCAAGTGTTTGGGGTTGGGTTTTTTTTCTTGAAGCTTTATTTAAAAGAGTGTTTGTGTGCCCAGCCGGTGGTATTTGGCAGGTTCTATGCAAATGAGAGACAAAATGCATTCGGATGTTTGGCGCCGGGATACGTAATGGTTACTCCTGACTGGGGAAACACGCCGCCCGTGGTCATATTCGTTATTACTGCCATTCGTGAAGGAACCAAATGAACCACACCGAATGATTTTTAAATATAAACTGGATAAAACTGCTCAGAAAGCCCTCGATTTGAATTTTTTACATTATAAATGGACGACGTTTCTGCTTTATTGCTGTAAAAATAATTCAACCGAGATGAGTTGATTAGTGAAGTCACTTGAAAAGTCATTTTAAATGTTGCAGTGTTTTTTTTAAAAAAGGAAGAAATGTTCAAATTCTGCAAATGAAAATTATTTTTCATTACATTTTAATGTCACAAAGTTAATCATTGAGGTCAGCCACCAAAGTCGCACAAATGAACTGACGAAGGACTTGGTCATTTCTATTGTTGTTTTATAAGGGTGAAATTCTGTTTCTGGGATTCTGAAAATTAAACTGGATAGCACAATAAACCAAGATACCTCTGGGGAAACAACAAGGCAGGTCAGAGGTTAAATCAGAACCCACAGCGCTGCTGCCGGGTCAAACAAGATATCCCGCTGTCACAGTGCTGGGAACTTAAAACTTCTTCTTCTAGCCGTGTCGGAGTTTCAGACCTTTCACAGTGTGCATCTTCTGCAATAACTGATATTTCTTTTAGTCGAGGATGGAACTGTTCGGTGATGTCTGTAAAGCTCTCTCTTGGAGAGGTTAATAACAAAATGCTGTTCCGGGTTGGATGTGTTTAGGATGTTTTACAGGCCAGCGTCTGCATTTTTGTAATGTGTTGCTGTGATGGACAGTAAATGATGCGATGTGAGGTGATGGCTTCCTGTTCAGGGTGTACCGCGTGGGCTAATAAAGCAGCTAATGGATTTTACGGATATTGGATATGTATCATCTGCGCTAAGTGCTTCAAATAAAGTATTTTGTGTCTGAAATTGATTCAGTTTTACGTCTCGATGCTGAGGGCGACTCTGTCTGTGGCTCAAGCGCTGCAGCCAGGGAGATGCTGCCACCTAGTGGACACGACTAGAGACATTGTTAACCTGGTAAAATGAAAACCGTTTGAGAACAACCCATAAATCTCAACACACAAGACACCCAGTTCCATAACAGGACATTCTTCATTAGAATTCTCGCTACTAACCACTAAAGACACTGTTATACTACCCACCGTATATATATATTTATAACGGGCTCATATTCCTATATTATTATTGTTGTTTTTGCTGTTGTTGAATAAATGGTGTAATACTCCATCTAACCACGGGAGGGCGGTGCCTCCTCATTTAAGCGCTGTCATGTAGTAATGGTGCAGAGAACAAGAAGAAGGCGACCACAAACATGTTGGAATGGTGAGTTTACTTCCTGCCTTACTTTGGCAGGAAAATTATCATTATCTATTTTTTCAGGCGTTGTCGTGCGGTGTTTTTCGACACATTTAAGAAAATAGGGAAGGAAAATCGAGCCTGTTCAAATCATTTCTGCATTCTGATCGGTCGACATTTTTTCTGCCACGAAAAATAAATGTTACTTTTTTCTTCTACGAACACCACGATTTATTAGTATCATCATCATAGTCATCATTATCGTTACACAAGTTTTACAAACAAGACCTGAGAATTTTGGTTAAAATTTGCTAAATGGCGTTTAATTGGAAAAGTAACCGCGCACACTTGACCACTAGGGGGCACTAGATGCACGCGCGTTTCTGCAAATAAAGCAGGACTGGAGTGTTTGTCAACACAGTAATTAAATTATAGCTGCGAAACCATTATTTTATTATAGATTTTTCTATTATAAATCCTAAATAGTTTTTATACCCAAGTCGTTTTAGTGAGCTTTAATTTTTGCTTTGCAGTTATTTGAATATATTAGTTGAACCTTTGAAGCGCAGCTGCAGTTTTTGACTGTTTCCCAACCCACAGACATGAGACATGAGACAGGATTCCAGTCCAGAGGTTTGTGGTTGCGGGGGTGTTGAGATGGTGGAATTTGGCTACTTTTAATAAGTAATATTAATGAGCAATATCACTGTTCCAGTATGTCCACTGAACAGGGATTCTAAAAAAACAGACGGGGTGCTAATACAGTAATTATTTTAATTCAAAACCAATTCACCCCCTTAAATATTCAGTTACCTTTTTAATATTACATGTCCCCCCCCACTTTGAAACGGCAGTTGTCTCAATGTTTCAATGTGGAACTTGACGAAAGTGTCGCATTTGCTGAGCGACGTCTTCGCGTGGTTGAGTCTTAAACACAAGACAGGGCTGACGTGATTGTCCGGCCGGCGACGGGAGCGAATCCAGTTGTGAGCAGCTGTTGAACAGGCCTCCCCATAATAACCGCCAGTCGGTCTGATGGGGCCTCCAGAAGTAAACAGCGAGTTCCAGTCGTCCCGTCATGTCTCACGGAATACTAATTATGTTTGCATAATTGCTTTTGGTCCTTCAAATGCGGAGCTTGTTAATATATTTTCCACCTGCAGCTAAATTTAGCCAGCCAGGTCTGTGCGAGCGTCTTCAGACTTTCAACTAAGTCGATCTTACATTTAAAACGGTTGGAGATTTGGGAATAATTTAAAACGCATCCTGATAAGCAGTTTTCGGGGCCTTGAGCGAGCAACAACAACAACGACATCAACAACAACAAGAGTGGCATTCTGCTTTCATTTCCAGTTGATTATCGGTGGCTCTGTGGTGGAGTTGCTCTCCTCCTAAAGAAGCAGAGCGCCGGTGTAAAAGGCTGCAAATTAGAACCGTGGAGGGGGGGGGGGGGGCATCGCCCGGGGAACGGCATCATGTAATGTTCTTTTCCGCGTCCGCCCGCACCCTCGCGCTCCTGCCATTTGAATCCACGCAGAATTATTTACACCTTCGAGGCGACTGAACTGCACATCAGTCAATTAGCAAATCGCAAATTTTTCTGTGATTCCTGTTTAGTGTGAAGTCCTCGCCTCCCTCTGGCCCCCCCTTTAGTCTCCCGTCCTGACAGTGACAAATTACTCCTCTGCACGGCGAGATTGAAAATTAAAAGCGTTTAAAGTTGCTCATGCATTTATGCTAATGAGGAATTCAGATATGATTTGCATGCGAAAGAGGCGAGTCTGAGGCCTCATCACGGCCCCCGTATCCAGCCGCCACATTCTCCTTCTCTCTGCTGTGTTGGGGGGGGGGGGGGGCGACGACGCAAAGAAGCAAATATTTAGTGTCAACACACTGCTGGAGCACCTCTGAGGGGGGGGGGGGTCTGTGTACTGTGGTTATGAAGCCGCCCAGCAGAGGCGCTCTGCTGCACCGGTTCGGTCACGTCACCGCCGAGGAGACTGTAGCTACAGCCGCCGTCTCCTGTCAGCCAATAGGAGCGCGGCGCCAGCAGCCGCCATTCCGTTTGAATTAACAGCACCTTTTTAAAAAAAAAAAAAAAGTTTTTGTGGTGAAAATGTGCAGACGAGGGCTTGTTTTGCCTGCCAGCTCCATCCACGACTCCCCCCCCCCGAACACACACACACACACACACCGCCTGTGTTTGTCCCAGCGTCGGGAGACGATTGTAACCTTGGAAACGTGATGCATTAATGAAGGCGCCAAATGAAATGGGGCTTTAATTTGCCGCAGCGTGGCGAGCTGCGGTGGAATGGATTAGCGGTGATTGAGGTGCGGGGATGAAGGAAAGCGCTGACACGGCACTTGTGTTTGTCATCACGTCGTTCCGGGGAGGACGCGGCGGCCGGGCGCCAATTAAAAAAAATCATTAATAATTTGTATCCTCTTTTTATTTTATTTTTTTCCCGGCGGCCGATTAAACGATTGCCGCCGCGCGCGGGCTTTTTTCCAATTACGCCGCTTAATTAGAAATGTCAATATTAAGAAATAATTAAAGTCGGGGCGGCGTTGGTGTCGTCAGATAGGTTTTAAAAAAAATAAAAGTTCTGAGCGTCGCTCAAATGATGCTTCCTCTGACCGCAACTGTTGGCGAAATAAAATCGAGGCCGATCGACGTGTGGCAGGAAGTAAAAACGCTGCGATATTCCACATTCTCGAAGCGCAGGAAGCGGCAACGCCGGAATGCTGGCGCGGTGACCCCGGATAGGAGGGCGGCCAGGAAGCAGAAGGAATGACTCAGCATTCTTGGGCAGTGAGGAAGAAACCAGCCCGAGCTTCGAGTCCTCTGGAGATTCAAGCATCTTTAAATCGCCCGCTTCCCGACTTTTGCCGTTTTCGTCAAGATTTTTCCCCCCTCTCAGAGGGGACCACAAAACACAGGAAGACCCGGGCGTGACGTGGAGGATCACATGACTGTTGCGCCATCGTTTACACGACTAACAGGAAGTCAGCAAAATGTGCTTCAGTGGGAGACGTAGCCCCGCCCCCACCGTTTCCATGGCTCCCTCTGTCCCGGGTGTCGTAAGCTCACTAGACTGGTTTAGCCAGGTCCCGGGATACCTGAGCCCCACTTCTGGGGCCGGGTGCGTCCTGCAGCCAGCGCCGCCCCAGACAGGTTCTGCTGCTCCCCCACTGTCCTGTAGGGACCTTCTGGACCGGAGACCCACGCAGGCAGCCTGGTGTCCCGTGTCCCCTCTGCTGTGCTACAACCACTTAGATGAGGTCCATTTAACCTGGGCCCGCTCAGGCTAAAGGAGGTCCGGTGTATTATTCAGGTTCCTCTCCAGGTTTACACACGTTCTGCTTTCAGGACCTTTTTGGCCGTTTCAATCTTTTATATCATTGTTGCTTCTCCTGTTCAGCCAGGAGGGAGCAGCTTTATGGAGAAGTTAAATATCAAATATATGCTTCAACATATGCTCACAAACGTGTAATCACTGCAAGCGGACATCGTCGCGCCGTGCTTCTCTTTGTCCTGCAGCTCGTCCAGTTACCCCCCCCCCCCCCCCCCCCCAGTCCTCCGTGTCGCCCCCGCGGCAGCTAGCTGTGTCCTGACACCGGCACAGTTCCATTGAAATAACCACCTGTTGACTGCGGCCGACTCCGAAGCTCAGAAAGCTTCGCAGGTGGGACGGCAGGATCGGCTCCTGCTCCACCGTGTGTCCCCTCAGAGCCCGGCGTGGCGGCCCCTTACTTGGACCCCTGCGTTTCCTCAGCGCTGTGAAACGTTTACGGCCCACGTTGTCTGTCGGTTCCGGTCTAATTGTTCTTCCGCGTGCTGTCATAAAATCAAGGCAAAGTTAACCAAACATACGCGCAGCTACCTTTGTGCGGCGGTTGTGTTGCTTCGTTAGGGTAAATGGCAACACTCCGCCACGGTGGCGAGGATGGAATTTCATCATCTTCTGGACCACGCTCGCACCCTCCTTGACCTTGAAGATGCTGATGCCCCCCCCCCCCCCCCCCCGACCCCGACTTGTTGCTCCTGCCCAGACAGAGTAAAAAAAGACCCTTGTGAACCAATGTTTATATCAGTCAGATGAGAGGAAGTGTGTGTGTGTGTGTGTGTGTGTGTGTGTGTGTGTGTGTGTGTGTGTGTGTGTGTGTGTGTGTGTGTGTGTGTCCTGTAGCCAGCGGCTGCAGATTAGCCACGAGAGCCAGAGGATCGCCCTCCTTCTCTGACAAATGAGAAAAGCCACGGCCAAGCTGACAGGCCAAATGGAAGCAATTCCTCCCGAGGCGGCGGAGAGCAGCTGTGACCGGGCTCTGCCGCGCCACCGCAGACAGGGCCCCCGCGTGTTCACGCGCGCGCATCCACGCGCGCACACTGTCGCGACCCATAAGGAAGTTGACATTTCTCCCGGCGGACTGCAGGAAGTCGTGTCCGTCGCTGGTCTGTGGGAATCCCATCCCTTAAGCACAGATCTTTAGCCCCAGCGTGCCCTCAAACCATTGCAATAGTCATAGCTAATAGGGGACCGTGTCCCACATTAGCGCCCCCCTGTGGTCAGAGCTAATGTAGCAGACACTTCATCACCTCCGCAGCATCAGCTGTCAGCATTTGCACGCTAATAATCTACTGACCCTTCGAGGATGTTAAGTTTAAGTGTATACATCCGAATGTGCCTACAGGGCGTCTTTAGTGGATGGAGGTGGACCGTCTGCACCTTATGTAAAGAGCTCGGGACAAAAGAGCTGCGCAGGTGCCTTTTAAAGAGCAGCGCTACATACGTCAACCGAGGCTCACTTAACAGCCCTGGAAGTAATTAACAGCGAGCCCTGATGGATTGAATACCCCCCCCTGCTGAGACTGAGTCCGTCTGCTGCTGAGGACGTTGTGGATTGCTAGCAAAATGAACGACAAGCTAGTCCAGACGGGCGAAGACTCTTTTATTGGTCTAAATGAACTTTAATGATGTGAAAGTGATCAAGGCCTAAAAATAGACGAGACGATGGTCTGAGGCGTCTCCCTCTTGCTCCGTCTGCAGGTCAGGCCGACTGTCTGTCAGCACATATTTCCCAGACTGCACCTCCACCGCGTTATTGCTCCCCGCCATCCAATCTCTCCCTCCTCGTCCTCCCCCGCCCCCGTCACCCGAGGCCACGCGGATCAGCCGGCGCCGTCGACGCAGCCATCATAATTACTCCACGCCGGGAGAATCAATTACAGCTGAGCGCCATTATTTCCAGAACGAAGCGAAAAACATTAAAGTTTAAAAATTCCAAATTATTAAAAAGCCACGCTCAGAGGGACACATACAGAATATTTACTGTTAACAAATAACTTAATAACTCCGCTCCGAATTATTAATTCATGGCTCACATTGGCTCGGCGAGTCTCGTCTCGTGGCTAATTTCTCCGCCTTTATACGCGGTTAAATATGCATCACTTCGGGAGTGTGAGCGCGTTGAGCACATCTGTCACAGCTTTGTGCCTTTATTATAAAATCTGAGCTGCACTTTTGTCTGTTGACAGGCTGAATTAAATATTCGCCGCAGCCATAGATACATTTAAGCTCGCGCGTCACGCCTTGTGCACGCTGGCGGGCTGTTGCGACAACGTTTTTATAGCCAAATGTTTACACGAGCCACATCTACACAGATTAGTTGGGTTATTTAAGACCCCGGGTCACCGGTCACGTGACCTTTATGACTCTATCGGCTACTGCGATCAGCTTCGTTTACATACCGGCGGTGCACGTTGCAGCTTTGCATAGACTACACAGATGTAAATGTTACAAGAGGTTTGTGATTTAAAAGGCTGGGGGGGTGGGGGGTGGGGGGGGGGGGGCAGAGAAAGTAGAGGTGCTTCCTCTTTTAGCCTCTTAAAGCCGAGCGAATTTAAAACAAGGTGTCAAACCTGAAATAGTTTGCAGCTTTAGCAAAAAATCCCCCAGAGGCGGCAAATTGGCTCTCAAAAGAGGGAAAAAGAAACAATTGCCCTTTTACCTCTAAAGTTGTATGTCATCTATGTGAAACTCACTATTGAGCAGATTAAGGTCAAGTGGAGCCCAACCCCCCCCCCCTCCAGCCTCTCCTCTGAAGGGAGCGGAGAGGCTGTGAATAAAATGATGACAGCAGGGGATTGAGGGAGCGAGTGAGGGGAGAAAGGGGGGATTTTGAAGGTCTTTGAAGCAGGTTTTCTTGCCCCCGTCCCTGGTGGGTTTCCCTCTATCGCCCGTCTTGATAATGGCTGCTTGTCAAAGAGGATGAGCTCACCCGCTCATTGTGACTCCGGTCCAGTACACGGCCTCCACAGAACCCTGGTGAGAATGGGGCCGGGAGTCCGTCGGGGCCCAGCACCAGCTTCTGCGGCGTCGCGCTAAAATCCGGCAGGTCGGCCTCCAACCAGCACCCAATCAGATGAAATTAACTCTGCATTATGGCGTTAGCTAATCACTCGCCGCTGATGGCAAATCAATATCGCTCAAGTGTCAAGTCTGCCGATCGTAATTACAGAATCATTGGCACCTAATTAAGGCTTTTGTTTCCGTAGGATGTCCTGTCACTCACTAATGTGCCGGCGAGCCGTTAACATTTTACCTTTCCGCATCAAGGGCACCGCCGCCCGTTCATCCGGCAATTTGACAGCGTTACGCGCCGAGTCGAGCACGGCGGCAAAATAGGCGGCAATTTCTGCCGCCTGTGTTGAAATTATGCTTATCAGGTTCCCCCGCCTCACAAAAGGTGAGGGGTCAGCCCAAGCAGGCAGGCGGCATTACTCCGCATAATTGAGAGAAGTTTAGTTTTAATTGTATAATTAATCTTGTCGAATTAAGTTACACAGAAATCCGACCCCAAAATTAGGCGGCCTGGAATATTTTTAAATTGCCTTAATGTGAATTCTGGCTCCAGAAGGCTCTCGGTTCCCTCCCGATGGTACGAGGTAAGTTTTTAGCCATAATGAACCAGGCGAGCTGTAATAACCTGTTAGGAGTTCTTATCACGTTGTCCCTTTATATGATTAATTTCCTCAGAAAGTAATTGCAATTTCAAAGAGAGGGTCATTTTATTGTATATCTTGTATTAACCGGCAGGGTGAAAATATAAAGACAGATTTAATGGTAAATCACATCAACAGTTTGAAAATAAAGCCCGCTTTTTTTTTTTTAATTAGTCATTTTGATAAGGTGTCACCTGTCCTCTTGTGTTCCAGTCTGAGTTTAGCTCTGAACGAGGATGAATTTAAAAATCTCTCTTTGTTTTGCAGATGTGATGCTTTCAGCAATTTGAATTTAGTTAAATTAACCGATAACATGAGAGGAAGAACCCGCGCTGACACCGGCCCCCGGGGGGATTCGATCCGGGGGCCAGTGAGCTGTAATGGAACTCTTGACTGATGGTTATTAAAACGCTGGTCTGGTGCCGCAGTTTTGTTGTGCCGTCGTATCCGTGCTGCGACACAGGCTGGGCTGAACGCGGCGCCGGTATCGCAGCCAGATAATCTGGTCTCGAGTCAGAACTGAGGGTCCGTCTCACAGCGGAGTCTGGTCCACAGACTTTACGGAGATTAGAAACACTTGAGTGGAAATTGGCTCGGGAGTAAACAGCCAGGCCAGCACAGGAAATGAGAGGGGAATAAAGAGCATCAGTGACCGCACAGTAATCCCAAATGCTGATGATGCTAAGCTAACGTTTAAAAATGGCCTCATTTAATACCTGGAACTATGGTAGAAAGCCATATTTGCCACTGTAATCTGTATCAAAGCTTCCAGTTACGGGATTTTTAGGGGCAGATGGTTAGAAATCCATCTTTTTTGGATTGTTGGAATATCAACAATGCTGTTTGAGTCGTCTCTTACGCCCGTGACGGATGGCGGCTCCTGCGTAGACGACATCAGAAGAGCAGAAACGCTGGCCTGGCACAATGCTGCTGTCGCCCACAGTACAGATGGACAATCTGCCCTCCTGCACTCCCTTCCTGGAGTCTGGAGTTACGGTGACGGCTCTATTCTGCGCGGCTGCTTGCTCTTTCTGCAGGCGCGGAGCGCGTGGCGGACCTCGCCGCCATTCTGTGTCCCCAAGTTGAGGCGAATTTTCGCCTGTTTCACATGTTTGAGAGGCGTCCAGCTTCCTTTGCCTTGGCGTCCCTCAGCAGGCGAGCTGTACCACATAAACAGCGCTGACCACCACGACCTTGTGATGTTTGGCAAACGTGGTCGTCCCTCTGTTACTCTCCATCGCAGCGACTCTTCAGAGACTCAACGTAGCTGCTGGTCACATGACTGCTGCTCTTTGTAGGACTTCCTGCTTTATTTGTTTTCTGTCTCTTTTCCCAATCTGTCTTTGATTGTTCTGGGAAATCTTGTGAAAATGCAAATGGATCCAAGCTGAATGTAATTGCTGCTGTGCGATGATCGGGGGGGGGGGGGCTAATGATGTCCCAACACTCGGGTCAGGTAGGGTTTAATTAGAGGAGGCACAATCAGAGTCACTCCAGTCCTGTTCCCGGAGCCTGTTTGGTCCTGTGCCAGCTCAAGAGAATATAAAGAAAATGGGCTGCTATCGTGCAGAGGATGGGGGGGGGGGGGGGGGGGGAATTAGGCGAGTTCCTTTGTTCAGAACTGGACTCTTTTAGAAACGGAGCTCATAAGAAGGATCAGCCTGCCGGCAGATAAAGGTGTCGGTTAATGAACAGAGCGGCATGAGAAAGGTCGCCCGGTTAACCCGTTTGTTGAACTAAACTGGTCCGCTCACGCTCGCCTCCGGAAGATTTAAAGAATAAAAAGCTTGTCCAGCCCGTCGCTGCCGCTGTGATTTGTTGATTGTTCGGGAATATGTTGCGCAACCGAGCAGATTACTCAAAGAAGGAGGCCAGATTGGACGGACGGGCGAGACCGGCCAAGGAGAATAAGTGTGTCCAACATTCCTGATTATTCAGTCAGCACTCCAAAAACATCAATTCCATCTCATCAATAGATAATTAAGAGGGATAATTGGCTGGATACGCTGTCGGCAGACAAGCACTCTTTGGTAATGCTCCATCCCGTAGCTCAGCATCCTATGTGACTCACTCAGCTTTAACGGAATTCCACGACAGATTCCCACCTGCACAGCTGACAGCCGCTGTTAGCGTCTCCTTCCTCAACTGGCACCGGCACGCTTTTAGCTGAGTCATGAAATCAGACCAATGATGGGCAGACAAAACATCCAGTAAAGGGTATCGGCATCAACGGGGGCGTTGTTTGGGTCATCTGTAAGGGATGACGGCGGCCCGTTTACTGTCGACAACCCCGAGCTTGGCGTGGAACATTGGGAATGGGCAGAATTCCAGTTTGCTCCAATCCAAATGATTCCTGATGATGAAAAATTCGCTCATCCTGCATTTGTTCCGGTGCGCTCAGCGCCTTTTATTTTTAACCAGGACACCATTTCATCTTTAAGGATCCTGGTGGGGTCTAATTGTCAAGCTGCTTGCCTGGAGCTGTTCATCCATTTTGGAGCCGTGGATTTTCCGTGAGGTACGGGCCGGCAGATTTACCCAGACAGGGCCGCAGATTTAGAACATTGACCTGCCTGGTCTCCACAGCTGTGTGCTAATCCATTCCATTGCTCTGGCTGTCCTCCCCCTCCCTATTCCGTGCTCTGGTGAATAGAAGGGTTCTTAATGTGTGAGATCAGGAGGAAAATAAGGTTCTCCAAATGGAATCAAATCACACGGAGGGGCTTGCCACAAAAGTCCTCAGCAGCATTAGGGCCAGAATAAGACAAAGCAATTGACTGTAATTCCTTGCGCGGCGATTAGCCTGCCACATCTCGCCGCTCTCTCTCTTGCTCTGTTTGCTTCTTGCCACCCCCCACCGCCCTTCCGTTACCAACCAGATCCTGATTAATTCATTAATTCACAAACGGGAGTTACATCTTAGCACTCGGTTGATTCAAATTGGATGCAGGGTAACAATCATCCAGCATGACCCAGACCGATCTAACAAAACAAAACCCAACAGCGTTCTTGAGTAAATAGCTCTCAGTCCGTTCGGCCTGATAATTCATTGCAACGTTATGTTTTATTTATGCTCGGAGAAGCTGCCCGCTCTCGTATATCACCCATGTAATGAGACAGGCTGAATGGGGCTGTATTGATTGGGGGCGGCTATGCACCCATCCACGCGCGGCTACCCGTGCAGCCCCCTCTACGGCCGTCGCCGTTTGTATTCGTCTCCAGCTCTTAGCCCTCTGGCCCTCGTGCGTTGGCTCCCATTCAACGGTCCCCCTTCTTGGCTCACGCGGGGCCCAATCCCATTCCCATGCATTCGATATTCCCATTATAAGCTCATTAGCCGAGTCATTGTTTGGCGCTCATTAATAGGAGATCCATCGCCTGTGACACCTCTGAATTACGATGTCACAGTGCGGCCTCTGTTAGAACATTCAGATTTAGTGGATTTGCACACTTGTGTGTCCGTCTCATGGTAGACTTTGAGTTTCCCGTCTCCCCAGAGCCCGTGGATATATTCCCGCCCTCTTCTTGTAGCTAAACATGCACCTACTGTACACGTGCACACCTCGAAATCCTTCAGACCATGTTCTCCACCCTCTCACTCCCAGAGGTTTGTCTGTCAGTGATGCAGGAGACAGCAGAGCAAGCAGCCAGGAGGGGCCGGGGCTCGATGGGGGGTTTTAGCATGCGAGGCAGGTTCTCCGGTGCGTACGTATTGATCCTCTGAGGGCTCCCAGGCCCCTTTTTTCCCTTCTTTTCTTGGCAGTGGAGACCATTCATCAGAGAGGCCATGACTGGAGAGCTCAAACAGCCATCTCTGTCAGGAATTGGGCTGCGGCGGGCCGCGTGGGGCCAAACCAAATCGGCCTCTCTCATCAGGGAGGATGAAGCCTTGACATAGTGGCTCATGGCCTGAACTCCTCCCCTCCCTCCCAGAAACCATCATTACTGTACAGTAATGCCCCCGTAAAGCTTTGCCACATTTTACTTTCACGTAGGTTGTTTTTATTGATTTTACGGAAGATAACAGCACACAATACTCAACAGACTCACTGACAGAAGAAAATGACCCCCCCCCCCCCGCGCTTGGTTACCGGGAGGAAATATGTTTGGGAATATCCGGGTCATCTTTCCTGCAGCTGGTGATTTATGCAGCCCTACTTCAGCCTCCCTTCCTCTCCTCCTCCCGCCACACCTAGGTCCCCCCCCCCCCCCCCCCCCCCCCCCCCCCCATCGCGCTCTGCTCTGATCGATCGTGACTTTCTGTGCCACGGGGTGACGCGCATCCCAGCTGAGCTGCAGCCCCGGCCTAAGTTTGGGCCGCGTCAAGGACGTGCAGGGAGGAAGACAGATGGTGGGAGGGAGCAGAGCGCAGCGCGGCCGCCGCGTCAGATGCGTTTTAAATAACTCTGACAGAGGAGTTTGAATCGTCTCTCCGGGCTGGAGCTAATCTGATGTGAGAGGATGCCAGACTGAGGCTGATAGGACACAGAGATAGAGGAAGGGAGGAAACGGCAGGAGAAGCCATGGAGGGAGAGGGAGAGGGTAATAGAGGTGCCCACCGAGCTGGTGGGAAAGCTGCCCTCTTCATCTTTTCATCTCTCCTTCATCTTCCTTTCTCACTCTGAGCCTGCCTCTCTCACCCACTTACATCTATTTACCACAAAGCCAAAGCGCTCCTCTCCTTTTTCTCTTTCACACTTTCCTTCACACTCTCTCCTCTCCTTGCCCCCCCCCCCCCAGTTCACCATCTCTCCCACAGCTCCGTCCCTCCCTCCTGTCTTTCACAGACGATTTAGGAAGTCACAGCCTCTCCCTTCCATTTATGAAATTGCTCATGTTATTTCCTGCCTGGCCCTCCCCCATCCCTCTCCCTCTCCCCCATAAGTCTTAGTGAATGCACCCTCCCTGGTCCCAGGTTACTCAAATCTTCCCGTAGCAAGAACACAGGTACACCTAAAATGATATCCAGGGGCTAATATTCTCAGACAGCGAGATAGCCTCAGACGCTGCAGCCAGCCATAATTCTCAGCATCCATCCTTTAATCCCCACCCATGGCCTATTGTTTACCTCCTCGCCCTCTGGCCAATGTGAAAAAGCACATGCTGCCCTATTTTTCCTGTAGCTGCCTTTTTATGGCTTATTGCTCTGAAACCATTGCTGTTCTGAGTGTTGTCTGACGCTACCGTGCACTTAGATTTACAGGCTTTCATGATTTTGTTTTTAACCCTACTGGGAAGCGCTCCACCTGTTTCTGGGCTCTGGATGGCAGTGGTTGTGGCGCTTTTATGAGTTGCATTTAAGAAAATAGCTAGCTAGTTCTCTGACATGGAGCAACAGCGGTCATTATTTCCCAGATCATGGTCAGGTTCTGCCACTGCGTGCGCTGAGCATTAGCATGGTAGCACAAAAACTGTCAGAATTATAGCAAAGGTGTGTGTATATTTTAGGTTTTACTCACGGGATTGATGAACAGGTCGACTAATCTGGAGCTAAATTTAAGGTACACATATAGACCGGTGTTAATTCTATGTAATCTTGTATAATTTTTCTGTTCAGCTCCCTATACCCTATTTATTCTTTCTGCTCTTTAAGGTTTAATAAAACGAATTAGCGAGCAAACCCACGGACCACAGCACAGATGTAAAGGACGCACGTGTGGCCAGCCTCTGCAGGCCTGCGTGCACACAAATGTATCTTTCAAGTCGGCGTGTGATGTGGACCAGACCAGACAGCGAGCCGGACAGACGGAATGAGGGAACGGGTGTCCAATGTTGAGGAGAAAGGAAAAAAACAAAGAGAGGAGCCTCGATGGTGCTCGATTTTCTGTGCGTGGGAAAGGAGCGATTGACTGGAGGTTGTGTATGAATTAGGCTGGCAGTGGTGGTTGTGGGGAGGTAGGAGGTTGCGTCCTGCCCTTGTGCCTCTTCCGCTCCTCTACTCCTCTACCCGTCTCCCTCTCTCCTCTCAGACTGTTTCTGGCTCATTACCCTCTCCACCAGCAGACTTTCTCCCTAGATGGCAGTGAAAAGAACTGTCCTCTCTCGCTCTCACTGTCGGAGCCGGAGTGCTGGCCTGCCCTCCCGATATTAATCAACACACACTTGGAAGTGTGTGTGCACACACTCCCTAGCGAGCCTCTCTGGCAGACCTGCCGGTGGGCAGCCGTTTCTTCTTCTGGCCATCACTTGCAAATGAGACGTCCAGGCCCTGAGAGAAGCAGGCGAGGGACAGGATATTAGAAAAGTTTTATTGGGCGGAAGCTTTGTTTTTGCTCTGCGGTTTGATCCGGGTGGGAGAGTGTGGCAGGAAGCACAGATGTTTGCTTCCACGTTTTCCCTCATATGTGTTTTTTAATGTGTTTTAAATCACAGAATCACACTTGGTCAGATTTGTTTGTGCTTTTTGTCATCAGAACTGGCCACTAGGTGGCATTCTTTAGAGAAAATAGAAAAAATAATAATAATGGTTTAGCACTCAAGATGTGGTAAAGACCTTACGAGGTGTGTATTTATAATGCGTTCACACACTGTTGTCTGAACAGTTGTAATAAAGGGATTTTTTTAAAAGCCGTGCTGACATGCTCGTGTGTGTAGATGCCAGTCAGACTCAAAACTAGGCTGGGGGGGAGCTCTTTCCGTGCCCCAGGGGTCTCCATCTGGAGAGGAATCTGGACACAATGGAACAGAGGTCAACTCCCGATCATCAGAGGGAGGCTAGAATGGAGTAGGATTGAAAAGAGGGGAGGTAACAATGTGACGAGCTTTTAAAGTGACGTCTCTGTCACCACGTCTGCATCTTGCTGCTAAAACCTGGTTTGCTGCCTGGTTTCTGAGGTACAGCAACTTTCTTTGGCTGCTTGGCTGGAAGAGTTAGCGCCACCTAGCAGACCACAGATTCAGAGGTTGCTGGTGCTCTGCGAGAATGCCTAAGCTGACTCTTGCTGACTAGCCGTGTGCATGTTAAAGCATCTCTTGTTTAAAGCATGACCATATCCCAGAGCGCCACCCCCCTCCCCCATCCCGTTTGCCCTTTCTCCAAGCCGCCTGTCCGCTGACAGTCTGCCAGGTGTGCCCACACTCTGGAGACCCGCTCAGTGTCACCCAGCCAAGTCACCTCACACTGGCTGTGTAGAGATGCGCCTTGGACATGCAAGGCTTTTGTTTGGGGGGGTTGGAGGTAGAGGAGGAGCTCCCTGATGCAGCTTGTGTGACATTAGCTGGCTGCGTTCCCTCCCCTCTCAGCTAAACTCCCGGCCCCAGCTTTGCCTTCGCGTGGCGACAGGGTACGCGACCCAATGCCCAGCTGACATGTTCCCTGGCACAGAGTCAGAATATGAAATGATGGCATTATGTGTGTTCCCTGAGCAGCGCAGTGCACTGTGGGTAAACGTGGAGAAATCAGATCAAACCGCCTCAGTCTCTCATGCATTGTTATTGTTACCGTGTTTCATCATTTCCAACAGTGAACATTCAGCACGTTTGTCTGCAAGTTCGGTGCTGCGCTAACAGCTTAGCTTCCACTATTGTGGCACCAGTCTTGAGGGGGTTTGTCAGGCCTTCCTGTTCTGATGAGAGCAGCTGGACGCCAGGGAGTCATCGTCTCCTCTCTCAGGCAGACTATGCAATTTAAACCTGCCTCGGGCATGTAGATATTACTCCCTGGTGGGATGGCTGAAAATTAATGGAAATTGTTTTAGAGGAATCATTATTAACATTCTCCTTTGGATGCCCTTTTGTCATCTCAGCCTTGTCAGCGCTCCCGTTTTAAGTTTCGCACTAATTTATGCAGCCGCTGACATTCCTGTTGATGCGTGAATGTGCTGGAAAATGTGAATAATCAGACTAATAATTAGTAATTGCAATGTCACTTCAGAAGGCATTTATTTTGGCATTAAGGAAACGTCAATCATGCATTTATTACCTTATTCGGTGGATGTTTTCTCCTTGGCTGCAGTGTCAGTTGTGAATTTTTGTCATTTTTGAAGCGTTCTCGCCGTGTTGGAGTAAACAGGAGCGGCATCGTTAGTCAGATGAGCCTGATCTGATGCAGATGCTCGCGGTCGTGTTGTTCAGCACCAATATTTTAGCTGTTCCGTTAGCGGTTAGCCATCTTAAACACTATAAAAAATATATTTTTTTAAAAACATACCTGTGTGCCAGAAAGAGGCTATTACAGTTTTTCCCTGCTCATTTTTTGCCCCGATGAAGACGCTTTGGTTGTTGTATAGGAAGAATGTAGCAATTAAAGTCGTCTATGGGACCAGGAAATCCGTTTCCCGATACATATGACTCAATTTCACGCACAAAACCGGATTAAGGGAACTCCCCACTCCAGGCATGTAGGGGTAAATATCACTCTGCCAGAAAATTCACTATTTAAATTGAAAATATTATAACTGACATTTTCCAGCTCATTATGCAGCCACTGACCTTCATGATGTACGACTTGGATACTTCTCCAGCAAAAGGCGAGGTCTCGTTCTCCCTAATGGGAGAGGTTTGACCTTGTCAGGAACTAAGGGGAGGTCAGGGATGAAGAAGGCCATAATCTGCCCAAGAGAAGTAATACCTACACCACCGATTAGAAATACTCGAGCAGTCTAAGCAGCCGGGAAGGTGTAATTGATTTGTTTTTTGTCGGGTGTTTTTTCAGTGCCGAGCGTTAATGCTTCCCCTGCTCCGATCGTTCCTCATCTTCAGGGATGATCTGTAGCTGTCGTACAACTTACTACATCATCTGGTCTTCAGATTTGTGTTTATCTCCGTTTGTGGCCAAACTTCTGAAGCTTATCGCAGATGGATGCGACTAATCTTCAGCTGGCTCTTTGCCTTTACGTCCGACCGCACTTTAAAGACTCCTCAGGATTCCAGATAAATCCATCGCACTCAGTCACCAAACGTAATGGAAAGTAATCATATCAGGAGTCTTTCACGGATTACGCTGTTTTGAATGTGACTTATAATCTTTTCCATTTGTCTGAACTACAATGATGTGCACTGGGCGCCTGGCGGAGATAATCTCATTACCCGGTCGGCTTTTGTTTTTCTGCCGCCCTGCTTTTATACTTTATTAAAACATTTTGCTGTGTTAAACATGCTAATTTGGGGCTGGTCATAATTGGGGTCTCACTTTAAAAAAACCCTCTCCTCTGTTTGGTGGGAGATTAAGGATTTCTTCTTCAGGATTACAGTGAAAGCCCATGAAATAGTCTCGCTTTCCATTATGTTTAAAGCCACTCAAGCGTATTAATGTGAAAGGAAAATACATTATATGCAACATAAGGCCATTGTCGTACGACAAAAAGATGAGATTACGGCCCTTTTTGATTGACCGCTTTGGTCAAATTTATTCCATTCCGCGATCCGATTTCCGGAAAACCTCCAGTTTTCAAACAGGCAGAAAAGGACAATAATCCGATCCATTCATTCATTTTCAGAACTGTTTGAAAAACGCTCAATATCCACAGAGATGTCAGTAATCAGAGGAAGGAACAGCGGCAAACCCGGCTTTGGACACCAGAGGAGAGGATCCGAGGCGGATGAATCCCGGCGAGTGGCGCAGGAATCCTCATTGATCATTTGTGCCTTTTTCCATGAGCCTCAGAAGTGGAGAGATCAGAGCTCCCATCTTACTATGAAATGACATCTCAAAAGTGCCGACTGATTCCCAGATCTGCTTCAAAACACCAGGCAAAGAACGTGCAAAGAGAATATTCCGGCGCGGCGCCGGTTCCGCCTCGTCACCTTGGGGTCTAATAAGTGATCACAGGGGGAAAAAAGGAGGGGGGACCTCGTCGCCATAATGGCGAGCGACTCTTGATTTGGTGTCAAAACATATTTAAAATTTGAACAGCCCCGGCGCTGCCTCCGTGGGGGCTGCGAGGAAAAGGCCTGGCGGCGTGCCGCCCCGACGCACGTGGCTCCTTTTATTTCCCCGACTGACACGTTGCGCGTGACGCTACAAAGAGCTTCCATTTTAATTGTTTGGACAGACGACTCAGGGGAGACGGATTTCGAATTTGGCTGTTGACAGAATAGGCACAGGAGTGGCGCCGGCGCCGGTGCTGCCTGCTCTGCGCCGTAATCATCATTATACGCGATTGAGACCAGGCGCGGAGCGTTGCGCAACCCGTCCGCGTCGACCGCGGCCCGGGGTCACGCCGCCGCCAGGTTGTCATTGCTTTTATATTCAAATCCTTACATCAAATCACGTGAGTCGATTTTTATCGTTGAAGTTATGAGAAATCGTAAGTGTAGCGACAAACAATCCATCGGTCTGTGAGCGGCGGTCAACCGTACGCAGCATCTGTATTAAATAAGACGAATGGGCACTTAAGTTGCGCCGCGCAGGCACTTTATGAAATAGGAGTGGACTCCATTGAAGCCTATCGAGGGGTGAGAAATCACCTGTTGATGGGCCATAATGTAATAGAACATTCCTTTTCATTGGGCGGGAAGCGTAATACGCCGTCTCCATTAATGTCCTGTTACGTGGTGAGAAACCATCAGGGTACCGGACGATACATCAGTCTTAAATATACGCACACACACAGGCGCGCGCACGAGCCCGTCCTCATACCACCCGCCACCCCCTCTACCCTTTCAATACAGCAGCCGCAAATTACCCACTTTGCTCGCAATATTATCAAGGCTGATCGCCGGTGTCCATAATTAGAGTCTTAGTGTCATATACCCACCATTAGGCTAACAATGGCCCCCTGGAACAAGGCCACTTTACACAAATAACATGTTTGAGAACACTTGACTCCTCCGAAGAGATAGTGAAATACATCGGAATCCATTATTGGTCAGGCGGTCGCCAACGACTTTGGAAACTTCTCTTGTTACAGGTGAAGACACAGAGAGGCAGTCATGGGTGTGTGTGTGTGTGTGTGTGCGCTCTGGGTTCGCTGTGTTCTGCAGCCAGGGCCTCGTTTGATCTCCGCCACAGCCCCTCTAAGATCCTTGTGTAACGCTGAAGAAGCGGACAGCTTCACAGAGCAAAGGAAATATCAAGGAATTATTCATAAATATTAGATAAGATCAAAACAGGCGGTGGCGCTCAGGCTCTCAGCTCCTGGGTCAAGACGTTCACGTTACTTTGATTCTTTCTCCCTCCTCACACCAGGCAGGGAGGAGCGAGTGTGTGTATTCAGAGTTACCCCTCTCTCACACACACACACACACACACGCACACACCCATCGAGTCAGATGTAGTTGCTAATAAGAAGTCGTCTGTTTTGTCTAATTTCTGATCAACACTTTTTCATTTTTCATAATTTTCTTGTTTTGATTACTGTGCCTAATGTACAGCACACGGAACCTGGGGAGATTAATAGGCTGCGTTCTCCAATCTCCTCTTCTCCTCTGGAGCTGACACAAATTGGTGAAATATCACTTTGATCATGAGTCTTGAACAACAAACAAAACACAAACCTAATTAGCCCAATTTTCAAATCCTTCCAAATGCCCATTTTCTTTTCTTTTTTTAAACAAACCTTTCCATCTTTCTGCTGTTGTTCAATTAAATATAAAAGTTGCATGATTTACCTCGACATCATTTTTTTTTGCCAGTGTCCATCTGTCAGTGCCCCCCCCCCCCCCCCAGAACTCTTGTACCGGGGAAGCAGAGCAAGAAAAATCAGCTTTAGACATGCTGCAGGGGGTTATAGGATTTTAAAGAAATGGCTTTGCTAACTTCCTGGTTGATGCTGATCCTATCAAAAAGCCCTCTGGTTTAAAAATAAATCCAGCACGGACAGATGGATAAATGATGATATTACTGGTTTTGAATTCCTCTATAGCTCAATAACCTTTATTGTCAGATCATGATTGGAGCCAGTCCAGCTTGAGCGTGTCTTTCTTTGCCAGTGCGGCTAATTTGCTAGCAAAGTTGCCGCGTCGCCGCCCTCCTGACGGTGACTTATTCGAGGGCAGCGACGCAGCAAAAACGTAGAGCGCCTTAAGTGCTCGTGCACGGCGAGCAGCGTGCATTCGACGACCTCGGCGTGCTAGCGGATTCGCTCACATTGCCTCGCTAACATATGCAATGACTGCCAGCGTGCGCTTCCCCATTAGGTTTGTACATCAAAGGCGGCGGGAGAAGTTCTTCACAGGCAGTTAAAAGTGGGCTCGGTGTGGATCTTGTAAATACCGTCTTTGGATCTTTGCCTCTCGGGGGACACTTCACACACTCCTCTAGTCGGGAGGGGGAGAGGAGCAATGACAAGCATGGGTGGAGGCGGAGGGGAAAGAAGTATGTTTGGGGGGGTGTCTGAGAGCCCGGTCCCCTGTCACCATCTTGATACTATCTGTGTATGAAGAAAATCACTCTCCTCTGTTCTCTTCTCCCTGTCTGTGTCTCACTCTCATCCTCTTCACACTTCGCGTGATGGCTGACAGTAAAAGTAGAGCAGAGCTGTTTTCTGCTTCCTTTTGAGTCATGTTTTTCATAACACATAAATAGAGCGTGCCGCGTCCTGGGAATTCTGCGATTCTCTGTGTTCCGCATGCGGGCGGACACAATTGCATCCACTCCTCTCAAGTGTTGTTGAGAACGTTTTCCCCATCGCGGAACGTCTGTAGGGCCCTGCCGAGGCCCTCCGCTCTGCAAGGAGCCACGGTGGGATAAGAGGCGCAGGGGGGTTTGGGGTTTTTTTTCCGGGCGCACACGCGCGTTCCGCGTGCTCCCGAGCCCATCCTCGTCTGGCTCTGTAGACTGATCAATGCAAATGCTGTTATTTATCCAAGCCTGAAATGAAAAGACCATGGATCAATTTGATGCACTTCCATACTGGGCGCTCATAATAGCGAGCTCTTCCCCTCCTTCTCCGTCTCAGCCAAGCACGCTTCATCTTCCACAAAAACAGCCCCCACCCATCAACAGCACCGACACATGTACAGCACCATACCCTAAGATGTACGCTCACCCTCACGCAGGCAATCCTTCTCTCTCCTCTCTTATTTCTTTTAAACACCCACAGAGTGACACTGTGGCTGCATTCGAATGAACACGCTGTGTGTGCGTGTGTGCGCGTGTGTGAACGGTAGTCTTGTGTGTTTTGGGCTGACCCACTTTCTGTGCTTGGCCAGGCTTTTGCTGCTGTCTGCTGTGCTGCTAAGGGGGAGATCCCTGCAGACTAGCTCGCAACACACTCCAGCTCTCTTCCTGACAGACACTCACCATGGCATGTTATCCTCCAGCGGATAGGAGACCTCTGTCAGTGTGTGTATGCGTGTGTGTGTGTGTGTGTGTAAGAGAGAGAGAGAGAGTTTCAGAGACCTAGATGCAGATGCACAGATGAAGTGCATCCACATGCACCGGCAGTAACAGCGTCCTCATGCTCACATGTGTATGCAAAGCACATACCATCCCAGATCTGTATGTTTTTAATTCCAGCCACCCTCCTCCAGCTCCTCCTCCACTCTTCCCTGTGTTTGTCTGGAGTTATTGTTTCAATCTTGCTGCATCAGGGGGCCCCTGAAGGTTATAAATTAAACATAAATGTAAATGCGCTGAGCCATTGCCCTCCTCCAACTCCCTCCCTCCCTCCCCCCTCTCTGTCTCACACACATACACACACATCCACCCATCTTTGCCATTCAAACAGATCAGTGTGTCTGCGAATTAATAGGAGAACAGTGGGGTTTTTTAATGAGCGAGAGAGGGAAATTAGAGTTGCAAAAGCCGCCGCCGCCGCCGCGCACACCCAGAGCTGCAGCCGAGGCAACGGCTTGAAAAGCTGGTCGCCATCATGGAATATGCTAATGCTCCCGGTTCCTTCCCTGTCAGCGTCAGTGTTGCCTCCGATGAGATCAGAGCGAAGGCTTTGATCTGGGACACCGATAGGAACCAGAATCATGTGCACAAAGTACCCAGCGCGGGAAGGGTGTGGAAGAGGCTTGTCCTGATCAGAAAAGGTGTGCGAAGCCGCTAACACGAGGACATTCTTGATCATTAAAGGAGATCTGGTTTTGAATAAACGTGCACGGACAGGTGCGCCAGCAGCAGCCAGTGTCTGCCTGCACAGAGGATGTAAATCCAATGTCTTCTCAGGGTGTCCTAAAAGATAAAAAGCCATCTGGTCCTGTTGATGCTATAGGCTGAGCCCGGCTACACTGAATGTTGAACACCGGGGAGACTTTGTACTTGGACCTTGACAGCCTTAAAGCTTAGAGCCTTTACCATATGGGCTCATAAAGGCAAATGGTTGGGAAAGGTATCGGGCTTCTCATTTGCTTTTATTTCTCTCCAGCGTGAAGGCTTCTGTTTGACAAAGTGGGCAGAAGTCTCTTGGTGTTAGGCATCATTTGTAAATATATGTACATAGGGCCACTCAGGCTGGAGTCTGTTGAAACAAAAGACTTGGTTCTGCCTTTTCTCTATAGGTTGAGCTCTCGCTTGTAATGTCTCTTTTTGGCCAGCAGGGGTCTTCCCATTGTCATGGACGTGACTTCGTGGGGGTGTGTTTTGCACTACAGGCTGTGAGAGTATAATTTTTTTTTATTCCAACAGCGTTTGACTCAAAGTAACAATCAGATTAATTGAAGCTGATCTCCACTGCTGTGCCTGACGTCACCTGCACCAGTGACACCTCTTTGCTGGAGGTCGTCATGATCCCGTTTTTCTTTAACCAACCTTGTGCACAAGTCTCACCCAAATCCAGCTCACCCCACCCCTGGCTCCCCTCCGCATCCTTCATCCGCAGCTCCCTCTGTTGATCAAAACGCATCTGAGCTCATCAAAGCGGACCCTCTGCTCATTTAAGTCCCCACAGACACTCCAGCTTTCTTTACCCGGCACTATTTTGCATGTGTTATATCTTTTACTTTGGTCTTGTGTGGTCCTGTACAGCAGCCAAGAGATTATTTCTTTTCTTCTTAGATATAAGACGATGAAAGTAAAGGATGTAGCATTTTATTTACAGACTTAAAATAACTCCTAAATTACATTTAGTGACATTTCCATGGGCATTAGTCGGTCTACAAAAGGTGATTGGGGCACGCTGGGGACGGACTCTGGTGCAGATTTGACGTTTTTAGCGGCTCTAAAGTGCGATTACATTCTTATTCCGATGGCAACGTTATTGCGCACAGCTTGTGTGTGCGTGTCCGACTCCTGTCAGAGCTGCAGAGGACTGTCTTGAGCCGAGGGACAGGCAGGGTGGGAATTGGAAAAATCAGACCTGGATAATTGCGCGGAAACTCGCGCAAGCAGACCCCAGCGGCAGCTCGGAGGGGTTTTACCTGAAGGATCCTCCGAGGAGCACCGTGTGCGGATTTTGGAAAGACTCGATCTGCCAGAGTTGCTTGTTTAAAAGTAACACGTACTTTAAAGTTGTGGCGTGACTGCGTTCCCTTACCTTCGAACGCGCGTTCACCGTGGGAAGTCTAATATATATCAAAGTCAGCAACGTCTCCGTGGCAAGTTAAGATACACTGTCATAAATGTGTCGTCTGTGGCCCAAAATTCACTCGCAAAAGTCCGATTAAAAGCAGAAATCTCCAAACGTTCCCCGCGTAATGGCTCGCTACTCCAGTCCGGATTTTCAGTGTGCGGCGCGCCGGAGCCCTGGAGGTGGATAAGCTGGTAGAGCCCGCTCTCTCTAATGCCATGCTGGGCCACAAGGGCTCCGGGAGACGCTGCTACACATTACCGAGACCCGGGATGGAGGAGAGGCGGAGGGGAGAAGAGGAAAAGTTTCGTTTAAACCTGGCAGAGAAACTTTCACCATGAAGCCTCGTTGACGCACCATTTCCCAGCCAGCACAGCGACGCCAGCGCTACAGCAGAGCTCTGAATACGTTTTCACTCCCCAGCTTGTGTTTTCTCCCCCTCTCCTATTATTTTTCTGCTCGCAGGGCTGGTCGGGGCTTGCTGTCACTGCGCGCTGAGATGTTGGAGTGACCATGGCCGCGCAAGTTGCATCGGCTCCGACCAGAACTAACAACAAAAATAAGAAATTATCCAGCAGTTTGGGTCCGGAGCTCAGTTCGGGGAAATCGGGAGGAGGAGGAGGAGGAGGAGGGAGCGTTCAGCGGACTGGACCGATGCTGAGTGCTGGAGATGGGACTCTGAATAATGTAGACCATCACCGCCGAAGCGAGCTCAACATGGTTCATTCAACTTCAGCGACTCACAGCGCTCCGGACGGACGCGACAAGGATGGGAATAACCTCACGGCCGCGCCAGCTTCGACTAATTCAACCACTTCCTCGATGGAGACGGGTTTGATCGCCAACCATAAGCTGAAATGTGCGGGGAGCGGAGATCCCCCACAGTCTCAGCCGTCGCCGCAGCAGCCGCAGCCGTCGCAATTCGGCCAGTTTGCGCCGCAGCAGCAGCAGCAGCAGGCGCCGCCGCAGCAGCAGGCGCAGCAGCGGCAGCTCCAAAGTACCAACGCCACCAGTAACAACGGCCAGGGACCGTGCGGGGACAGAGGCATGGACCATCAACACCACGGTGGGAAAGAGAACCTGTTGGGGGGGCAGGGGGAGCCACAGCAGCAGCACGTGTCAGGAAAAGGTGAGGGTGACCTCACCTGTAAACCCGCGGAGAGGATGATGGGTGCCAGGTACGACCACTCCAACTTGGGGCCAACTAGCAACAACTCTGAGTTTAACAACAACTATTACACCCCGAGGCCTTGTTACGACCAACATGGCGGACAACAGCAACAAGGCGGTGGGATGGGTATAACGCACTCATCAGCACATAACAGCATGGAGAACTCCCACGAATCAGGGTACCACAACAGCCAGTATAACCAGTACCCTGCGTATCGGGCGGGCTACGGCGGAGGGGCCTATGGGATGATGGGCCCCTCTGGATGCCGGCAACCTGGGAACATGATGATGGGCAGCAACTCCTCAAACCTGAGCAAGTCTGCCTTGGGGCCTCCTTCCGGTGGTTTCCAGAGGTTCCCAGGCCAAAGTGGTCATCAGCAGCATCCTTCGGGGGCCACCCCGACCCTTAACCAATTGCTCACGTCCCCCAGTCCGATGCTGCGGGGTTACAGCGCCGCGTACCAAGACTACAGCGGCACCGCGACGCAACAGCAGGCCAGCATGGGACTGGGGAAAGACGCGGGGCCCCACTTCGGGGCCTCGTCGGCCCACGGCTGGGGGGGTCAGCAGAGAAATCACCCGCATTCAATGAGCCCAGGGAACGGAGGGCAAGGCCTCGGCAGAGCGCAGGTGAGTTCTTCAAACTTTTGCAGACAACCGCTGCTCCGCGCGCCACAGAGCTTTGCGCATCCGTGGAAATCTCCTCTCAAATCAATGCCAATACACCGTATGATCCAATTATTACTTGTGGAAAAAAGCGATACACTCCAGAAATAAGCTTTTTATGAGAAAAGGGAAAGAAAACCCACGTTTAATGCATAAAACATTACCATCTTTGATCTGTATTATAAAGCATGAACTCGACTGCTACACCGACAGCCGGGTGGATATTATCAGAATTGTGCTGAGTGGCGTGTGGGTTATTTCATGTATAGATTTAAAGGAACATTCGCCCTCCCGCCGACGTGGTGTCGGACACGTCGCAACAACACCCGTTTTAGAGCCGCGCGTCTGGCTGAGCGCGTCCGAGAGACGCGGGGCCATACACGCTGATGTTTGCAGCATTTATTATGTCTTTGTGTTCATCTGCTCGTAAAATCAAACGGAAGTCCGTCCTCCACCGTCAGTCCTTTGGTGTGTGTGTGTGTGTGTGTGTGTGTGTGTGCGCGCACTTCTCGTCCGCCTGCAGCGCTTCACGCTTTTTTCCCCCGTTTTTGTTTTTGTGCACCTTGAAGAGTGAAGGTAAACCGTCCAATATTTCACAGTTGACAGCCGGTCCATCATCGGTTCGGCTCGGCTCTCTGTGGCCTCATTACGCCGAATACACTCCTGCATAGACGCTTAGATGGTGCCGGGTGTTGCATTCAGGTCTTGTGGGAATCGTCCATACTTGGACAGACATCCAACGCAATAATGGAAGTTTTATGAAGGTTTTGACTCCCCATGTCCAATCAGTCAAACCCACGTGGTCATGTCCTTCTACCCTTGTGTAACATGGCCAGATTGGAGTCTTAATTATTGTTTCTGTTGCATTCCGATGTGGAGCTCTTCAGAATATGGCATGAATGCTCAAAAGTCGCAGTTTTCCACAGCAGACCCCCACAAGCTGACATCTGTCGGCGTAGTGCAGCTGGGGTTCACCGCCTTGCTCAAGGGCACATCAGCAGTAATAACTAAAGCAGCGAGTAAATGGCGGTAATTGTCAGCACCCCCCCCCCCCCCCCCCCCCTTGTTTTAAAGGAATGACCTCGGATTTTGCCGGGTATCCCCGGACTTGACTGCACTGTCACGTCAACGGCAGGCAGACCTACAGCCAGGGCCCCCGCCGCTTCAGAACTTTAGCAATTTAGCCAGCGAAGGGACAGATTTCCTCGTGGCGAGCTGTCGTTTTGGGGTTGCTTACATTGCGCTAAATTATTCACACTGCTGGATGGCACATCTGGACGACTGCAGGGCAAGGTGGTGGTGCATAGCTCAGTGTGTTTGCCTCGTGCAAGACAGAAGCATTTCATTAGCTGACATCGTTACAGTCAAAGGCAGTTAGCCTCACGCCAAGAATCCACTGTTGTGTCGGCTGTATTAGATCATATTTGATCAGGAATTCAAAAAACAATCGCACACAGAATCACAATAGAAAATATGATCACGTTCCTATTTGACATATGGAGCTTTGTTTTATTCTTGCTCAGAACCGTGTTGGAAGCGTATTTCCTGACAGGAAACCAGCACAAACAGTTACAGTCAGTTTTGACGTTAGGATTGTGACATTGTTTACACAGTGGCGACGGCGCAATCTGGCAAAACAGAACATTGGTGCGGCGAACAGATTGTGACGCTGACTCTTCTTCTTCTGCGACTCCTGTCAGACTGGCAGCAAAACACCAGGTCGGCGCCACCGTGTGGACGGCAGTATTAATGATCCTAAAATCCCCCTTCATGTGACGCCAGTGCACCTTCAGCAGAGGCCTTTGAAGATGCTCCTTTTTATATTTTAAAATCCGACCCTGCTACCAGGCGGCTCTGCTAACCCGTCGTAGCTCTGCTAACCCGTTGTAGCTGCTAACTGCTAACACGTGTGGCTGCTAAAACTCACAGCCTCGCTGTCTTGTTTTCGGCGCCGCTAATTTCAAACACAATAAGGCTTACATGCAGCATTTTATAAGGCTTTTAAAATATTTTCTCAGTTTAGGAGTAAGTGCATGCGCCGCCGACTTTTCTCGCCTTATCAACATTTCAGCAGCAGTATATTCACGCTACAAAAGCCCAATGTTTAATTCATATCCGGAGCGGCAGCACAGCTCTTCTGTGCACTGGCAGGCTGTGTGAGAAAGGCATAATGCTGCCTTCCAAATTGGCCCCGTGATATGACTGCGCTTCACTTCAGAGCGCGTTTGGTCGGCGCACGCTTCTGTCACCTGTTGGCACAGTTTCCCCGCTCTTTCAAATTCCATTTCCCCTCCCACAGACTCTCCTCGGGAGCAGGTTGCGAGCGGAATGAGTGCACCTCTTTTACGCGGCGGCCCACATCCCGAACGCCCCGCCGTGCACTCGCTTGTCTGGGCACTCGCTGAAAGAGCCAGGCCGCCGTCGGTGCGTGTCGTGGACGCGCGCACACATCAGACGGAGATGTGAAGCACTTTATTCAGCAGTGCGCGTGGAACGTGCTCTCTTTGGAACCCGCCGCCGTCCTGTTCTCTGTTCTGTTCTCTTTTTAAGTCACTGTGACCAATTTGATTCAGACAAAGCGGCAATCTTCAGGGTTGAGCTGCTCACCTCTGTCGGCGGAGGGCGTGTTCCCGGCGCTGATATAACCCAGCTTGTGCAGCCTTCAGTCTTACATCACAATCCAAGCAGCGTTTCCCACGTCAAGGCCCTGCATGGAACCGCGGTCCGCTGCTAATGTGCGTTTATAGAACATTCACAGCGAACAATAAAAGTAATTAGTGGGGAAATAATGAAGGCCCAGCAAGTCGGAAGCAGCGTTGTTGCTTAAATCAGAATGGAAGCAGCTTTTTTCAGGTCTGGCCCAATAAAAAAGATGGATATCTGAGGCGTCCACAAATGCATCACCATAATGCTCAGTGTTTTAAAAGGAAAGCTCCGCCGTTGTGACTATCACAGACGCAGAGCCGGGCCCATCCTTCATGGCGTACTTACCTCCAAACGACTCTACTTGCGGGGTTCTCGGCTGCGTCCTGTTTACATTTCTCTCTTATGAATTATTAGTGTGATACCAACAAAGACTTTATAATGGCTGCGATGCATCAATGTCACATTGTATTATGCGGTTATCTCGGGAGCTTTGTGCATGGTGATGGGCCTGATTGTGGCCGTCGGATTTTAATTTACGGTGCACCTCCCGCGTCTGACGGACAGCCCGCGGTGTCTGGGCAGGAAGTGCGCGCGCGTGTTTGGGTGTTCAGGTCGTTTGTGAGCGTCCTTGAGCGCGTCTCCTCGCTTACTGCATGTGCAGCCAAGGGGAAGGAGGAAGCCCTTTCGTCCACCCCCTGGTACCCCCCCCCCCCACTTCCCCGTCAGTTGTTTACGTTGTTGTGTTTATGTCTCCGCCCTGGCCAGCCAGCACAGCACTGATTAGCAGCAGCAGAGTGCAATTTTAATTTGCTCTGTTGCTTTCGATAAGGGCCCCTGCACAGCCTTTTTCATCTTCCTCAGATGAAACACAGCCTGCAAAGGTAATTGGCAGTCTTAGGTTATCCCCGGTCTGCATGTGGGTTTGTTTTTTTGTTTATTTATTTTTTTTAACAACTCGCCAATTAATTCTGACTTTTAAAAAAGAAATGATGGCACGACGTCCTGTTGCATCGATGGATAAACTGCGAGCGCGTTATTAGCTAGCAAATAAAATAATCAGAGCTTTCTTTCCGTTTCCTGGCGCCGCTGCATCACCCGGAGTTAAAAGTTGATGCGAAAATGCCCCGAAGAAAGAATTTAATTACCGTGAGTGGGCACTGATATGTTGTCAGCTGTTTCTCACCCCTCTCTGATGTCTGAACTTGTCAGAAGGGAGCAGGAAAATCAGAGCGCAAGCACTTTTTTGGGAAGAAGGTTAACGGTGCACACAGCAGAATTTGAATTTTCTATATCCTGTTTAAAACTGCTTTATTTTAGTGGGGTTTTTTTTTACAGCGCATAAAGAAAACATGACGCCACGTGACGCTATCAACATCGTTATTGTTAGCCTCATTTAAATCTGCTAGCTGTGAAACGCGGACGCGCTCTTCTCTCCTCGACGTCCAGAGATTCCAAAACGTGGAAGTCGGTCGCATGGAAGGCCGCAGACTTCCGCGGATGGAACCCGAGACCTTATCAGTATTTGAACTCTGGCAAATGTCAGCGTAGGAAAAGTATTTATGAGCCGTTTGCCTCTCGCACAACACCTCCTATATTAGGTTTCCTCCCTTTGGTCCGTGAATGTGCACGTGTGTGTGTGTGTGTGTGTGTGTGTGTGTGTGTGCGTGTGCGTGTGCGTGTGTGTGTGGCTGGCAGAGTGCCAGGTCTCGTGGGTGCTGAGGTGGCACCCTTCACCGCTGCCACCACGCTGACCTTCACATATGCTAATTAGCCACGTGGAGCTCCTGAGGAGGGGAAGGGGGAGGGGGGGGCGACCTTGATCTCCCTTATCCTCCCTCTGTTTTAGTTGAATGGGCGCACAACGGTTCTATATCTGCTGAGCTTTACGCTCTCCTCAAATATCCAGCGTTTCCGTATGCAGACGCGTCTTTGTTCTGTCTTTTCCCTCTAAATATGGCCTCTCCTCTTTTATCTGCTCGATATCTCTCAGCAGCTCCCTCAGCCTCCAGGGAGAGCAGCAGTCAGTTCAGAAATATTCCGACAGCCCGTGTGTCTCCTCTTGAATATTTATACTTCATCCCCAGTTTTACTCCCGGTTTTCACTGAAACACTTGTCCACGGACGGGCAGAGAATGACGGGAGGTTGGGAAAAATGTTAATGAATGTAAACGACATTCTGGGAGAGCCGACCGGACGCCTTTTTTCATTGGTTCCATTGGTTTATTTATTTGCTTCTCTCTGAGTAACGCTCCTATCAGGACCGGCGCGTTGGAAACGTTGGGCTGTGCTCTCCAGTCACACGTCTCGCTGCTTGGCTCGGGTTGATCCTAATCAGCGCTGGCACGGCGGGACTGTTTTCTCAGCTCGGGGGGTTGGGGAGAGGAGGGGGGGTTGACCAAACAGCACCAGCACTGTGTGAATCACCGAGGGACAAAAATAGAAAAAAAAAAAAAAGATAGTATGCAGACAACGCAGCCTCTTTTTTTGGTGGGGGGTGTTTGGAGCCATTTGCATTTCTATCTTTATGAGGACCCTCCTAATTCTGACCAGAACCTGAAAATCCTTTGCTGACCCTCGGACAGGCCTGAAGTTGCAAGGACCAGCTGGAATGTCCCCACATAGTTGGTGAAATGCACGGGTCTTCACTGTGTAACATGTACAAGAACACACACACACTCACACACACACACACACTCACACACACACACTCACACACACACACACACACACTCACACCCACACACACACACTCACACACACACACACACAGATCCTTCAGTCTCCTCCATTCATCCACATTTAGTCATGTGCTAAATCTTTGTCTTTTGTAGCATTTTTTTCCAGCTACAGGATTATCTTTTTCCTTTTTGATCAAAACAAAGACATCTATTAAAGAAGCCTGCCTGCCTGTGTGTGTGAGTGTGTGTGCATGTGTGTGTGTGCGTGTGTATGAGAGAGAGAGAGACAGAGGGAGAGAGAGGGAGGTTGTGAATGGCCTTATTTGTAAATATCACCGTCTCTTATATATATTCACATTTCCAAAGCGTGGTTTCACACCACGTCCTCCTGTCCATGCGCCACGTGCACAGTGGTCATGGTCAAAGCTGCAGCACCTGTGGAGGATATGTGGGCGGAGTTTTGATTTTCATGAGTTTGAACGCAGTGGTACTTGAATTTGCTGGGTTTTTTAAAATGTATTTTGCTCTTAGGATTCCTCTGAAGGACGTCATTGCAGTTTGAGTGAGTAGCTCTTTGCTCGCAGGTAATCTCCAGGCTCCGCCGTGCCCGTTTGCATGCACGTGCGTGCGTCTCCGGGCTCAATGAACCGTCCGCAGTTACTGTTGGCTCAATGTGCAAAGGTTACTGTAATGTCAGACGGGCACCAAAAGGGAGCAGGAATACCACATTAACATAATCCATAGTCAGCTCCGACGTGCACAGATGCCGGCGCAGGTGCACGGCTGCCTTGGCGAGGCCAGGTGGAACGGTCAGGCGACGCCACGGTGGCACCCCTGTGACAGGAAGCCAAAGAAAATGGCCACTTGTCAAATTTTTGATTAGAAATGCCAGTCGGGAGAAATCCCAACGAACACGGCAGAAATAGTTGCCTCCTCCGACCGGGTGAGTGACAGCTCGCGTTGCTCGTGCTGTTGCTCGTGCTGTTGCTCGCGCTGTTGCTCGCGCTGTTGCTCACAATATGATTTTGTTGTCTGGCCTCCTGCCCTCTGCTGCAGCTGTTAGCGGTTTCCGCGTGTGTGTTGTGGGATAATGTAGCGAGCAGAGAGCGGCTTTGACAAAGTGTTTCAGAATGAGATGAGATCAGAATGGTCACAGAGTGCATAATTGCTCCAGCTCCGCTACAAAAAAAATAATAAATAAATAGGTAAAACAGCACACAGCTGTTATTATAGCCGCGACCATTGTGACAAGTTTCCATTATAGCTCCAACTCTTCATCATCATTTGTGTTTTATATTTCCTGGGCGGCATGTTTGTTGCCTTCGCTACGCTTTTTCCACTGATTCGACGTCGCCCAGTGAATACAAAGCGACCGCCGGACGCATATTTAATGCAATTCAGCGTTAATTAGATGCTTCATGGCGGCTAGCATGTTGCCCTCTCACCTGCAGGGGCTGGAGTCTGCGCTGGCAGGCGGACTGATTGTTTTGACAATTAAGGCAGGGAAGAGGCTTTCCTTTCATTTTGAGAAGTCCTATTTTTAGTTTTAGTTTTTACAGCGCGGCTCACCTTAGCCGTGCTCGTACTTTGAGGGATCCATTGTTTTGGGCTGGCATGAAGGGTGTTTTAATTAGCCTGCCCCTGGAATGTGCTGCAGTCTGCGCGGGGGCCACTGCCGACTCCTGCAGCTACTGCACATATACATATTTCACAACTTTCCTTCTTGTGTGTTTTTTGTGTGTCGCTGATATTCCAAAAATGCTAAATCATGCGGAGAAGCTGCCCCCCATCTCAGAGCATCTACACGACGTCTCCTCCATCTTTTCGCCTCGTTTGTTTCGCCGCCTTTGTCTTTTGGATGCACGTCGCTGATGACCTTGCCCGGTGACGAGAGCGCCTACTCATTAAGTTGTAAAGATGAATGATTCCATTATAGCGAGGGGAGAAAAGAAAAACGAGCGGCCAATTAGTGGTAATTAACAGTGGCGAGGGCGCGGTGTTCTGGAGGGCACCCTGACCCAGACTCTTATGGGGGCAAAGGGGCGACACGGGCATGAGTGTGGAGGAGATTCAGTCGTATAGTGTTTAAGGAGACTAAAGTGTGCGTGGGTGCAAGAATGTGTGTGTATGTTACAGGAAGTGTGTTTGCGCTGATGTGTTGAGACATCATCATGTAAATGGGATTCACTTATCAATTATTGATGCTTTTTCTTTAATGGAGATAAACGGAGAACCCGGGTGGGTTCAGCTTTTAGCCAACACTGAACATTGTGAGTGTTGTTTTTAACCTCTGCGTTCTGGACTCCCGAGCAGTCTCTCGGGGGGGGGGGGGGGGAGGGGGTTCTCCACATCTGTCTCAACACGCAGGCAGCAAAGGGCCAAAGAAGAGCCGCACCGAACACGCCCGCGCTGTTGCGATGGTACACAACCGCAATGCAGCACCGTTTGTGGGTGTTGGTGTCCGCTGCTTCCAGAAGCTCTTGGGTTGCTTCGCCCCTCCGCTTGGAAGGGGTCTTGTTGTGACTGGGGGGCAAAGGAGGGGGGGGGGGGGGATCCGTGTGGGCCATCAACACACCTCTCCGCTCTTCTGCAGGCTGCTCCACAGCCTCTGCTGTTGCGTTCAGGCTCTTGTTTCTCATCAGGAGAGACCGGTTCTGCTGTCACAACAGTCTGGACGGCAGAACTGTTTATTTGCGCCAGCGAAGGAAACGGGTTTAAGTGCGCGGGCGTGTCACAAAACGGTGCAGACGGGGTCAATAAGGTCAAAGTTCGGCTTGTGTGCGTTTATGGGGTGTTGTGAATGCATTTAGACAAATAGCAATGCTGTGGAGGTGACAAATGGGAGGACTCTCAGGGGCATTGGGCACCTTTGAGCATTTTGCAGTGACACAGGTCAACAGTCGCAGCAGCCTGCTTTGACCTTTGACCCCTACTGTGGCCCTCACCTCCTCCTTCCTTACTGTTACCAGCATTGCCAACAGGCTTGTTTGGTAGCTGTTTAGAGAAACGGAGGCCCGAAAATGCGATACGCCATCAGTCGTAATGAACACTTCGTGATGGTTTTTGCTTTTTAATTGGCTCCTTTTGTGTCAAATCTCAGTATTTCAGCACGTCGGCATCAAGGAGAAAGTGAAGGTTGTTTGCACGAGAGACTATTTCTCAGCGGCGGCGCTTAATTTATGCACCCTTCCCACCTCCTGGTTATTTTATCATTTCTTTTGGCGAAAACTTGTCTCAGCCCTGACATCGATTAAGCAGGGAAGACACGCGAGAGTTGTTTTTTGTTTGTTTTTTTATGGTGTTGGCGATGGAATGTTTAAACAGTAGGTATCGCCGGGTCTTCTGTCCAACACGGAGATACTGGCAAGTCAATAAAGCGGCGTTGAATGTAGCAGGCAACAAGGCCACGGTGTGACTTCAACAGACATGCTCAAATTGGCAGTTAGTGTGAGGCAGCGTTTGTGGGAGCTGCAGGTTTTTTTTAAAGGGTATTTTGTAAAGTGCTGGCAAAGTGCTTCTTTCAGGGCTCCTGAAATTGCAATGCTTGGTAAATGGATGGTTCGAGGAGTATACAATGTATTAGAAGTCAATTGTGCATAGGAGGGCCTATTTTCCATACCACTAGTTGAACAAGTGTGTGTGTGTGTGTGTGGGGGGGGGGGCATCTCTGTCTTGTGCACACACATTCAGCCTGCACGGCCTCCATTTATTCCCTGTTGCTACTGTGCAGGTTCGTCTGCGTGGCGGGGGTGGGGTGGTGTCGGAGGGGGGGCTGCACTGTGGGGGCTAAAATGTACATCAGAAACCATTACCCGTAATGGCCTCCCCCCCTCCCCACGACTCCCAGCGTAACCATTCCCTTTCCCCCCTCTGACATTTATTTTATGACTGCTTACATATCAAATATTTAAATAAACAGAATCGCAGGATGGGGGGGGGGGGGGTTTGGTTGAGGTTTGCCCGAGGGGTGGAGGTTACGGAGGGGAGTGTTGGTGTAGAAAGAGGGTCTGGATGATGACATTCATTTCTGAAATGAGGAAAGGCGGGAAGGGGGGGGGGACAGGATTGGGTTAGAGGGGTGGTGGTGATGAAGGGGGGGGGGCGGCAGCGGCGGCGAGGAAGGGGAAGGAAAAAACTGCTTCGCTTGGCTCCAATCAAAGCGGGCGGAGGAGGACAGCGTGTTTTTTTCCCCCTGTTGCTGCGCGTACGCCTGGCAGCGGCGGTGACAGACGGGTTGTGTGTGCGAGCGAGGGGGGGGCGCGGGTGTTTATGCGCCCGTGCGTATTGTCGCGGGCCCCATCCGTCAGCGTTTCCCGGGGACGCGGCGAGGACGTGGGAGAAGGCCCTCGCGGCTCGTAAAACAGCACCCTGCCACGCTGAAGCAATATCAGCGGCGCGTCAGCCGGCGAGGAGATCACAGCGTGATCAAAGGCAACAAAGAAAAACACCCCCCAAAAAAGAGAGAGCCCAAAGAAATAAAGTGTAACGAGGAATAAGGGGGGGGGGGGGGGGGTGATTTATCTAGACGAGGAGCGAAGGTGTAGGCACCGCATCGGTGTATGGATGTAAGGAGGATGAGTGGTCCTGGGGTGCAGGCTTGTGCTGGCAGGCGTCGGTGGGAGGCCCATTACTGTCAGGGCTAATCTTAAAATAATTAATTGCATAGTCGACGCTTTTTAAAGAGTATTGTAATTGAATCCTAAATTAGGCTTGGGAAAGGGGACGCGTCCTGCTTTGCTGCGAGTCTGCTCCCATTCCGCAGTCTTCCATACACACATCAGTGGGTCCTACATGCAGGCGAGGGGGGGGGGGGGGACAAGAGGCGAAGGAAATGCTAATGAAATGCATATTTGGGGAGAAAGGGGCCATCTATAATTTAGCTGTGCTCTTTGAATGAGAATGATGTGTGTGCAAGTGCTGTGATTTATTTTTGTTGTGCAGAGGGATAATTCTGTCAGAGTGGGCTTTTATTCTTGTAAACAAATGTGTGGAAAAGAGCGGAATAAAAGTGGAGTAATAAAGTAAACAGAATGGTATGAATACATTTAGCTGCTGGCATGAATAATTTGTATAAGGGATGGAGGCCTGTGATGACGGAGAGATGACAGCTAGGGGGGCGGCGGTGCTGCTGATGAAATTTTGGGTTCGGCCTCCGCTTTTTTAGAAGTATTTTACATCTTCCTGCGATCCGTCTCCCAAAGATTGATTCTGGGTTGCCTCTTCCTCTTCCCACACCCACTCAGCCTCACACGTGACCTCCCAGGCCTCTGTGCTGCTCAGCATGGTTTCACTTACACATGCTAATATCCGCGTGGCCCCAGCAGAACTACAGGACACGTAGTGGATCAAAGCCCTGGAAGACGCCTGGCCTCCATAACTGTGGGAGGAGGCAGAGGAAGAAGGTCAGAGCCCTCGAAAGGGCGCTCCGGCGTGACCACGGGAACCGAGCGGCATCGGGTGCTCAAACATAGCGAGAGTTGCTGCCGCCGGGCCATCACAGAGCATCAGCGTGCCCTCTGTTCTTTGTAGCGTCTAGATGCCTCATCTGTGGCCCCAGATTAACGGATTCATCTGCTCTGCGGATGAAACGTTCGCCGCGCTGTTTTCCAAATGTTTGAAACCTCTTCAACTCGACTTTGGCTCAGATCTGAGGGTTCTAAACTTGGCTGAGAACCTCCCGTTTTCTTCCGGCCCGGCTGGATGAATAAGAGCGGCGAGGGCGATACTGAGGTCTGGCCGAGCGCGGCCGACTCTTCTATCTGTGATTCTTCTATCAATAAGGAACGCAGGCCTGTCAGAAGGCCTGCCAGCGGTCCACACGGCGCGCTCTCTGCGCAACATCTGCACACAGATGGTGCGCACACACACACACACACCATACACATGTTGTGCAGAGCAACCTTTACAGATATGCTGCGCACGTGTGCCTGTACAGTTGCTTACTACAGTCTGCACACAGTGTCAGCATCAAAGGCCAGATTCCAGAATCAGGCAGATAGGCAGACATGTTTAATCTCCTATCGAGGCGACTTCAGAAATATTAGAATAATAGAATAGCCATTGTCAATAAACATGCACATACAAGTTTTTTGCCTCCAACCTCTGTTTCTGTTTCGTCTTCCTGACCTTTAATAAAAAGCTAGGTTCAATTGGTGCTAAATGCTTCAGAAGCATTTAAGGCTGTTTTTTTTTTTTCTCCTGGGAGCTAATGGAAACTGGCTTTTTTTTTTTTTTTTTTAGCAATCTGCTTATTGGCTTTACTTTTTAAATATAATGCTGTAGTGGCATCCTCTCCGTGTTGATACAGCTACCCCGTGGCTCTGTGATGGTGTCAGTGAATGGTGGAGTGTGAATCAGGGGTGTGTGTTTGTGTGTGTACAGTCAGGCCATGCATCAGGCTCCCACATGCTCGCAGCGTCTCATCGATCGCCTCAGTCCCCCCCCCCCACACACACACACCTCATGTTCCTTGTGAGCTCCAGAGATTGATTTGCAGTCAGGGCTGTGGAGACGGGAGGCCAATCCCGGGCTCACAGAGCCCGAGGCCTCCCAGTGGGTCACCTGGAGGGGTTGAAGCGGGGGTTAGGCAAGCCAATTTCCAGGACCTCTTACCTAGGTCGAGGAGCCCATTTCTTGGGAAGCCATCACAGCGGGGTGGGAGAATGGGGCCTCATATCCATTTCAGGAGAAGATTAAGGCCACGTCTGCCGCTGCTGTGATCACTTTATTGAAACGCGGGCAACACCAAGGCTGGGGTGCAGTGGGGAGGTGACGTACATCAGGGGTCAAGAGGTTGAAATACTGGCGAATGTCTGTGGGGAACAGAACACTGTCAACGGGCTGCTGAGCTATCTGTCAACATAGCACACACTCACTCACACACACATTCCCTTCTGTTATCACTGAAAGCTTGAATTAATCTACAATATTTGGGTCTGTGAACTGCGCTGGTCCCGCCCACACTCAACATCGCACATGCGGAGCTCCATCGTCAACCTATAACATAAAGCAAAGAGGGTGTGGGTGTGGGGGGATATTATATGATTTTTTTTCTAATTAACTCTGTAAATTTCCCGCCGAGCCATCAGAAGGAGGGGTGGGGTGGGGGGGCACCCTGCGTCGTGCTGAGTCCTTTAATGAAATCAATTTAGTTCAGATAGTTTCAGGTGACTTTTAATGAGTCTCTAACCTCCACCAGGGGAAAAGAGGATCGGGGTGTCTGATCACTGTTTTATTTATTTATTGTTTTCAGTGTTAAATGATGGATCTCTCGCACGAGAGATCCGGACGGTCCCGGCCCGGAGGACTGGGCAGCGCGCCAAAACAAACAGCCTGGATGTAAATGGTTGTTTTTCCAGGGAGCCTCTCTGCTGCACCACAAGCCTGACCTAGTTTGACATCTAGCTTAGGTGTTGCACTTAATTCCTCGATGAAGTGCTTGTTTTAAAAAAAACAACAATGGAATCCAAATCTCTGGTTCAGCATCAAACCGGCTCAAGCAGGAAATTTGGAAAGCATTGCTTATTGTGGTCTTGTTCTAAACGAAGCTGTGGCAGTCATAATTTGCTCGACCTCTGTCTTCAATGACCGGCCCAGCAGCCCGAGGAGCTCGTTATGCTTTGCCTCGCAGGGAAGACTAATAGATGGCAGAGAAAGCCCCCCTCAGGACCCTTTAGGATCGTTTCTGCTGGTCTTCTCGCTTAGTATTCACTTATGTATTTTCACCCTACTCGGAGCACAATATCATGAATAACCATTGCTATTTTATAAACACATTTGGTGATGTGGGGCCTGGTTCATAATTATCCAGGCAGCCGAAACACAGTTCCTCTCCTGTACCGTTTCATTAGCAGAGGTGGTGATTTTCCTTGAATAAAGGGGAATCTAGCAGGCATGTGTTTAATGCCTGTCGGAGGCAAAAGGGCATTTTCATGCAAACACTCCCATTTCCAGAGTTTTTGGTATTTTTCTCCCGGTTGAGCACATTCTCCTCATTCCGCCCTTCGTCGTATGTGGGGGATTTTCGGCGTCCGTGTGCGGTACCAGGACGACGGCAGACAGGAAAGAGACGCGGGGAATGTGGCGCGACTCAGATAGCGCCGCTCGGCCTTCGGCGTTTCCTGAAAGCGTTTGTTTCCCATCAGTCTCCAAACGAAGAGATTTGAGAAAAGCCTGGCACCAACCTGCGCTGTTGATCAGCTTCTACTGGACTACGGTGGGAGCGTGAGTGACAGCACTTCCTGGAAAGTGATTTGACCGCCAAATCTGTAGTTCCCGCACACGTCTGCAGACAATGGCGTTTTATTTGTTTTTATTGTCTAATGGCGTGTCGCAGGCGTGTCAGCCACGTCTCGTTTTGTCATTGAGGGGTTTTTTCCCCCTTTTCTCCATTCCGCCGTTCTGTCTCGGCGATGGAAAAGGGCTTTGGTGACCCCCGCGCCCCCAATCTCACTTGAGACAGATGAAGCAGCCTCTCCCTCCGCCCTCCCTCCGCCCGCTCTCTCTCTCTTTTCCTGTGATGAGCCAAATACTCTGTAACTTTCCAGGATCCCCAGACGGACCGTGGGAAGGGGGGGGTTTAAAGGGAGGTGTGTGTTTCTGAGCGTACCGATATGCATGTGCTGGGTTTGTTTGTGCACGCGATGTAAATGTTGGTGTCAAACGCAGAGGGCACACCGATCAGTGGCTTAGGAGAACAGCGTAGGAGAGCACGCCGGTCAGCTGCTTAACAACAGCCCATTATCTGCTGCTTCTGTGGCACACACACACACACACACACACACACAGAGCTCCCAAATTGTGGTCGCATCTCTGTCTTATATTGTCATGCATGTTCTGTCTGCCAGCCCTCATTTGTGAGTCTAAAGGAAGACTATTTGTCTGTGTTACGCTTCATTTTGTCCTATGCTATAACCCAGAATGGATCCAGTTTAGCACCGCTTGAACACGCTTTTAGAACATGTGTTTTCTGTGTTCAGGTCGGCCTAACAACTCACTGAAACCTTCATACATATGCAAAAATACTAGAATCCCGATAGAGATGTATATGTTAAGGCTGCGTTGATATTTCCTTCATATGTTTCCATCCTTGCCCTGAATTGAAGTGGTGAATTGATATTTAAAGAGTGATCTTTTTTCTCTCGGAGCCGAGAGGAGTTAATAGCGTGCCGCTACTCTCCGCCTGATGACATCAGTATTGTCTCTGCATCCATGAAATTAATTTTTCTAATCTTAGTCAGCAGGAGTGGGAGAATTTGCACACATTAATATGGAGAGACGTTCGCCCACTGCTGCAGTCGCTCTTTCTCTCCCACATATTCCTGCCTTCCCAAATGTATGGCTGAAATGCGCCGCTTTGTTCTGCAGGCCACGGCCATCACTGAGGCCCTGAGTGTAATGAGAATTGGAGAACGGCTCTCTGCTGCCTGGTATAAATAAAAAAACATAAAAAGCCAGGGCTGATTGTCCCAGCAGACCAATGGACTCTGGCTGCGGCGTGCCGAGTCTCCCGAGACAGACACGGCACGGCGGATAAAAGGGGATCTGCTGACAATAATTATCCTTATTTGTTTCTCCCACAGAAATACACACAGGCTGAAACCATTTCATTACACAGGTAGCCCGCTTTATACAACAGTCCTTCCAAGGGAAAGGGAAGATAATCAATACCAAAAAGGCGTCTTGGGGCCAATTTTCATATGCAATAAGGTCTGATGCCTTTTTCAGAGCAGTTTCATTGCAATATCAGCACCAAATAGGTCTTTACGCCTAATAGTTGGAAAATATGAATCATGTTTTTCGTACATCACGCAAGGGTCTCTGGGGTACCGAGCAAGCTAAATACATTCAGCCTTAGAGCAACAATGCTCACTGTAGTAGAAGGAGAAATGACTCTTTAGGAACGGTAACTCATCTACCAGGAGCAATCTGTTAGACAGTATTAAACCATCAGCTGTGATGTAAGGGTTCAATAAAGCACCGTGTAGCCCACGAGGAACACACCGAAGAACGTCTCTGAACCAAACTGTGCTGAAACAGGGTAAACACACAAAGCATAGCATTGTTGGCATTGTTTCCTCTGTGTGTGAGAGGGTGTGTGTGTGTGTGAGAGAGAGAGAGAGAGAGAAAATAACTAAAATGAAGGACTGCAGACAGCTCCTGATTTGGTCATCTAGTGTGAAGGACAAGGGTAGCAATAGCTATTAGCCGCAGAGGCACAGTGCGTGTGTGCGTGAGTGTGTGTGTGTGTGAGTGTGTGTGTGTGTGTGTGTGTGTGTGTGTGTGTGTGTGTGTGTGTGTGTGTGAGTGATTCCCAGCATGCCAAATCAAGTTGGAATAATAACACTTCACCAATATTGTTTTATGTTGTGTGATCCCAGCGTGTGTCTCGTAAACTACATATCTGAGCCGTTCGACTCAAACATGTTCTCTCCCTCTGATTAACAACTTCGTACTTTAAAGCAAAAGAGTAAAATCTTTTTTTTTTCTTTTTTTTTTTGTCTTTTTTTGGGGGGCGGGACATAAAAATGTTGAGCTGAGAAAAGCAATTTAGCAGGTTTCACCCCACAGTAATTCCACCCATGTTCTGTTTTAATGGCTTTGTTTTGCCGGAAAAGGAGCTCACGAGAGACGGAACGCTGGAGCGGAGTTCATAAATTGAATTTTAAATTTAGCAGTTGAATTACTATTGTCTCTCATGCCTCCCCTCACAATTGAGTGGCAAGCGAAAAAACACATTTGAAGCAAATAAGAATCTTTTTTTATATCTCCTCCCTATTTTTTATATCCTCGCTCTTTTACTGGCACAAACACAATTCACTTTCTGCCATTTTCATCTTTTTCTTTTTACTAAACAGCCCTGCAGCCTTTCCACGGGGGGGGGGGGGGGGGGGGGGGGGGGGTGGTGAATTGCTGTGTTGGGCCATTTAATGGAAGTTGTCATGAGGGCATATATGAGGGGGGGTGGCTACGCCTGGTGTCGGAGGACAGGTGGACAGGTGTGGAAAAATGTCATGTGTCGACCACGTGTGGATGGAGTGGAATATTTTCTCTGTGCAGCTGGTGATGCTTTAGGTAATATAAAGTTTATATTATAAACAACATTAAATAAAGATATAAACAGTGAGCTGCAGATACTCTTCACTCATTGCCTCATTTACTAAACTGCAACATTCATTATCTCAGCCCAAGCTTTAGCCCGTGGGTTTTGCAGGCGTGTTTGCTGAGTTTAATTTGTCATTTTGTGCTGTCCAGTAAAAGATTTGGAGTCTGTCTCGTGGTCTTCAGCACACTTTTGCCTTAAACGAGGGTGTGGTGTTGTTGGTGTCTGGTTCTTGGGGCAGCCGTGAACCTTCAGACTTCCACATCTCGTGGAAGTAGATTCGCTACAGTTTAATTTCTCCATCCCATTCCCTCCCCCCCATGTCTCTCCTGAAACAGTCTTGAAATAGTCCCAACTATTCCACACACATGCCTCGCTGGAGACAGAACCACTTTAAATCTAGAGCGCCGTAACCGTCCACAAGTAACCTGCTGAATAAAGTGCTCCCATCCCCTGACATGTCTTCTTGATATTAGCTTGGCAATATGAGGCAGCGGCAATTTCTCCTCCACTAGACTAGCTGATATTGAGTTGGGGAGAAGAGAGGTAACTGAGGAGGGAGCTGGTGGTGGAGGTGTGTGTGTGTGTGTGTGTGTGTGTGTGAGGGAGGGAGGGAGGGAGAAAGAAACGGTGGGAACAAAATGTCATAAATCACACACAATCCTACACAGTGGAGACAAAAGTGAGAAAGCACAAGCAAAGGGAGGGAAGATAGAAGAAGCCCACATTATCTTCCCTGCAGACAGACAAACACCGCCACGGGTGACGGATTAGCATTAGCTCGCAGACTGAAATTTCCAATAGCTTCCCCAGACCCCAAACAACCTCTTTAAAAGGCCTTGGAATACTTAAAATAGAATAAATTGTCCTTGACACTGTCTCCGGCTCTCTTTTTTCTCCATTTTATTTTGCTTTTATAACCGTGTGGTTTTGGAGAGCAGGAACTCCGGCTGCTCGACCTGCCCTGAAGTCTGTTCCAGGTTTGAAGCCCCTTACACCACTCCTCAATTCTCATGCACGGGAGGAGAAAGCCGGGCAGTTATCGGCACTGTTCTGCAACTTTGCCGCACGCCACATACACGAGGAGAAAGTGTGGAGCGGTGATTATTAGCATTGCCGGGCTGCGGCTGTGGGAACGTTGCCACAGAGTTTTTATTGCTTTTGCTTTCGCTCATTTTAAACAACATTTACAACACCTTCAAAACACTTTGGACATTGGAACAAAGATATGGGCTCTAGGTTTTAATTAAATCATTTCATTTTGGCCGTCTTCCAGCAAAGTTTTTCTCCTGGTAGCGACGCAATAAAAAAATCTTTGCTTACTTAATTGCATTTGTAGTTTATTAATGCCCGTAGACATTAATTTAAAGCTTCCTTGTGCTGTGCAAATAGAAAATAATTCAATGGCTGATGTGGTTTTGGAGCGTGCGTGGGCGTCTGTGCGTCCAACTTGGCAGACGGCGAGCAAATCCACTGTCAGCCAATCAGGATTTCTCAGCGTTTGAACCAGGGAAGAAAACAGTGACTGCGCTTCCTTTACCTCTCTGTTCACCTCTGCAGGTATCCTCCATGGACTTCATAGCGATGAAGCGCTCCCAGCTCTACGGCCTGGCCAACAATCCCTACTCCTCCCCGCAGCAGCCTGGGGGCGGGCCTTACCCCCCAAGCCAGCCGTACACCTCGCCTCCTCAGCACAGATACCCAATGAGCATGCAGGGGAGGAGCCAAATGACCATGGGTGGCATGCAGTATCCTCAGCAGCAGGTACGTCAGCCAATGCAAGAGCCCCTGCACGAGCAGCACGGCTCCATGGGTGCACGTGTGACTTGCAGCATGCCAAGAAGAAGCAGCTGCAGCTGTTGTGGACATCTTGCTACCCCTCAGTGGATCTTAGAACGCCCATTTATTCCAGTTAGGCATTGTGTTCTCATCCCTCACCTCGGTATTGGGTCACGTCATACTTGCTCATTACTCTGCGCACGCCGTGGGTGCACGCGTGATGACCTTTGAGTTTAGCTGAATGCCTACGTGTTAAGCAAAGCACCGCTGACCCACGTCACCACGGGTGTCTTTTGACTGGTGTATTCCACCTTAGCTAAAGGACTGGTAGTGTGTGTGTGTGTGTGTGTGTGTGTGTGTGTGTGTGTGTGTGTGTGTGTGTGTGTGTGTGTGTGTGTGTGTCTTCGAATTAAATGGCTGTTGTATTAAGTCAATTTGGCCTGGTGAGCTGCACTTGGACAGAGAGAGAGAATAAGTGTCTGGAAGCCACGGACGCACATGTGCACAGTAAATTGGCATGTAATGCACTTGTATTTACATGCAGATGGAGTGTCACCAACAGCTTTTACATTGCACAGCGGAGACGTCTGAGCCTTAAACTGATTTCCTTCAGGTCTACCGGGGTTGCTGACAGCCCCGCGTGAAGTGACGGGCGACGAAAATGAATGGCTCCCTGAAATGAAAGGATAGATTTATGTGTGCATTAGGAGATTGTTTGATAGAACTGGACAGTAAATTACAACCATGCCCCGGTGTCGTTGGACGGGACTGCTGGAGTTTGAAAGATTTAAGCACAAAACGTCAACAAGGCTTTTATTCAGCCGGACGTAAATGCTTGATGCTGTTTTTATACCATCCTGTGCAGAGCGTTGTAATAACATTTAATAATACAGCAGTGCTGTTACAATACCAATAAAAAACAAGCAGTAATCGTTTGTTAATGAAGTGACGGCATATAATTGTACCAAACTACATACAGCGGTAATATATAGAGTAATTACATATTTGTTCTTGGTTACCGTGCCCTAGAGCTTTTTCAAACCCTGTCTGGCACATTTTGATGACATCATTCCTACTGACACGAGCCATATTAAACCTTCTCGGGTGTTTCACAGGATAAAATACCCACAGTTGGGAGCCAAGTGGGAGTGTGTGTATATGTAGACATGCTGCTCGTGGAGACTAATGCCAAAGCTTAATGACGTTGAGTCGGGAACAGACGCAGAAATACGTCTCCAGCACTGTTTTGTGATGAAATCCTCCGGCGTATTACACAGCCCAAGCGTGGCGCGATGGAACGTAATTAGTTCAAATAGAATTAGTTCTTCTCCGTGGCTGTAGCCATGGGAAATGCGCTTCTAAAGTTTCTAATCATCTGTCTCTGGCTTTAAAGGCGGCACCGCTGCATCGCCGATCTGCAGCCGGAGAAATCTAGCTCGCAATAATGAGTTTGGAGGAGGAGGTTTAATTCCACACTCTCAGTCGAGAGTAATGAGTCTCACCTACAGAAGAGCGGTCAGGGCTCTGATCAGGGGGGAGCAAGGAGGCCGGGAAATTAGCTGTATTATAGGATATTTCGCATATCGCCTCCTTTAATTGCTTATCAAACGATGCAACAAAAGCAGGCCAGATTGTTGCGCTGCACAGAGGCGGAGGAGTCAAACCGCCTCGTTCTTAACCCCCCGACACGTCACCCAAGCGTCGCAGCGAGAGCCAAGAGTGACGCCCCGGCCGCGGCTGCGTCGGCGAGGTCGCGGGTGATGTAAGCTGCGGCAAACGCAAACCCCCATGATGCATCACGCTTTAGGGCTCAGACCTCAGCTTGTCATCGCCAAGCATGCTGGGATGTTGCCAGGCAACGTGACGTCAACAAAGATAAGCCTGGACGCCTATCTCCGCTATTTCCCTGGGACTGCGTGTGTGTGTAGAGGGTTTAGTATAGGAACAAAAGGTCCTCTCTCAGTGCCTTTCAATATTATGATTAAATCCTTCTAAAATTAAGTCCCACTAATATTAAATAAATTTGTAGCATGATGCTTCATTGGTGTTGTGCGTGCGTGGAACTTAACCTGCACCTTGGATAATAAGATACGTTTGGACTTTTTTGATTACACACAAGTAGATCAACTCTCCAACAATTCCTTTTTTAAAACCTAATTTATTTCTGTAGCTATGCAAAGTCAACACTAATTTGTCTTCATCATTTTTCTGTTATTATTAGATCACCACCAGTCACATTTCAACTCACCGTCCTCTTACTGTCAGTCTCATAATAAACTCAGTATTGTCTCTTTTTTTGCAAATCTTAATGTATCACAAGACTAATTGACTTAAATTTTTCCAGATAGATCTTTCCAGGAAAACAGAACCAATCATACTGTTTAAAAACTGGGAGTCAGCGAATATTGTGATTATTTCGATGCTGCGAGCGCCGCCAACACCTCCTTTATCATGTGAAAAACGTAGAATCTCAGCCAATCTGTGTAAAAGTGGGAAAGCTCGTTTGTCTTTGTGTGTGTGTGTGTGTGTGTGTGTGTGTGTGTGTGTGTGTGTGTGTGTGTGTGTGTGTGTGTGAGTAGTGAGCAGCCCCACACCGTGTGTCGTCCAGAGGCAGAATGTGTGTCATCATTTGTGGGGGTCCTTGTTTATCCATACCGGACCTCAGCGTTTTGCCTCTTCCCACCTGTTCTTGCCGAGCGCAGTCGCGTCCGGGCTCGCCAATGTGCGCCGGCACATTGGTGTCATTAATCCAGCCTCAGAAGGCAAATGTAGGCATTGATCTCTCTGTTGGCATCTCGGAGGGGGAGAGAAAGAAGAGAACGGTTCCCTGTAGCTGGAACAGGCGTCATTAGAGTTGGTGGCGCCTCCATCTGTAGAGTTTGACTGTGTCATGAAAGGGTGAGGAGACGGAGGGCGCGTGGATGAGTGATTCAGGATGACAGACAACAGCCGAGTAGGCTTGTTTTTGGAGGGAAAAAGCATCATAGTGGGTTTTTTTGGTTTTTGATTTGCTCCCGTCTAATATTTGATGTAACCGATTCTGTCACTCTTTTTAGTTTCTACACACTATCGTCATTATTTCCCATCCTTTGTCGTTCAGTGACAACAAGATGGATTGATGAAAAAGGCTTCATCTGTTTACCGATCGTCCTCATCCATGTAGCTTTTCTCATTTCCTTTTTGGTCACGTTAAACACATTGGCGAAAGCAGCTGAAAGCTTAAAGAAATGCCTTTTTCAGATGGGAACCCATTTAAACTGTATATTCACTATGAGAAAATCTATTAAATACTTACTCATCTTAATTAATTACTTATCGTATGTGTGCAGTAATACAGAAAAATTCAGCTTCTCCATGAATACAAAACGCTGCTAAAAGTCCTTCCCCATCCCTACATCATCTTGTGGTCTATTGACATCAGGGGGATGGGTAATTTATGACATTGATTGAGACTAGGCAGGGGGTTCCTCTCTAGCAGGGAGACCGAGGGCCACTTGGAAGCACTTAGGGGGCCCCAAGTGCTGGGGTTGTCTCCGGGGTTAATGTAGCCAGTGGTGCCGGCTCTGACGGATGGTCACAAAGCTCCAATAAATCAGACCCACTGCCAGGAAAGATGGTGAAAGAGGAGGGGGGTAGCAGTACAGAGGGGACCACTCCAGCCCCCTTGTACCCCTCCCTGTTTTAAAGGCACTTGAAACTATTAAAGGTGCACAGCTCAGCCAGATGCGCACCGCTGTGGCGCGCACATTTCTCTCACAACCCCCAGCTAAGGAGAGGCTGGGCATTCTCACCAAACAATTAAGAAATATCCTCTCTGTGTAGTGGGGCTGATTCCTTCAAGGTTCCTCGCTGGCTGCAAAATAGATGAAGTTTCAGGATCGATTAATTAGCAGGCTAGCCCACGCACATCAATGACTCTAATAGCCCGCTCTCATTTGTGACTTTTATTACCCCCGCTGCTGTGGAAAGGCCCTCAGCCAATGGGAGGCCCAAGAGATGATGCTGCATGACCATTAACTGGAAAAGGGGGAGGAAGCTCCTCCCCTCTCGCAGGAAAACAGCTGAAGTGATGCCGTCACATTGTGCACTGCCTCAAACAGGAAGTGAGGCAGGATGGGATGTGTACACTCTGATTCCCAGATAGAAACTTTAGTTGGATCCACGTGATTTGGCGTTCAATTCCGAACCCTGACAGGCCTTTGCGTTAGTTCTGCGAGGCTCCATCCGTCTTGCCCAGACGGGTGAAGTGACGTTTGAGTTTTAACGTCATTTCCTTTTGAACGTGGGCAACGTCACAAACGGCGTGTTTGTAAAAGAGCCAGGCGGGGCGCCGCGTGTCTGCGACGCTCTATATGAGCCTACTGACAAGATAAAAGAGCAAAGAGATTAAAGCGGTACAGAGGGTGCCGGTAGGAGAGGGTAGAGAAAGGGAAGCTGAACGTCTTTGACGAGTTACGAGGGGATTAGTCGCCGCTCTAATTGGCTCACCGAGAATTCGTCTGACTTTCCTTCAGATTAGGGATAGATTCCTCACGCGGGTCAGGTCCTGTGGCTCCTCTGCATCAGCAGAGCGTCGGAGCGAAGAGACACGACATCCCATCAACTTTTGAAAACAGATCAGAGAGGCTGGCGGGAGGAAGATACAGTATCACCTGGACTCAACTCCCCGGCTCTCAGATGATCAGATCAGTGACAGGGTGGGACGGAGATGGTGGAGAGTCTGTAGTCAGATCCAAATTTAAATTGACTCTCATTCTACAAAACGAAAGCATTATGTGATAATAAAGAATGAAAATTTAAATCACTGCAGCCAAAATTGTCCAAACTGAAGCGTTGCATAGACGTTCCGCTACAGGGAAATGGCAGAAAAAAAGGTTGAAATTGGCCAAATCCTCCCAATTTTGTTCCTATAACTCACCGGAAATCAAAGGTAACCTTGCTGACAGGACTGCACAGCTAAAATAGCCAAAGGGATAAAGTCAGGAAATGTTGTGTCTTTGATTCATTCTGCAGTTGCTGCAGCCTCACTCGTTTATCTGCACCGTTTCCCTCTCTTGTTCCTGCTCCGAGGGCGGCTGAATCAGTATTATTATGAGTAACTTTGGCTTCCAATGCTGTCAGGTCGCTTCAAATGTGGAGAACGGTGAACGTTCACTCCTGAGCGTGTGCTTCAGGGGAGGGAATGTGGGAAATCTTCGCTTTTTGCCGCGAATGGCGAGAAGGGAAAAGTTTCCTTCAAAAGTCGGAAGCGCCGCAGACGACACAGTCCCCGTTCACCTGCGTCACCACCATCAAACGCCGCGGAGGCGCAGAAGCTGGCGAGCTCGCCGCTGCTAATTTCAACCGCTAATGACCAACGAGCGTGTTTCATCTGGCACCCCCTCGAGCTCAGATCATATTGACACAACTCCACATGCTGGAACCTGTAACCACAGCGACCGGTGAAAAACGAGCCCCAGTCAGCCGAAAGACGTTCACGCTAAACCGCGATGGCTACACACTCCACTGGGTGTAATCTAAGTAGTTATTTCCATATATTTCTGGTTCGACCGGCTATTAATCAGCTCCGTTTCCAAGAAAAACATAGAAATGTTCCATGTATGGAAACAGTTCAATATTCTCAAACTTCCAGCGAATCCCATTTGTTTTATTTTCCTCCCTCTTCCCCTTTCTCTTCTGTCTTTTCTTGGCCACAGATTGAGGTCAGAAGTTTAGTAGGGGAAAACATTTGGAGCTGGTGGCACAGGGCCCAGAGGCTATCACAGAGGGGAAAAAAAGAGAAGGAAAAGAAAGAAATAAATGGCTGTTCACACACACATTACAGAAGGCATTAACCTGCCCCGCTCTGCTTCTCCCAACGTCTCCATTACGGCTCCGCCTGGAACAACACCGGCGCTGCTGGTCGCGGCCAGCCGGCAATTGATTCGAGAGAAAAGTGAGAGTGGGAGAGAGGGAAAACCCGGAGAGAGACGGGACAGAGCGCAGCGTTTGGAAGCTTTCCGGAACGTGGAAAAACATGCTTCAAACCTTCCAGTCTGCTCCCGTTACTGTGGGATGTTGGCGTCATCACCGGCCCGACATCTTTTTTTGTCAGCATCCTTAATTTGGAATATTAGATGAGTATTTTAGATGAATATGAGATGAATATTTTCTTCAGTCTGGTTCTGTACCTCCCCCCCGCCCCCCCATCCTTTCAAGGGCAGTTCATGTCAGGGGGAGTCCTGATATGTGAGGTGATCAAAGCGGGGGACAGAAAGAAAGCGGCGTCACCTTGGGCGTGAGAGGCGCGAGGACACCGAAGAGCGCGACGGCGCGTCTGGGCCATTACGTGTATTCATCACCAGCCCTCCGTCCCTTCGTCCCAACGCCTCCTCTTACATTAAGCGTCTCGCCCCGGCCTGCGACGCACACGCCAAAAGGCGTCTTTCCCGCCTCGGAGAGACGTGCGGTGATCTTATCGCCACGGTAGCTGAAGGAGCTGATTTGTTTTGTTGCTGATTGTAATGATAACCTCTCGCCAGCTCCACTCACACGTGCGAGAGCTAACACGCTGCTTTAGATCACAACTTCCTATGCTGCGAAAACATCACAAGCAGGTGATTACTGTCAGTAACACTGCATCTTTTCTTCTTTTTTTTGCGCTTTTAGACATTTCGACAAGCAACTAAATTCCAAAGATTTTTATTTTTGTTGTTGGGTGTTTGTTGGCTGCACGCTTGATGGACAGCTATGCTCTAACGTGGAATTATCTTTATATTAAAGATGCAATCAAAGGGGGAGATTGCCCAGAAATGCCTGAAACGCTGGATAGAATACATTATACAACAGAGGAAAAAGGAAAATAGAGCTATTTGTTGGAGTTTTTTAATACAAAATACTGGAGGACAACAGGCAGACTCCACCCAGAAAGGCCTCAACCGGGATGGAACCCACAACCTTCCCGCCACGAGGCTGTGCTGACTGAAGCGGTTGGGGATAATTAGGTACCTGAAAGATGGAAACCATTCTGCATCGGCGTAAATTCCCTCTAAGTGACTGTTGAGCACAACGCGACCTTTTGGTTTGACTTCTTTTCACGTCTGGCTTGTGATTCAATCGTTGCTTTATTATCCAGGTGACTTGAGGGGCAAAAGGAAAGACGCCGGTCAGCCGCTCAGGATTGTAGTTGGATCAGGTTGCCACGGGCGCAGGAACTCGTTTTTACTGCAGCATCAACGCGGCGGTTCCGGCGCCACTCTGTCGGGTGAAGAGACGCGCGAGTAGATCTGAAATACTCAGATTAGCGTCATTCTTCATTCTCCTGGTGCCAGGTTTGACCTTCGCCAGATCCTTTTGGTTGCTGTCCTGCGATTGGCTGATCACATGCACTGTTGTAAACAAACATTGTGTTGTTGCCATGCGCGCTCTATAGAGTGTGCTCAGTCCTTTTAAGTGTAATTGTGTCATTCTGACAGAAGGCAGCTAAAACTGGTGCATCTTGCCCCGGCTCATTATGGATAATCGATGGGCTGACTGTCACCTGGCGTTCCTGTGGGATTCGCAGCATTACCCAGGTGTCTTTGCACCTCCTGCCTCCTCCTCAAGCTCCACACGTCTACTTCCTGTCCCCACATACAGTATGGTCCGACGTGTTGCTGTGTTCCGTCTGCAACACCTCTCCTTTCCTGCTCCGTTCTCTGTAATTTTGGTGATTAACCGTTCACCGCCGCTCATTTGCGGGGAAGCGACTGCCGTGGCGTGACAGCGCGCTAACGGCGCGGCGCTCTCGTTCGCCTGTCACACCTTGCAGCGGCGTGTTAAGGTTGACATGGGTGGCGGCGCCGCTCAGCGCTCTGGTTGGCTGAGCCCATCTGTCGCTCAAAGCGGCGACCTGTGCTCCCGGTCCTCAGCCGGCTGTAACGGCACCTGACAGCAGTTTAAAAAAAAAAAAGATCCGTCTGTTGGTCTTTGGCCCAATTGAATTACAAGCGGCGCCGTGTTCGGCTTTTTAACGGCTGATTTGAGTCACACGCCGGCACAGCGCTGCCACAGATGTGCGCTAACATCGCTATTTCACCCCTCCGCTCCCCGAAACGAGATGATATTGTCCGCCGCTTCATATGATCCTCATTTCGATAGACCTTTGATCGAGTTCCGTTTAGATTTAGTGTCTTAATATGCCGCCGAGGCTTTTGTTTTCATCGCGCCGTTTCTGCGCTTGCCGTGAATTATTTGCTTCGCGGGACGTCTCTTCTGCATCGCTCTCCTCTGCGGCGCCTCACATCTGTTGTCATTTCATTACAGGCATTTATTTGACACCGTGCGCACGCTAAGGTGCTCCGGAAAAATCGCTCCACTGTTGTCGCACACCTGCGTGGAGGGAAGCTGGCAGAGAATGGCCATATTTACCACATCCTGCAGTTATTAGTTAGTGTTGTTAGTTGTGTTATTGCATAAGGGACACCGAAGCCTGATGCTATTACCGGTTGGAGGGGCTGGTTGGAGCGGGCCGGTGTGTGCTCAGTGAGTACAGTGCGTTCATTCAGTTGCCCCCAGCGATCAAACAGGAGCTGCATTTGAATGACTTTTTCCCTCCTCTCAAAGCCGCTGTGACAGGTTGCTACTTGTTAGACCTGACGCTGCCTGCCGCCTTCGCACTGTTTTGACTGACTGGCAGCGTTTCTCTTTCTTTTTTCATTTGTCTTCCCGTCCGTCTCTTCCGCTTGCTTACCTTATTGCCTGCTGACCCACTTCTACGTCTGTCGGATTGCTCCGCTTGAACGTAGCGGAAATGTACATTCTCGAAAGGAGCCCGAACGTCACGCGCTTGGCTGTCGGAGGGCTGTTTTGTGTTGCTGCATTTTCTCAGAGAATTGCAACTTCTGTCCATTATAACTTACAGCTTTATTTCTGGTTTTATGGTGATGGGCCAGTATAGGAGGCAGCCTTAGCTTAAAATGACCTATTGATTTACCCTAAGACTGGTCAGGGATCAATAATCAAGTGATAATCAGACGTGAATGTTTATTGAAAACAGTAGTGATATCGTTCCTGCTAACATGCTGCATCATGTTTTTAAGGAAAAAAGCTAATTGTGTCATGCTAGCCAGCTAGTTCTGGGAGCCACAGGCTTTCTTCGACTTTGATAGAACAGCAGAAAGAACGCTGGCACCTTCTCTCTTGCTAGTTCCAGCATGTCAGCTGTATGATCAGCAGCACGACCTGGCAGCCGAAGAGACAACAGAAGTTCTAGTTTATCACAGACCCGTCTGTGTTCGAAGCAGAACCCTGAACTTTGTAGCGCACTCTGCTTCTCTCCGCCTGCTTCTCTCCGTCCACACCTTTGTCCATCCGTCACTGTCTGCCCGTATCTGTCTGCCTGTCACTGCGTTTGTCTAAGAAAAGAATCCACCCACGGTTGTCTGGCTTCGATCTGCAGGCTAATCTCTTTCCATCCTACTACCGTGTGTTCCAGTGGGTACCCTCTGTGTTACACCGGCCTGGAACTGCTGATTACTGGACACAGCCGCTGCTGGTCTCTATGTGTACGTGAAGGACTATATGTCTGGGTTTTTTTTCTTATTTTCAGTCTACAAGTTGAATTCCCGGGAATGCAGCAGGGATGTTTGAATGTGTGTCTCCCCTCGGCCGACAGTAATGAAACCAGTGGCGCTGTTGGCATGAACGGGGCCATGCTATTAACCTCCCCGCCAGCCGGGCCCGTCTCACCCCGTCTGTCTGTCTCGTCGGCCTAATGACACACTCGCCCTCTCTCTCACAGCCCTGTCCTGCCTAATCAGATTCCCATTGAAGGGAAAAAGTATATTCTGCATTGTCCAATCATCTCTATTCAGACAGTCAAAAAGCTGATGCCGCCGCCGAGAGGAAACTTTTTTTCACACTCCCACTCAAAGAAGCCACTCTTCAAAACCGTTTCAGATGTATTAATCTCCTCTTGCCCTCTGCAGCCGGATCACCTTCCGCTCTGTTTTACGCCAGCCTTTATTTCCAGCTAGGCTTTCATAAGTGGGTTCCCTCACTCATAACGTTCACTGTAAAACTCCAGAAGGATGGCAGCGCGGCGCTGGAATCTTTATGGCTCCCGATATAAATCACAGAGACGCAGAGCGAGAGTGTTTTAGGAAGGAAGATTTGAAACAGAGGCCCGAATGTAATTTTGTTTGTCTGACAGGGGGGGTTTGTTATTTGTCAGCTTGTATTTTTACATGATGTTCGAGAAAAAAAATGTTTATTATATTAGTCTTACTAAAAAATGGCTTGGAAATGCATAAATTACGTTATTAAATGGCAGACTCAACTGTCTGTGGACAGTCGGATCCAAAAAGGCTCTTTAGCTGCCTGGTCCACATCAAATTAAACACAGCAGAAGAAGAAGATGCTGGATAAGACAACAAGAGGAAGGAAAGTCCACAGCCGACTTGTTTATGCTGCGCTAGGTAACACGAGCGCTAACACGCTACCGTTTAAATTCTAGCCGGCTCGTTTCTTGACAGGGCCGCCAGAAAACATGCTGCCAGGAGAACCACGATCACACGATCAATAAATTGATTTCCTTCCTGTGCTTATGCATTGATTCAAGTACAGTATTCCTCTAAATGTCCCGGTGGAGCTATAACCATAACTCAACGTAAGCGTGCACATAAACACGGCTGTGAGGAACACAAACGCCACATGACGGAGGTAAAATCTGTCATATCAATCTGCACGCGGCGGTTATAAAATGTTATTTAATAGCCCGCTCTTGGCACGCGTGACGCGCGCGTGTGTGAGAAGGAGAGATTCCCAGCTTCCACTGGAAACCCTGAGGAGCGACGGAACACCTGGTGCCGTCTGTAGTCATAACAAACAACACGGAGGGATTTGGGCTGTGTTTGTATTGCTGCCAGCCTGTTACACTTGTTCCCCGTCCGCCTTCTCATCTCACAGCAGCACCAGTTATATGCTCTTTTTTGAGCCGCACTTCCTGGAATGGCCCTGGCTCGTCCACACTCGTCCTCAGACTGTGAGGGCGCAGCGGTGATATTCAGCTCGCCTTATTCTGTTTGTGTTGGGAGATCCTGATGATGGAGGTGATGCCTTTGAGGCCGCATCGTGCTTACTCACGCGGGCCCAGAGCTCACTCCCAGCGAGCTCGTCACTGTGACCGTGTGTTGTGTCTGCGTCCTTCTTCGCTTCGCTGGTGCCGTTTTTACGTCGGCCTCCCGCCGAGCACGTCAGAACGAAAACCTACATCCTTTAGGGACCTGCGAGTAAAGCTGACATCATGTTTGCTCCGTTCATTTAAAGGCTTATTCACATACGCAACGCTGTCGTGGAATTATGTGTCGGGATGGTTTGTCCCACTTAATCCGGTTGGTCTTTTCCCAGGTGGCGCCTTACGGCCAGCAGGGGATGGGAGGTTACAGCCAGCAGACGGGCCAGCAGGGACCGCCTACGTACTTCAGTCCTCCGCAGCAGACCCCTCAAGGCCCGGCCCAGAGCCCCTACCTGCAGCCCCGCCCGCCGCCGCAGCAGGTACGAGCGAACGCAGGCTGGTCACCAGTCAGCTTCCTGACCAGCAGACGGCTCAACAGCTCCTTTGTTGTCCTAAGTCAGGTGGTAAACACCAGCGCTGCCTGCAGATCCAGGAATTTTTACCCGTTTGATGGCAGCTTGTGACAGCTCTGTTTTGTCGGCGCCCGGTCCTTGAAAAACGGTCGAGTGGTTTTCCTCGACTGTCAAGCGTTTTATTATGTTTTTCATTGAGTTGTGAATAAATACATCAGTTCCACCAGATACATGACACACATCAAACATAACTCGGAGAATAAAATCGGAAATATCAGCAGGAAAGGGATTTCATCCAAATCCTTTTTCATGGGTCGTATTTTAATATTTTAGCGGTACCGGGATTGGAGAGATCATCTTAAGGGATAAGATGAGTATGCGTGTGTGTGTGTGTGTGTGTGTGTGTGTGTGTGTGTGAAGCGTACGGCTCATATTATTCTCCTGCATTATTTATGTGAGATATTTTAGAGAGATCTGAGTCGCTGTGTTTCTCTATGTTGTGTCCTGTTACACACACACACACACACACACACACACATTTTACAAAAGGATATTTGGACATAAAGCACTCTCACAAATTGGAAAGTGATAGGACCGAAACATTATCTGCTCACACAAACACATTTGCGTGAATCAATGCTTCAACATTTATGGATTTCAGCTCGATCTGCCAAGTTTCCTCACGGCGCTCATGTTTTTTTCCGTTGGAAGCCTCGGCATCGCGCAGTTGTTTTTGAGCGGAGCGAAGGCTACCCATGTGTTTCCCATCCACTCTCCAGCCGGGGAGATCTGTTAGCCTGCGTGGAGTATCTGGCTCGCGGCCCTGCCCTGGATCTGGACAGAACAGAGCGCGAGTGGGAAGAGAACGGGAAGACGGGGAGGTAACCGTCAGACACGGCAGGGTGGAAAAGTACAGTCGGAAGCAGAAAACAAGGAGAAAGTAGAGTGGAACGGGGAAAGGCGTTGTGTAAGGCTCACATCGGGGCCTGCTTTATTCCAACATTAGACCGTAGCCAAGTTTGCTTTTCATGGCGCGGCGGCGCCACGTGTGGACGTCTGATGTCACTGAATTAAAATGCTGTTGCGTAGCTCCGATACTGACGCAGACATTTGACATCGTTCACACCATATCAGGGCTGCAACCCGTTATCTCTAAGTCCTTCCATCAGTCTTTTATCCTTTGCTTTTTAAACGTCACAAAATAGTGAGCAAAAATGTAAACAGCTGCTACTAGCGTAGCTAACCAGTCCGATATTTCTTCATCATTAATGGCGACGCGGCGTGGGCCAGCTGCAACCCTCAAATCCTGACACGGTAATGCTTTAATGGTAAATCATCCCTACAAACGCACCCACAACAGGTCAGAGCACCAGAGGACAGCAGCCTCTTCTAGCGCCGCCCCCCCCCCCCCCCCCGAGAGGCCGGCGCCGCAGGCATCCGCGCGTACTTAGCATCTGTAGCGGTTGTCATTTGGCAGCGGCACTTTTGGGCTCGGTCCAAGCGGTTTAAACTCCAATTTAACGTCGTACAGTTAACAGCCGAGAATATTGAGCTCAACAAGACAGTCTTGCTAAAAAGGGTTCGTGGGCACAAAAGCAGCCTGTCAGAATTGGAGTTTTGCTTTTTTGGCTTTGTCCTTTTTCAGTGTGATTGAAGGTTCCAGCCGGCGTTGCTCTCGTCTTGCACTTAGTGCCGCATTTGCTCTCCTTTCCTCTCTTGAGGAAACATGATAGCTCACGCGTTCGTATCGCTGGGTGGATGGATCCCAGACGCCTCGCACGCCCAGGTGATCCTGATGGGGCCGTCTGATTGGCTTCAGCCCCGTCTCACCTGTGCTGAAGTGTGTGGTGGCGGTTGTCATGCCGACCGCTGTAGCCACCGAGGAGCTCGTTTCACACTTGCCGCGCAAGTTCACGCTCCAATCAGCACACGCTTGTTAACCGAGCGGCACGAGCAGCCGAATGCATCACATCCCGCATCCTGCTGTCTTTCACTTTCATCTGGAAGCCCTATAGGTTCCACGTACGCGGCGTTTCATGTTCCAGCAAAGCAGCAGGCATCGAACCAATTTCTCCCGGTTCCTGTCTGCTCACAATGAAATACATAAATGACTCCCCTATTTCCATCCCCTAATAAGCTTCCAGCTCCCATACATTCACTTTATGTTTCTGCATTTATTTGTTCCATGTGGGAAATGAGCTTTAACAAGGAGGCCGGTCATGATTGAGGGAGGAGAGTTAAAGGACGATCTCCCAACCAGCAGAGCCGTAGCTGGACTTGGACATCGTGGATGTAGGAATGATGTGTAAATGGACATTAAAAGTCCAGAGGGACAGGCTCATAGGCGTCTTTTAGGGAGACGTTGGTCTTTTCCGTGGTTTTTATTTTGTTTAAGCATTTTTCTTCAACAGGTTGTGGTTAAAATCAGGCTGATTTTAAACTGCAAAGGAATGAAACTGCAAGTCACTGCTGCAGTGCTGCTTTGCTGTTTAGACCTGGAAGTTTTAGTGAGTGTTTGTGTGTGTGTGTGTGTGTGTGTGTGTTAGTCATCAGTGTGTGCTATAGCAATTCCGAGCTGTGAAAAGGTCAAACGCTGACCTTTGCCTCTGATTCGGGGCTGAAACGAGACATGATGCGATCCGCAGAGAGCGGCTTACGTGCGCGCCAGCACGCGCGAGCACCGTCTCACGGCCGATTAGGATGTCACAGAGGCTTCGACCCCCGTTTTTTGACCTTGCATTAGTCTGAGAAAGCCAAGCTGGAAAGTTCTTTATTCTGTTCTTCCGGCGTTCTCGGCAGTTCCTTCCCACTACTCCACTCCCATTAACCCCAGCCGGAGGACATCCTCCAGCTGATGGAACCATTCCAGCTGTCTCTGACACACAAGTTGCTCTGCAGCTGACCACTATTAGCTGGTTTTGTAACAAATCGAAGCAGGAACGCGTCTTTCTTTTAGACTGTTGCACTGCTGTGACCTCATCTGATTGCAGGGAGCAGCGCCGGCTAAAAAGACTTCCAAGACTCGGAGGAAATATATAAATAAGTGCGGTGCGTAATTTCCCATCAGTGAAGAAAAAGGGTTTGAAAAACATCAGGGTCTGTTGGTGCGCTTGCTCCTTCGGAACAGATCTTTTTTAATGGATGATGTTGATGGTGAATACCAAATCTCAGAGATGCCTGACAAATACTAAAAACAACAAGAGCGCTTTAATTTTATGGCTTTGGAGAATTTATTTCAATGGCATAAAGTCTTTTCTTTATTGGGGGTGTAAATTGGAGGAGAGGCCTCGTGCTGTCGCACCATCATTTTGATTCATGCTTAGAGAGCAGTAACGTGGACCGTGCGGAGCGTCTACATGTTAGCGCTGGTATGAGATGGAAGTCATTCCTTGTGACATTTATTCCACTCTGTAAAACTCCCCTATCTGTTCTCCTGTGTGAGACCGATCCCACCAGTCATTTCCTCTATTGGCCTGAACTATTTCCTCTTCCTGTTTGAGAGGAGGCTCAGGGGATCGGCCCCGTGTTGATGAGGAACTCTCAGACTGCCTTTACACATCCCACATGAAATCCAGCTTGCTTTATTGGTTCAGGGTTTCCTCAGCAAGGCTCCTGAGCTGCTCATCGACGTGTTTTACCCACAGAAATTCGTTTTTGAAAGCCATGCAGGGAAGAAATTGGACCTGAAGTTTTCAAATCATGATGAAAATCTGTCAGCAGACAGTTAGCAAGTATTCTTTATTATTCTGGTCTGTCCCTATTTGGACAGTTCTTCATAGCAGTTGGGATAGTTTGATTCAATTCAAGGATTCAATTTCCCTACGGGGATGAATAAAGTACATCTTGAATTTGTTAATTGCAGGTTGGTGCAGTTGTTGCACTGTTGCCCCATAACAACCAGGTTTGGATTGGTTCAGCCCTTCCTTGGGGTTTCCTCCCACACTCCAAAGATCCACTGGAGATTGTAAATCACCCCTTTTTGAATGGCCCTTGTCTGCATCGGACCCCGAACTTGCTCCCAGTACCACAGACCTCACCCACATAAAACAACAGCGTGGCGGAGCGGCGGTTAGCATAGCAAAGAGGATTCGGAGTCTTTCTAGGTGGAGTTTGCAGGTTGTGTGGATGAAGGTTGTCTTCTCTCACAATCCCAAAATATGCACATGAGCTAGATTGGGGACTCAAAATTGCCCCTAGGAGTGTGTGTGTGTGTGTGTGTGTGTGTGTGTGTGTGTGTGTGTGTGTGCGTGTGTGCGTGTGTGTGTGTGTGATTGACTGGCAACCTCCTGCTCAGTGACTGCTGGTATAGGCTGCAACACCTCTGTGACCCTAATTAGGAATAAGTGGTGGTTAAGAGAGGATGGATGGATGGATGGATGGATGGATGGATGGATGGATGGATGGATGGATGGATGGATGGAGGGACATTGTAATTATTTTAGGCCTCGGGTCGTTTACCTTTCATTGCTAGCAGTGTGTCATTTCCTCTGTCAACCCCCACCTGACTCCAACAGTAGGCCCTTTCCCCCCGCCCCCGCTTTTAATCACACCAGGTTAATTAAAAGGCCATCGGTCCTTTCTTTGGCCTTGCAGCCGTGCCCCCCCCCCCCCCCCAAGTACACACACACACACACACACACAAAATTGTGGCCTGTCACTGGTCGTGACAAGGTTGAGGGACGATGGGGGGACAAGGAGAAATAAAAAAATTATGTTAAGCAGGGGTGCGGGTGCCCCCTCACACACTCATGGGGGCGGTGTGCATTTGCGCGGGTGCCCAAAGTTCAATGTCATTAATTGGTCACTATTTGAATATTCAGTGAAAGAGTAAGAGAATAAGTGAAGAACTCTGTTAATTAACAGGATAATAAAAGTGCTGCTGGCTGGAAAAGGGAGGGAGGGTGGGATGGACGGAGGACAGGCTGTGGAAATGGAGGGCATATGGTGGGAGAAAGATGAGGGGAGAGAGAGAGAGACAGAGAGAGGGAGAGGGAGGGAGAGAGGGGCTGGGTGCGTGGTGATAAGAGGAGAGAGAACCCGTCCGTGGGTAAAGGTCTGGCAGCGGTAATTTGCGGAGAGCCGCGTTAATTGTCATAACCTTTTAAATGGCAGAGTTTATCAGAGTCCTCTAAATGTCCCTGTGTATCGCCACGGCAACCCAGGGCCTGCTGCACCCTGATTGGCCACAGCTGAGGAACACTTAAGCTTGATGAGTTTTCTGGCAAAAACTTGGTGATAAAATTATAATATGCACTGTACAGTGTGTGTGTGTGTGTGTGTGTGTGTGTGTGTGTGTGTGTATAAATGGTGTATATGTTGGTTTGAACACTTGATCCACGTTAGTGTGCTTTTTACCTCCACATTGACTGACACTCACTAATTGCTCGACTAAAATCCGCCACGGTTCCGTTTTTTTTTTCTTCCCCTTTCGTTTTTTTGATTTATGTTTGTTTTTCAACAGCCGAGCCGCAATTCAAATGCAAATGAACAAGAAGGAGAGAGGTGTTTTTGGAACAGTTAGGACAATCATAATGGCTCCGGAAAAAAAAGAAAAAAAAAGGGGGTCGGTAGTTAGCAGCACAGCACCCTGGGGGCCTCATTTAGCTGCCATTTGTTAGGAAATGCCGCTACATTTGTTCCTGGATACAGACTTCACAGACGGAAAGAAAGAGACAACAGCAGAAGAAGAAAAAAACAAATGCCACAATCGCCAACACGCCGCTATTGTTCCTCAGCGCTTTAGCGAAAAGTCATGTGGGTGTACACCAGTTTGCGCCGATGTCCTCTTTAACCGGGAGCCAAAGCGGCGGAGAATGAATGGGCGGATGGAGGTGGCGTTGACATGCAAACAACGTGTGAAGTGGAGATGCTACAAAGGCCAGGCTGCTATTTGATTAGTCTGTGCGCAGAAAGGAAAAGAAAAGCCAGCTAACGTTGCTAGCTGCTGCCGCCACCACTGTCCTCTAATGAAGGGCCACCGCACATACAGCCAGTTTGTCCATATGTATGTTTTTACACAAGTAAGCTAGGACGCCTTCGCTGCTGCGCATGCAAAACCTACGTGTGTGTGTGTTTGTTTGCATGCACGTCTTATTTCACCGCTCTGCTCTGCTCTTGTAGTCACTTTTGCTAAAGGTCAGGGGGGGGTTGCTGCGATAGAATCCATTCTGAAAGCACTAGAACAGGTTTCACAACAAATGAGCCCATTAAATAGGCGTGACACCCACACACACACACACACACACACACTTATACAGAGAGCACACTCAAAGAGGCACAAACGCAGATTTCCTTGATTTTCCAGTATTGGCATTCACACGCACACACACACATTCGCCCACAGGAGGCATTTACATTGTAATGGTCACCTTTGCTGTGATGGTAATAACAGGTTGTACCTGGGATAAATGCCCATCATTTACATAGATTCTAACCAACATGCTCTTTAAAAGGCAGCAGCTAGAGACACGGCAGGGCCGCTCAATCATAGTTCCAGCCTTACCTAGTGTGATATATATTTAGAACACACACACAGTGAGCAGAAAGTGTGTTAATATTCTGAAAGTGTCAGGAAGCAAAGTTACCAATCGGATTAGCGTCCATTTGTCACATGTTCCAGGTCACGATGTAGCTCAGTGTGTCTGTCCGTTGTTGCTCTCAGAGAGCTCCACATTGGTGAATACGCCTACGCGGGTGTGTGTTTAGGTGTGGATGCCCCCCACCCCCCACCCCTCCCCGCCGGGAGATGGGTCGTGAGTGTTACAGGACGTAGCATCCGCACGTGAGCGATGTGGCCGACCCTTCAATCACAGTGTGTTTATCCTGTCATTCCGTCCTTGGGCTAATGTATGAGGGGTGGTGTCCATGATGTGTGTGGTTAGATAGTAATGGGGGGTGGGGTCTCTCTCTCTCTCCCCCCTAAAGACTCCCAATTAAGCTTAATTTTTAATGAATATTAATGGCATTAGTGTCAGATTTAAGGGCGATGTGCATCTGCCAAGGTGCTGGAGAAAAAGAAGTGGGGGTTGACTAATTCATTTGGTAATCAGGAGGAGAATGGCTGGAGACAGGGTGACGTGGGGGGGGGTGGCTTTGATGAAGAGGAAAAGGGTGGGGAGAGGCACGAAGACGAGGCCGCGGCAGGAAAGAGGAAGCGTGATTGATTAAACGGAAGAGAGAGGGGATGGAGTGTGTGAGAGGACAGACGAGGAAGTGGAGCGATGCGACACTGGGGGGGGGGGGCAGATGAGGCTGGAGTGCAGGTTTAAATGAGATGAAGCAAAGAAAGAACTTGATTGATATGTGCAGACGTGCGCTGGGTTTCCTCAAAGGTGACCAAGAGAGACGCTCTCAGCAGGAGGGAGCGGAGGTTCCTTTCTGCCCCGTTGGGTGGCGTCAACATGTGCTCGTGGGCTGTCGCCCCCCCATCCGGGTTTTGTTTGTCACGGCAAGCCAACTCATACTCATCCCCCCCCCCCTCAAAGGCGGCGTGAAAACCCAACACAAACACCGGGTGTTGAAGGAACCAACGTCTGGGATCGCTCGTGTCCGAGCTTCTGTTGGACCCAGAGTTCTGTGACCTCTATTGTTCAATAGCGCAACCTGACCTCTGACCTCTTCCTTAAAAGGACGGGAATTCCTCCTCAGGGATTAATAAAAGCGACGCGCTGCCACAATGCCCCAAAAGCAATTAAATGACACAAGAACGCACACGCGTTCCAAACAATGGCGGGCGCGTGACAGCTTGGGAATATTTCCCTGGTTCTGACTGACTCCACATTAACGCGGCGCTGCGATATTGATTTACGTCCGCACAAAGCCTCTTCGGCACTATATATTACACCACATTCAGCAGTCATCTATTCAATCAAATCTAATATTACACTGCCTTTCCACACAGCTGTCTAATAGCATTTAACTCACAGTTTGATTCCCGCGTTCCCTCATGTACATCAAACGCTTGCCTTCAATATCCTTCATTCCTGTCTACACTGCCGGGATGAAGTCTTTTCAAAAGCACGCGGGATGAACGAGCGCGCCTGTATGTGTGTGTGTTTGTGTGTGTGTGTGTGTGTGTGAAGACGGGATTAGTTGTGGCCTAAGGCTTAAGGTATGGTGTGGAGTGTATTTTAGAAGCTTCTAAATTAGCTAGGAAATGGGATTTTGAGACAATGGACTGGAAAAAAACCCTCAAATGAAAGAAGCTCTCTCCTTGGCTTGTTCGCTCCCTTTCATACATTTTCTTTTTCTGTTTTTTTGCCACTCCTCCCTCACCCTCCTCTCTTTTCTCCCTCTCTATCACTTTTGCATGTCGTGCCCCCCCCAGCTGCTTCTCTCACCCTCCCCATCCAGACTTCAGTTGACACTGATGATGTAAGAACATGAGTGTAAACACTAGTATGAGGCTAACCTCACTTTGACCCACTTAAATCGGGATTCCCTAGAGTACACACACGCACGCAAACACACACGCGCGCACACTCACACCCGCACGCTACACTCTCATATGCCTGAGTAAATATTGGAGTTTGGTCAGCAGTCACTCTTATTTCACCATGTGACCGACTACCTCTCCATGTGTGACTGGAAGCATGCACATACGTGCGCGCTCACCATCAGTAAAGGAGCACGTCTCCTCTTACACAGACCTCTTTTTTTTGACATAAGTGTAGGGGAGAATTTGCATCTAAAGAGGGAGAGTATATCCGGAACATTCATATTAGCATGCTAATGCGCCTGTGCCACTCTGCATTCACTTTGTGCGCTCTGCCACGTTCACGTCGTCCCTCTGTGAATTTCCCATCCTGCGTCGACGCTTTGTGACGCCGGGATTTGTCGTACAGATGCTCGCATTTGTGGACCTCTCCAATTCCAGGTCCACTTTTATTCCCCTAGAGGAGGAAATGAAATGGAAATATATGTAAGAGGAGATGCGCAGCCAAGCACGTTTGCCTATAGAACAGCAATTTTTAGGGAACCTTCCATCTCTCTTTATGTACATTTACACTTTGTGCCAAAGCTTAATAATGAATTGCGTCTTTCGCACGAGATCAGCGGCTGGTAATGTGTATAAATATGCATTTTCTCCTGCCTGATGTCTCGGAGTTGATGATGCTGCAGTGTCATGGAAACAAGGCTTACCATGTAATAAATGCCAGTTAAATGACTCGCACCCCGGCTCCCATTGATTAACAAGCACGACACACTTGCAATCTTCTATTCTTCACGTGTCACCGTGCAACCGTGAAAGATGACGAGGAGGGTTTTTCAGCGCGGCTGCAGCCATCTTCTTATCTCCATCGCCATTAACGACGGAGCCGAGCAGCTACCAATTATCAGTGCAGTCAACAAGATCCTGATGATGCATCACTGACATTGCAACAGTTCTGTCCCACGATGGATCGATAATAAAGGCAGCCTGTGCCGTGGACCGAAACCCTCTCACAGCGTTTGCTCAAAGGCGCCGGCGCAGACACGTCTGAGCTCGATCAAACGCTGCAGCGTGCTCAAGGACCTTGTTAAACCAGCCTTTAAGTGTAGTGTCATTACATTTAATGGACGTATTTTAGTCTTTACCTACTGTTTGCTAAACAGCTAAAGGCCGGGCTTATTGGATGCACATTTCCTGCCCATTAAAGGCTCCAATAATAGATCAGTTTCACCTTTTATATTTCTAGCTGCAAGGCTAATATTCCGCTGTAAACTTTTATCTCCCTGTTGACAGGAGGATCGGCTGCCAACGACAGTCTGCTCACACAACAGATTAGAGATCAAACTGTGGGGGACAAAAATTGGTTTTCGATAGCGGGAATCGGAACGCGGCTGTAAGCGCAGCCGCACGGCGCCTCATCTGCGCTCTGTATGTCGCGTGTGATCCTCCCGCCGATCAGTTATCGCTAATCCTTCCACTCAGAGCTCTTTAACAAGTTGCTATTGTGTCGCCAACGCTTAACACGGCGGAGGAACGACCTCCGTGGCGAATGAAAGGAAGAGAGAGAGGGAAGGATGGAGAGATACAGGGAGAGGGAGAGGGCTACACCTCTGACAATGGGGAGAAAATTGGTTTACACTAGATAGGCTTGTGATTACAGAGGGAAGGAAAATGACTCAGATTAAACAATAGAACCGAGTGTGTGTGTGTGTGTGTGTGTGTGTGTGCCGGAGTGTATTTATGCATTCATGTGTGTGTTTCAGGGATTAGTGGGCGGTTAGGCTGGGATTTGGTTGAAATGAGTTGGTGAGTGCAGCATTCTGCTGGGTGTGGGCTCGGATGTCTGCGCATCCTGTATGGCGTCACACGTGGATGTCGTTCACGTGTGCGTGCACGCTCATCGATTACCGACACGCTGGGACATTTGTCTTAACAGACGCGTGTTGCAGCCAGAACCGGCTTGTAAAGACACAAATGCTATAGTTCTGTCATATTTATTCGGTTTTTAAATCATATTAATATATTGTGATGTTTCTTGTCTCGTCTAGGAGGCCCAGCAGGACGCGTACACAGCCCGGGGTCATGGCCCAGGGAATTCTGGGAAGGCCAACGTCGAGGACGGTGTCTCCCACGACCGCCCCTCCAGTTTGCCAGTGAGTGACCTCAACTACCTCCACACCTGCCTCTCTGTTGTCCCCGTGGGGCATCATGGGACGGTGTATTTCACCGCCCATTTAAGACGTATATGTGTCGGCGGTTTGACCGGCCAAAGTCCGGTGCTCTCACACCTCTCTCCAACCACTGAGTGGAGGATCCGGGCTGACGGATAAAGGTGTGGGCTACCACAAGTTCCTTTTGTTAATTTTTGTCCAAACAAATCAATTTTGCCTCTCTGTCGCCGCTTCCCTCGCAGCTCCTCTGCACTTTTAAGAATAGAATAAATAGACATTTGCAAATGGAGGCAAACTGCTGGAGGTGCGCGCGGCTTAATTTACCAGATATTTTGGAAAAGCCTCGGGAGTGTGTGGAGAAAACTGCAAGAGAAGCTAAATTAAGTGTAAGAAGTCTAATTAAGCCGTTATATTTTCCATAAACTGATACGTTTAAAGTCTGCGGCGAGTGGCCGCGCCGCGGTCCTTGAATGCACGCCGGCGCTCGCGTCTGATTTATCTGTCAGTCCCCCATACACCCATCTCTTCCTCTGTTTTTCCTCCCTCCATAACATTCTAGCAGTATGTCATCTGCTTTATCTCGGCATTTCTGCTTTTTCTCTTACATTTTCATTCTCCCACACGCTTTTCCCCCTCCTCCCTTATCCTCTCTGTCAGTCTTTCTCTCTAAAGTAGCATCATAAAAGCTCCCCCCCCCCCCCTTGCCTAAATGAAAAATGGCCTTGATGCATTAGTATGTGAATGCAGAGAGCAAGGCGAAAGGCGCGGCGCCTTTGCACGGCCCTTCTGTCTGAAGCGGCGCCGCTATCGCCCCGCTTCCCTCGCCACTTTAATCCCTGCATTTTACCCCTTGGGTCCTCTGCGTGTTTTCATATCCCATCCAAAACACGTGGCTTTGCCGAGATCCTAATCAGCGCCGGGTTTTGATGAGCGGGAGAAACACACAGAGAGGGTGAGATGGATAGATAGAAGGGAGGGAGGGAAAAAAGAGGAAAGGACAGAGAAATTACACTACATTTGCCAGGCTCCTTCAGCAAGCTGTCACAGCAGAGATGTAACCGCCCCCCCCCCCCCCCACCTTCTCTTTTTTTTCCACTCTCTCGCCAGTGTTTGATGTCAGATCTAAAGCTGCTGTCATCTTTTTTTTCCTCCCTCTTTCTCTCTGTCAGGAGGGAGGGAGCACGGGTCGGCAGAGTGTCATGTTGTTTTGGGATGAGTCTGCTGTGTGATGTGGCGGCATTTTTGAAGGCAGACCAAAGGGAAAAAGCGCTTATCACAAATTCAAGTCATAGTGTCCTGCGGCTTTTTTTAAATGTAATGTTTTGCAGATACTGTTTTGCTTTTCTTTTTCTCTCTTCCATATCAGTCTGAATTAAAAATTGAGGACGTAAGTTGGGGACACAAGCTAGTCGATAGCATTGTTTCTGCTCTCCATCCCATTTCTATGCAGTGATTTGGTGTCTGTCGGTATGTCAAGATTTTTTCACCTTACTATTAAATGAATTTCCACTGAATAGGTGAGACTTCAACCTTCAGCTTTATTGTTTGTCATCTACGGAGATCAAAAACCTCATCTCCTGATCCACCACCTCCCTTTTTTCAGGGTATTATTTTAAACTTTTGTGCTAGTTACAGTCTGATTCTAACAATTCTAAAAAGTTTGAACTGTATTCTCAGGCTCTTTAGATCGGTTCTGATCTTGCTCAGCCTGTTCTGGTTCCACCCAACAGTGCTGTCAGCAGCCACTGCAAAGATCCTCTAACGAGAAGATGAACCACTCAGTGGTGAAACGCTAACGAGTGAAATTAGCAGCTCTGCAGTTGGGTCACTGCGGAAATGGATGAAGTGAACCTCATAGTTCTTGTGTGTGTGAAGGTGTACTTTTGTTACTGGCCAAAAAAGAAATGTCACACAGAGAAGAGGCAGAAAAAAGAGTGATTCGTTTTTGACAATGATGTTAATTTCCTCCTGACGGGTGCAGTTCTTAGAAAGGTGAAAGTCATGTCGGTTCCTTGATGCTGACTTTTTTGGACAGCCCCCCAGGGAAAGTACATGATCCCATGTGCAGCAAATCCCTGTGACCTCTGTATGACCTTGCACTTTTAGCACAGTAATGTTTCTGACAGTTTAAAAAAAAAACAGTGGATGTAATTACTCAAGACATGAAGCTGGATGTCAGCAAAGCTACTTCCCACAGTTGGAGGTGTGAAGACGCACAAATTACCTGACAGTCCCAATTATCGGGACAGGCTCATTTCCAACATGCAGCACCTGCATGTTGAAAGTGCCCAGAGAGTCAAAACCATTTCTTAAACAAAGGTTATTTTGTTATTTGGGCCATCTAGCGTCACATTTAGGAGTAAGAGCTCTGCTTTCCCCCTCTCTTTAAGTGCTCTCCATCTTCATCTGTCCGGGCCAGTTCTCCCAGTGCCACGGTGAGCTGGGGAGTGAGGGCTTTCTTTCCAGCAACTGTGCATGTTCCCTGCTCTCTAGTGCTCAGTTGACAGGCTGCCAAACTGCCTCGCAGCCCCTCATCCTCTGGGACAGTGGAGAGGATGGCCAGCCACGTGGAAAGACAGAGAGGATGCTGGGGTAGACTGGTGAAGATGGGGGGGGGTGAAGCGATGAAGTGAAACATGGTTATCTTTTTGTCGCTTGTTCGGGGTTAGGGACATTGAATTCAGGCTATGGGTTTCTGACAGCAGGATGTCACATGTGCACACACACACACACACACACACACACACACACAGATAAAAATGTGTACCTCTCTCTGTTCTCATTTGTCCCTCTTTGACTTATTTTCCATGAGTCTAAAAATCCAGAAACACCATTTCCCCCGTCCTTGTCTCTCCCTGTCACTTCAGCGCGTCTTGCCCTCCCCAGCGTCGGGTCATGAATGATTGACAGGGCCCAGCTGGGGAGGCCTGCCTCCCTCTCCCCTCTCACATCGCTCCTTCTCATCACAGCCACACTCGCACCACCCGAGTCTCTTCTCACATGCATCCGCCCCACGCGTTGATTCACATCCTGTCCCCTCTGCAAGCCGCCCCTCGCACGTGCACGTCACCCGGGCTGTCGATACGGCGCGCGCTCATTCTGTGTATTTTATTTTAGCGTCCCGAGGCGAGCAGACGGGCCGGCTGACAGCGCCAAGTAATGTCATCCGGCAGCCTCCACATTAGCGCACACACTGTGAAGGAGAGCAGAGAAGGAAGGTGGGGGGGGGGGGGGAGTCAGAAATCTAAAAAAACAAGGGTGATGGAAAGAGGGAGGTAGGGCCTCATGGGAAGGGAAATGCGTCTCTTATCCTATATTGGTTTTTGAAATATGCAAAGGGTTACATGCTGCAGATGCAAATAGGATTATGAGAAATCGTTCGGATCACACCGACAAATACGCATGATCAGTCGCAGCGAGTGCATTTTTCATTAAAGTTCTGTGTTTGCATGCTTTGAAGTGGCTGACAGAGAGGCCCGTGAGAGGAAAGGAGGGTAGGTGGGAACGGGAGACAGGCTGGGAGATTCAGAGGCGAGATGTTCTCTGGACCCCGCAGACTATTCTTAGCACAGACAGCAGCGCTGAGAGCCACAGCGGCTCCCTGCCGCTGCGCTGAACGCATAGCTGCTCTGAGAATAGGACAGCTAATCTGTCGCCGTTCTCACACGACAAGAGCATGAATCAGACGCCGTTCTGCAGACCGCTTCTGCTTCCGGAATAAAGTGGCTAATTTATTACGGCTTTGTGCATCGCTCGTCCCGAATTTGCACGACGGTCTAGCGTTTTGGCTTCGCGCTTGCACTGCGTGTCGCACCAGTGCTCACACCTCGCTGCGTCGCTACCGCACGCGGTCTGTGTTTTCACCCCTGGCCATTTCACCAGAGTCAGATATCATGACACAGAAGTTGGAAGACTCTGCCTTCATTTAAAATGCAGACAGGGCTATTTTTCCCCCCTCTTGTAAGCTAGCCTGTTTTCATTTGCACCTCATGAATCATTTAGCACCGACACAGTTTTACGTACACGAGAAGTACTTCTTTTTTTTTGTCCAAGAGCATGTTTTTGCACAGTTTAATATTTGAAAACAACACGGACGCCGAGGCAGCAGAATGCGTCTGCAGTTAAAATAGCCCAAGGTCTTTCCACCCTTCTGCCATCAACATGAACCCTGACCCACAGAACTCTTGTGTGGCCACAGCTGAAAACAGGTCCTTAAATCCAAAAAGACACTCCTCAATGTCGTGGTCACAGCAGCGACGAAGGCAACAATTCCTTCTAAATTCAGCTAATCTGAAAACAGTGGCGCCAACAAGGGCCTGAGGGCTTGGAGGGTCTGTTTTTGTTGTTTTGGATGGTCTACCCATGCCTGACTGGGTTCTTCCCTCCAGATTTGGGTCAGGTCCATGGGCACGGTCCTCTGGCTGCTTCAGGAGGGGGTTCAACTGCCCAGGTTCAGTCGTGTGTGTGACAAAAACGGCATCTTCGTCTTCATCATCTTCATCATCGTCCCAGAGTTCTTCTTCTTCTCCTGTTGCGATTTCTCTTGCACAGCCGTAGTTTGTGCGAGAGTGCGACGTCCACCTTTGCAGAGCAATCCTCACTGGTGGGGGTTGTTCAACTAAAGTGGTAACAGTAGTGGTGGAAGAGCAGTAGTGGTGCGAATGGGGAAGGGTGGATTCTCCGTGATGGATGAGGCTGTGTTTTTGTTTTGTTTTTTTAAAATGTGACAGCAGCAAATGGCAAATAATAAAGTAACCTCTGTGTGTTCACCCCCCTGAGTCGACATGCACACACACCCCCAACAAGAGTGTGACATGGTGTGATGACTGAATAGGGGGAAATGGAGAAGAGTGAACTTGGTTAAGAAAACAGCAGGCTAGCTGCACTGGCGCCTCTCCACTAGAGGGAAAGATGGAGGAGGAGGAGGAGGAGGTGGAGGAGGAGGTGATGGAAGGAGGACTGACCGTAGAAGGAGAAAAATGCCTCCTGTCTTGTCGTTTTGCCCATTAGTGTTCCTGACTAGTGTGTTTTATCAAAGCTTAGTTCAGGTTCAGGACAGAAAAGGACACACACATACACACACACACACACACGCGCGCGCGCGCGCATCACACTGATATAGATTTATCTGACAGGCAGGATTTCCTTAAGCATAATGTGTGTGTGTGTGTGTGTGTGTGTGTGTGTGTGTGTGTGTGTGTACACAACACAAGAACATCCACATCAACACCTCCCAGAGTGTGCTCTTCGTCCCACCGCACAGCACATTGTTGTGACAGCACGCGGCGGCTGTATGAACGCCGCACCGTGGAAGTAAAAACAGGAACACGACATCGCGCGCGTTTCACCAGTTCAGCTTCTCTCTTCGAGGTGTCGCACCAGTGCAGCTCTTAAAATACGGCAACGATGGCAACTGCACTGCTCTGTGGCTCGCTCAGTTCTTTAGAGTTTGATATAACACAGAGCAATAAATAGATCTGTGCTCATGAAGTCTGATAGGCCCCTCTGGCACTGTTATAAATGCTGACTTTCTTGGACCATATTAATATTTAAATTAACGGTTAAAATGGCTTCAGATGTTATTGAGCCAATCTGCAGTGAAGATTTGAAACATCTATTTTATATTCATTAGAATGTCAGACATGGAAATGTTCTTTTGTCAAAGCAATTCTTTTTCCCGTGTGAAAGACTTTCTCTTCTTGTTAGTAATAATGCAGACAAATATTTCAAGTTAAGGCAGCTTTTCTGCAGTTCTTTTATTCCGAGTTTTTTTTTTTTTTCCTTTGGTAACTTTTATGTGCGGCTGATAAAAACGGACAACACTGTGAGACTGTGACAGGCTGTGGAATAAATGAACAAGCAAAAGTCCACATCGTTTTCCCTCCCTCCTGCCTGATCTCTCTCTTCAACATCCACCCACTGCCCTCTTTTCCCAGCTTCGGCCCCCACTGCAGGCACATGCAGTGCAGGGTGTGTTTTCTTGTCCTGCGTGTGTGTGTCCTCATTGTGGGCAAAGCTGAGATGGGAGTAATGGCCCAGGGAAGCCAGGGAGGAAATGTTTTGTTGTCCCTACAGCGCCCCCTGGCTACCCGGAGGCTAGAATTACAGAGGCCTTTTATGGTTCGGGAGCGCAACATCTCGTGTAGCTAGTTGCTATAGTGACACTGGTTCCGTGTGTGTGTGTGTGTGGGGGGGGGGGGGGGGGGGGGGGGGGGGGGGGGGGGGGGTACTCCTTGGGAGGTTTATTATGCATGATCCACTCAGTCCTGGCAGCATTACAATTAAAAATCGACTCACAAAACGTACCTGTGCTTTAGATACACACACACGTACACACACGTACACACGCACAACCCATTTCACAGCTGGATTCAAACTTCATGTTGTGTCTTTTAAAGATTAAGATAAAGTTTTTCCCTCTTATTATCTTCCAGAAGGTTTATCTGGCTGCACACTGCGCTCCCGGGCGAACACACCAGCAAGTGTGCTTTTCAAAAACACACAGACACACAAGCGCGCGCACGAGGAGTTGTTCAGATTGCAGATAGTAGTTTGGGATTGCTTCTAGTGAGTCCTTCAATATTTATAAATTAGGTTCTGACAAGGAAGGGATGGATGGATGGATGGATGGATGGATGGATGGATGGATGGATGGATGGATGGATGGATGGATGGATGGATGGATGGATGGATGGATGGATGGATGGATGGATGGATGGATGGATGGATGGATGGATGGATGGATGGATTCACATCATTATCAACGGTCTGAAGCGTTAAAACGCTTCCCTTCGTCTCTCAGACCGATGACAGAGGGAGGGCGGTAACCTGTAAATGTTCTGCAGGCACAAAATTGTTCCCGACGTCATGAGTCCTTCACCAGCTACTTCCTGCCGCTGATTATTTACCATAATCCAATCTGACATTTTTACACTGGCACCTCATGCACATTTTGTCCGCTTCATGTTATTTCAGACTTGATAAAGCTACCGAGACACAAGAGGCTTGACCCTGACCTTTAATTTTCAGAAAATGTGTGTTTTTTTCCGCTTCGTGTAGTTCAGTCCTCCCCTCTCCACGTTTCCTCACCTTGGCCTGTGCAGCATATAGTTTTGACCCCAATTTTGCCATCTCTCTCTACTCAATGTAGCCAATTTTGCGCCAGTGGCCTCGCGCTGCCATCACAGTCACTGGCTGATTGGTCTCCGTGTGACCGCTTCTTTCTAAAGAAAAGTTCCTTTTATATCCAGGATGTAGATTCAGGAATTGTTTCAAAAGGATTAGCCCTGGGATGTGGGGCGCTTTTAGATGTTTTAGCAGATATCTTGTAGGGTTACGGGCGCATTTTCAGGTCAAAGCTTGAAATGATCACAGCAGCATTGCACTTTAACCTCGATTAGGGGATCCGAGCTCCCTCTGTTGTAGTTTAGTTTGTATTCTGGCCCCGACTTTGTTGTGTGTCGCTGTTAATGGGAAGTTCTCTCTCAGTGGGCCGGGGACGTACCATCTCCATTTAGCCCTCCGCTGCTACGACTTTCTTAATTGATACAGGCTGGACCCATTTGATCCGTGATAGGATGGACGAACCGGGTGGCGACAGGATAACAAAAGAAGGAAGACCGGCCTTTGAGTCCGTGATTGCTGCTGTAATCTTCTCCCTCATGCCGGCCACTGTATTTACATTTGATATGGCGCTTGGGGCTTTATAGACACAAGCAACAAGAGTCTGGATGGGCGCCAGGGTGTCATGTGCTGAAACGCTTTGCGTTTGCGTGCCAGTTGTGTGTGTAAGTGATCTCTCCTCTCATGTAATGACCGTTCCAATGGTTTGCTAATTGCATATGTTCCAAAGCTTTTTTTCTCTCGCAGCATTGTCTGTATGCTATGTATAATGTTTCCTTTATTACTGTATGCATTTGAATGTACGCCAGCTCGTGTGAGTGGGTCTCTCAGCCAAGCAGCCTGCGTTAAACACCCGAGTCCTCCGCCATTAATGGGTAGACGAGGGGCTGGAAGAACGGAAAAAAAATAGTGTGGGAAGAGGCTAAAAGGTTTCGGCGTCTGGACAGATGAAGTGATAGTCAAAAGGCGAATAGGAGAAGAAGGAGGGAGGCGGTGGAGGAGGATTTTGGCCAGAAAGGAAGAATTCACTGGGGTGTGGAGGGGTTTTCTGCCCTGACTGATGCCTGTTGTTCAGCCCTCTTCCACTGTTTTCTGTCCTGCCAGTGTGATTACAATCAGGAGGGCTGGCAGTGGATTAATGTCAGGCTGAATAAATGATTCTGTGAGATTTGTGCTTGTTACACTTTCATACATGCATGAGCGTGTACGCAGAGACACACACTGCGAGGGTCAGTGATAGCCCATTTTCTCAGTTGCGTTGCTCTTTTGGAAGCGTACAACCATCTGTCAGTGTTGGCTACGTGATTAAACAAATCCTCCCTCCCTCTCTCTCATCCTCTCTCGCCCCCTCTTTCTCTCTTACTCTGTGTGTGTGTGTGTGTGTTTGTGTTGTTGTCTGTGTCGTTGCTGTTCAGCAACCTGTGACTTCCAAAGAGTCCTCTCTATCATTTTTCCATGAGCACTTTCACAAATGGTTCTGGGGGAGAGTTGATTGGAATCTCAGGTAGCGAGGGTGTGAGCGAGTGTGTGTCCTGTGATAGACTGGTGACCTGGGTCGGGTGTATTCCTGCCTCTTCCCCCATGAATGCTGCTGTGGGCTCCAGCGACCCATGTGACCCCCTGATTAGGAGGTTAAACAGAAAATGAAGGGATGGATTCATTATAAGCTGGAACTATTCAAAATGGGTCTTTTTTAAAATTTTGGGTCATTTTAATTGATCCTCATTACAATCTAATTGTTATTTCACCGTAGTCTGCAGTACATTTTAATTATTTCATGGTGTATACCTCCTAGGGCCTGCATTTTATTTAAAAAATGCACCCCGCCTTAAAAGAATGGTTTGAACTTTTGGGGCTGTGGAGTCACTGCTGATTTGCGTTCACGCTTCTCTCCTGCGTGGAACTCTGTCTGTACAGTCTAGCTCTCCCTCCAGCAGAACAGCTGGCCCATTGATTTATTTTACAGGCTTGTAATTATTCAAACAATGTGCAAGAAGGCATTTGAAGACAAAAGACGGGGAACTTAAAAGAGAGGGAATCCTTAGAACGCCGAGACATAAGTACTCTCTGTGCCATCAAAACAGAGTAAATATTTGTCCATGTTTGAGTAAATTCAAAAAATAAAAAGGTGTTTTTCTGTGATATTATTCTTTGCTGTGTTAGCTCAGCATTAGCATTTTGGCTAATCCACCAGCTCCCAGTATGGCAGCCGCTTAATAGCTCGTCGGTTGGTGGGGGGGGGTACCAAATATCCAGGATGAAATATCTGAAGAGAGAGGCAGAGAGAGAACGCACGTCTCTGGTTGGCCCTCTGAATTGAGTTACAGATGTTATGATTTGTCATCTTGTCTTTTTCCTCTCGTTTTTTCCGCGTCTCGTTTCCCTTTCGCCTTGGGGGCTTTGGGGGATTTTATCGTTCTTTTCTCTTTTTTTATTCTTCATTTCTTCATTTTTTTCCATTTGGGTGGTGATATTTGTCATACTGTCAAGCTGGTGGTTTAGAGCATGTGTTTGTGTGTATCCGAGCGAGTGGGGACAAGTGGCACCGAGTGTTTATGCCTTGATTTTGGTCGGCGTTGGTGGAAGAAGTGGATGTGTGGGTCAGAGTGGTTTGGCCCAGATCTCCATATTGGACTCCCAGTCTCATCAATATGCAGCACAGTGGGCGGTTTGTGTGAACTTGACTTGATTGCTTTAATTGGATGGAATACAACCCTCTCGCACATTTTAATTCTATCTTTGTGAGGACCCTTCTTGGCTTAATGCATTCCCAAGGCCCTTACCCGAACCATCACAACAAACGGGCCTGACCCTAAGCCTGACCCAAACCCAATTTTAGCATTAACCCGAAAACCAAGTCTTAACCCTTAAGCAAACTTTTGAGTTTGTGAGGACCAGAAAAAATGTCCTCACTGTGAAGGTACAAGCACACACACACACCCACATACACACACACACCCACATACATACACACACTACATACAGATATAAACAGAAGTTGGAGTTTCAGAGGTTTAAGGTCCTTTGTCATATGTAAACATTCTTATACACAAACATATACGTGTACATCCATATACATTAAGTGCACGCGGGGCAGGTTACACACATGTATCGTGTTTGTTCTTGCATGCGTGTGAAAATGATGTGGAAATCAAATTCACCTTGAAGTATCCTTCTCATATTTTTGTCTCAGTCTTTGCTTTGAACGCACTGCAGCACTCAGTTCAAAGAGAAATGCCTGTGTGCACGCACGCGTGCGTGTGTGTGTGTGTGTGTGCATGTGTGCGTTGGTGGTGTGTGTTTGCAGTGACAACATGGTTTGAGATGGGACAATCCAGAAAGTGAGAGAGAGAGGATGAGAGAGAGGGGGGGGGGGACCTGCTGCTGTTCTCTTCCACCCGCCCCCGATCCTTCCCCATCAAAGGGCAGCCAGGCCTAGAGGAGCACGTGTCCTTCACCCACAGTCCCCCACCCCCACCCCCCACCCTCAATTAAAACAGCCTGGCTCAGATGGAGCAAGGAGAGAGGGTGATAGAAGGTCAACTGAGGGAAGGAGGTGACAAAGTGGATGCGTGGATTTATGTCGAGGTCACTGTGGCACCAGTGACCTCCCACCTTCTCCTTCATGTTTGGGACACAATCAGTAGCAGGCAGGTGCAGAACCTCAGGTGATGTTCTGTTTAACGAAGGAACCGCTTGTGTCCCTCCGTCACCTAAAGAACATTGGCGGGCTGATATGGTTGTTAAGTGTGAATCTAAATTTAGACTTGAATGTCTGTGTTTTATTTTGCTGGTTAGATTTTCAGGTGTGTGGAGATGCATGGGAGGTCATGTCTACGTGTTTACTGGCAATATGATTCAAACAATGAAACAAGAGGAGGCATCACTGAGGAGCCACTCATTAGCCCTCTGCTAAGGGCCGGCTTCAAGTGTTTACTCCCTGTTTTTAGGTTTGTTGTGCTCATTATTATGTTATACCACAGTCTCTTCACATAATTAGTCATTTCAAGCTTGATTCAGATGTGGCTGACATCAGGTCCATATTGTTTTCATCCCGGTGGGCATCATTTGCACAGATCACGCAAAGTCTTGTCTTGTGCATAAATACAAGGCCGTGGCTTTAGAGACGTTGATGTAGCATCGAAAACAAAGACTGTCGTGTGAATAGACAGACGTTTACAATGTTTTTTTTCCCTTTTGTTCTCATTTCTGATTTGATTTAGTTGACAACAACTCTATATGTGTCATTGAGCCCATTCACGGACAGTATATACGGTATATTTACGAACTTTTTTGCCCCCATCTTTCATGAGCTGAACTCAGAGATTCAGCGAAGGCGGCAGCAGAAACCGACGCTCATCTGTCAGTGGGCAAACGCTCACTTTCGACAGCGTCTGGCACTTTGGAGAGGTGTTCTTATCACGGATAAATCCCGCTTTTCAGCGTGGAGGGCAGATGGCAGACGGCGTTGTTGGCGTGTATAGCGTGGTGTGGATGAGCGGTTTGCTGATGTCTACATTGTGGATCTGGCGGCCCGTGGTGGCAGAGGGGTTATGGTATGGGCAGGCGTATGTTATGGACAACAAACACAGGCGCATCTTATTGGCGGCATTTTTGGATGGGTGGATGGATGGATGGGTGGATGGATGGATGGATGGATGGATGGATGGATGGATGGATTCATGGATGGATGGATGGGTTCATGGATGGATGGATGGATTGATGGATGGATGGATGGATGGATGGATGGATGGATGGATGGATGGATGGATGGATGGATGGATGGATGGGTGGGTGGATGGATGGATGGATGGATGGGTGGGTGGGTGGGTGGATGGATGGGTGGATGGGTGGGTGAATGGATGGATGATGGATGGATGGATGGGTGGGTGGGTGGGTGGGTGTGTGGATGGATGGATGGATGGATGGGTGGGTGAATGGATGGATGGGTGGGTGGGTGGGTGGATGGATGGATGGATGGATGGATGGATGGATGGATGGATGGATGGATGGATGGATAGATTAATAGATCAGAGAAAAGGACGAGGGAGCAATAAAAACCAACTTGGGGGAGTCAAAGGAAGGACTTATTACAGGCAGGAAGGATGGAAATGATGTAAGCAGCAGAGTGTTTTGAAGATCTTGGGAAATAAACCCAGCGACTCAAAGGAAGGAAATCTTCCCAGCGTGTGTTTTCTCTCTCTGAAGCGGGTGTAAGACAGCGATGCAGCGGGGCAGGAGACAGTAAAGGTCACCCCGTCTTAGTCTTCCTCCTCGCTCCCTCGTTCTTGCCACTGAAATGATTTCCACTCAGAAGTCCTTGGCAGACCTCAGTTATGGAAAGAAATATTGCAGCTTGGCATCTAAATACAGAGTTATTGCCAGAGACATACAAGCGGAGCCCTGAATCCCTCCGCTAACGGCGCGCATGCATCACTTTTTATAGTACGGATAACACTTCAGATCGCAGCGGTTATCATCATAATAGTTTTCTTTATCATCGCAACACTGAAATGTTTGGCGGGTCAGGAAAATGCTCACAGAGGTCGTGAGAGAACACTTTTAATGTGGTGAAACGCTGCTGCCTTTTTCAAGGGAAATTATAAAAAAAAACTGCTTTTTTTCTTTCAGCTTTTTTCCACCGCCTGACTTGTCAATTTCTAATATTTCCTCCTTTTCTTTCCATTTTCTTTTTCACTCTGATCTCTTTCTTTCCTCCTCGACCTCATCCCCTCTTATTTCCTGTCCTCCCCCCTCCTCTCCTCCTTGACTCAGGAGGCTGTAATCTCCAAAAGGTCAGTCCTGGCTGACATTTTCCGTGGAACCTCATTGATTTCCACTCTGCGCGTTGCGATTGGCCGACAGAAGCTGCCTCCATTTCCCACCAATCCCCCTTAACCAGGAAGCCAGCCATCCAACAGACCCCAGGGTCAACCAGCTTCAAATAGCTTTCTCTGCGTTCTTATTTGCTCTGTGTCTCCCTCCTATGTGGCTGCACGCCTCACTGCAGGTTGGGGAAGGAAGGAAAGAGAGCGGGATGGATGAAGGAGGAGGATTAAGGTCTAAAACGGAAGTTTACAAGGCTCATGATAATGGTTCTCAAGCTGGGGTACAGGGTCTCCCCCGGGGCGCCTGCATGGCCACAGAAGGGCCACAGGCAAAGCCAGGAATATTTCAGTTTGAGAAGGAAAAAAAATGAGAAATGAGGAGAAACATCCCAACGTATCAGTCGGACTTGTGCGGGCTTTTGGGACGAAAGGGTATCGAGCTTTGGTCCGACCTCGCAGGAAGAGCATCATTCTCCATGTATCCGTCATCATTTGAATGCACCGCCAACCCCTTCTGCTTACTTTCTTATTAAAGTTAATCTCCTACTGCTGAGAATGTAATCATCTGACATCAAATACACAAGTCACACACACACACACACAATCCGATTCATCAATATAAAGTCTAGAGGTGCGCTTCCCTGCATTGCTGATGTTGCCCAGCTCATTTCCCTGCATTAGGGGGGGAAGAGCGAGGGAGAGGGAGCGCGGTTCCGTTTGTCAAAAGCTCAGTGACAGTCACACAACATGATAAGAATGCCTGTGACAAGGACACGCCGCGGTAGCTTTATCACGCCGCTGCAGTTGGAAGCTGACCTGGTCCGTAGCGCCGCGGTGACGTTGTTGGGCATCCACAAAGCCTATTGTACACTCACAAGAGACGGAATTCTAAACGCCAGCAGGCCTGCTGGCAGCCTGGAGGCCACCTCTTCCATACGAGCGTTATTCTCTCTGCTTTGTCTCACTGGGAACATCTTGTTGAAATGCTCTCGGGAGCCTGTTAGCTCCATATATGTACAGCAAAAGGCCTTGTTCCAAAAGGCCCAATTTTGTTTATATTTACCACTTTTGCTACTTAGCTTTATTCAGTCCTACAACGGTGCTATAAGTTGAAGGATGTAATCAGAATTAACATCTATGGAATAAGTGCTTTGACCTGTAGCTGCCCTGTCGTTGCCCTGGACGACACTGACGTTCTACCACAAATCAAACCTTCGCAGGTACGGTCGACGCGCTGTGAGGAACATAAAAAGCCTTTCATGTTGCTATATTGATCTCGTTTTAATACTGTATCTGATATTCCCACTCTATTCGTTGCTCTATCTGTGGTGCAATATGTCGCTAAAGAAGCTAGTAGCACTGAAGTGAACGGAGTACCTGCATTGCTGCAGAATCATTGTAATAAACGAGATGCTGGAGAGAAAGCAACAATAGCTATTGTGCATCTGAATATGCTTACGTGCGCCGACTGCTAGGCGCTCTTGTTTTTGCATAACGTGCATAACGTGTTTCGCAGCATTATACTCCTCGCTATGCCTGTCTCGTCTTTATCTGCCGGTTGTTTTCTTCCTCCTGCCCCTGCTGGCTCTGCCCCGCTTCTCGCCACAGAAACGCCGCCCTCGCGAGACGGCGGCGGCGTCTGCAGAAAATGTCCGAACGCTCCCGCGTAAACAAACAGGCAGACAGCTCTCTGTCTTTTCTCTGTGAAGTGATAATGCATTCCCCACGCTGCTTTTGTTCTCATGCTAATGAAGTGGACCGCGTTGGTAATCACTTTCAGACCCTCAGCCGGGGAGAAAGCAGAGACGGCAAAACAAAAGCTGGAACAAAAGAACGCTTCGCCGCTGTCGTGTGTGGGGAGAAGTGGAGGTGGAAATAGAACTGGGCGTGCGTTTGAAGTGGGTTTGCGCGAGTGTGTCTGCGCTCGCGCAGATTCACCCGTTCACAGCCGCCCGCCGTCGCCATCTGCTGGCGGGAGGTCAGAGGTGACGGGACGCAAACGACGACAGGTTCGCGGTCCACGGTCAGCGCAGGAGAGAATCATTACCAGCCGGTTTCAGAGGAGATGCTCTGCTTTGATTGCTGCTGAAGCTAGCTGAAGCTGAAGCTAGCTGAGGCGCCGGTAAATGTGCCTTTCCCGCTCGGAGTCGTCGTCCTGCCGCGAGGGTTTGACAGCCGCTGCTGACGCAGGTTGTCCTTGTTTACAGCACAGATCTAAACCGAACGGTCCAGTCAGAGCCGGCCAGCGCCCGCCATCGCCAACTCGAATACACACTTTTAACTTCCCTCACAAATATGACACTTCTGTCCGCACCTCTCAAAGTCTGCTGCCTCCGTCAGCTCCGCTGTCTTCCTCCAACCAGCCAGCGGTTAAAGCGATGGCGTGCAATCGGGCCGTGTGGTCTCTTTAGTCCTATCGAGGAGATGAAGGCCTTTCTGTCAGCGTCTGAATGCATCTTCAACAGCAAACGCCTGAAGAAACGGCTGGCAGAGCTCGACTCCTGTGTGCCATAGAAACAAAATGATGGATCCAGTTGGAGAAACAGATTATGGTTTCTTTTTAAGCCCCTTTTGAGCAGACGAAGACTAGAATCTAAATTTTCATTTCCTGCGTCTCTCAAAATACATTAATGATCCCTCTCGTCCTGCTTTTCCTCTTTCATCTCATCACAGCTCTTTTTATTACCGATCTCTCCCTGTGGTTGGCTGTGTTTAGGCCTCCCCCGTAGAGCTATTTGTTTACTGGAGACCTTGGAAATTAGCATGTTTCATAAGTGCAGGAGCGTTTCATGCTTTACACACTTGTGTATGTTTTCCAAAGCTTGTTTTTTATTTTACCTACACTATGCGTGTGTGTGTGAGTGTATGGGTGTGTATTTGCGTGTGTGTGTGTGAGAGCGATGGGAGTTTGTGTTCCCGCGTCCATCCAGCTTGTTTGGCGTGTCATCCCTCTCAGTGGAAGATATTAGGCTACAGTAACAAGCTATTGATTGGACACGGTGGGAGTCTGCCCCTGATCTCTTATGGAAATACTGAGATCCACACACACACACACACACACACACACACACATGCACAACTGAGTATACACAATGCCCTCATAACCAGAAGGAACACACACCAAAAGCTAACCTGCAGATGTTTTCCTTGTATTAACGTTCCTCTGCTGCACTCAGCGAGCTCCTGGGAAATCAAACTGCTTCTTGTTGATGCTTTTTTCCCCTTCTTCTTCCTCTTCTCATGTTTTTCCTGTTTATAAGGATGAGTTTTCCCATTTCTTTGTCTGTTCAGGTGTGTTGGCTATCACTGACCCCTGCCGCTGGGTCTCCCAAAACAATCACTTCCACGTTGGAGAGGGCTCTTCGCAACGGAGCGTCGGCGCCTCTGTGGCAAACGCGGAAAAAATAAATTGATCAGCGCGGTATCGATTATTGCTTCACCACAGAGGACCACGGCGGACACTTTTTTTAAATTAAATGTCACATCATCAAACTTAAAAAAGAGCCTAAACCTGAGCACCCTTTTAGCCGTGGCCCCAGAGCCTGTTAGTGAGAACATCAACTGTGGTTTGTGAAATATCGATCAAGGTTTTTATTAATGTTTCTCTCTTGAAATGTATTTCAATTTGGGTGGCCCGCAGAGACAAGCACACGCCTGACTCTCACTTTTTCCTTCACACACACACACACACACACACACACACTTGAATAGTTCCCTTCAGACAGGTGTAGTAGAGTCAGACCAGTTATTTGAGCCGTTGTAGCACAGCCAACAACAGCCTTGGTCTAATTACCTCTGGGACGCCAGCATCACGCCAGGAGCAAAACAGGTGTGTGTGTGTGTGTGTGTGTGCACATTTGGATCAGTCAGGTTGTGATCTGCTGTTGTATATGTGTGTGCATAAGTATGCGTGTGTGTCTTCACCTGCCAGCGCACACTTCTGTTGACATCGCTCTGATCTCAGTGATAAGCCCAACAACAGGAGCCTACACTATTGCTCTCTCTCTCACACACACACACACACACACACGTAAACACAGTGGTGTAGATGAAAGGCTAGACGTCTGGATTTCGGGAGCAGCTAACATGACAAGGCTGTTATCTGCTATGCTCTTTATGAATATCACTAGATGGTCTTTAGGATAGATGATGTCAGCTTTGATGATCGTTGTGTTACTGAAATGACGTTTTGGCAGTTGTGTACACTAAAAAAAGAAAGAAAGAAAGAAATACACTAAGGACTGGTGCACATTCCCCTTGCATAAAAATGTAAGGATTTTTTTTTTATGCAAGCTGTCATTTTTCTCTCACGGCATTATGAGGAGAGCGTACTGCTGCATTTCCATGTGTTTCTCTCTCTCACACACACACACACACAGCTCTGAGTAGTGAGCCGTGTGATGTCTAAAGAGGTTAGTAAGTTCAACCACTGCCTGCTGAATTAAGCCTCTTTCTCGATCTACTGGCAAGGTAAAAACACACACCGACGGGAGGCTAAAATTAGCGCTGTAATTGGGATGATTTCTGAAGGTGAGAAATGAAAAGGAAGCAGCGAGTGGAAAAAAAATCCTCTCGCCCTCTTCACATGGCATTTCATTTTAGATTGATCTATTTTCTTTGGTTTATTTCTGCTATGGCTTTACGCCACTAGTCACATCCTAATAGGATTTTTCCTCATAAATTAGCTGAGCACTTTTCTCCTATAGGGCTGATTTAGCTCTCTGACTGTTCAGACGTATGTTTATTTTTTTATTTTATTACATTATCAAATGCAGTATGAGCGCCGCTATCACACGGTGCTGCTTTCTTCACCTTGAGATGTGCTTTGCTTTGTAGTTTCTGCTATTTTAACACCCAGCACAGGCGAGAGGCACATATTGGACTTCATGCAAATGAGCGTGTGCTGTTAGCCTGACAAAACCCGCAATGTCGCTCCATTACAGCGGCTACCGGTCGTTAGCAATGCTCTGTTTATATGTAGAAAGTCTCACTGAGACCGAAAATCAAAGCTCACAGTAAAACAGACAGCCGTTAAAGATATTAATGGCATCGGTGGATGATTTGTTTTGTATTTCAGCAGCCGGTTTCAGAGGAAAAAACAGGCCTCCGCAGCTCAGAACAGGCCTGATTATAAAGACTGGAAAAGTAACTGAAGGTGTTTATGTCTCCCATCAGCAGAAGCTGCAGCCAGTGTAAATGTTTTAGCAGTTTAAATGTCAGTTAAATGTTTAATTCAGCCAGTTAATTCAGCCAATTAAACAATAAAAATATACATTAGAATGTGTAGCTTAACCTTTAAGTCTTTTTTAAGCTATTTCATTCATTCTTGGAGGAGGTTAGAATGATTGTAGGACCTGATCATCAACCATGATAAACCATTACGGCGCCACAGTGGCCAGTAAGGAGACCAGTCAGATTATCTCATGTTGAGTTTAGAAGTTGAGTTTTGTGCGACTTCTGTGTTTTGAGCTAATCTATGATTTAAATGATTTGATTTCATCTTTGTGTTCTATTTTCTGGATTATTTCCATTTCCATTATCTCATATGGAATGAAAAAAAGACTTCAGATTATAAAATCTTTCTTGGAACGGATTAATCTCTTCAACAAGGCATCGCCGTATTTTCTGAAAACTCGAATCTAAATCCATGAAGCGCTGCCAGAATGAGACATTTCCTAAAATTACAGGATTTGTTGATGAGCCACCTCCAGTTTTTTGGTTTTTGAAGGCAGTGTGAGGTAGGAAATGACACTTAAAGCAGCGCCACACATCCATCAAATTGCCTTGAAAACTTTTGCTGAATTGGGTTGTTGGATGAGTTCTGGAGCCTTGGTGCGGATGCCAGTCTGCATTTGTGGCCTAATAAAGGGTCTCAGTCGTAATCTCGGTCTTTGTGGAGGATATCTGCAGTCGGCCAAATCTACAAGGCTCCGTGTTTGCTGGTACTAAAAAAAAAAAGAAGAAAGAAACGCACCAAAGCCGACTTCACTCCTTCAAAATGGTTGATCAAGGCTTTCTCTCAACTCAATTTGGAGAAAAGTAGAAGCGGCACGACAGGAAAATACAGAGAGAGCAGCCACACACGGAAAACAAGAAAGTGAAGAGGGAAAAAAAAAGAAGAGGGAAAACTGCCAGGCTGTTTGCTCCCACCTGCCTCGACTTGAAAGAAAGAGGAGAGAAGACAAAGACTCCGAGACGCCTGGGAAGACTTGAAAAGGGGAACATAAAGGGAGAGAATGGGAGGAAGAGGAGGAGAGGAAGAGGTAGAGGAGCAGATCCGTGTGCAGCCCCCGAAAGGCTTGTCGGCGTTTGAAGCCAAAGCGCAGGAACAAGCAGTCGCATCGACTTCACAGAGATCAGTCTGCGGGTAAACGACTGGCGAGGAAGGAGACGTTTGATACTGGGGGAGCTGGAAGGGTGGGATCGCTCATTAGATACATCCATCGGAGCGGAGAAACGGCAAACCGCAGACGCGTCGCCACCCGCATCTGAGGGATTGGGATACGTAAACAAGCCTGAAGTTGATGTTTTCAGTGTTCTTAAATCGGCTTCAGGAATCACTGATTCGATTGTTAGATGAAATGTTGCGGCGCGGCACAACAGCAGCATTCCGGGTCCAGTTCCAGTTTGGGCCTTCCCTGCACAGTGTTTCCTTCCCCACTTCCCGCCCACTCTCCCCAAAACGCACGTTAGCTTGATTGGAGTTTTGGTCTCGCGTGTCTCTTCTCGACACTAGAAGCCGATCATCATATTATCATGCAAAAGCACGTCTGTGCGCATGCTAGTTGATTCATTACTCTAAATTTTTGAGAAAAAATCTCAATCAGTGAAGCTCTGGAAACAACAGGAATCTCTCCTTACGCCTATTTTTTTTTATTTATTTCTGCTCTGTCAATGAAAGACACCAGATGAGGAGAAGGAACAAGTGAGGCAGCCTCCACAACATCTGTGTAATTGCAGGGGTTGATATGGAGTTAAAGCATCCTGTGGTTTACAGTCCTCCGTCACCACAGAAGAAGACTGTTTTCCCCTGGTGGAGGGGAAAGTTTCCTGCCCCAGGCCTCAGATCACATGTCCCTACGGCAACGGCGGGATGAGGAACACATCGTTTTCGTAGCGTTGTTTAGGGGTAAAGTGTGTGTGTGTGTGTGTGTGTGTGTGTGTGTGTGTGTGTGTGTGTGTGTGTGTGTGCAGACAGGAACGAGCGGTTGCTTCTGTTCTACTTTTACCTGAGTGTGTGTGCACATGCGCGTGCACGTGTTACAAAGGACAAATATTTTGTTTTGGGAGAGCGTGCGCGGCGGCTCACTTGGACATGAAAGCGCCGGGCGCCGCTAAGTTTGCGCGGCTCGCGCGTTTGCATTTTGGTTTAGCTGTTCAAACAGGCAGCTCTTCAGTCAGCCGTGTCTGGGCTGCCTAATGAAGGACCCCGGCAGATGACTTTCCCGCTGTGTTCAGACGGAGCAGCCATCGCCGCACCCTCCCTCTCATCTCCCTCTTTCTCCCCCTTCTGCATCGCTGCATCTCCCACAGTCATTTTTTCCCATAATTCACTTCCGTCTTATCAACTCGAGGCGCTCTAAATTTTCCAACTAATTTTTCCCTCGTTCGACTAGCCTGTAATCTCGCCGGCTCATCGCCTCTCTATTATTCTGTCTGACATTGTTGACACAGAAACAAACATCAGCGTTCGGTGGCTGTGACAGATCTGCACCATAGATGCTGCAGTCATGATTATCGGCCCAAGATAAAGATGGATGACGCGTTGTCACTTCCTCCCGCCGTGGAAACAGGCCTGATGCCCTCTGCTGCCCCCTGCTGGTGCAGTGACTTCTGCTAGTAGCAACCGGGAAGCTTAATCCTGCCCTTTCCGCCATCAGGACGGGCCATTTTCACCATATTTTTGGTGCATTAAATGATTTAAGACCATTACAACCAAAGACTTCCTCAAAGGAAAGAAGGGCAATATTTCATGTTTTGAGAATCAGCGGGAGGCGGAGCCTATTTCACTCATATTTACTTTTTGGTTTTTCATCTTTGTTTATGTTAACAGTTTAAAAACGACTCTATTTGGGATGATGATGTCACCGCCGTGTTGTGATTGGCCAATCCTTCTGTCCGTTAACCCAACACCAGATAGGTTTGATTACCTGAAGCAAAGGAAACGGTGGACGGGGGATTCAAACCTGGCAACCGTGTCCGTGTTTACCCTCTTCCTATCCTTCTCCCCCAGAGTCGTGCGATTCCTCTTCCCTTCCCTTCTCTCTTTCCCCCTATCGTTCCCTCCATTTCTGCCGCTACTACGCTCAGGAAAAAAAAAAGGAAAGGTACATATTTAAATTGCCAGACGATGATTGTGGGAATGAGCCAACAGGGTGGAAAAAATGAGGGAATCGAGGCTTGGAATAAAGGAATAAATGACAAGGGTGAGGAGAATGAGGGAGAATTGCTCGTGTGCGAATTACGAAAATATCTTCAGGGGGATGAGAGGTGTGAATGGTGTTCCGACACAAGAGGGAGCAGGCCGGCAGGAAAACGCCTCGGCCGCATATCGAGTCAGGCGGGACTGATGGAATTTTCACCCCCCCCCGACATAAACGAGCGCGGTTTTGAGCGTTGGAAAAAAAGAAGTTCAAAAAGAGAGTGACGGAGCATTCGTTCTTTTTCTCCCAGCCTTTTCTGTGATCTGGGTTCTGGAGGGGGCTTTTAAACCCCCCCCATCCCCCCCCCCCCACACACACACCCACACACACAGTTTTGCCTCTCTTCCTTCCTGACGCGTGTTCCATGCCTGGCTAACAGCAGCGGCGGCGCAGCTGCACCGACAGACATCCAGAGGATAGCAGCAAAGCTCCGAGGGATGCCTGCACACACACACACACACACACACACACACACACACACACGCACACACACACACACACACACACACCCTCTGGAACAGGACATGTTAATGCACCCCTTTGAGACACACACGCTGCTGCATCGCACTCACGTTCAACCCCGCTGACCTCGCGCTTTGCTGCCATCATGATAAAAGTCGCCCCTCCCCCCTCCGCCCCCTTCACTCCAATTCTAATTCACTTAAAGAGATAGATTGTTTATCATCCCATCCGGATCTGCTACCCACCCTCTAATCCCACCCTCCCTTTATTCTTTACCTTTCGCTGCCTCCCTCCCTCCCTCTTTTCCCCCCACCCTGCTCTCCATTTTCTTTTTTAATTTTCGCACGCAGCCTCCTCGCCGGCGTTCTGGGTAATTAAAAAGAGAGCAGGAAGATTGAAAATAGGAGAGAAAGAAAGGGAGGTTGGATGGAGCGGAGGGGGGGGGGTCCTGTGTCTCCAGTGGTAAAGGGCCTCCTTCGCCTCATCCCTCCATCCCTGCTCATCCCTCCATCACTGTTCATCCCTCCATCTCTGCTCATCCCTCCGTCCCTGCTCATCCCTCCATCACTGTTCATCCCTCCATCACTGTTCATCCCTCCATCCCTGCTCATCCCTCCATCACTGTTCATCCCTCCATCTCTGCTCATCCCTCCATCTCTGCTCATCCCTCCATCCCTGTTCATCACTGTTCATCCCCCCATCCCTGTTCATCCCTCCATCACTGTTCATCCCTCGATCTCTGCTCATCCCTCCATCTCTGCTCATCCCTCCTTCCCTGTTCATCCCTCCATCCCTGTTCATCCCTCCATCGCTGTTCATCCCTCCATCACTGTTCATCCCTCCATCCCTGTTCATCCCTCCATCACTGTTCATCGCTCCATCACTGTTCATCCCTCCATCCCTGCTCATCCCTCCATCCTTGCTCATCCCTCCATCCCTGCTCATCCCTCCATCACTGTTCATCCCTCCTTCACTGTTCATCCCTCATCACTGTTCATCCCTTCATGACTGTTCATCCCTGTTCATCCCTCCATCCCTGTTCATCCCTCCATCCCTGCTCATCCCTCCATCCCTGCTCATCCTTCCATCCCTGCTCATCCCTCCATCCCAGTTCATCCCTCCATCCCTGCTCATCCCTCCATCCCTGCTCATCCTTCCATCCCTGCTCATCCCTCCATCCCTGCTCATCCCTGCATCCCTGCTCATCCCTCCATCACTGTTCATCCCTCCATCCCTGTTCATCCCTCTATCCCTGCTCATCCCTCCATCCCTGCTCATCCCTCCATCCCTGTTCATCCCTCCATCCCTGTTCATCCCTCCTTCGCTGTAATAACAACACTAATTCTCTTCCTTCTTTCTGGCGCTGTCATGTGCAAACATGATCATTACAGCTCAGTGAAATCTACTGTGAATCTCAGAAGCACTAATGATCCGACAGCCACTTAAAACACACACACGCACACACACAGGAAACACACACACACACACAGGAAACACACACAGGAAACACTGACACCAGTGGTGACAAAAATTCCCTTGAATATACGCTATATAATTACGCTGCCAACCGCCTGTTGTAACACGTATGTAATGTTAATGAATTGCATGTTTTACGTGGAAATAAAGGAAACTGGGAGCCGTTATATTGATAACGCACCGCTGATCTCATTTTGATCGCGTCCCTTCTCTCTTCCTGTTTTCTGCTGCGTTCTGCGCCGTCTTCCTCATTTAGCTAATTCATTTTTCAACGTTTCTTCCTCCCGTGGCGGCGTGTCGTGTAATATGGATTAAAATAGCAAAGAGGTTGTTCGTCTCGGAGCGCCCGGCGTTGGTCAGTGACCCTGAGGTGTCGCCGCTCGGCGTTAGTGGAGTCACAGCTGCCTCAGAGGAGCTCGACGCCTCACACACACCTAAACACACACGATTATAAAAAGGCAGGTTATACCTGATGTCGTCTGTCCCCAGATACTTCAGCACACACACACACACTTAAGAGTGTGTCTTTCCAATGTTCACACCAAATGCCAACGCACGTGCACGCCGGCGAGCATTCCGGGGAAGGGGCATCTCGGAAAGAGAGCGCGACCACTTGTGGGTGCACGAGATGCTAATGTGCTCATTTGTCCCGTGGCAACGGCGCCGAGATGCTCCGTCGCTTTTGGCGACGCGGTCGCGGGTGCTTGTGTGTTTTTGAGGTCGTGTTTATGGAATAAACAACGCGGCGCGTCTCTTCGTTGGAATGCAGCCCTGTTCTGGGTGATAAAGCCTCGGGGTCGTCGCGTATCGGCTGCTTTTTGGGGAATTCCTTCGCCGGGTGCTTGTTCCTGTGACTCTGGAAGAGTAATAGCTTCAATACGATGATGTTCTAACGATGAGCTTTGTGAACTGTGGCGCTGGGGGGGGTTATTAACCGGCGCCAGTCGCACCGGAGGCAGTTGGAATTATGCCGCCGTTAGAACCAGGCGGCGTTCTCTTCAGAACCAGCTGAACGCTGCAGCTGATCCGGTTACTGTAAATGTCGTCAGGAATGTGCCTGAAATACGGGAGCAACAGCTGCCGAGTGTTTCAGCGATGGGGGGGCAACACCTTCGCCTCAAAAAAGTCAGGACGGTGATAAACGACAAGGGTGTCGTCGTGACGAGCACCCCCAGAAATGATGTCGTGCTTCGGTCGCTCGGCTCCTCCCACAGGGTGAGCAGCACCTGGTCGGGACGGAATCAATGGAAGCCTTTTGGTTTAATTGCCTGGATAGTTTTAGCTCACATGCAGGTGTGGTGAGTGTGTGTGGTGGAGAGTGTGTGTGTGAGTGTAGGTTTTAGAATGAATAGCATTGCTGACCTTGCTTTTTGAGCTATTCCTTGTGGAAGGATCTTACCCTAAAACCTTCCTCTCTCCCAAAAATCAATAAGCTAATGGAAATTGCAGAGCCCAGTTGTGTGTGTCTATGTGTGTGTGTGTGTGTCTATGTGTGTGTGTGTGGGGGTGGGTGTGTCATAGTAAGGACCAGCCATATTGGAATTGCCCTGCAGTAAAATGAGGGATTTGGGAAGTTTTAACAGCAGAATTCCTTTGGCGTGAATCCCTTTTTTGTCTTGTGTGGTATGAAAAGAGCAAATAGCTACAATAACCTCAGCTGAGCTACGGTGGGAATCACCGAACAGGCAAACACTCGGAGTTTTGCTTTGCAGTCAGCACGTTCCTGCGGAGTTTATCATCCGGCGCTCCTCCGCGGAGCCCTCGTCCTCTCGCTGGCAGACAACTGCGGAGAATTTACCGCGCTCCGTTAGATATTTGCTTTGTCCAACACTCTGGCAATAATGCCCAGGCTTTGGGAATATCTCACTCCCTCTTCTGGAATTGGTTCCATAGCTCTTTTTCAGCGGGGCTGACACATTATTGTGCGGCGCTCTTCCTCCGAGGTGCCTTTCCCTCCGGCAGGCGCCAAAGTTTGGTGCCCTTTCCCAGCGTCTGGGGTCCTGGTTCAGGACAGAGAATCAGTCACAGTTACACATATTAGATTAGAGAAAAGTGGAAACCAAATTGCCCCCTCCTCCCCCCCCCCCCCCCCCCCACATCCTCCCATTCCCAAAGGGCCAAGTGTCATTGTCCCGTGCTTTTCTTTTTTCTCTCCCTCTCTGAATCTCTCCATCCATCCGTTTTGAGGCTTCACGGACAGACGTAACGGAGGAACAAACTTTTATATTTAGAGTTAAAGATGATGGATGGATGGATGGATGGATGGATGGATGGATGGATGGATGGATGGATGGATGGATGGATGGATGGATGGATAGATAGATAGATAGATAGATAGATAGATAGATAGATAGATAGATAGATAGATAGATAGATAGATAGATAGATAGATAGATAGATAGATAGATAGATAAGATTTTTTGGGTTTCTAATTAAAGAGTCCTCAATCATCTCGTGTTAATGGCACCACAGAAATATTCGTTTTTATTAGACCTTCATCCCTTCATTCAGCCATTTACCCATTTTTCTTCTTTCTGCTAATCACCTCATCTCAGTGAAATGAGGAGCTTGACTTTGACTTTTACCTTTAGATGGCTGTACCTGACACAAGGGCGCTGAGCCAGGATATTAACTCCCCCCCCCCCCTTGATTTATTGCCTACTTCTGTATTTATTTGGCTCATTTCTGCGTCGCGAACTCATCGTGTTCTGAGCGCTTCCTTTGAAATCGTGTTTTGATTAGCTGTGCCTCTAAAGCCGGCAAATATAAATACCAGCAAAGAGAATGAGGGGGAAGAACATTACACCCCCAGATGACTCCCAGTGATTCTCCCTCCTCCACAAAGGGGCAACTAATCCAATCATTAACCTGTCAGGGAAGAGGAGAACGCCCCCCTGCCCCCCCCGTTTTGTTTTATGTCTCTCAACCAAAAACACATTGTTTATTTAAAGTTTTATTTTTAAAGGTGTTGCTTATGTCACATCGCAGACAACGTGGAGCAAGTCGCTGGTTAAGCTAGTACGCTAGGAGACTAGTTAGCGTTAGCTTTTTGTTGACCTGTCGCTGAATTAGCACATTTAGCTCCTACCAATAACATCTTAATGTACAGATAACTTGTTCGGTAACCAATGGCAACAGTAAATGCTGAAAATGCAAATGACTGCATCGAAATTTAAGTGAACTAATATTCTACGGAGGTTCTTGTGCACGTGCAGATGCAGTTTGAATGCCAAACCGCGCGCGCAGACTTTAGCGGGAGTAAACTGAAAACACAGGAGTGTCTTACGTTTTAATGATGAAAACATTCTGTTTCCTTGTCTTTTTTTTTCTGAGATGTGCACTTCCTTGTTTGGTAGCTATACATGCACGCCATCTGTGCCGCCATCGGTTGGTGTCTGAGTCTTTGTGCTTTCAGGCGATGTGTGGAGGAAATGTGAAATATGGAGGACGCTAACGTAGAAGTAGTGAGAGCCCCGCCTCTCCCCACAGGAACCGCCCACCAACGGCGACGGCGTTCGCTGATCGAGGCTCAGCCGCGCTTTTGCGGAGCACTGACGTTGTAATTTGTTCGGCCGGGGGCAGTATTGTTTTGTCAGCGAGCTTTCCTGAGGCTATTTGGCTTGAGCCCGAGGATTCCTGTCTGATGGCCGCGCCTGTGTGGCTGCTCGCCACAGTTCAGCAGATAACTCCGCTAACTCTCTATTTGCGTGTGTTTTAAGAAGCGGTTTAACAATGCTAGTGGGAGCTTTCATGGAGACAAGTTATAAATTCGGACCAAAATTTTAGCGCTACCGCTTAGCACGGTGTGTGTTTAACCTGTCTTCCTGGCTAATTGAGCAGGCTCTAATCAGAGTTAGATTTACTTGGAAGGGGGAGCCTGGGCATCCAGCCTTGCCAGGGACCCTGCGAGGAGCGCCGCACCACACCCCCAAACTGCTGATCACAGGAAGATGGGCAGGAAAAGAGAGCGAGAGAGTTATTTGAGAGGCCTAATTATGGCGTCTGATAATTTACATCAAAGATAATGAAAGTCTTGCACAGTCTCCCGAATCTCTCCCGAGCATTCCGGAGCAGGCCTCCACCTTCCCTTCTGTGCTTCCTATTTTTCTGTCCCTTTCTTTGTTTGAATCTCCCGTTGAATATCCCTACGTTCCCTCTGCCGCATGCGTCCGCCCCAAAATGCCAACGCGCCATTTCAGACGAGCCCCTGAAAATGAAGTCATATTTCAGCGTTTAGCCTCGGCTGCGAAAAGTGAACTTCGCCAGTGTCCTTCTTTGGCCTAATGGACCCCGAAGTCATTCAGCCATGAACATTATGCTAATGCGCGCTAAGCTCACTCTCTCTGCCTCCTTTTGTGAGTGTCTGTCATTCTATTAGGCCCGATAAACAAGTCTGATTTTCAATTATCTCTATTCAAATGAGGCCCGCGGCAGTATTTGCTCGGCGGCCTTTGCAACGAGCCGTGCGTGCATCTGTGATTCGGCGCATCTGTCTCTCCATCCAAATTATTTACTCGCGCAATTTGCGTCCATATCCGAGCGTCCGGCGACTCGTCTGGAAGCTTGATTGTCCAAACGGTCCAGACAGGATCCATTCGCAGTTTTATGGCGGCCGCTGTCATTGTTGACGATTGGAAATCACGGTAATTATCGTATAAAAAGAAGAAGAATGTTTCTCCCCTGGAAGCTACACAACGGGATGATTGTCGCTTCCGAACGCAGCCTGGAGTTTTTCTGAAATTATACAATAAATCCACCATCGCACGTTTAATTCAGAACGTGTTTGCTTCATCCACGTTTCCGTGATCGATGGGCGTTAGCTTTGACGCTAACAGCTTTAGCTGCTTCCCAGTAGTGCTCAGTGAGGGTCAGAAATAGCAGGTTCATTTTTTATCTCCCACAAAGCTGTTGCCTCATCGCTAGAAGGTCTCTGGGTGGAGTTCCCTACTGTCTGCTAAAATGTGCACATTGGCTTAATTAGAGACTTGGAATTGCTCCTGGGTGTCAGCGAAGGGCGCCTGCGACCTGTCCAGGGGGTATTCCTGGGTTCCTCGGTGCTCCTGTGATCCTGATTAGGAATAAGTGGTCGTTTTTCTGGGATAAAAGGGGGAAAAAAAAAAAACTGGTGATATTTTTAACGTCACCTTTTTCAGAAGTAGGCCGCGCCGGGCTCGGAGGATATCACAGCAGCCAATGAATAAACAGGTTATTGATCACCTGTCGGACAGACGGTCTGACCCAAAGCAAACAGATAAGAGAAGGACAATTAAGGCAGAACACGATTCATCTTCCTTCCTCTCCCCTCCATCTCTAAGAAGCTCTCTCCGATGCCCTTCTTTACCTCTCCCTCCCCCCCTCCTGCTCTCCATCCTCTGCTTATGAATTCCCCTTGCTCGGCGCAGTGGCCGATGGACAAGTTTTTAGTATGCAGCCCCTCTCAAGGACAGAGCCTTGTTAGAAAGCCTATTGAGCTGTGGAGCAATAGCCCAATAGCCTCCCTCCCTCTCTCTCCCTCCCTCTCTCTCTCTCCCTGCCTCCCGCCATCCCTCCTCTCATTAATGATGTATTAGTTTATTAGGCGCAGGATATTGGGTCGGGGACCCGGCGACGGACTTCATCATGGCGTAGATGTGCGGAGAGGAAGGCAGGGAGGAGGGAGATGAACGGGGACGTGGGAGGAGCGGCGCGTGGCGCACACGGAGAACAAACACTCAGGAAGGAGCGTGGAGAGGCTGGAAATCACCTGGTCACCCAGAGATTTGTGATTTCCCATCATGCCCTTGGTGTGCGTAGAAGCGTAATGAATGTTTTTTTTTTTAGACATTCTTGTCTTCTTTATCTTAAATCTCTCCCTTTTCACATCATGAATGTGAAATCAGCTTCCACCGTTTGCTTTATTATCTTCTCATGAGTTCTTTCCTCCTCACAATTCCTAATTTCCTGCTTCCTTTCTCTCTCTCTCTCTCTCTCTCTCTCTCTCTCTCTTTGTTTTCACATTCCTACAATCTTTCTCCTCCTCTCTTCCTCCCCTGTAGTCGTCCATCTCGGCCTCTCTTTTTTTCTGCATGGATGATTTTGTTTACCTACTTGTCATCGTTGAAGTGCTCACTCTCTCCACTCAGCTGTGACGAGTGTGTGCGCTCACACACACACACACACACACACACACACACACACACACACGCACTGATAGTTTTTGTCTACCAAGGAGCACACATTCATATTAGCACCGATCCTCGGCTCAGGCAGCCAACACATCCCATCTTCCAGGCCTTTTCCCCATGCTTCACATATTCTGCCTCCCTCACACACACACACACACACAGAGACGCGTGCACAAATGCACCATATATTCTTTCCCCACGGCGTGCTGTCGTAGCAACAGCGTTGTCCTCCCTCGCGGGGGGAAGAAGAGTCATATTTTCGGCCTAAATGGAAAGCTGTGCACTTAGAGTTTGGCTTCGGCCTTCGCCTTGACGTCAACAGATGACGCTAAGTGGAGAGAAGAGAGTGTGTGTGTGTGTGGGCGTGTGTGTGTGGGTGTGTGTGTGTGTGTGCAAATGTTGCTGAAGGGAAAGCATTTTGCTCTAAATGGACTGTAAATATCCTCTTTTTCTTCAAATCAAATCTTCCCCCGTCCCTCTAAGTATTTGTTAAGTTTGACCTTTCCCACTGAATTCCAGGCAAGCAAGGAAAGATTTGAACTCTACGAAATTAATGGCTAAATCTGCTTTTATTCAACGATCGGATATTTCACGCCAAATCCTCTTCACGTGATCTGCGAGGGAGATGTAAGCACTGCGATCGCAGCGAAAGACAAATAAATGTATATAAATGAGTAAAGGAAGCCCCGGATGAGAGAAGACAAATGGAATTCAGTGTCTTCAAGCAGTTTCAGTTTTCCAGCCTCTGACTGAATATTCCATCAGGCAAACAGATGATTTCTACGCCAATAATCTATTCTGGAAATGCAGGAATCATTTTTTTTATTCTGTTTTTACATCAGAGCAATAAGAATGATGCTAAAAAAGCTAAACTGGGGTCAGACATCCAGGTGAACACAGATGTGAGCGATCATTTTAAGAATTACGCAACGTCCATTGTCGCAGGTACTTCATGGAATTAAGCACAAACGACGCCCGTTGTTGTTTTCCTTTCTCTTTATTCCTTATGTTTTCCCAGTTTCGGCTGCTCAAACACTGCGGCAAAACAGGCTAATGTCTTATCTTGTCCCTCCTGTCGAGAGGGGCTAATGTCTTTATATTTTACATGTTTATGTTTGAAAATGAGCCACCGCGGCTGCAATGAAACACCTCATTAAGAGCTCGTGGGAGGAGATAGACGAAGCAGGGCACGCTCGCCAATTCCCAACACGTTGTGACTAGCACGAGCTGCTACAGCTAACAGTAACGTATGAGTGCTAGCTTTGCATCGCGTCCCTTTTCTTTTCTTTTTTTTGCCGTAAGACTCATCAAGTATTTACCACCCATCGCTCGGAGAAAATGAATACTAAATTGCTTCTGGTATTAAGGTGACAGCTAGCGGCTCTGCTGTAGCTCTGGAGGACTGTTCGCTATATTTTTCTCCCCCTGCCATCAGACTAGCATGGAGAGAGGAGGGGTAGAGATACGTTTAAGTGCGTTGTGTCTTATTTTGTCCCCTGATGCTAGCGCGCGCACACACGCACACGGTGTCTCTTCATTTATGTGTTAGTATCCAGTATGTGTCGTCCCAGCCTCGCCTGAATGAGCCATGGAAGCTGTGGGGTCGTTAGTTCCTACTCATTTTCATAATCTGCTGTACAGAGATGGAGTGGGGGGGCAGAAAGGAGAGTCTCTCCTCTCTCTGTCCTGTGATGGTGATTGCTCGCAGGACAACTGGAGGAAAGTTGGACCGGCTCCATGTTTTTCCAGCGTCACATTTCTTGTGTCTGTGGCTTTACAAGTTCAAACTCACAGCACCATTGATGTCCTCCTCTCAGAGGGGACGGGAGTCTTGTGACCGTCATATGCATGAGTGGCCTGGAAACTGGAATTTAGTTAAGCCCAAGTTCAAATGTTGATTAGGCAGAGAAGGTAAAAGGCTGCAAACACAGGCGGGTCGCAGAGGGAAGGGATTCGGTTCAAAGATCTTCAGATAACAGGGATGGATCCGGCCCAAATTAGCTTTAGATCGCGGCTAACGCACATAGCAGGATCGCCGGAGAATCGGCTGGTGTATGCAGACGCTCGTATTTACGCTGCTAATTAATCTCTGTGAAATGGGTCCAGAAATAGTAAGAAATAAAACAGCCATCTGTTTGTGGATGAAGGGTAAGTTTGCCTCTATAACCGGCTGTTTTAAAGCCACAGACAGAAGTTGTTTTTTAAAGGTGAGAGGGTCTCTTTCACGTGCACCGCGTGTGATTTACTGGCTGTGGAAGGGGAACATGACAAATGCACCCGAAGGCCCGTCACCTGCTGTTTTTATCTACGTGCGTGAAGAGTAGCCGCCGTTAGCCTTTTGACCCTGCATGGATGTAGCGATTAGCAGCTTAAATTGAAACGTCTTAACCACCTTATTTATTCATGAATGCATCAGCTTCATTACGGCCGTTGTTTACGCTCTTGGCCAGAGGTGGAAGATGATAAAGATCTCTGCAGAGAGTAACTCGTCCACACACTCCTTCTCTTTCTCCTTCCACTAATCTATTCATCTATCTGTTCTCCTTCTGCTCTCTCCCGTCCTCGCCACACATTTTCCTCTCTTTTTCCTCCGTTCTTACATACTTTCGTCATCTGTCTCGGTCCCGTCCGCCCCGCCCCTCCCCGGAGACCTCAAAGGCAACAACCAGGGTCAGACTGTGTAACCTCTGCAGGTGTGTGTGTGTGTGCACGTGTGTGCCCTGATGTTTGAAACATGACCGCCAACCCACGAAAGCCGGGGATTTGCCAGGAGGATGAGAGAACCAACCTCCGTCTCATTCAGAGGAGGGTCCTTAGAAGGACGCGGCGCACGGACGCCGCTGACGCAAAGGTCCGCCTCTCCTCGCTTCCTCACTTGACAAAACCCGATAAAGGCGACCCCTGGAGCACCCTGGCCGGGCTTCAGGGTGGGAATATTACATCCAGTCACCAGAAACTCACAAAGCGCAGAATGGAAACGAGAAGAGGATTAAGCAGAAGAGCCGGCGAGGTTCTTCCCACCTCCATCCACGCCTTCCGGGGCCCCGTTTCACGTCCCCGTGTCTGAGCAGCGGCGGCAGAATTGGTATTCGTTTGAGCGTGGAAGCGGGGTTTGGGGAGAAACTGGCGGAAATTGAAAATGAATGTGAACTGCATGATAGTCTGCCTCCTTCCTCTCCTCTATTGTTCTCTGTCCTCTCTCCCGCCTCCCCTCCCGTGTCGCCATCCCTCGTCCTCCTCTCTCTCTCTCGTTCCTCCCCTCTTTTTCTCTATCTCTCTATCTCTCTCCAGAGGGATTTGACTCTAACTGGCCTTGGCGCCCGTAATGAAACCAAATCTATTTAAAGCCAAAAGCGATGCAAGTTTTAATTTCCTATCCCAGACTTAACCTTTTTGGCTGCGCTGCATTTTCACATCCACTTAATAACTTTTTACCCTCCACGTCCACCCCCACCCCCCCTTTACTCCCCCATCACTCTGACTCTGTTGCTTCCTTCGCTCGATCAACCCACCCTCCAATTCCCCCCCCTTCCTACCCTCAATCCCCCACTGCTCTCAGTGGCAGGGCGCAGGCTGCCTCTTCAAGGGCAATATCTGTCAAATGATTCCCCTGTGAAATTAAGACAGGGACCGTCAGAGAGGAGGGGGGGGGGGTGAGGGAGAGGTGCGGGGAAATGGGCGGGATTGGGGGGTTAAGAAGGTTACGCAGTCAGATGGAATCTTAAATTTTAAAACTCCATTTTATCCAACGAAAGGCTGTTGGAAGATCTGCCGTTGAGTCGATTTGGTGCCTTTTTTAAACACGTAAACTGGGATTAAATGGGGAGAAAGAGGGGAGAGTCGACAGAGAGGGGGAGATCTGCTTCACCCTTGTTTGTGCTGTGCTGTTTAAAAGACGTGCTGGGTCGTGTTAACACAGAAACGCTTGAATCAAAACCGGATCTTGCTGAGTGATTTGCTACGGGCGTCCTATAATCCCCCAACAAAAAAAATCTCTCTCTACGCGGTGGAAAGAGGACAGAAGTCCCTCTGACGGAGGAACGCACGACGCGAACAGCCCGCTGAGGTCACACTCGTGTTCTAGAACATTGTGTCCGTCCTGTGTCCGATGAGCGCTGGCTGTGCACGTTGGCCACGTAAATCACATTAGGGAACAATCAGAAATGCGGAGTGCTCTTGAACGCACCTCCGTCGCTGCTTCCAGCAAGCACAGCGCCATCTCCTGCTCGCTCCCGCTATTACACCGGACCTTTTATAAGCCCTTTTCTTGGCCACTGAACGCGATATTTGTCTCATACAGCTCTCAAACATACATTACATACATACTGTGAGATACACCTAATTATTCAGCCTGACAGTTATCAGAGGCGATGGCATTACATTACACCCCGAGAGCTTAAATTTATAGGTCTGTTCCATAAATGTCTGAAATGAAATTAATCTTCTACAAGGTGTCATCTGTGGCTTTTAAGAAGTGAACACGCACACACACTCAGTCACACGCACACATACTTACACCTCATAATGAGAAACCATTATTAGGCCATGATTGGAGTCGAGGTACTTATATTAAAAGTGGCAGCAGAAGCAATATCACCTCTGCGTCTAATACGCTCGCAGATATGTCATGTATTTTAAGACAGCTGCTCCGCTATTTAGAATTAATATCAATTCAATCTCGGCAACAACGTGCAGAGAGCTAACAGAGGACTCGTAATCCATTAAGGGCAGATTGTGAATCAACGTCAAACCGCTCTTTCTTTTTTTTTAAGTACACAAGGCCCGTATGGCTATTGTGTGTTTCGCAGGCGCCGCGACTTTTCCTTTGATTGTGTGTAAAAATAAGTGCAGAGCAAACAAAAAAGAAAAGTTGGCCTCTAAAGACACATGAATAAAAATAATCAGGCTTTATTCTCGTGCCTCACAGTCATAAATCACTCCTTCCCAAATAACAGGCGCATCAGTGTAGCAAATGGCTCTATCTTATAATAGCAACGTAGCACATGGCAATATTATCTAGTGTGGCGTATTGTAGTGCACGTGTCTCAGCGCCGTGCCCCGGAGCACTAGCCAGATTACACTGGCCCAGCGACAGTCTTATTATAAGAGTCACCCATTAAATCATATCAGCGCTGCTTTTTATAGGCCAACACCTCAGCTGCAACGCTATGAAACTGTCTGTCACACAGAGGCATCTGCATGTGTGTGTGAGCGAAGGAGACTGTCTGGGAGGGGACGGGCTTGTGTGTGTGTGTGGGTGGGTGTGTGTGTGTTCCGCCAAACGTCGTCGGCGTTGGAGCTGCTCGCCGCAGCATCTGACAGCGTTTCATCTTCTCCTTTTATTAGATCAGCCTCGCGCCACTGTCACCTCTCCTTTCCCCGCGCTTACATCACGCACGCCTTCGCCGGGCCCGCTGACCATTGGCTCGCCAGCGTCCACGAGGACGTTCTGGTTGGCTGGCCCGCTCTTTGTTCCGTCAGTCCCGGTGGTGAGAGGGCAACCGGGACAGCTTTTCCATCTCAGATCAGCCTAAATATGCAAACTGGATGGATGAGCGATATTTACAGATTTATTTATTCTAGCTGTTTAGCTGTCGCACGCCAAGATCCTGTCTCCGCCATTTATCTTGGGGATTTGTTTACTTGGAAAATGTCCTGAGGTAATGGTTCAGGAATTGGTTGAATTATTAAATATAGAAATATTTGGAGCTATTAAACCTGGCTCTCCAGATTTATCCCAATTAAAGCGCTAAAGCAAACACAGGCCCTGCCGTCATCTGTCACTTCTGTCTGGTGACTCTCGGCGCAGGTGAACGTCTGCGTTTGGCTCTGCAGACCCCCCCCCCCCTCGTCACCCTCGCTGCTGCAGGTCTGTAGTCACCGCAGCTTCCCGAGCGGAGCTGTCATGTCACATTTGTCGTCTCCGACGGATGACGTCGCCGCCAACAAGACGGCGTTAAAGAAGCCGTCCTGCAGGAGACAGCGGAGCCGCTGCGATTCTTTTGGACGGAGCAGATTGACGCGCTTTTGTTCCGCCGCGCTTTATTTGCTGCCTTCTGAGGAACAACTTTCTGTTTGGTTGCACGTCTGATGTGACTCCCTCAATTGCTGCAGTGACGTTAATTCAAAGCCCGTATGTGACTGTGAGTGTGTGTGTTCATCTTTTGCTTCCTTTTTTTGGCTGACAGCTTTGTGATTTCTTCCCATATCCTCGTTTTTTTTTTTTTTATTTGCTTGTGTTGTCACTTTTGGTGACACGTCTCCATGTCTCACTTAGTCATTTCCTTTGAAACGCAGAATCTTGAGTTTGCACGGCACTCGCGAGAGAAGCCGCGAAAGAAAACGTGCACGAAAATCCATTTTTCTAATCGTATCTGAGTGCATTCTTAATTGATTGTAATTGTTAGGACGCCGGTGAAAGCATCCATCAGCCGCGTGGCTCCCTAAAATAATCAGTTGATGATACATTTCCCAAATGCAGCCAACAGAAACAAATGATCCACGCAGTGGGATTTAATTGAAATGCATAATAGCATTGTTATTCACACTCGTTTTCATGCTAATGCTGCGCTCCATGTGTGCGTTAGCGCCAAGCACGCCTAAATCCACAGCCTGAATCAACGGTTAGAGAGGAAGCGGCACACATCAATTCCTGATGCCAGAGCGTGCTGCACATGCTTCAGCAACGTTCGGGCGCACGGACGCGCACGGCATCCCAAGGCCTCTCTGCGTCTCGGTTAATCCGAGCCGTCAGTCAATGCTTCGGGGGCCTGGATGCTGCCGATTGATGGTAATTGCGAAAACCGGAGGCGGATGAAGGGGAGCCGGGGATGTCAATAGACAGGTGGGAGACGAGGGGATGGATTCCTGCTGCCTGCCCACAAGTCCCTGCTCAGCACGCCGCGTGACTTCGCGTCAGCACTTTGTCTCGTGCATAGCTAATGGCGGCTGCTGCTGCTCCCGTTCGATCCCTCTGTCTCCGCGTCCTCCGCTCTTCAGCCGAAACCCCCGGCAAATGAGATTTTGCCCGAGGTGGATGGAAGGGTGGAGCGAGGCCTCTGTCCGCCTGTCTGCCCGGGAAGAAATCTCACAAGCAAACACTGACCTCCCTCGTCCTCCCCTCCTGCCCTTTTCCCTCTTCCCCCCCTTCCTTCGGTGCCGGCTGTCTTCTCATTTCAGACGGAGGCCACAATAACTCACAGTGAATTGTTTTAATGAAGAAACAAGGGGGATGGAAGGGAGGCGAGGCGGGTGGGAGGGGAGGGGAGGGCAAGGGCATCCAGGCAGAAAGAAATTAGAGAAATAAAAAAGTAAGATAGGGTTTGAAATAATAATAATAATAAAAAAAACAGCTTCTCCAATTAAGGCAAAGTTTGGGGGTTTTATTTTATTATTATGTTTGTTTTATTTTGGGTTTTTTCCCTTTTGGTCACGGACAGTCAGTCACACTCGCTTCTGTGGAGTGCAAGATGAATTACACCCCTCCACTTCTCCTCGCCTGCCTTTGTAGCGGTGAAGCTCCAACCGTTTGTACCTCCCACAATATCTCCGCGCTGTGAATTCTCCACGCCTGTTGTGTTTACCGAGCAGGCTCCGTTTGAACTGGCAAAGAGAAACGGCTGTTTGAAGTGTCTCTTTGATGGTGAGCCCAATTTGTTTTCACCGCTAAAAAGTTTGTTTGAGCGCTCTGAAATATGGGCTGACGTTGATGCCGGGGCTCATCCTGAGAGGCCTGCTGCCTTCCTGTGTGTGTGTGGGTGTGTGTGTGGGTGGGTGTGTGTGTAGCCCCAATGAATCACCTCAAATGACAAACGTATGGTCCCATTACTGCTCTGACAGACTCCACATGTTTAGAGTGGATTCCGTAACCGTTAAGTAAATATTAACTCTTTGTATGTGGACGATAATGGATTTAATCTATATTTGTTGGCTTCATCCATGTCCTGAAGCTCACCGTTGGGCTCAATTCCAGACTCTTTTCTCTGGAAGTCCATTTGTTGCAGGCTGCTACTCGGTGCCAGGAGATAGTATGTGTTTATTTAGTAATATTTTAAGATATCAAGCAACAATTGTGCATTCCAAATGAACTCGTTGAACCAGCTTAATCAAGTTTCTTGACCCGTTTAAAAATTGTTAACATAATGAACACCCAAGAAGTGCAAAATGACTCAAAATCCCACAATTCCACTGACTGGTGGGGGTCGGTTCCCCACAGCAGAATCATCTCAATCAAGATGGAGCACTCTAAGCAACCTACCGGCCTTCCGGACGGGAAGTTTGGGTGCAAAACACCCAAGACGGAACAACTTTCATCTTAAAGTATCAAGTATTCCTTTGAACATACATCAGTGATGCACCAAACCACCCTCAAGGAACACAGGGGATCAGAAAGTCTACAACACCGCTTTTGTCGTCTTGTTTTTAGTCTTTTCATGGGTAATTCCTGGGTTTTATCCGGGTCATGGGTCAGTGAGGCCTAACAGGTTTTTCCAACTTAATGCATCTTCAGGTTAAAAGTCAGGCTTTTATTTTGGTAACGCAGAAATTTAAAATCTCCACATTATCGAGCAGGGATGGCAGTATGTCCAACAGAGGAAGAGTTTGGCATCGCGCTGATCAAAACAGACCCTCATAACAGACCCCACTTGACTCCCCTCCCCTCGCCCACTCCCTCCTTTTGATCAGAGTCCTTGTGACAGTGATGCACGAGCCTCTGCAGCGCTGGGCTGGCTGGCAGGAAATGTCACATATCCCCCGAGAATAGAGGAATGGTGGATTAAACAAAGACAGACATTCCTTTAAAAAAAAAAAGCAGGGAATCAAAAGGAAATCAATTTTGCCTCCCTCGTGTGATGGGAAGAGCTTTTAAAAGATGCTGCCACTTTCCTTGAAAAGAGGCTTTTGTGCGCGTGTTTAAACGGGTTAGCCTGGCCTGCCCCTCACCTGGAATAAACTGAAGGCCTGTGGAGGCTGAATCAAAACAAGAAATCACCACCATCGTGCCCCTTCGGCTGTCCTTGTCTCGCACCCCCATCCCCATCCCCACCCTCCAAGCTCTAACTTCCTTTCTGAAGTCCTCGCCACTTCTATCAAGGAGAAGCAAATGGCACACGTTTCATCCCTCCAAAGCAACGCCGGGCCCCAAACGCAACACAGACGCGGAGTTGGCTAACATTGAACTGGGTTGGATAGAATAAACACAAAGGCGAGAGGGAAAAGAAAGCAGCTGGGGGAACACAAAAGGATGGAGCTGCAGATGGGAACTAACCTTGTCTGGGTTCCTCTGATGTTCCTCCCCTCCTCTGTGTCCATCTCTATCTCCCCCCCCCCCAAACACACGCGCATGCCCCTCCATTACAAGCATTACTGCCAAGCCTGCCTTCTCTCTTCTCCTCTCCCAAGTCTTCCTTTTATTTGGCGCGTTCAGAGGACGGCTCCAAAGGGAACGGGAGGTTACAGTGCATTAAAGGAATTGTTCGACAAAAACGGTCATTCCCCGTTCAGTGGGAATCACAGAGGCTGCGCGGCGACGGCTCTTCAAAGCCGCCAGGAAAACTTCCCGCGAAAATGACTGCGATTTTCTGCCCCATAAGGGGACGAGACATCCATTCTTGGATGTTCGCGCCGTCGCGATTTCTCGCCGTGCAACAGGAATCTGGTGTGAATTTGATATCTCATGTAGCCAAGCACCTCACTCCACAATAACGTGTGTTTATAAGAGAGGAACTGGGAAAAATGCAGTGCGCCGGAAGTAAGGAATTCAGTGCAGCGTTAACGGTGAACCCTGATGCCTTTGGTAAATCGGCAGACAGAGCCGTTGTCATGGAAATCTGATTCATCATTGACATTGCTGATCTTGAACCCTTAAATCAGGCTCACAAAGGCAGCAGCGCTGAAGAGGATGTCATTACTCCGGCTTTTCTTTTAACGCCGAGCAATTAACTTTCGATAACATTTAGAATAAAGCCGCCGTCGCTCACGTATCAGTCTTTACGCTACTATACAGCTGACCCACTTTAATGACAGCTATTGCACACAAATGGTGTGTTCGGGGCAAATAAACTGAAAAAGTCAGCGTTCGCAAATTGGAGCCGGGAACAGGAAGTAATGGCGAGAGCTGCGAAGAAGTTCAACCGGTTGTTTGGACGTGTTAGTCTGAAGTGAAGAGGCTGCAGTCGGCTGGACTCTGCCTGACACCCACGTACACACACGCACACAGTCACCTCCTCCAACGCTCCCCCAGTGGCCCTGTCGGCGTGCCAGGGCGGGTGATTACCAACGCTTTCCCCAATTATGGGCTGATTATTCCGCCGCGCTCTAATTGACTGGGGAGATATGCAAATGGCTGTCATTTGGGATGATAAAGGATGCGGGCGCTGGATGCCCCCTGCATTATTTAGCCCCGGCTGTACGCGGCGTGAAGGATGTGGCGTGTGCTTTAATTGCTGAGGAGAGAGAGGTTAAGCTGAACGAGCAGCAGAATTAGAAATGAGGAATTTGGTGCCTTTAATTCTTTATTTCGCCTCCCTCCTTCCAGCGCGAGCAGAGAGCGCAGGAGGAAATTCTGTGCTAACGCATCAGCGTTTCAGGAGGCGGTGATGGGGGGGGGTAGGGGGGCGGGGGTAGATGGCAGGATGTCATGTTGGAATGCCATGCAAAACAATAACAGTAAACCAAAGCATGTCAAGTAAAGTGTGCGTGCGGAGTGTGTGTTGCATTTATAATAAATGCAGGCATCATCTGTGAAGCCATCTCAGACCAACCACTGCCCCCCCCCCCATCATCAGGCTGCCTCCAGCTCCTCTTCCACCACAGGAACCATTTATTATTATTATTTATTATTTATTACCATTTGTCATTTGAGATTGACAGCACTTCTCAATTCCACCCTCATCACCCAGGAATCAGGTCTCCTCAGATCCAAAGTTTTGGGGCTGACACATTAGCAGCCATAAATATTGGGCATAAATAGCATTCCTGGGAATGTATGTGGGAAAGCGGCTGTCATTGGAGTAAGTGGCTGCGTGTGGGTCGGGTGGGTGTGTGAATGGGTCGGGGGTGGCGATGAGTGAATCGGGCCCACTGGCTTAGTACTCCTAGCTGCTATAGCTTGGCACATTATCAGGGGGAATCAGAGTGAAACTCAACACTAATCCCTCCAGTTTGGAGACGAGCAGCACCAGATTTGGGAGTCTTTAACAGCTTAGGGGTAATAGGGCCTCAAATGTCCCTTTCAGTGTGGCCTGTCCCATTTCTCCACATTATGAGAGGCTTAAGAGGCAGGGCAGCTATCACTCAGTCAGCTCTTCACTGTGGAATATGCAGTAATTGTTACTGTGATGATGTTAATGTTAGCATTAGCGCCGCTCTGGCTGCGTCTATTGGAGTCCTGATACAGGTGTCCATGTGACTGTTTGACCCCTCCCACCTGACTACAAAGCTTCTTCTTCTTCTCCTTTCAATGCCGCCTGGCGTGGGGGATAAGAAAGAGAGAGAGGGAGCTTTCTTTTTTGTCTTATCGAGATGCGGCGGCATTATCAAGAGATTGTCTGGGCTTTGTGAAGTGTGCGCTGGCAGAATGGAGAAGAATGGCACAATCCACGGCACAACTTTGGGAAGCCCTGAACAGTTTGTTCCTCGGCTGCTTTTGTTCCAGATAACGAAAAAAAACACAAAGGAAAGACTCCCTTCGATGATTTAGTCATCTAAAATAGTACATTCGCAAAGGATGTCCTCTGTAATCACGAGCCGCTTTTGGTTTCCAGCCGTCATTTTGCTCAATAATACAGCGCTGTTGCCTTTAAACTCCTTTTTTCGGCAGCGACTGTTTTCATTTTTTATGCACAGCACTGTTACTACTTGGAAAAAGCAGCTACTGTGTGCGTGTGTGTGAGTTCAAACGCGATATTCGGTTGTCTTGGCAGTGCACCGAGCGGTTCACTGTACTGTGGTGTTGCGGTGATTTTTGTAGACATAATTAACACCGCTGTGGTCTCATCATGAGCAGAGCACCAAGTACATTTGGAGGTCCGTCCCCGTTTTCCTCCATGATATGAAAGAACCAGCAAAATGCTCAAAAGTTGTGTGTTTAAAGCGCGCAAACCAGACTCATTTTGGAGACACCCAGAAAAAACCAGGACTGTTCAAGACTTTAAGTGTCAACATTTCACAGGAAACATCAAATATTCCGATTTGATGGTCTGATTTCTTGGAATATTTTGCATACATTCATATTGCACAGATCAATTAGCAGCTAAAGTGCTGTAGAATGAATCTAAATATGCCGACTGGCCATCTGGGCCGACCTGCGTGCTCAGGCCTGTTACATTCTGGATCTGTTGCTGGAATATGGACGCCGTCCACATCAGGAGGCCAGAGTGAGACCCAGCACACCGACCAACGATCACAGCCCGCCACTGGGTTCGCGTCCCAGCCCACCTCAATCGTCATAATTCCTATCAGTCCTCATAATTATCATCATCATTACAGCTTTAGTAGACATTCCAGCAGATTGGCGTCCAAAGAAAAAGCTGTAAGTGGGCGTTGTGTTAAATGTCCCCTCACTACGTCTCTCTCTCCTTCTCTCCTTCCCATCTCTCTTCTTTCTGTACTTAATAGCACTCCGTGATGGGTATTACAGCCGGTGCTCTACATGGGGCATCACATTAAAACCCTCTTTTATACAGCAGTCAATTTGGATTCATTTGCATGGCATTTCATTTGGATTTGGCCTCAGTCGTTGGTTTTGGGGGGAAAGAGGATAAAAAGAAGATCTTGTGTGTAATAGCATTTCCTGTTAGTCTCCAGTGAACCATAAAGATAGAAAGGCGATCGTCCAGGGCTGATGAATATGCGCACCACTCCCATGAACAGACCTGTCCCTCAGGCCCACAGATGATAGCTACTGGAGTTAATTACAGTTCACATCATCATATTTACCCAGTAAAGAGAAACAGAGATTAAAACTCACCTCTGAGCCCACTCAGGTAGTATTTCTGTATTTACAGTGATACACCGCAGAGAATGGAAGCCTCGCTGGCTGTGACATAATGGTGTTTTGATTTTGACCTGTGCATATACAGACTCTATAGGTGCAAATACATGCGGCTGTAACTCAAACTGTAAAAGCTCAAAATCCCAACAAATCAAAGACAGGTCGACTTTGAACCCAGAACTAGAGAAGGTTCAATATTTGTTATATTATGAAGTCAGTGACGCCAATATTCATTTGTGTGACGGGTTATGATGTTGTTTAACCTAATGTAGGATATTTGAGTTTGGTGCTGCATGTGTGTGTATGCGCACGTGTGCATGCGTGCACGTGCCTGCCTGTGTGACAGAGACCCAGTGAGAGATAGGGATGCTACTTTTTTGCCCTTTCCTGTTGCCAACAGGAAGCTGCAGTCACTGGCTCCTCCCTGTCTAGACAGAAGCTGCTTTGCACACACGGTCACACACTGTCAGACACACACACACACACACACTCGCACTCTTGATGCTTTCCACCATAGCAACTTTGATTAATACCCTGCATGTATAAGAGTCAGGCAACACTGTGGTTTAGGGGAAGAGGACCACAGTCTGCCTGATGTGACAGCTACCTGCTTCACACTGGTGCCTGCTGGTGTGTGTGCGTGTGTGTGCGTGTGCGTGTGTGCGTGGGTTTGACTGTCCCCTCAGCTGCATCGGTGCTCAAGCATGCCTCACTGTGACAGCCCAGCAGCCTTCACCCACACACACTAATGCGCACAAATAAACAGAGGGACTTTAAACTAGTGTGTGCAGGCAGACAGCAGCACCAGTGAGGTGAAGGGTCACGAGCGACTGCATCTCCAATGTTGTGTGAAATCTGTAGATGGCACCCTGGGCCCATCATGTCCGTGTGTGCGGGACTGTGTGCGCGTGTGCATATCCGTACGCCGGGAGTGGGGGCAACTCAAAGTAACTGGTTATTATCGCCTCAATATTTTTCTTATTATGACAATTACATGCTCTAGGAGCGAATTAAGCGATACAGGACGCCAAGCGGGAGTGGTTGACAGCTATTTGGAGACTCAATGCACAGAGCAATTTGCAGTCCTGAGCCAAACAAATTGGATTTGGGCCACTTTGGATTGAGGCCCCAGACTGTTGGTTGTTTGGATCCGCCATCCTTACTTCGGCGCTGGCTATTTAGCGTGCTGGTTTTAGCTCTTGACACATTACAGACAGGTAATACGGTGCTTCATAGCTGGCTGACAAGTGCACATGTAAAGAAAAGGTTTATGTCGATACGCGTGAAATGTCTTCTTTATAGGAGGGTTTCAGCGCCCATAAATTACAATGATGACTATATAAGGTATTTGCAATTGACAGGTTTATAGTCTACAAGTGTTTAGCTCTCCCTGCCTTCCATGTAATATATCGGTGCTACTTGTTTGGTCTTGGGCCACACCGCTGTGTTCAAGTGTGTGTATAATCCAAATGAGCCTAACAGCCTCTAAACAAATTACTGGTACACATTTTCCCACCCCTAAACTGCCACTGGAAAAGCTGGCAACAGCATCCAATTAGGTAAAATGCAATTATTCTCATCCATTCACACAATTAGCTCGTGGGTTAACAGCTTAGCCGTCCATCCAGCTAGCGTCCTGCGTTTTCTTAAAGCCATCTCCATGGTTACATTTGCTCTTGAGATAACCCCGCCACATCAAATGGCCCGCTCTGAGGGTGGCCAGCCGGTCAAAGAAGAGCATTCAGACCTTTGAGAGAAGGCAACACGTGATGTCACGGTGCTTCAAGCGCCACAACATGATTGGCCATGGCAGGGAGTGGTGCCACGGAAAGGTGGAATAGGCGTGTCCTGCGTGAGCGGTGGAGCGGGGACGATTAACGCCAAGCGACAGGCTGGTAGGCTGGCAGAGCGGGTGGGTACTTAAAGCAGCGTGGTGGAAAACAAAGACCCTCTGTGCCAGCGCCAAGATCACATTAAGCAAAACAAGCAGCCACAGACTCCCACACCTTGGTGTTCTGCTTGGAAACACGAGCTAGGCAGGGACAGAAAGATCCCGAAGTGCCTGGTTTTTATTTTATATGAGAGAAGACATGCTCGGCTGAGGCATTTACTTGCTGATTCTTTTTTATCAATATCGTTTGATTTGAAAATCCACATAACTTCATTTTGTTTCTGTCATTTTGTTGTCATTTCTCGCCATTTTGTTGATGCGCTGTCGACATTTTTCACTCTAAAATAGTTCCGGATTCAGACATGACCTGAGTGGAACGCTGGTGTCTATATGGACGCGCGCTATGTATTTGTGTGGCGACAGTAATGGCTGCGGGACTCAGGTGGAAGCGGACCGAAGGGGTCAACAGGCTGAGGGCAGCAGGTAGGATCAGCTGGCATTCATCCCCGTCTCCAGCCCCTTCCGCCCCAAGTGGGCACCAGCCGGGAAACCAGGGTCACTTACAGGTGACTTCCCCCATATTCAGGCACAGCTGGGGCACTTTCACCAGTCTGCCACCAGTCTGTGTGTGTGTGTGTGTGTGTGTGTGTGTGTGTGTGTGTGTGTGTGTGTGTGTCCACATATCTGTGATGTGCTGTCAGGGGACAGCCATCATGTTGCATCGCATCACATCTGGCCTGCTCTTTACCTCTGCCACTGTTCTTGTGTCGCGCTCTTCTGTACCTCCATGCAGCGCTCTCTCAGCAGGGTCGGTGGGGATTCCCTTCAGTAGGTTCAGGAGCAGGAGTAGCTGTTCAACACACACAGTCTCACTTTTGGGTTGAATTAAACGCTCATTACCATTTATTTTCTGCGCGGTAAGAAATGGTAACTAGAATACTGTGGAAGTTTCTCCCAGTTCCATTTGTATTTTCCCATATTTGCCAGGACATCATTCTTAGGTCTTCTGCTACTGAATCATTAACAAAGTGCAAGAAAACAGTTGGTTTGAGAGAATTCTTTGAAACTATCCTCTGAAAGCATTGGAAATATGCTGCAGCTTTGCATCATGTGTTTCACTTCCATCTTTTTAGTTGCTGGAGATCCTTTATAGGTCACACAATCGGGTGCTTTAACCACACAATCCTATTTCAGCGCAGCTGAAATAGTTGCAGTAGTACCAGCGTATCGTGACATCAGATCTGACGGGAAAATCTCAGTTCAAGTTAAAAGTTGCCTCCTGCTGCACGTCACTTCTCGTTAACACGGCTCGTTGAGCTCCACAAATACTCACATTAACCCCCCCCTTTCCCCTTTTTCTGTTCCAGGACCTGTCCGGCTCCATTGATGACCTCCCCACAGGGACGGAGGCTGGGCTGGGCTCAGCTGTCAGCGCGGGCGGATCCTCCAGCAGGAGCAGCAGCAGCAGCCAGGGGGAGCAAGGGGGTGCCGGTAACCAGGGACAGTCGCCCTTCTCTCCACACGCTTCGCCCCATCTCTCCAGCCAGAGGAGCGGCCCGTCTCCCTCCCCCGTGGGATCGCCTGCGGGTTCCACTCAGTCACAGCAGTCGCGGTCAGGATCGGGGCCCATCTCTCCTGCCAACGGACCCGCTGGCAACACCTCCGCACAGGGTAATGTTGCCAGGAATACGTGCCCGTGCATCCTCATAATCTGGTGCTGGATTAATGAACAGCACAACTTTGGCATAATAACTTTATTGGTTTAATCATCACAAACAAACACCGACAAGGTCCTGAGTGTAATCAAGCACCGCGCTGAGATTTACATAGATGTTTTTGTCTGCAGGGGAGGTGAGCTGGCGAAAGTTAAACGATGCTACAGCAAGAACTTACACACACCCACTGGAATTTAGCATTTCAATTATATTCAGAAAGAATTTGTTACATTTACTGCTGTGAGGAATATTAACAAACGCTGAAGTATGTTTTGAAATATGTTGTTTCTGAGTTACGGGCATGTTGAGGCACCCATCCAGCACCCGTGGGAGGTGACCCACATGACTACATGTATGTTGATCCTGCTCCAACACATGTAGGCTATAATGGATGAAGCAGGACTGTAATATTAATGTGCACGTTGATATATCCATGTTCTAGCGTGCTCTTTGCATTTATCTTGCTATTTAAATATGGAAGAGAGAGTTCCATTTTTTGAATAAGTGTATTTGAGTAGGACTGTAGAAAGGTCACATCATGAACTGAGCACGCTCGGTCAGCATATACGTTCCTTTTCATACCACAAATATTCATTTCATACCTGTCCTCGGGTGACTCTGCTGCCTTTGCTTTCCGTCCAGAAAAACCTGTCATCTCGGTTTAAGAGTGTCTCATCTCCCTCATTTCATCTCACTGAATAATCTTCCCAGATCAATTTTCATTCGGCCGGTCTGGACGGAGGATGGATCCGAGCGCACACAGCGGCGGCGGCAGCAGGGAAAAGAAAAAAAAAAAGAAAAGCCAAATCATATCAGTCGTGCATGTCTAGAGTTCCATCTGTGCTCTATTTGAAACCCTAATTCAGACGGCAGAAGAATACGAGAACTGCACTTCATGGAATATGCCTCATTCATTTCCCTCGCATAGTTTTTGTCCTTGAATAGACCAGCTTTATTAGGCCTTTGATCACGGCGTCGCTGAAGAAAGTCCCAGAGCTGCAGCGGCGTCTGAAGAAAGTTTCTCTCCCCGCTACCTGTGGCTCGCTCTAATATTCCCAACGCTTGCCGTGAGTCCGGGACATATTTCCTCGCCGCTTTCACTGGTAATGAATTGAGAATGACTGCTAGTGGAGGGCATCCCATTTGATTTGGAGCAGTATGTAAGATAACAAGGGCCAAACCCAACACCAACAGGATTATCAGACTCTGTGTGTGTGTGTGTGTGTGTGTGTGTGTGTGTGTGTGTGTGTGTGTGTGTGTGTGTGTGTGTGTGTGTGTCTCCAGAGGCAGAGTGTGTGCAGCCAGAGAGATCAGCACTGGGCATTATAAGCGGCTGGATCTGATCTGCCTCAGTCAGCCATGTCGGCGCTCGTTGAATCGCGCACGCCGGCGTCGCTGTCATCCCGCCACCTCTCTGACCGCAGCATCAACGCGTCTCAGACGCGTCAATCACCCTGACAAGGCGGGGCAAAATGTCCAGAGCGAGATCCCGATGGCAGCTCCTCCGCCTCCTCCTCACCTCGCCACAGTGATTGACACTAATGGAAAAGCGGGACAGTGGTTTTTCCTGCCCGCTCTCGCCGGGATTGGCGACGAGAATGCGGAATGAGGCGGCGAAGACGAGGCGTCACCAATCGGCGGGATGCGATTAATGAGAAAAATATTTTAGAATTCTCACCGTGCCAAGTAAATGATACAGCGTGGAGCGGCGAGCAACATCTGGCACGTCTGTATCTGATGTTGTACGATCACTTTGAGTTAGCTGAAGAATCGTCCCGGACTGAGACACAAACGGGTGTGGTTGCGCCACATCCTCGGCGCCTCGGACCATCACGAGTTGGGACGGTTTGGCCAACACTGTTTAATGTGCTGCAGAATAGTGAGGAGAGGACGTTCTCCTCCCGTCTGATAGTTCTCAGACCGTCAAAACTTTACTCATTAATCAGCCCCGAACAGCATTCGCCTCCAAATTAACTCGGTAAGGCGTTCTCGAACAAACCAATTATTTTGTGTCATGAATTAGCATCAGGAAAAAGTCAAAACACCACTCATCTTCTGGCTGCACTGTGAAGTGATTTATCGTCGTCATCGGTGGAGGACAAGCTAGCCTAGCTTACAGTTCGCCCCTTGATTGACATTAAGATCGGATTTCTATGCTGATGTTTGGGGGCAATTTTTCTCCTCTTCTACTTGTTTGGGGCTGTGGGGTACACGCCGCCGTGTGAAGTCCCTTATGTTTAATTACAGGTTTACACAAGCCGAGCTGTGTTGCATATGGAAATCATGGCAAAATTCCCTGGTTTACTTGTGAAACTAAGCTGAATTTGTAAGTAAATCTGCAAACGTAGACCAGCTTGGCCCCAACCTGGTCACTCACTGCAGTGACATGCCACGTGCACTCCACCCCTTACTGCAGTTAGCGGATAGGATTTTATGCCATCCTTTAACCCGGTTGTCATAGATTCGCGCGCGCTCACACGAAAAACCCAAAAGGCCAAAACAGATGCCAGATGCTTGAAACGCTTCAACAAGTGTTGACGCCGTCTCGGTGTGTGAAAACCAGGAGGAGGCCAATTGCCGACCAATCGCACATCCTTCCACATGGACAAATCTATCTTGTCAGAAGTCCACAGCATGCCTGTGACACCCTCTCCTCTCTTTCTCTTTTTCTCTCTCTTTTTCTCCCTCTCCTCTTGCTACATCCCCGTGAAGCAAATCCAATACATGGTAACATTATCCGGGCCTCGCCTTGCTATTTGGATTCTCTCCCAGAGCCAAAAAGGCACACACACAGGACCAAATTGATTTTCCTGTTGCGCTAGATTTGTGACAGTTGAGCAGACATCACATGCTCAACTGCCAAGCACCCCCTCCGCCCTCCCCCTCCCCCCCCCCCCCCCCCCACCTCCACTGGAACACACATGCCCTTCTTTGCTTCCTAGCAGTGTGTCTAAGGCAAGCCTCACAATACCCTTAGCCTTACATGAGAGCTCATCAGGGAGGCAGATGTTCACCTGTCATCGGTACTGATGGAACCGGAGCCTCCCTCACTCTTTAGCCGCCGTGGGCAGAGGAAAACAAAGTCGTCCAGCCGAGTGAAAACTTGTTAATGTCGACCCACTGGCCGTTTTGATTGTTATCTAAAAACCACCCTTCCCCGTATGATTCAAAGCATGAACGTGCACCGGGCGACAAGCTGACAGCCTGTCGGTGTGGCGTCACTTCCTGCCAGCCTGCGTGTGGATGACGGGACATATCCATTACCAAACTGCAGCTGATACACGCTGAAGTGCACGTCACACAGCGACGAGCGCGCTAACACTCTTGTCCTCTGCTGGTATCGCCGGTGAGGAGGAGGTGATAAGTGTGGCGGCGCGGGCGTCTGCTGCCGCGTGGGGTAAAAATCCAGCGTCGGTTAATGTACTGCGAGTCAAAACAGCTCGGAACACAAAGATCCGGCGTGTGTATTCATCCCTGTTGTGTTGTTGTGTTCTCGTCTTCCCGCCCGCCGATACTTCTGCACGGTGTGCTGATTCTAATTGGCGCGCAGGCACGTCCACACTTCTCCGTGGCTCAGCTCAAACTGGAAAAACTAGAGAAATCACAAATCCTTATCTCTGTTTTCCTCCGAGGTCCAGTTAACCGCGTCTGCCTCTCTCCCGCTCCCCCTCCCTCGCTCCGCTCTCCACCACATCCACCCCCCTCCTCTCTTCCATCTGTCCTCAGTCTTCCTGGTTTTTATTTTCTTTTAAAGGCATGATTGGAGCTCGGGGGCGAGCGCTCTGGAGAGTTTAAGCTGTGCATCTCTGCTCCGCTTCAAGTGCTTCCAGGGCCTTGAAAGGACAGAGAGGTCAGGGTGAGTGGATGAGGGTGAGGGAAGGGAAGGATAGATAGAGGGTGGGAGACGGAGAGGGGTACCAAGTCCAGGCCTGTCCAGTTTGTTAGCTTAAAGGTTGGTTCCAGAGAAGCTTTCCTTCCCTTACCCTGATTTACATTTTCCCTAAGTGTAGCCTGTGGTTTGTTGTCAGTTTAGCTCTTGAGAAACTGTATTCGCTCTCTAATTATGATAATAAGAAGCACATATTAGAAAAGAGATAAATGAAAATAAAACTTTGCATCCACTCTGAGGTCAAAGGCCAGACAGTGCCTGGCAGCAGTGTTGACAGTAGCCCGACTTGAGATTTTTAAAAAAAATAAAAAGAGAAGGTCACTAATTGTAATAACGATACGCAGAAATCGTTCTTTGGGGGTTTTATTTAAGCTTCCGACACAAATCCAAAATCAGATCCTCATCAAATCCGCGAGGAAGCAGACTTGTGATTTTGTTTTACAGAGGACGCATTTGAGACACCAGAGAAGCGTTCAAACGCGACTTGTTTTGGGTTTTTTTTTTTTCCTTCTGTTGAAAGTTGTTTCGGGAGAGCAGCGGTGAGCGAGGGTTCGTTTTCATGCGAGCGTGTACTTTAGTGTGCGTGTGTGTAGTTTCCTGGTTGCAGCACTCCCTAAGAGGCTGCGTGGTGGGAACACTGCCTGTGGCTGTCCCTGTCCCTCTCTTTCTCTCATTATTTTTTATCATGCTCGCTTTCTCTTCTATTCCCTCTCCTTCTCCCGCGCTCCCTTGTCCCCGCCCTTTCCTCCTCGTCTCTGTTTGTCTCCGCTGCTCTTTCTCGCTCAGAGCGTAGCTGCGGCATGGGCCTCCCACTGAGGAACAAGGCAGAATTTTCCATCCACATTCCTGCCTCTGTTTCTCCACATCTTTCCTCCAGCTCTTTTTTTCCCCCGCTTCTGTCCTCCTTTCTCCTCCTCCATATTCATACCCTTCCGCACGTCTACCCGCATATCTCCCTCTCCTGCGTACCCCCATCGCTCCTCATCCTCGTGGCTGCTCTTGATCAGAGTGGAACAGCAAATGCCCTCCCTGTAGACACCATATTCAGAAAGCACACTCTATTCCAAACACAGAGGGAATGGTGCTGGTTTGCTGCGTTAGCCATTTATAGAAATCCCATTCTGACTCTGTTCAACAGAAAAACCTTACCCGAACCCTGCACAATTACTTTCCCAAGTCCTATTTTCTTGATTCCTCTCACTCCATTGCTCTCCACATCCCACCCACCGCTTTTTAGCTTAAGCTGCAGTTTTGCTTTACTTACAGTTGCTACTCAGCATTGGAAGTAATGAGGATCTTGGGAGAGCGCTTGTTTTGCGAGTCACTGCAGGCCTGCACTTGTCCCCTACAGGGAGAGTTAACTGGCATTAGCCCCCGGCTTGGAGAGGCATTGACTCGCACCCATTGAGATCTAAACCCCCATTATTGGAGCCCGCTGTTTATCTGCCTCTTTCCCCTAAAGACATGGCGAGTAGGGGATATAATCTTACTCTGTGTGTGTGTGTGTGTGTGTGGGGGGGGGGGGGGGTTGCTCATGGGTTGCAGATGTGTGTGTGCATGCATTTACAGCCCAAGGGTTGTGTTTAGTGATGGTGCTGAAGCAGCCCTTCTCTCCATTTCACACCAGTCTATTAGCGCTCCCTGATGTTACTTTAGAAAAAAGAGAAGACCCCCACACCTTCAGAGGGGTTTTGAGGTTTGGACGTGTGTGTGAGTGCATGTGCATGTGTGTGCAGCAGAGGCGTCGCCCGTCTCAACGTACGCACGCATGTACATGCGTGTAGGCTCCTGTCTGCTAACACACGCCCGCCGCTTCCTTTCATCTGCAATTAAAAGTCTCAGTATTGACATTCAGGTTGACTTTCCTTCATTGGCGTCGCGCACCAACACACACACCCACACACACACCGCCAACACCCTGAAACAAAACAGAAATATGGCCACGAGTACTCTCCCACGGCTTTGAACTTCCCCTGCATTTGCGTTTAAAGCGCTGATGAAAAAGGACAAAAAAAAAACGCTTCAAAGACCACACTCGCTCTTCAAAGCAGACTCGGGGTTGCCTCGACGGTCCTCGCAGAGCAGCATTATCACAAAACCAGAAATGAGTTCCTTCTGCTGTTACGTTTGCTCCCTCGATGCTGCTTAGTTGCATTTTAATTCTTTCTTTAAAAAACTCCAGATTATAGAGTCAGAGTTATTTCACTGGGATCGTCGCCACCACCCTTCAGACCTGTTTACCTATTTAACAAAATCACTCCGTTCCAGTTTTTTGGGTGTGCGTGGTGTGTTTTTCTATATTCGATGTCGACATCAAGGCTACATGCAGCAGGTCTGTTAATTACAGATGTAATGCTGACAGGAAGCCTGGAGAACACACCTGAACTGGCTCTATGGAGAGCTCGTGTGTGTCTTTACATCAGTTTCTATTGATATTGACTGAGTCTAGTGATGGTTTTACTTCCTCTTTATTTACACTTACTTCCTTTACTTCCTTTTTATTTACACTTTCACAGTGGTAGACATTTCTCTCTCTCTCTTCCTCTCTCTGTCACACACAGATGTACAGGCCAGGTTACTCCTGCAGCCTCCTATGTGTCCTCCAGTGTTACGGCTAAATCTGCCCCCCTGGTAACGTGATCATAACTGTAATTTTGGACAGAGTCCTCTTTTTCAGCATTATTTGCAGATGTCGATCAGGTGTCTCCCTGTTCTGATTAAATCTGGACACATTATGTAAAATCCCTTTGCTTTAAATGTCAGCAAGTGTATTTGAAAGGTGGAAATTAGTGTGAATGTATTCTATCATCCACTGCAGTAATAAAACGGCAGTTTTTCTCATCCTTTTCTCCTCAGTGTCTCGGTACCTAGACACGATGGAAGGTTAATTTACAATCACTCTCCTTCCTATAAGCCAGTTTAATTCACTGTAGAGTCCATCTGCCATTGTCCTAATCAGACCTCCCATTGGATTTCAATGGAGCAGACACAGCCAAAAGACCTGCACACCCGATCAATGAATCCCCAAGGCCGAGCCTCTCTGCAGGGATCAGTCCACTTTTTGCACTTTTAACAAACGAGGAGGAGACAGAGGAATCCAGGGACTTGAGTTGTCTTCTGGAGAGGCATTATTATCATCATCATTGTCGTCGTCATCATCATTTTTAGGCCATACTGACCCACAAACAAGCTTTGATTGTGTCAATTCTTCTCGCTCTCGCAGCCAGAGTCTGAATAAAAGCTCCTTGTGATGATTGCTCATTGTTTTTCTTTCATCAGTCAAACTGCAGAGTGATTTCTTTGTTCTCTTTAGGTACTTCTGATTGCTTTAACACACACACACACACACACACACACACACACACACACACACACACACACACACACACACACAAAGGATTTTAAATGATTACAGTCTGGAATGTGTCAAATGAGCACCGAATCGTGTGAATCCTCTTGACCCGAGTTCATGTTGTTTCTGCAGGTGCCGCTACAGCCACACAGAACTCTGGGAATGGACCAGACGGAGCCCACCCCCCCATCCCCCGTTCGCCCATGGCTCAGGAGAGAGGTGTGTGTAAATGATCAGCGGACTCGCAATAAAGCAACCGGCGGTCTTTAAATTCGTCCCAAACATTGGATTTTGTTAGCGGTGGTCATTGTGAAGAAATCTGCTCTTCCACTCTGGAAAAAAGAAATCCATATTCCACAATCTGAAGCTATTTTGCCATATTTGACATGGTCTGCTCTGCAACAAATTCACAGATTGGACACGGCTGCTGTGCTTTCAAAGGCAACAGGGCAGAGCCCAAAATAGAAAAGTGAAATGAATGAACATTTACTGGTTGTTCATTCATTTCACTTTTCTTTTTTGGGCTCTCACACGAAACAGAGCACTTGCATTGAAACTGTTGGAGCACTTCAGACGCTGGGTTAGCCTTGGCCCGCGGTTCAGTGCAAACATACAACATTCACTATTGGGTTTAGTTCAAGTTTCAAATTTAGTTCGGAGGTCGGTGTGTGTGTGTGCGTGTGTGTGTGTTTTATGGAGGCCTGTTGGGGGGTTTTTGGATGCAGCTTGCTGCCAAAGGCGTGTAGCGTGATTGCTCACCCACAGGCCACGTGTACCCGCCAAACGGGAAATTGTTTCCAGCAATTACATCCACTTGTCAAGCGCCGTTAAAAACAGCTGAATTGTTCATGGCTGGGGGGCGAGGGGGAATCCACATCCACACAATGCTGCAGAATAAGAAAAGACCCTTACTGGGACGACAGAACAGCTCCACCTCTGTGGATCAGAGCATTCAGCAGCAGACGGGGGGGGTCAAGTCAGATTTAATGCTGACCTCCACTTCCTGTAAACCTCCAGTCTTCCTCATTCTGGTCCTGCACTGTTTCCCTAACCCAGATCCCCCCACCACCACCACCTTGCCACCACACATGCCCCACTTTGCTCAAGTGCCATCCAACCTAAGAGCCTCTCTCTTTCTTTCTCTCTCTCCCTCTTTCTTCCTCTCATCCTCATTTGCAGAACCCCCCTGACTATCCCTCTTTTTTTAAGTGACACCCCCACCCCCCCATCTCTGGGATGCTCCACCGCTGCTGATGGTGTCCAGTTGCGAGCTTCCTTCAGCTGCTGGGACGAGGGAAAGTTTTCTGTGTGTGTAAGCAGCGAGGGAGGGAGCAAAATCCTTGAACGTGTTATTTGCTTTTAGCACTGTCTGCACAACGTTCCTCTCCTCATCCATTTTCCAGGCAATTTAAAGTGCGATATTACACACTGTAATTTTTTTTCCTCCTCCTCTCCAGAATCCCCTTACTCTAATGGAAGCAAAACATTACAATAATGTCCTCGCTTCTTAAACCCAGCACTCGCAGCCTAAGCACTTTCAGGCCCAAATCGCTCTTTCCATGTGCTGCAATGTCTTTACCTCCCACACACTTTCTCCTCTCTCTCTCTCTCTCTCTCTCTCTCTCTCTCTCCTGCACACATCAACACGCTGGTGTGCTCTTTTCCCATATCTCCCCCAGACACAGATGCAGTGCTGAAGGGGCATGTGCGTGCGCACCAGCAAAGAACTTAACTTTTCATCTCCCTCCTCGCTCCTCGTGCTCTCTTATCAAAAACACGGAATTATGCAGGCGGCGACTCGCGCTGTCTGTTCCCCTGAACCCCGGGAAGCGCTCGGCTGTCCGCAACATGCGCGCTCGCTCCACAGAAGGGGATAGCTATTGCAACTACAGTCGAGCGAAACGAATCCATTCACACCTAATCACTAACGCCCGAGCCTCACCTCACCTCACACGCACTTGTCATGCTCGCTTCCCACCACGGCTGCCCGCCGACCTTTCGCCGTTGTGGTGGATTTCAAGACCTTTCGGTGGGTTTTACAAACTGATAGGAGGATCACCCCAAATGTCAGTTTGGATAGCTGAGTTGTGCATCCATTTAATATAACCGCTTCCTTTTACCCAATTAAATATGGTTTTCTGTATTTACAAGCACGTGAACACATGTAACACTTCATTTTTCGAGGGTGCGTTTTAGCTCTGCCCTTGTGGGAAGTCTTGAGCTAATTTGTTTGGAGGCGACAATGAACGAGCACAACGAGCTGGTGCGTTCACTGTCTACAGGCTTGGTGGGCTTTTTGGCCTTTTGTGCTGACGTTGACATCTCTGTATGTTTCAGGGTTCATGTCCAACATGCAGAGGAACCAGGCCGGATCTCAGTTTGCTTCGCCTCAGTCGGGACCTCCAGTGTCTCCCCACCACGCTCCTGGGGGCCCAGTGTATCCTGGGATGGGTCCCTACTCCCAGAGCGGCCCGTCTGGCCCTTACGGGCCTCAAGGGTCGCAGTACGGGCACCAAGGTAGAGACATTTGCTTAAACGGGTGATTTTACACAGCAGCCCAGGTTACCCCTCTGACTGGGGTGCAGTAGCACGTTCATTCACAGATGTTAACAGCTGTCACTTGATGTTGCCGGGCTTTCAATAACAGGAAGCACATGTAGTAGAACCACAGCAAAACATGCTGCTGTGTTACACGTTCCATCATTTTTTAGTAAAAGTGAGAGAATTTGAAACTCCAGGTTCAATGACTCCCTGGAATGATGATGAATTATTAAACACGAGCGCTCACCCCTGTGCAGACTTCAAACACTCTTTCTGGAGTGAATGGCGTCCCGCTCGCGTGTCGGGGTCAGAAGGGAAAGACGCTTTTGTCTGTTTCTGATGGCTGTTGTCTTCATTTCGCACCCCCGCCGGGCCTTGACCCCAGTCATTAGTTCTGAAAGAGCATTCGGTTAACGGGAAATACAAAAAGACTCCCTTTTAAAGGCGCAGCCCCGCCTTTGTTTCTGCTCCTCAGCCGGTCGGGAGCGCTGCTAAAAACGTTTGACAAGCCTCTCGGGTCCGCAAATGTAAACGTGCACATATTCATTCATTATTTTAGCAAAATAGCCCAACTTTACTCTTGAATAAATCCAGTAGCTGAAACTTTCATTTTGTATTCTCACATCAAGGTTACTGTGATGTCCTCAGGTGAAGGTAGAGGGTTTTGATACAATCTGTCCTTCAGCACACAGGCTGGTTTTGTTTGAATTTGCAGATTTCAGAACAATGTGGTGTAACCTTCACATCCAGGACTTTATTGTGAGGGATTCCTCTGTTTGATATGATCTGATTACTCTGGTCTCGCTTGTCTGCTCTGACAAGCAGTTCTACATATTTATATGTAGAAATTGTCCAGAGCCTGACACCACACGCTCCTCACACGTTTTCCGCCGCACCGTCATAAAGTTCCTGGTTTGCAGTCGCAAACTTCTGTATTTTTAAGAGGCAGAACAGGCGTGTGGTTTTTTGTTTGCATAAAAATGGTGAGAAATTCAGCAACAGTGACCTTGAAAGTACAGACTCACGAGATGTTTCGGGAATATTTATTCCAAATTTCAAACGTGCCGAACCTGAAGGATGCAGCCAGCCAGAGGATTCAGTAACTAGAAGTTTTAAAAAGTAGAAAAAGAAGTCTTATTTGTTTGACTCGTTTAACTTTGTCGTCGTATTCGTTATGAGTAGAGATGTATTTATCAGTAATTCTCATTGATCCATTATTTAAACATTTAAAGGGGTCAAAAAGAAAGAGAGAACATCTCAGGCCCTGCATCTTTTACCCCACTACAGTATTTTATATATAGTATATATATATATATAGTGTCACTAAATCAATCAACAATTAAGTGTTCGCCGCTCTTGGAAGTGTTTTGTTCATAGCAGGTCGGCAGGAGTGGGACAGCAGGACATAATAGGAAGGACAGCACTTTTTTCCTCCTCCTCTCACGGGGGAGAAGTGAGTGTTCTACTTAATAAAGCTATGTTTGGACTTTTAACACACACACACACACACACCAACACACACAATGGTTGTTAGTACCTGGGGGAAAAAGGTGTTTTTAAGAGGAAATTGACAATGTGTGGAGCCCAAGGCCCATTCCTGCCATGCTCAGGCTCAGACACCCTGCCAGGAAAGGTGCTGAGGTGGCCGTGAGAGGATGTTGAAGCACCCCAGCATGAGATTTGTACTTCCTCACACCGTCTTTAAACATGACGAGGTTGAAGACAAAGCTGTTTAACTGCAGGTAAATGCGTCTTTGCTTTTCGGTCCCGGTCCACCTGGACATGGACAAGCCCCGGTCTTGTCTTGGGTAGCCGGAGCACGCCGCCGTGTAATCTGTGGTCCACGCCCCGCTGATTGAGGTCACGCATCTGCGGGGCGCATTGGTGATGCAAACACGTTCTCCACCGTGGCGGGGAGAATGACTGCCGCGGTTGTTAGAGCCGGACGGTCCAGTCTGCTGAGGAAGCAGCAGACGTTAATCTGCTCTGTCACACTCCTCTTCTCTCGGCGGACTGCGGGGATTAAAGCCGGCGCAGGATATATAGCGTCCACGGGATGCGTGACCGTGCCGGGAATTTCCATGTAATTGTCAACGAAGCACCAGGAGCGCTCCTTCTCTTCCTCCTCCCCTCAGTCGCTCTATTAATATCTTCAAGATTCCCCAAAGGCAGCAAACGTTGGAGTAGCAGCAGGGAAGCCGAGGTTTAGTCACAAGGACACAAGGAGGGACAAATAAGGAATGACATCCCGCTTGTCCTCTTTTCTCCCTGTCCTCCCCCGATTGATTACTAGCATGCATAGCATGCAGATTATGACCCTTGCTGAATGTGATCTTTATGTTTATGCTACCACAGAGAAAATGATGAAGACCCGACTGGCAGGTGATTCTATGAATCAAGGAGGCTCCAAACCCAAACTTGGAACAGGTGTTAAAGGGAAAACAGCCTTTGAGCAGGAATGAGTCGGCTGTTTGTACGACATGTCGTCCAAACACCAGGAAATAAAAGTTATCTCTGACTTTTCGCAGTAAATGGGCCCAAATGCAAAGCAGAGGGAACTATTTCCTCAGCGCTTCAAACTCGCCCCTCTTAAATCTATCTCCCATCTGCACCAAAGGCAAACATGATTGCGATGATGGTTTTTCAGCAACATATCGCACTTCCTGCTGCTTCAGCTGTCGTCGCCTCGGGAAACATTCGGGTTTCTGTTACGGTAAAAACTATTTCTAAGCACGTATTTCAGATCGCTCGTGAATCTCGTGGACCCTGGCTGATGGCGGCACAGCCCCCCCCCCCCCCCCCCCCACACACACACACACACACCCACTCCTTGCAATTAGAGAAAAGGTTTTGATTGATTTTAAAGCAAATGATATCTCAGGAATATAGATGAGGCTACGCTGCTTCTGTTCAGGCTGCTGTATAAGAAGACATTCTGCTCTTTTACCTGCTGCGTCAACATTCATTATGCTCCTGATCTTTAATGCTGCCTGATATTTTAAAGGCCTTGAACGTAATGAACGGCTTGAACACACTCGAGGTTTTACCAAACGATAGCTAGCGCGCAGATTCGCAGCGCTGCTCTGTCCAGACCACCGTGATGCGACGTGTTTCTCAACATGCAGGTGCCTCCCACTGCATTCCAGCAAAGTGATGCCATGGACACCCACCAAAAAGGGAGGGAGCACATTGCCCGAGTGTGTGATATATGTGACTCCCCAGCGAGTTGCTGGATCCTGACTCTGTCGCAGGGGCCAAAAACCACAGAGTGGTCCCAGACTATCAATGGCGGATGGCAGGCGGCCATGACACGGAGGTCCAAGGCTGAGAGAGGTCGCCAAGGGCAACAAACCCTCTGCCTGTGCCGGAAGAAAGAGCCGAGGGGGCAATTCCAAGATTCTCCGCAGCAGCGTTGGCGGTCGCTGACGAGTAGAAGGAACGTAGACATGTGTTTTTATTCGACGATCATTATAGATGCATTCACAACGGGACGGACACACTCGTGCGCTCTTCAGCCTCTGTCTGTTAGCAGGCATCCATTCTTCCCGAATGCTTCCCTATTATTGCCCCTCCAAAACCCTTGACAGGTGTCAGCTCTATTCGGCTCACAGACTCTTCAAAGCCTCTCCAGGAATAATCCGCTTCTTTTCCCATCTCCCACAGTAGATTTCATCACAATTTCTGGACAAATTCAGCCAGAGCTGCTGACTTTTGTGGGAAAGACTTTTATTTTGATTCAATATAAATCCTATCTTGGGGGTTTGGTGGGTGGGGGTGCGCAGGAGTATCTTCCCCTTCTCTCTCTGTCGCTCTCTCTCTCTTTCCTTTCTTCCTGCGCCCACCCTCTTGTGCATCACCCCATTCTCTGGCTCTGTTGGACTCTCAGGCTAATGTCAAGTGGAAATGCGTCTTCGCTGAGGCAGCTCAAGGACACCATTTCATTTTCAGTGATGGTTGACAGCCCCCCCACCCCCCTTCTAGAATATTGTCATTCATGTTTCCCTCGTTTGAGCGTGCACTAAAGCCTCCAGGTTTTAAAGGGACTTGATCCCCTTTTCCAGACATATTCTCAGAGGATTAAGCGGCGAGGCCCAACTAAAGCACCCTTAATCAAATCAAAATAAATAGCCCTCTTCACAATGGAGGAAGCCACGTATTCCATTTCTGCTTTGTGGAGGATTTCTCTACTGGAAGATGCGTCCTCCGAGGGTTCGGGACACGACGTGCTCATGCCAGCGTGGGCCGTGCCTGCTTTAGCCGTGCTGGTGTGTTCGCACGTCAAAGTGTCCGTTGATGTTTTCAGTGACAACATCTGCATCGTGCCGTTAATTCCAAGATGGAGGGGTTTTAGTGCGTCCCAGGAAATCTGGTATTTTGCATGTGTGGCAGCAGCAAAGCATTCAATGCAGATAAGAGTTTCTCTCGAGTGTTTCATGCGGAGTTAGCTTTAAGCTTGCTAGCTGTTCCTGAGCCTGTCTAGCAGGCCTCAGCTGTGAAAAATGTCACCACACCCCATAATGCTCCTCTCGCCTCCTCAAGAGCTGATCAAGGTTATGAATCACAATTCGGTTCAGCACTTTGTATCCCCCTTTCCTCGCCCTGTCACAGGATGCCTTCCTTGATGGATGAAGGTCTTGGGCACCATCTGATCAACACCCAATTTCTCTGAAATGAACTGATTTACAGCACGCGTCACGCGCTAATTCCCCATTTCTCCGCAGCCATTTTGTATCAGTCAGAATCAGGTGGAGATTAAAATGTCTGAGCTGACAGCAGTTGCCGTCAGTCCGCATTTTCCTGCTAGGGGTAATAAAGATGAACCAGTCTGACACGGATACACCACTGACAGTGGGACAAATGGGATAAGTCAGGAAACACATCTATTCCAGTGTGACATTATTTCACTACTGCTGCACTCGATTATCTGTTATAACAGTTAAACTGTTACAAAACAGTTGCAGTTACAGCATTGTTGTAAGTTGAGATTTGCCCCCCTCCAGGTAATTACCATCGACCCAACTACGGTGGGACTGGCAGTACCAGCTACAGCGGCTCCGGCATAACCAACAACCTCGGAATGAATGCTGGCAGCCCCGGGCTCGGTCAGGGATCTGGTCAGCCTATTCCTGTAAGGCGCAACCACGGTCCAGGCAGCCAGAACAGAGGGTACCCGACCATGGCTCCCATCTCCCCCAGCATGCCTCACCCAGTCGGGCCCGGTATGGGCCCCCCTTCGTTAGCTGCTTCTAACCGCAAACCCCAAGAATTAACGGTCGCCGCCAACTCAACACACAGCAGGTAAGGATGCTAAAATAAGTGTTTCTTTTCCTCTCACGTCGCTCTCCCAGCAGGGTGGTCTGTGGCGAGGTGGTCTAAAAAAGGCACCGGCGAGAGTTTCAGAGCTAGCGCGCGGGTCAGTGTTGTTCGGGTCTTTTCAGACACGAAGAGTTCAATCACAGGGGTCCCGCGCTTCCATGAGTCATTTGTGAGCCTCCTTATTTTCCCATATCACATAAAGTGCCTGACATTTTGATAGCAGACACACAGCAAATGTCAGCTGTTGCAGAGGGAGCGCTGCTGCCCTCCCAGAGATCCTATAGGTTGGAAACGCAACGAGCTTTGAAAACAGGAGAGTTAGAGGTGACCCCAGGCGCCGTAACACAAAGGACTTTGAGGCTGCATGAGTTCACGTTCCTTTTCAGCGTTGAGGCTTTGAATATTTCAGTGTTTGTAGCATGGAGAGCTTGTGTGGGCAGCAACTCTGCTGGGGGAACTTAAGAAAACATGGCCGTCTTCTGAGAGGAGGAGTGGAAGGTGTGGAAGCGTGCGTTCCCATGTCTGATTCCGAGACTGATGAAGTTGTTTGGTTCCCCCCCGGCCGATCTCCAGGCGACCTCCGTACGCGAGGCCCTCAGCCCAGGTGGGGCCGCTCAGTCCTACCTCCACGCACTGGCCCGCAGCCCACACCACTCATCCCACAATGTCACCTCCACCCCGACCTCCCCACCCATCCATACCGACTCCACCTTCACCTTCACAAATCCATAGGTAGGTAACCCACCTTCACCGTGCATGCCCCTCCTGTCTCAGCCTAACGCCTTCATCATCATCATCATCACTGCTGTGATGTCATCACCAGCAGGTCGAACCAGTGAGTCCACAGAGAAAGATTAATGGACACACTCCCAGAGTTCCACAGTGACACGTGTAGACATTTTACAAACGTGGTTTGGTGCTGCCAGTATGTCTTCATTAATTACATGCGCGCGTGCACACACACACACACACACACATGTAAGGGCATAGAGAAATGCAAATGCTGGCCAAGCCATTAAGAGATGCCTGGGCTGTCAATAAGAAGCGGCACGACGTGATCCGTAGCTGCTGGGACCAATCAGGCTGCCTGTCAGTCTGTCCCCGTATTAAGCACCATGCTCTATCTCTCACCCTCTCTCTCTCTCTCTCTCACCCCCCTCTCTCTCACCCTGTTACTCTTTGTCTCTCTCTCTCTCTTACCCTCTCTCTCTCTCACCCCCCCATCTCTCTCTCACCCTTTCACTCTCTCTCTCACCCTCTCTCTCTGTCTCTCTCACCCTCTTACTCTCTCTCTCTCACCCCCTCCATCTCTCTCTCACCCTTTCACTCTCTCTCTCACCCTCTCTCTGTCTCTCTCACCCTCTTACTCTCTCTCTCTCACCCCCTCCATCTCTCTCTCACCCTTTCACTCTCTCTCTCACCCTCTCTCTGTCTCTCTCACCCTCTTACTCTCTCTCTCTCACCCCCTCCATCTCTCTCTCACCCTTTCACTCTCTCTCACCCTCTCTGTCTCTCACTCTTTCTCTGTTTTTCCATGTCTCCATCCCACCGTCATTAATGTGTTGTTCCTTTTCACCACCTTGCAAAGATCACGTCTGAAGCAGGAAGCAAGTGTTTATCCAAAACAAAGCATCATTTCCACAACACCGGGGGGAGACAAACAGACACCGGATCCTTGCAACCAAAAATTCAATTAGCAGAGCTGCAAAATTGCTGCATTACTGCCTTCCAAAACCATTTCCTCATATGAACTGTAAGACTTTTACGGCCAAGGAGTCTTTTCTAATGATGAAAATCCCTTTTTTCTGGTGTCTGTGTTTACAGCTCTGCTCTCAGACGCGCTCTTGTCTGCTATCACTCCTTCAGTCTGTCATCCTTCCGTCTGCCTCTGTTCTCCCAACTCCCACCTGTTACTTTTTTCCACCAACTCTCCCAATTGTATCACCCTCTGTGAGGCACTCCTATGCTTCCCAGACTGTGTTATCTCTCTCGCACACTCCTCCATTTACTCTTTGTTCTCCGCTGTCTCCAGCGCAGCATTGTTGTGTTTTTCTTCCTCAGATCCCACTTTAGAACATCTGAGGGAGATCAGGGGGAAATTGGCCTCCTAAAACCTGCAGTTAAAGGCTCCCGTGCCCCATTTGCTCTCCAGATCTCAGCTCGGCAATCGGAAAACATTCAGAGCGAGTTCGTCTCTGTCTGAAGATCGAGATGTTAGTCAGCGCGTGTCTGGACTCGCTGTGTGAGGCATCGATCTCCAGCGAGTTTCCCTGACACCAGCGCCCGACCCGCCATATCCGAGGCTAGTTTGCTGTGATGTCACTGGTCGATTTTTTCTTCTTTTACCCCCAATATCCATAGACGGAAGCGCTTCCCACGACTCAGAGCGACGACCATAATCTTGAATTGGAATCTTGAGACACGACACAAATGGCTGAAAGCAAAACTGGAAATCCAAACTCAAAACCACATTGGCACCAACTTCAAACGGCCACCAAAGTTAAAGGAGAACCCCTCATTTAATTATCCTGAGCTCAGATGAGCTCTAATGCCGTAAGGCAAATTATGCGGCTCCTGTTTGAATCTGTGACAAGTCATCTTTTCTCCAAGTCACAACCGGCTAATTTTAAATTGAAATGATGGTCAACTTTAAAATCACATTATTCTTTTGAAGAAACCGTGATCGGTTTCTGGAAAACTTCTTGGATGCATCAGTTGTCAAGATTTCTGGGTTAAGACTCTGCCGTGTTTTGTTCAGCTAACACGATTTCAAGCCTGTCGGTGTGGAGGAGGTACAAGTTTGTTGGAAGAGAGGTGTCGTGCGGGACTTTTTCCTGAGCTGTGGATTTTTTTTTAACAGAGAGAAACACAAAGTATTAAACTGTATAAGCTTTTCTTGGCTGCAGCTTCCGGGACAAAATTGGCTTTACAAATGACTTTTCCAGCGCTGCCAGCGACACCCTGCAAAAAGTTCCTGGAGCTATAGGAACAGGCGCCGTCGAAAAAATAAGCATTTAGGAGGAGAAGAGCGAGGCTGGGGGGGGGGAAGAGTCGTAAATCAAAAGGAAATTGAAGGGAGAAAAATGTTGGAAGAGGGAAGATGAGAGGAGAGGAGAGTGCTCCCAGGCAAATCCTCCCCAAATAATTCATTTCTGACCTCCTTAGTAAGTAAATGTGCTAAATAAATAAGAGCAGCGCTAGAATGTCAAAAATGGAGGATGCTGCCTGTGGCGCTTTGTCGCTCATAGTCTTGGCAGTGGCGCGAAGCGCTCTGCTTTCATTAGATGGGCAAAATAAATGGCTTCCCCTCCATCCTGAGCTGTTTGATGTTTATAAAAGAGGGGCAGAGTAGCTTCTCTCTGGATTTAATATGTTAAAAGCTACTCTTATTTTTTTAGAGTCTGACAGGGGAGTGATTCATGTCTCCTGAGTGTGTGAGTGTGTGTGTGTGTGTATGTGTGTGTGTGTGTGTGGGGGGGGGGGGGGGGTTGAACCAGAAGTTTGAAGGAGCTATAAGCCCAAGCTGCCCTGAGAACAGATTGGGTCCATATATAATTCATGGCCTCCAGCCGATCCACTCCATCCCTCCATCCAGCAGCCTCTCGTTGCCTCTCTACCCATGTTCTCCACACACTCTTGAAAATACTCACACACACACATGAAATTGGGGGAGGGGGGGGGCACTCGGCCTCCACACACTCATGAGGCCCCATCACTCGCTTCCTGTCGTCTGGCGGGGTCTGCTGGAGGGCATCACGATGCCCTGTCACAGCCGATGAAGGGCAGAGACGCCGCGACTTCCACACAGACACCTTCAGCTGTTTGGCTGGCACCTCGTAACCATGGCATCCCCTTGGCAACAGCAGCAACTTAACGAGAACACAAGGACGTGTTCAAACATCGACGTTTACACACTCTTTGTGCCCATGGTGTGAAGGTGTCCTTCCCTTCATATGTGAAGTCCTGCTAGAAAAAATAAAACAGGAGCCGTGCGTGTGTGTGTGTGTGTGAGTGTGTGTGTGCGTGTGTGTGTGTGTGTGTGTGTGTGCCAGCTTCACTATAATGTCCCCTATTTCCACCTGGATATTAATAAAGCATTTCTGATCCTGATTATTATTTAGTACCACACAAGTTATTTTCTTAAATAGCTTAAACCAACCAGCGTAATAAAACGAGCCTTAAATAATTAAATGAAATAAACTTTAAGAGACGCTTGAAGACAACAACCCCAGAGTGAAACTTGGTGTTGTTGCAATGATGTTTCTATGTGTGCGTTCCCTCATGGAGCAGCCATTACCTCCAGCTCTGGGGCCTTGTGAAGAGAAAGCGTCCCCCGTCGGTCCATTGGGGTGCCCCACACACACACACACACACACACACACACACCCACACATCTGCACACACGTTTCTTCTTTTCCTCCTTTCCCTCCGTTTATCACAGTTCTTCCACCCTTTTCTCTCCCTTCACTCTGTTTTGTTGCTGCAACAGGGTGCTTTTTGCTTTTTCCGAGATGCCCAAGAGCAAGATGAATGTGCTGTGCAGCCCCCCACCCCCTACCCCCCCCTTTACCCCGATAGCGGCGCATGCATATATTAAGTGTGATTAAATGCTGTGAAATGCCTCCATCAAGTGCTTTCTAATGGGCTTTTTTATGACATGAATTAGTCATAATGGGAGAGTGCAGCCAAAACGCTCCAACCGCCACCGCTGCCGTTGTTGTTGTTGTTGTTGTTGTTGATTTGGGTACTTCATCGTGCACACGGGAGCCCCCACTTGTATTGCAAACAGGGGGTGAGGGGGTGTTTGTACAGTATGGATAAAGTAGGCTAGCAGGCGGAATGTTGGGGGTTTTTTTGTTGTTGAGAGAAAACGTGTGATGATCAAAAGGTAAAATTGACTCACGCGAGGCTTTTTAGGGAACACGTAGGCAGCGATGAAGAACTCTTCCATTTCCCCTATTATTGGAAACCAGGCCCAGATAAGCATGGATTTGATGTGTTTCTTTGCCACGGAGCTCCCCCTGCGCACCTCGGCCCCATAGAAGGATTACATATGTATCATCAGCCGTGCTCTATGACTAATTACATCTGTGAGATGAGATTATGTGGAGGTTTACCAAGCCAATCCCTCCTCTTAGGGTATGTGTATCGCTTCCAACATGAGGTATTACACTGTGCGTCTGTGTTGGCGCGTAAGAGAGAAGGATGCCATTTAGTGGGGAACTGGCTGACACAAATCCAGTCAACTTTTTTCTTCTTTCTACATAAACCGTAAAACACTTTCCTCGGCCAAGAACTCCTCCTCAATTGTGGCCATTTCCCAACAGTTTGTGCCTCGGTTTGTTGTTTCCTTTTAGAATTGATCCCTTCCTGTCAGTTTCTTAGGCCTCCCCATCTTCTCAGTGTTGTTCTCTCCCCATCTCGGTCTCCCCTCGTGTGTTTGTCCTGGAGATAATCTCAATCCAGCGGGAGACTGACCAAACCATTCCAAGCACGTTGTTCCCTTTCTGCCAGCATATCGGTGGCTTTGGACTGCAGACACGAGCACGTGCACGCTTACACAGGTGGCTAACATTCAGCGGGTTGCTGATAAGCCCCTCTGATGTCACTTGCAGCACCATGTCATGAGCTACATTAGAGAGAAAGAGAGAGGGGAGGCTGGGAGGGAGCAGGATTGATCTCTGCCGTCACCATGGAAACAAATAACATGATCCTCTCTGAAAGCACACCTTAATTAGTTAAATTATGACTTGTGGGAGAGGGAGGAAGATGAAGGAACATGTGATGAGGAAAGGAGGAGGAATTCTTTATATCCCGATGCTGCGCGATCAGTCCTCTCATGTCTCGTGATTTTATTTTGTCTTGTTTCATGAAAACAGTAAACGAGCACGGCAGAGACAACCCTCAGCAGATTTCACTGAGACCCGCTTATCTCTCGCCCAACCTGTCGCTCCATCATGAACGTGTCTTCCTCACCTCTCTCCTCTTTCTGTAATAGACACGGGAGTTATCCAGGACCAGGCGTCAGCCAGCCCAGCACCATGGCGACCACCGTTCCCTACAGTCAGCCAACAGGGAACAACAGCTCAGACATGGGGAACGGCCAAGCTCCGGCCTACAGTATGGCACCGTCAGGTACATAAACCGAACCCGAACCCACAGAAACTAGCTTGATGAGGCTCATCTCTATTGTCCCGTAGTGAGAGGCGAGCAAGGACATTAAGAGGTGTGCGCTTAAAAAAAACATCTGCCTTGAGAAAGTATCTTTATTTCCATTCACGTACAGCCTCATTCAGCCCTCTGACAGATACACAAAGGCCCAGACCGAAGATATGACCCCGGTGGTGCTGACTCGTCTCGCTGCAAAGCGTGTCAAATACACGCCGATAAAATAGAGAACCCTTGAAGGTTACCGGGAGAACCACTCGGGATTCACTTACGTGTTTACAGTAAACGTATGGCAGAACTGACTCGCGGCTGCTCCCATTCAGAGCTGGCCAACAAGATAGCAAAAGAAATCAAGAGAATTCTCCGAGTTCACAAAGCTTTTTTTTCCTAGCCGAGCGGGCCCTCCAGTGAGCGTAGATCAATGCGGCGCATCCCTCCTCCCTCTTCCAGCCTCTCGCCCCACTTCATTGTCACTAAAAGCACCTCGGAGAGCGCCGTGGCATGTAAAATGAAAGGCGCCTTTAATTCAAAACCAAATATCAGAATGCATGACATTTGGAAAACTTCAAACAGATTAGAGCACCAAGGTTCCTCAAATGTCATCTGCGTTGCCCCTGGACTCAGAAAGAAAAAAAAGCGCTTAGTTTTCCCACTGTGCAGCTGCACACAATGGAAACATAAAGGGACGGGCCTTGCATCCAAGGACCCCTTCATTCCGTTAATAAGAATCATGCAGCTGCCGCCATGAAAGTCAGGTCCTTAAGTCCTCTGCAGCGATAAACCTCGCAAAGGTGGGGAAACACAAGACTTCTTTCTCTGTCCTCACCTTCTAGTTCTGCCTCCACGTGGCCCATTTCTCCCAAAGTAACAATGTTGAAGTAACCGAGTTTCTTCAGCGTTGACTTGGAGCTCATTGTGACCTTGACATGTGGAAATGAAATCATACAAGACTCAAACTGATCCTTTTAAGATCTTCTGTACAGCGGTTCGTAAGCTACAATTCAGCCACTTTTAAAGAAAGCGTTCACGTTTGCGTAGAGGAGATCGACGCGAGAGGGCGTGTCCATTGGTGATGACAGCTCGCCTTTAAGTTCCTTGGTCGAACACGATGAGGCGGCAAGAAAAATCCAGTTGCACTGAGTTTTGAATAGCAGTGAGGTTGTTTTTTGGAGAGAAAATAATCTCTTTTTCCTCTGCGAAGGAGCCGTGGGAGCGTCAGGAGATGGGACGACGAGCACAGATGGGAAACCAAAAACGGATGTGAAAGATGACAGCGGCACTACCAACGAACCCCACAAACCAAAGGTGACCTTCGGCGCTTCCCCTCCTCTCTTCTAGGTTCACTCCACCCTTCTGTTTTGCTGTTTTCTTTCTCCTTGCGTATTTTTTAGCGGTGGGAGCTGATCAGCATCTGCTGCCTCAGCACACTGTTTTCCTGTCGTGTTCTCGCCGTATTTAATGATTTGTTTAACATTTACCGTTCCTAATGTTTTCCTCGCTTTGTTTTTGCCCCCAGCGGTATTTTCTCTTGCTGATATTTAGGTTGCTGGGGGGGGAAAAAATAGAGATGCGGAGCAGCGAGATCGAGGGCTCGGCATCTGCTGCGTGCACATGTTATATTCATATTCAACGCAGAAAGGGAGCGTGCACCGACCGTTGTCGGGTCATCTTATTTGTCGTGGAGACCGTAAAGCGTTCGCTGCCCCGTCCGGTCAATCGCACACTGCATCACACACACTCACAGAGCTCACAATGCTGACTTCTCATTTTGGCCTACACATGCAGCTCCGCTTGGCTCAGCTCAGCAACAACAGAACGGTGCTCTCTGCCCCCCCCCCCCCCCCTTGTTTTGCTCAACGACGCCTCTCCCGCCCACACATGCCTCCATCACTTCCACTACACGTCTTCTCCCTCCAAATCCCTGTCTTTTCTTTTGCTGATTACGGTAGTAGGGCCTTTTGAATTATTTAAGGCAGCCAGAAAAGACCCCCAGTGCTCCCAAAAGAGATGATCTGTCTGCTGGGGGGGGGAGAGGAGGGAAAGAGGAAGAGTGGAGAGGGAGGTAGATATGGTTTTGCTGACACAACCATTCTGTGCACAGTCCAGAAGCACTCGTCAAGCTGTTGTTCCCTCTTTTGCACTGTCTTTAACACACTGACACACACCGATGGGAGCTAACACAATAATTCACACACATTTCTGAATTTGTAGATATTGATCCCATCACCTGGAACCATAATGTTTTGTTTGTTTGATAGTACTTAACCTCATGGAAGGGCAGTTATATAAGTGCTAAAGTGCCTTTAACATCGTATTTTGATTCTATCTGACAAAAAAGGTAAAAAGAGGTGCCCTTTGACCTTTCAACACAAGTGTAAAATGTCTATACGTGTACAAAAACTGTGTAGGCTGGAAGGAGGAAACAGAAAAGCAAACATTATTCCAGAGATCAGATTACCTTCACAGGTGGTATGTGCAAATTATAGACGTTGATCTTGTACCTCGAAGTTTGAAGTAGAAACAGTGACATCTGCTGACGTGGCAAGATTAATACAGATGTCAAACGTGCAGCTTGGAGACGCTGCGTGCTGCGGTTTTTCTTTTTAGCCATGTCTGTGTCTCGATGTTCTTGATCTTGATGTTAGATGCACGTGTATATATTGGAGGGATATTAAAAGCACCACTGGAGGAACCAGTTTGGAAGATTCGAAACGCTCCATAATGTGACTCACATGTAAAAACTGTTCTTTACCAGCTACAGGACGGCTACAGCAGCAACAGCAGCGGCGCTCCGCAGCAGTGTACATCCCAGCCAGCCACGCCGGGCGGCGCCCTGCCTGTGCCCTCCCCCCTCTCGCCCAGCCCAGCCAGTCTGTCCTCTTATCACGGAGACGACAGCGACAGCATCAGCAGCCCCCCTTGGCCCCCCAAGACCCCTTCCAGTCCAGTAAGAATGGTTATTTAATAGTATTAGATAAGGGTTTCATAAAATGCTGCCATGGGTTGCTGGGTTTTGTCTGGTCACTCAGCCAGCAGCTTACTTAAGAATGTTTAAATATTTGATGATCTTCACTGAGGGAGAAAACTTTAGCTGCAGGCAGTAGCAACACAAGGTTACGTAACATAGTTGCCTTACAATCAAAGCCTCTTGGCCTTTGGTCTTGGCCTATGATTTTTGGAACATTAAAGTTCCTCCGGAATCGGAATCATCGCCAAACATTAGTCATCTGTCTTTTGGTCACTTACCAACATTTCCTGAAATTTTCTTTAAATTCCGTAGCTCACTTTTCGAGTTGTTCAAAACCAAACGGACGGTTAAAATAACCTCCTTGATGGCTTTGACACATTTTTTGAAACATTAATGTTGGATGGGAACATCACATTGGTAACAAGCTCTACTTTTTTGGCTCTCTCATTAGAAAACCAACCCCAACTCGTCCGGCGTCAGTGGGGAGCGAATCACGCGGCTGTTCGAGTTTGGCATGGAGCCAGAACGGCGGAGCTGGGTGGAACGATACCTCAACTTCATGGAGGAGAGGGGCACACCCGTCACCCATCTCCCCACTGTGGGCAAGAAGCCGCTGGACCTCTGGAAGCTCTACGTAGCCGTTCGGGAGATAGGAGGCCTGGCCATGGTAACGTTTGGCGAGCACGTGTGATGGCGAGAGGGAAACAAGCGCACGCGTCAGCCTGCCCGTGCACGTCAGCTGTTTAGCATTCCTCGGCAAAGTGCAGCGTGGCATATGGCGCGCGTGTAAATGCTGAGAGCTGTGCTCCAGAGAACGAGACGGATGAAGTGATAGTCAATATTCCGAAAATGTCACAGTGCTTAAGCTGTGAGAAAACTCCGTGTTTGTCGAGCAGCGCGCGATAAAAAAAAAAACCCAGCTGACAAAACCTGGCGAATGGCGCCAGTGAAGCGTCAGCAACATAAGGAAATCTGACACATATCTTCCAAAATCCTCCAGTGCATTTATGCTAACTTCGTGGCCTCCCCTGCCCTCCGAATTTCTATTCCAACATTAGGAAATCAGCCGTCATTCCGTGAAAAATACCAGTCATGGGGGTTGATGGGGTTAAACCAGAGCGATATGAGGACCTGCCGAGACCTTGTTTTATTCCTGGAGACATGCAGACAGCAAAAATGGCCTCCAAGCTCCTGGACGTGCACTACTGTCTACTACAGTAATTGAATAATATTAACTAAAGGATGGGAAATGGCCCCAAACACTGAAATGTCCCCAGGATTGTGAAACGATTGCAGTCATTCTATCATGATTTCTCACTAGTTGGGGCTTCTTTTCTGAGGTACATAATATTAACTAGAATCTAAGCAACTGAAATCTCTATTATCTCTGTACTTTTTTACTGTTTAGGTAAGTAGCACAAGAAAAACCCAGCAGATCAGGAATCAGCAACAACAGAAATGATAGCAAAACATGTGCAATGCTAAATATGTGGAGCTACGGACTTATTTTGATTTGCTGAATCAGTCGTATGAATTTCCTGCCGTTCCGCCGCTCAGGTCAACAAGAACAAGAAGTGGCGCGAGCTGTCCACCGGCCTCAACCTGGGCACGTCGAGCAGCTCCGCCAACTCGCTCAAGAAGCAGTACATCCAGTTTCTGTTCGCTTACGAGTGCAAGATGGAGAGGGGAGAGGAGCCGCCGGCGGACGGCAGCGGCGGCATCGCTGGAGGGGACGGCAGGAAGCAGGTCAAGATCCAACCGCCGTCGCCTGGTAAGGCCCGATAAGACGCCAGTTTTGGGGGGGGGGGGGTAAACTCATCCGTCCGTCGGCAGCCGACACAACAGGTGCTGCTGATCAAACTACCGGCGTCTGGAATCAATAGACACAAGCGCACATTCGCACACAGGGGAGATTCAGTGGAAGGTAAAGTTATTAGCCGGAGCAACGTTATCCCAACAGATGCGCACATTACACCGGATTAGAGATGGCGCCGTGCGCTCGCGGAGCGGAAAGGTCGCGTCTCTAATTCGCTGCAGAGGTGAGAGAGGCGACCCCGGCTTTTAAAATAGAACATCAGAGCAGGTCAGCAGCCTCAGACGCTGCAGATTGCTTCAGCTGGTGGGTGGAAAAGAGCAGCCGCCTTCATTTGAATACACACACAAACACACACGAGAGCCCCAAACACTTCACTGACTGATTCATTGTAAAGTGCATTTCAGTATATTCGGGGTGGGGGTTCACCTCGAAGAGAGCGGGCTTTTAAATATATCATAAATCCAAGCCTACCTGGGATTTGCTGTTTTTAAAGTCAAACTTCTGGACTTTGGGAACCAGGGGTGTGATTAATAACCTTAAAACCACATTACCTCTCTCAAGGGGGGAAAATATTAATACGTGCACTCATACACAGCATTAAAGTTCCCAAAATGAATCATAAGGCAACCTGCATAAAATGCCTTCTGTGCTTTATTCATCTTTAACTTATGTGTAATGGGTGTTTATAGTGACCCGTCCTCTCAAAAGTGCTGAATCGCAGCAACAGAAATCCCATTATTTACTCTCCGTGTTTTCGTGCCTCCTTGACATCCTGCCAGCCTGTGTAGAGACTGACGGGGTGGTGATGTCATCGAGAATGTGTCCTGCAGGCTGGCGGTGGTGCGTTCGTGTGTGTGTGTGTGTGTGTGTTTCTGTGGAGGCGGGGGGGCGGGGGGTGATTAATGAGGGCTGGAATGTAGAACATAAACAAACCTGACCTCGCCATCACCTTCCATTCACAAAACTGGCTCCACTTACCGACTTCTTCCCCACCCCCCACCCACCCCCCAGCATTCCACCTCCCCCAATTATGTCACCCACTGACACACTCGTCGCCAGCTCTAAAGAGCACACATCAAACACAGTCCCTGCCACTGTTTTTTCTCTCCTCCAGAACCAGAGGACATCTGAGCTCATCAAGTTACATTATTATTATTATTATTATTATTATTATTATTATTACATCTCCAACCACTCATCAGAGATGATCTTAACTTAGCTATTATCTATTCGTGTGTGTGTGTGTGTGAGTGTGTGTTAGTGTTAACCTGAAGCAGGAAGATCCCGGGGAAGGTAAAGTATCCCCAACGCCCCTCTTCTGCCCCCCCCCCCACCTCTGTTCATCATCAGGGGATAACTAGCTCTCATTCTCTCTGGCTGCGTCTGCTGCCATGTAGAGGCACGAGGTGTTATTGAATAATTCAGAGTCGTCATCAATCTTTAAAGCTCCACTCTTTTTTATTTTTCCTGTGGAAACGTGCGGTGCAGGAAAAGGCCACCGAGGCTCCTCCAGAGGAAGTCTTCTCATGCTAAATGCTCATTAGGACTCTTTCATATTCTCTCTTTGTCCTTCTTTGTCATCTTTTAGCTGGAAGAGTCCATGTCTTTGGTTAAATCTGCTTCTGGGAATTTAGACTGCTGCTATTTGCTTTCATTTTATCTGGCTGGTTGTAGATCCAAAGAGTCTTTGCGGGGGTTGAGATGACTGCAGCTCAGTCCTCTTTTGATTCCCCCCAGTCATCTGAGCAATATACCATATCCAGAGACACAAGCGCCTGTTTTCCACCTTCCCTCTGACTGTACGCTAAAGCCGACGCTTTCACACCGCTGACTTTAAAAATACGCTAATAGTGTATATGTAGTAAGTCTTCAAACACACTACACCTCCATCTTGGCACAGACAAATCCTTCCCTTCTGCCGTGTGTTATTCTCCTGCCTCTTTCCTGATCTTCTCTTCCCTCACACAGGCTCCCTTTCTCATGTACGGCATCACTCTGCTTTGGCCTTAAGCCCAAAGTTATCGCTTCAACACAGCAACACGCCGCCGCAAACCGGAACCTTCCCTCCGATTGTATCGGAACACGTTTTTACACTTTTCACTGGAGATTTCTGCACTTGACCTTTAGCCGCAATTGCAAGAAATAATAAGGACGCTTGTCTCTTCCAGCTAATTCCTGCGGCTCCCTACAAGGCCCACAGACGCCACAGTCCTCTGGCAGCAGCTCCACAGCCGAGGCGGCGGGGGATCTGAAGCCCCCCACCCCTGCCACCACCCCTCTGGGGCAAGTCACCCCACTGCCCCCCAACAGGTACCATACAGTCATTCCAGTCATAAAAATGTTCTAATTCACTACTGCTGTTCTAGAAAAGCAAAGTTGCTGTCAGTATTGTTCAAAGATGCAGGACAGATATTATCGAGTTTGATAGGTTAATGCATCAACTATATCTTAAACACCCAGTGGCTTCAACATTTTATAAGGGCATAAAGGTACTTAACGTTTCACATCTATATGTGTGTAAATGCTTCACTATGAGTCATTGAAGGCATTTATATCAGCTTCTATTGGCCTGGTTCCAAACACAACACAGGGCTGCGTTTTAAGTAGTTTATTAACTTTATTTATTATGTTTCACAGAGAAAAACATTCTATTTATTGACTCGACGCGGTCCATACCATACCCATATTTTCAGCACTTGCAGCTCATCCACCTCCCCCTCCTCTCTCACCTTCCTCCCCATCTTGTCCAGGAGCAGTGTGAGTGTACAAGACCCCTTCTCAGAGGTGAGCGACCCGGCCTTCCAGAAGCGTGGCACCCCCCTGCCCCCCTCAGCACCTTATCAGCAGGGACTCACTATGCCTGACATGATGATGAGGATGCAGTATGACACCAAAGACCCCTTCGCCGGGATGAGGAAGAGTGAGTGAGGCCCACGCTGCGACACCATTTTGCATCGACACCAAACCTGGGCTTGTGTCTCCGGTCTCACGTATCAGTATTGACTCGTAACCGTGTTTGGTGTGTGTGCATGTGAAGAAAAGAGGTGTTACACCACACCCAACTTCATGGAAAACACAGCAGCTCAGTTTTCATCTCAACTTTGTCCGTCCTTTTCATCCGTCTTGTTTTTCCATCTTTCTTATCCGCCCGGACACCCGCTGAGACGCACCTGTCTGGCCAACTCACGCGGTTCAGTTTTCAGATTGAGCTGCAGTTTTTGAAAGGATAGCGGCTCTTCTGAAGGCTGCAGAGTGTAGCCGGAATGACTAATATGGTGGATGTTGGCTGCATAACAACAGTGGGAGCCTCAGATTAGCTTTAATCAAGGAAAAGGAGAGGACTGAAGGGAAAGGGTGCCACCTGGCGGGCGTCTGGAAAAATTGCGCATTCCTCCATGTTTTGTATTTTTTTTCTTACACATTTAGTCTTTGTTGGACTGTGATGTATTTAACTCTTTTGGTGCACCTTTCCAGTGGCAGGGGCAGATCCTTACATGCCAGGCCAGATGCAAGGAGGAGGCATGCAGGACATGTACGGTCGGCCGCCATCGGCCATGAGTATGAGCCGCTCTCAGTACCCGTATGGACCAGGCTATGACAGGAGGTAAGCAAAGACGTTCCCAGCAGTATTTATTTTATTTTCTTCCCTCTCTGGGGTGACTTATTGTCTACTGCGTGCATGTTGGACCGATAGTGGTCACTGCTGTGTTTGATCCTCAGGCCCGATCACGTCATGGGGATGGAAGGGAGTATGGGGCCTCCTGGGAGTCAAAACAACATGGGTCCCTCGAACAGTGAGAGCAGCATGTACCCCCCCAGCAGATACCCTTCACAACAGAGGTCAGCACCACTCTGTGCCTGTGCATGTTTGCATGTTTGTCTACAAAGACCTGGGTAAGTGATAGCTCTCTCTCTGCGCTTCAGAAACGATGGTTACAGTCAGCAGTATCCCAGCATGCCGTATGGGATGCATCCATCTGGAATGTATCCGCAGCAACAGGTGAGACGGAGGTCAGCTGTATTTACGTGACAATGCCAAATGGAAGAGTCCGTTTGCAGCATCTGCTGATTTGCATACCTACCTCGACAGTTTGTAACGAGTAAAGTCATAGCAAACGTTCTTGAATGTGTTATTATATATCATTTTATTATTTGTTATATAAACTAAGTGTTCTACATGATGTCACATTGATGATGTTGTGTGTTCTGTGTGTGTCTGAAACAATAACGCTCTTCAGCACGGCTACAAGCGTCCAATGGACAGCATGTACGGCCCCCCACCCAAGAGACATGAGAGTGACATGTATGGCATGCAGTACTCCAATCAACAGCCAGACATGTACAACCACTACGGCAGCGGCTACTCGGCTCCAGAACACAGACCCCTCCAGGGACAGTTCCCCTTTCCCTACACACGTGACCATATGACCCCCACGGGTCAGAGCCAACACGGTATGATGGGCGGCGGTCCCACCCCAAATCACGCGAGCGACGGTCCAAATATGTGGCCGTCCAGGACCGACCTCGGCTATCCCTACCCCAACAGACAGTCTCAGATGCCGCTGTACGGCTCCGTTGGTAGAGAAGACATGGACGGGCGGCCGAGGCAGGAGCAGTGGCACCGCCAGCCGCCCTACATGTCGTCATCAGGCGGCATGTGTGCTCTGTCTTCACGTCAGCCGTCGTCTTACTCCAACTCTCAGTCCATGGGCAATCACTTGCCCAGAGCACCCAGCCCGGGGGCCTTCCAGCGCTCCATGGACTCCAGGATGTCACCTAGCAAAGCGCTGTTCATGTCACCCATGAAGATGCCCAAACCCAGGATGACCATGATGGGCTCACAAGCCGGTGGGCCGCTCGGTCATTTTCCTCCCAACCTGAGGCAGGACCTCAACTACCCTCCAGGATCGGTGGAGTGCACCATGCCAAATCTCAATCCCAGACGAAAGCTAAACTCCAAGGACACCGGTGAGACACACTCCTCTAATTTGATTGATTATTAAACATTAATATTGCTGAAGTGTATATCCACCAAGTGTATTGTAGAGTGTGCTGGTGGTATCAGCATATACCACAGTAGTCATCCTGGAAAGGCCTTGTGGGAATTCAGCTTTAGGGTAAACAAGGAGGGGCCAAATATCGACCCTTGGAGGCTTCCATATTAACACCAATATAGCTTACTCACTGTTTCCTGTAGTTTACATGCTGCAGTGGTGACGCTCTGCTCGCACTGTCTCTGCGATGCCAACTTTCTCCCTCTCTGGCATTTTTGTATAGTTTATCATCACCTGAAGAAAAGGAAGCCCTTTTTCTGCTTGTCATAATTGTCCCACTTTTGATCTCAGCTTTCAGTTTGAAAATTAACACTGATCTCGGCTGTTCAGTGGCCCTTTTATCGTGCAGCGTCTGATCGGCATTGTTGATGGGGGGGGAGGGGGGTTTGCACCATTCCAAAATTTCTGTGGTTTTAATTCCAGGAACGCCTGAGGCCTGGCGTGTGATGATGTCTCTGAAGTCTGGCCTGCTGGCAGAGAGCACTTGGGCTCTAGACACCATCAACATCCTGCTGTACGATGACAGCACTGTGGCCTCCTTCAACCTCTCTCAGGTAAAAAAAACAACACATTTTCATGACGGAACTGACAAAAGCGACTCATTAAAGTCTCCGGCCTGCTGGAGTCTCTGTGAACTTAATCCTTTACCTTCACCTTCTTACGAACCCAGTTAGTGGCAGTACTGTTACATTTGAACATATTGATATCAGAATTAATCTGAATGTCAAATATAGCGTATACATTTGATAGCGTTAAACAGCGAAGTCATTATTTTGATTTTTAAGATCCGACACGTAATGCAAACGCCCTGAAAGAATACAGGTGACCTTTGACATTAGCTAGCCAGAAAATACCAAATGGGGCAGCTAGCTTTCTGTGAATAAAGGAACCGGTTAAGTTGCGTAAGGAGTAAAGGGAGTCGGTGTATTTAGATTGTTTTCAACATATAGTGGCTGTTATAAATATTGATGATGGGTTTCACAGGAAACAGTAAAACAGAAAATGTACAGATCATTAGACTGTTGTGAAATTGTTGCTTGTATACATGCTTGTAAATGTTGTTCATATGTATTTTCTTTTTGACCAGCTGCCCGGGTTCCTCGAGCTGATCGTAGAATACTTCCGACGTTTTCTGATTGAGATTTTCGGCATCCTGGAAGAGTTTGAAGTGAGGACTGTGGCTCAGAAACACCCTTCAGGCTTTGATCCTAACGAGGTGGAGAAGGTCTCCCCGGACCAGGAATACGCGTCCATCATCCCGCCTGAAGCCGCGTTGGCAGCGGAGACGCCGGTGGAGCCTGCAGGAGCTGTTGGGGAGGAGCCTTCCCCGATGGCCACACAGCCAGAGTCGGCACAGGTGAACGGCGAGAAGGAGGAGGAGGCGAGTCTCAAAGTGGAGAAGGAAGAGGAAAGAGAAGGAAATAAAGGAGAGGAGGGCGACAGAACAGAGAGTAAAACTTTAAGCGCTGAGCATGGCGCCAGTAAGCTCGAACCAAAACCTAAACAGGCCAGTAAATATGATAAGCTCCCCGTCAAGATCGTGCAAACAGAGGAGCTGATTGAGGACGCGACGGAGCGCTTAGGGTATATCACAGAGTTCACCACGGGGCTGCTGCACTGGCAGGCAGGCGGGGGAGACTCCACTTCACACATCCAAACCCATTTTGAAGCCCAGGGCCGAGCAGCTGCCAGGTCGGAGGAGAAAACGGAGCAGGAAAGCAAAGAGGTGGACGACGGGAAGGACGCGCCTCTGAAGCACATCGCCGCTACCATAGACGACGTTCTCTGTGCGCGCGTCGACGCCTTGTCGTACGCCCACCCCGCACGCTCCCTGCCATCCTACCCCTTCAGGGTGCATTCGGATGGCGAGCGGGACCACATCACCCTGCTGGAGGACGAGCCTCGGTACCTGGATGAGGCCCCGCTTTGCACCGCCTCTGCCTGGCAGGACTCCCTGGCCAAGCGGTGTCTCTGCATTTCCAACATCGTTCGCAACCTGTCTTTTATTCCCGGGAACGACTTGGATATTTCGCGCCACCCTGCTCTGGTCCTCCTCTTGGGCAAGCTGCTCCTGCTGCACCACCAGCACCCGGAGAGGAACAGAACGCCCCCCAACCTCCAGCGGGATGAGCAGCGAGAGCGAGGACTGTCGAGCAGCAAAGAGGAATGGTGGTGGGAGTGTCTGAGCGTGCTAAGGGAGAACGCCATGGTCACGCTGGCCAACATTTCGGGCCAGCTGGATCTCTCCAACTATCCGGACACTATCTGCCTCCCCATCCTCAATGGCCTTCTCCACTGGATGGTGTGCCCTTCAGCGGAGGCCCAGGACCCCTTCCCTTCAGCAGCGCCGCACTCCCAGCTCACTCCCCAGAGACTTGTGCTCGAGTGCCTCTGCAAGCTCAGCATCCTGGGCGACAACGTCGACCTTTTGCTCGCGACGCCGCCTTTCAGCCGACAGGAGAAGCTCTTCACCATCTTGGTCCGCTACGTTGGTCAGAGGAAGGCCCAGGTGTACAGAGAGATGGCCGTGGCCGTTCTCTCGCACCTGGCACAAGGAGACCCCACAGCTGCACGCGCCATCGCCATGCAGAAGAGCTGCGTGGGGAATTTGGTTGGTTTCTTGGAGGACGGCGTGAGCATGGCGCAGTACCAGCAGAACCCTCACAGCCTATTACACATGGGGCATCCCCCCATGGACCCACCCAGCATAAATATGATGTGCAGGGCAGCTAAAGGCCTGTTGGCTATGGCTAAAGTGGAGGAAAACAAGACAGAGTTTGTGTTATTCGAGAACAGATTGTTAGACCTCTCAATTTCATCGGTGCTTAACCCGGGAGTGGCGGCTGTTATTTGCCAAGTCCTCTTCCATTTAGGAAAATCATGACAAGAGGCGAGGCAGGACCCAGACTAAAGCGGACACGATATTTCTGTGGTTTTCTATTTTATTTATCTAAAAGACAGAAATGTTTGGGGTTTTTTTTGTTGTTTTTTTTAAGATTGTCCACGAAAAAAAATCTCTATACATGTTGAAACGGTTTGTTGGGAATTTGAAAGCTCATTTTAATACAAGTATTTAATACCTGCTGGTGTTGGTTGCTATGTTTGATATTTTCCTTTGGCGTTTATTTTTGTTTTACTTGTTCAGCCAAAGCTACCGCCAGAGTTCGGTGCTGAGTTACAGGTTCGTTTTGAGTCATGCAGTGTTTCTCGGTTTTATAGACGCTAATATACTTGTGCATTTCGTTAACGGAGAGTATTTATTTAAAAATGTCACAGTGTACAGTCATTTGTTTTTTGTTTTAATTATTATATTTGGCAATGCTCATGGGGGAGAGAAGTTACTGACTTTTTCAAATTGAAATGTGTATGTCTCCGCCGCTGGAAGATAAATAGTGCAATAGGACCAGAGCGAGTTGTTCCTTTTTCTGAGACGCAAACTTGCTGCAGTGTGCGCTTTTGGCCACATGGGGGCAGCATTTCACCAGCCAGGCGACTATCAGATGAGTTTAATTTATCAATCACAGCTTCAGTAGGTTCCACAGATGAACTTTGAGTTTCCTGGGCACTTGTGTTATGTCTGTTTTTTTCATCGCTGTGTATATAAACCGCTGTACAGTGGATGCACATGATTCTGTGAGTCATAATCGAGCATCGAGACGAGATGGGACTCAATGACTAATACAACAAATGCTTTTATGGTTGGTAAAATTTGTTATAGTTATACGTATTTTGTTAAAGGGGGTCAAATATTTGAACATGACGGATATACCTGATGTTTCATTGTAAAAACAACTGTATGCATTGTATAATAGCTGAGAAAACAATCGCTGGTGATCAAATGTGGAAGTGCCAGGTTGGGAAGATATCGACACGAGGTTATACGGGGGAAAAAACTCCTTTCTGTTCGTTGCGGTCCTTCATTCACGTCAATGGAGATATTTTTAAATTCGAGATAAAGCTCTGAGAGATCCGTGTGAAAATGAATCTTCAAAATGTCCTCGAAAGCTCATTGTAAAGTTTGCCTTTTTATTCGTATGACTCCACGTGTCTCTTTTATTCAGTATCCACGTTTATACTCTGTGCTGCACATGTCACAAATAAATGTACGGTTAACATCGTTACGCACCGTTGCATTATGTCCAGACAATCTTAGGCCAATAAAACTAACATCATCTGCTTACTTTGACTGCTTTCTGTTGAGTTTATCCAAATAAACTTTTTGCAGTTTAAAGTGACGTGAATGTTCAAAGAGATCTGATTTTTTTTTTAATACTTTGATTTAGGCCAGAAAAACAGATGAGCAATGAATTCTTCATTTTAATCTTTCACCTGAATCAGCTCTATCATAAAAGATTCAATTTAATCTGTAGACTGGTTTTACTCAGGATAATGGTATTTTTCATCATGATCTGCTTATCTGGACTCAGGGTAAGTCCTTGAACATTGAAATGTCTGTGAAATGTGTCCGTCCAAGTTCCAAAAACACTTCTCCCTGAACTGACTTGACATAAAGATGAGATACAGACACGCTCGGTTTGATAAAACGTGGCTTATCAGTGTGGAACCTTTTAAATTTGGTTGTTAAGCAATACCACAAAACTAAAAATGGCCGACATGAACCAAAAAATCACTTCTTTATTATGGCGGATTTTACCAAGAAGCCACATTTAATTGAATTTCCAGTCACTGCTGCAGGCATTTCTCCCTTTCATCAGCAGGCAGGGTCACATAATTCTGGTTTCCAGAGGGCCTGCGGGCTGTTGCTGTTTATTCCCGAATTCCATGAACACAACATTTGCATATGTAACATCAGCCTTAACAGCAGGACAAAAGCTGTAACACAACCTTTAAAGAGAATAAACTAAGCTCATCGCTATGGTGATGCTGATTTTGACTGTAAGTATCCCTCATCATCGTCTCTTCAAAGTTCCGCTGACACATTACAAGGCGAAAGTGCAGTTCTTCTTTGTGCCATGTCCAAACCAGCCCACGTGTTGTCCATCTCACCCTGTCTTTTAGCGTTGGCACCTTTTTTATTTCCTCCATCTTCAGCGGACGTGTTTCACGTGGGCAGCCAACCGCCGGAGAAAACCTCCTCTGACGAGCTGAGTCATCGAGGCCCGACAGGATGGAAGCTGTGGCTGACAGGAAGCCGTGCTCCTCACTGGCCGGCGCAGGTAACCCCGCGCCTCCTGGCTTTTACAGCTCCTGTAGGTCTGGATGAATGAGTGCTGGGAGCGGAGGAGCGAGGACATCTCTGACCTTTTCAGGCCAGAGATGGTAGGAAGGAAGCGTTAACGGAGCCGGGCCACATCCTGAGCTGTTGATACAGGAAACACCGGGCTGTTGGCTGGGTTTAGATGTCAACACGATCCTGCATGAGCAGCCTCCGAGGAGCATGACCCCCTATAATGTCCAGTTTTAGTCCTCATCCTTGTATCTCATCCATTTGTATTTATGGAATCAGTCGGTCGGCCCATAAAGATCCTGAACAAGCGTTCAGTTAAAACGTGGCAGCCGTTCGCGCAGTTCACTCAAGATTTGAAGTATTTCTCACATCCCAAGTGTCCTCTTCTCACCCCAAGATACGTGTGTGTGTGTGTGTGTGTGTGTGTGTGTGTGTGTGTGTGTGTGTGTGCGTGTGTAATGACTGGTGATGGTTCTGTAATCTGATTAGTAAACTAATTGCCCTTCCAAATTCTACTTTCACACAGCTAAAAAAAAAGTGCAGCGGGAGTGAAGGCACTCATCTCCACATGAAAAGCTGCTTTCTTTTCAGAGGATAATGGAGCCGAGGACGAAGAATTGTGTGTGTGTGTGTGGTGTTGAATTGTGTGTGTGTGTGTGTGTGTGTGTGCGTGTGTGTGTGCGTGAGTGTGTGTAGGTGTTATAAGGACAGATGACAGAGGAACTGTAGGCTGGTGATGCAATCATCTGTGCTAATCAACGGGGCAAACAGGAAGTTGCGTCATCAGAGGCCCGTACATGGCGCGATAGGAAGACTTGCGTTGTGAAAACACGCACATCTGTTTTTATTAGAAACAAATTTAGCGTCATTTACTCTCAATTCCGTTGCTTGTCTGTCATTTTATCACAAACCAGAATGGGCGAGGCCTCCAGGGGACGTCTCAGGTCACATTTCTGTACCTGTGAACAAGTGGTTGGAAAAGAAATTCCATGTCTGGAATGTTATGACGTTGTTTCATTTAATTAAGAAACCTACAGACATCAGAATAGTCCCAGCCCTCTACCGCCGTTCTTAGGAGCAGCTCTTTTTTGGCTTGTGTCAGTGCAGGAACTGGGACTTGTATAGGAATGTCTTTTAGAGGAACTAAAGTATAGGGAGGGGCTTTAAGAGGAACTACCAGTGATGTAAGGGCACGTCGGCTGGCCAAGGTCGTTAACGATGCCGTAAGTATTGGCATCAGGATCTGTCAGGCTGCACAACATCACTTTAAAGTTCTTCTTAGTCATATAAAAACTGTCCACATGAAAACATAGTTTTCAGGGGAAGTTCTGTCTCTGTGGTTCTATATTTAAATGCAGACGCTCTTCTCGGTGCCTTTTATTTTAGAGCCCTTGAAGAACAAGGAGAAGAGGAAGAACAGCTATTGTAAGAACAGTGACAAAATAATGAGATGCAATCATTTCCCACCATTTTCTTAAAAGCATGTGGAGCTTTGGGCTTGCGTTGCAATGGGAATGGTTTCTATGGCAACTCTGCTGGTTATTAGTGCGATTTATTCCATTAAGAAATTGCTTCCCTGAGTTTTGCGCACTGATTAAGATTTTTGCTTTAGAAATAAGGCCGTGAGAGAAAGACAAAGGTCTGTAATTGAGTTAAAAGTGTTCTATCAGGCTGGGGGGGTTAACAGCTAAATATTTGATTTTTCCAATATGAAGTGGGAGCGAGGGGCATCTTTAGTGAGCAGCAGTGTGAGGCATTTGTTCCACTTCATCCTGAATTTCAGGAGATGACTGTGATGGATTTAAAGGTTTCCTGGAGTGCGTCACATGCGTCCTGGAGCTGTTGGAATAAATCATCTGCTTCTAAACCTGTTTTGCAATGACAGATGGAGCTTTGTTTGTCTTTAATGTTGCTCTTTTGTCTTATTGCTGTTGTAGATGTTTTTGAAAAGCTCATTTAACCAAGACCTGTTGTTCCCCAGCAGCATCCCCCTGGTGGTTGTCTGCAGAATCATATCATCATGTATCATCATATGGTCCTCCATGGAGGATGCAGACCGTGTGCTGCACATGACGTCGCCACTACAACGTGGCAGCGTGAATATCATATAAAGAAAGAAAGAAATGGAGCGTAAATTAAAAAAGAAGGGGGGGGGGGGGGGGGGTTACCCATGGAGCCATATTGTGCCCGTAGAAGTCTCTTTTGCTGCTGATCTCTCTGTCATTTATCCCCTTTTCCATGACTGTCATTTTGCGTTCCTATTTTCACGCTAAAGGAAAATCAGAAAATTTGCATGAAAATATCCAGAGGTCGTGTCTTTTTTTGGACGCACACGCCCCCGCTTGGCTGGTAGGAACCACCAAAAGGACGCCCGGTGGTTCCCGGAGCGGGTTGGGAACCCTCTTAGCAGCCCTCGCTTGTACCTCCTCTTCGGCGGTGACTTCAGCCTCGGTTGGAGGGGGCGGAGCGGGCGGGGAGGCGCTGCGCTCTGCTCCCATGTTGATGTTTGTTGTTTGCGAGGGTGGCCGCGTTGTGAGAGAAGGGGGACACACGGACGTGTCCATTGGTCTGTCTGCATGCCTGTTGGCCGGTGCGGGGGGGGGGCTCCAACTTTTTTCCCCCTAAACGCGGTTAAATGTGGAGGATGCTCCTCGGAAGGCGCGGATAAATCGCAAGGAAGGCTCCGTTTGGTCGCACGCACAGACCCGAGTGTTCCCGAGTGACGGCCGGTGGGGATGCCGGGGCTGGTTTGAGAGCGCCCCGTCGTGCCGTGTGGTTTTCGGATTTCCCTTTTCAATCGAAGTTCTCCTCCGTGTTCCTTTCCAACTCGACCTTCTACCCTTCAACTTCTTTTTGGTATTTCTTGGGGGGAAAAATGGTGTTGTTCGCTTCGTCCTCGGCTCGCAGCAAACCTGGATAACGACAGGAGCAGCTACGTGACAACACCCCGATACGACGAGCAGCGATACTTTTGGATCACGGTAAGGCGGCGAATTAACAGCGGTCAGAGCAGAAAAACAAACCGGGCGAGGAACCCTCGGTGTCGGCAATGCTATGTGACTGACAGCGCAGCCTGGAGCACACCCATACATTCATTCCTTTCGCTCCTTTAGAGTTGGATACTCCTACATTAGGGAAGTCAAAGCGGGAATTTGAAGATAACCCTTTATTGCACCGATCTTCCAACATGCTAACATTAAGAAAAAAAACCTCAAAACAACCCGACATTAAATAACCCAGCTTGCTAACAGCGTTAGCCTTAGCGGCACCATCCTACTGCTATCAAATGCTAACCAGGTTGCTAACAAAGGCGCTTTAAGTGTCGGTATGTAGGAACTACTGGTGAAATTGGCCGTGGTTTATCTTGCTTCGTTTACTTTTATTTCGCTTCACCTAACTGCTTAGTTTTTAATCGAAATAGGTGAAGCTAATGTGAGCGTTAGCCAGGTGTTATTAATAATAACAGGAAGTGTGTCGTTAACTTTGGACAAACTTTTGCGCGTGCACCGACTCCAGCCTGCGCGTGACGTTGTTAGCCTGTCTCCTAATCCAAGCTGTGCCTTTTCCCCCCCTCTTTGCAGAGACACATCTGGCCCGGGATTAAGGCACAAGTGGGGGATTATAATCAGCAGTCAATGCATCTCGGGGTGTCTGAGTCCATGAGAGAGTGCGAGTACAGCCAGATCAGCACTCGCAGCTCCACACCCATGGAGACCCCCTACAAGAAAAGGACCCCAAAGAAACGGAAGTGGGAATCCTTCCCTGGTCGGAATAAATTTTTCTGCGATGGGAGGATCATGATGGCCAAGCAGACGGGGGTTTTCTACCTCACCCTTGTCCTCATTTTATTGACTTGTGGACTTTTCTTCACTTTTGAGTGAGTATTCCTCTCCAGTCTCCTCAACACCTGGCTTGTGACCTCTGACATGGTGGATTATGGGATGCATTTCAGGGGCTCAGCTGTCACAGTGGGGGGGGGGTGAGATATAGGTCAGTTATGTCACTGTCACTACAGGGTTTATGTCCTGTGATCTCCTCAGGGAACGGAGAGATGTTGGCACAAAATGTTTGGGGATTAGATGGACGCTCCTCCGACTTTGGGACAAATTAGGACATTGTATAGACGGGTTGTGTTTAGGATATCGCACTGGCTGCCGTGACAACGTGCAGGTTTCTGCTTTCAACTATTTGTTGCTTCTTTATGGGGTGGATTTTCTTCCAGGAAGCGTCCTTAAGACACAAGGCTTCTTTAAGTCCTGTGGACAGGAGTGGGTTGTAGTGTCCTTGAGCAAACCGCTATCAACAGCTGACCCGATGCGACGCTGTTTCCCCGGAAAGGATTTGATGCTTCGACGTGTGGTAATTTGCTCTTTACGCCGAAAGCAACCAAAACAAGTTGCTCTATTATTACTATGGTCCTGTTTCTAGTTTCAATTTTTTTAAAAATAAGCGTTTGTTGGTGTCAGGAGTCTGTCTGACGCTTTTGTGGCTCCCACAAAAGAGCAGCATGTCTCCCCCTCATTAAGTAACCTATGATCAACCTAGAAGAGCTGAACTCACCGTCCCATGAGCCAATGCCTGAACACGCGCCTCTCTTTCTCCGCCTAATCGCAGCACAATCGCTGTGTCATGCTGCAGAAACGCCATCTCCCGCTGATAAGAATCCCGCTTCATCATGAGATTTTTGTTGCTCAATAGGACGGCCTTTATCGGACGCAGAGAAAGCTTGACGGGCAAAATAACGCGCAGCGGGCGAGGACTGTCGGTGGTGATCGGAACACGCTCGTCACCCAAGAGCAAATGGATAGTGGGTCTGTTTAAGACGCCACTTCTTTAGGCCCTGCGCGTTCCTCCACGGACAAAAGGCTCCACATCTATTAGCAGTGACCTCTGGACCACTTCATCTGTCTATACGCCGTCGCTTCAGCCGAGATACCAACGTAAACCGCGACCAAAGGGCAGACCGCTATTGAAATCCCACTTATTTCGCTGATGTACACGTCTGCGTCTTCTTGGAGCCGGATTGACCCCCATCACCCTGAAAAAGGATGCCAGATGCATCCAAGTGTTATCTGAATCCCCCACAGATCGCTTCATTTCCTCAACCACAGCCAGTGACTGGAACTGAGCGCTGTGCACGTCCCTTTTCTAACTACAGGATGACTTTGTGACCACAAAGCCACCTTTCAGCTTAGTAGTGTCCATGTTGATTTACTGTTACCCCCCCCCCCCAGGCCGAGTGAGTCCTCACAGCTCTTCTTGCTCTCAGTCTCCCCTCAGCTGAAAGGAGACATTTATCTGACGGGGCGATGGTCACCAGACCGGCAAACTCCCCTCTGTTGTCGCTGACTGTAATGCTTTCTGATTAGATTTGTTTTTCTAATCCCTTCAATGTGAAAATGGTAAGAGAGCCAAGTCTCGTTCATTTTGTAAGATCGGGTGGGTTGAAGCTTTAAACTTTACTCATCCATGCTGCAGCTGATGTGTGTCTCCCAACAAAGCGGACGTCTCCTGTAGCTGGAGACACCTAGAAGCCTTTGATCTGTTAAGCAGGGCCTGGGGATGGTTAATTAGATCAGCAACACTCGCTGATGCTTCTGGATTAAATAGGCAGGTATCAGCGCCGTCGTCATTAGTCTCTCCACAGAGACTCAAATACAGTCGACTTTGATGAACCTCCATTGTTAACAGCCCATCAGTCTATTGTCCAGTGAAAAAGGAAAGCGTGTGGTCCCGAAGGATTGCTGGAGAGGCAGCAGTTTCCTGTAATTTATGCCTAAAAGGAAGCGTTAGAGTTGCTGTAGCAGCAGGCCAGCAGACACAGACAGGCCAAAATTAAAAAAAGCCACACGCTAATTTTTCCTTTGATTGCTTTTAACTTTGATTACAGCGCACATTCGCTGTGGCGTTGTTCCGCTACGCTTCTGCAGTGTCACGTGATTGGTCTCCGTCCAGTCCTGCATTAATTCTTCCACCGGTTTCTTTGTATTTTTGATGGGGAGAGTCAAGGTCTGGCCATTCCACGTGCAAAAACGAACATTTTGTGCTCTCTGAGCCACTCTTTTACAATTTGAGCCCCATCAATCCTGACAGTGTCATCTTGGAATATGCCCGAGCCTTCGGGGAAGAAAAAAATTCCATTGGTGGAACAACCGGGTCAGTATATTCAGGTGGTCATTCTCTGGGCCCAGAATGTTGCTGAACCTAGACCCGAACAACTGCAGCAACCATAGATTGGAGCACTGTCCCCCACAGGCTGGTCCAGTCGGCACTAGACCTGATGAGTGCATCGCTTCTTCTGCCTCTCTTCTTACTCTGATCCGTCCGTCACTCTGGGACAGAGGAAACCTGGACTCGTCACCACAGGACCTCCGTCCATTGCTCCAGGGCTCCAATCTTTACGCTCCCAAGCTAATTGAAGCCTTTTTTTCTGATTAGCCTCACTGATTAGTGGCTTTCATAAGGCTAAACAGCTGTTCTGGCCCAATCCCCAGAGATCCCTTCACATGGTGGGAATGCTCTTATGTTCACTATGATACATGGCCCCGAGTTCTACTGTTGTTTTTCTACAATTTGACTTCACTAAAAATGTTTAAGTGGTCACCGATCATGAGTCACACAGCGAATATCTCTGCAACAAGGAGCAGGTGCATTTTTTTAATTAAAGTCAGGGCAATAAATGGGTCATTTCTATCATTTTAAAAGCTACAAATGATACTTTAGTGTGATAATGGAAATCTCTATTATGTTAGCATGATGCTAACAGATGAGCTTCGACGCAGCTACATCTGTATTCTAAGATTTCCAGCGACGCATCTCACCAGTTTTATTGTAGTTTTTAAATGTTGTGTTTTACACCTCAGTTGTTCTTCAGCCTATTGTAAGTGCTCTGGTAAAGGCAGCTCGTTGGAACTCATTAACTAATTTTCCCTGTGTAGTTTGTCAGAACGTCAGAGCTTTTCCGCTGACAATATAATCGTGACTTTATCGGGATGCTGTCCAGAGGATTTTGTGTGCGACTACAATTTCCCCCAGTTTTAATCCTGCTGGCTCATTAGGTTTAATTCTGGATGATCCTCGTGTGTGAAAAGAGAATAAAACGGTCTGATGTCATGGCGTGGTAGTGTGATGTGGGGGATCATGGGAGATGACCCCGAACCCTTCGAGACTTGCGAACCCTTTTAATGCTGCATGCGCTTCAGGTCGGGCTGATGGGCGACACCTTTTTGGAGGGAATGTGGGGAAAAATAAAACCCAGCACACTCCAATGGAATGTGGACCAATGGAATTTGAAAACAAAACATGTAACAGTTGCTATGGCGATCTGGTAAATGTGTTTAAGTTCCTTCCATCTGGTTTTAACCTGGATGGTAACATGTATATACCAGCTGTAGCTGAAGAGGGCTACTTCGCTCCCTGGTGCCTGCCTGTCGGCCATGGGAACGCAGCGTACTGTTGTATTCCTCACGTGCACACCCGTAAGAAGTGTCGGATTTTTTTCTGGCGGATCGTGGTCGCTTCGGGGCTCTGAGCTGATCCCTGTTCTGGTAAAGGTTCATCATCGGCGCCTTTGCTGCACTGCGCAGCCGCCACTTCGCTCAGACTCCAGTTTTCTGTAACTGGCCTAAGTGTGAACACCTCATCCATATTTATTGATGTTAATGCTCCGAGTCCAGGAACAGTCAGACGGTGCATCTCAAGGGGTGGCGACGTGCACGGAACGTTTAGCCAGACGTCCCGCCAGAGATCTCCGTGTGTCCTGCTTGTTTTTATTGTGTGTCTGAGGGGTGCTTATCCATGCACAATAAACCGTGTTAGTCACCAGCAGACCTGGGTTTGTTTATTGTTCTGTTGCTGGTCCCCTCCAGACATCCATCCCTGTGTGTTGTCGCACATGTTGCCTTCTATGCCTTCATTCTGCCTTTGGACAGTTCACTGAAGCAGATGTTCAGATGTTTTCCTAGTGCTGTACTTATTGGCTTCGTTATTTCCACATAATACGACGGCGTCGGGAGGTTGTTCTTATTTTGTAAAGTGATCTTTGTTGCCATGGTGACACATGTCCTTCACAGAATGTCAGTGGATTATTCTCTTATTCATTTGTCTTTAAAAGTCTCCAAATCTCCACATCTTAGTTTGAATTACCACATTTTATGCTAAATCCTCTTATGAGCCCAACCAGTGTTTTCAAACCCATCTGGAAGTTGAGCTCGAAGAATATTAAAAGCATATTTCTCTCCAAATTGCTACTGTCTGCCTTTTTACTGTGGCCTGAAATAAACCTCTTCCTAGTTCACATTTTACTTATTGTGTGATGTGCAAAATCCCGTACACATTTAGGGCACGAGTGCTTCAGTCGTCTGGAGTTCCCTAGATAAAAATACATTAGATTCGTTATACAGTGTCACATACGGGATATGAACAGGCCATATTGTTGTGTTGAATATGCATTTGAAGCACTTGGCTTTATGCTCCTCTCAAGAGTCATTACTCACTGGAGCGACGGGGATAAAAGGCATCATCAACTTGGCCATTTATTATATTTGGTTGCTTCTGTTGGTCAGGAAGGCAGATCTGTAGGTTCTGTTAGCTGTACGCCAGCTCAGTACCCTGTCACTGGGTGTGGAGAGCTGCACATCTGTGCAGATTCTCGTCTCTCGTTGTAATTTTCTGTGTAAACGACATCTGACACAACTGCATTTGACCTTAAAGCTTTTTGAATGTCATGATTCGGTCTATTCTATTATGCTTTTCCTGAATGCTGTAGTCTGCTTGTGTGACTGTTTCCATAGAAACTACAATCTCTGGAAATATACCACGTCTGACATTAGATACCGTCCGTCTCCATGGCAACACATGCCTTGCATCCCGCATAAATATAGGATTTTTATTTTTTTTTGCAAAACCTGAATTCATGATACGCTGTTAATGTATTTGTACAGATATTTTTCTTCTCTGTATCATCTTGAGGCACTAAATATAGAGGATTCTTTGCCAATTGTTGAAAATTCTGTCCCAGATGATGTGTTCATCGTTGTGGAAACCGGGCGAGGTGTCGCCTGCGTACAGCTTAGCCTCTGCATTGATCCAGAGTCAGGGTCCCTATTGCATCAACCCTCCCTCTTAAATGGATTCAATGTTTAATCCGTCCCCGTTTCTCTCGACTTGTCACCTTCCATCACACTCCACTGCATTTTCATTATGTTCCCGATGTCGGACACGTGGAAACGCCACTCCTGAGCCAGTGGCCTGTGTTCTCTCAGCCATCCCCAAAAGTCCTTTCCAGATGACAAGATTATTTTCCTTGAACCAGGCAAAAGCACCAATCTGCATATTTCAGTGTTTTTCTCTTATATAATGACTTACACACTGTGCATTTTTTATTGATTCTGAAACGTTGCCGTCACAAGGTCGCTGCTCTATTTTCATATTTTGTGGAACGGTCGGGACACTGCCTGTTATGTGAATTCCAGTGGAAAAACATTCTGACTTCATCTGGTCTGTCTTTTCCTCCAAAAAACCACAAACCCCAATCAAAGGGGAAATCCTGCCGACTTTGATGTGGGTATTTGTCTTTAACTAATAGCCAGCAGCGGGCGGATGGTGTTTCCCATGTGATGATAATATCATTTTCATGCTCTCCAGTCAGTAAACAAAGTGCTAATCATACTAGTTGTCTTTCTGAAAATAGGAGTTTAACAGTAGAATGAAAACGTCTGATGTCTCGGTGTGAAAGGACGGATGGATTTGAGGCATGTTCCGTTTCCTTAACGTACAACCTTCATGTTTATCAAATGCAAGGTTTCAGTCGGTCAGCAGTTACCTGTGTGGTGTGAATGTAAATGCTAATTAAAGTTCCAGGGTCTCTGGCGGAGTGTGAAGGTTCTGGTCGACTGAGACACGGTGGATCACAGTCTTGGAACACATTTCTGGATGATGTTTCCGCTTTTCGCGGAACAAAAGAGGGACACAATCCCAGCGCGTCGAGCGCTGTTAAATGAATAAACTGTTAGCGAGCGTCTTGGATGATTTGTTTTGATTACACGCCGACACAACCGGGGTCTGGAGCTCTGACCTTGGGAACCCCAGGCAGCAGAGCTGTTTATGCTGCAGCGTCGTCCTGCCTGCAGCCCCCCGCCGATGTCCCAGACTACCCAGGGCGTTCTGCTTGGTTCAGTCCCACACCAGATGTAGACAATCAGCAGGACTGACACGTGTCCCCTCAAATGTGTTAACAGAGTTTCAGAAATATCTCCTGGCGTACTGTTGAGATCCAGACCGTTTTGGCACATCGCACTTGTTGACCAAGGGACATTCAGGTACTAAAGGTTGTTTCGGAATGAGAATTATGTTATTTGATTCTCAGCGGTGTTTTGGTCAGGGCTTTTAAAAAAACATTGGATTGGCCGCTCGGCCGTGCACATGGTCGTTGAAGCAGAACGTCTTTGAGTGATTGTTTTGGGCCTGAGGCTGTTCTGCTCATTACAACGTGCACCTCATAGAGCCACATTTTGAAAAGAGTGACAAACAATGAAGGGACACCGTCACGTCCATGTCATTCCACCACTGCGCCACGAGTGCACGCAGAATCGAGCCATCCCAGTTTACATACACTTTAAATAAAGTGGTATTTAATTGCCTGAAATTTCATCCGGCGCGTGTGTTTCTGCACCGTGGTTGTCGACTGTTGCGGCACGCTGCTGCTGTCACCGCTGGAGAGTCTCTTATCCGCTTAACCCACAGAATTATTTTGACGCGTCTGTCAAAAGGAAAGACGTGGAGAAAGTTTCACGCTGTTCTCTGGCTAATCTTTGGGTTTTTTTTCCTGTGTGCATTGGTTTTTCCTTTGTTTGCTTCCTCTTTTAGGACTTATACTTAAGAAACAGTCACACATATAAACCCCACCTAAACACTGGTCGTCAAATGTTTACACAGTTTAATGAACAGGTTTCATTTGAACCCCCCGTCTCTATTTATCCATAGCTGAGAGTGGCTATTCATCAATTTCCAGTTTTTACCACGTCAAACATTAGTGCTCAGTACTCACCTGACAGCGTTTGGTCTCTCTTTGCTAACTTTTTTCTCCCTTTGTTTTGTCTGTTTTGTCCAGTTGTCCATTCCTGGCGCTGCAGTTGACCCCAGTTATTCCAGTCATAGGTGGTGTGCTATTTATCTTTGTACTGGGAACCCTCCTGAGAACCAGCTTCAGTGACCCAGGGGTCCTGCCTAGGGCCTCACCAGATGAAGCGGCTGACCTTGAAAGACAAATAGGTGAGTTCTTCACCGCGTTACGTTTCAATTTGCTGGCGTTCAACACCTGTCGGGAGATCTCCCACAACAGAACTGGGTGTCAATATTGGCTAAATTACTCACAAAAAAGTGGCACAACTGATTCCCTCATCTCTTAAGGATCCCACTGCTCCGTCGTTAAAAGGATTATTACTTCTTTTCTTTGGTTTTGCTTTTTAAACCCATTCAAAAGTTTTCCTCCTTTGGGACGTGATTGGTCTGTTTTCCCAGCAGTGGTCCTTTCCGTGTTTCAGGCCGCCGGGGCCTCATTAAACAAACTCTGGACCAGTTTAATTAATCTCATTAGGAGACTTAAAAGATTTTGGAGAAGGTAAAAGACGACCGGCACAGAGCAGTGGCTCGGAACATCAGTGCGTAATAATGCCTTGTGGGCAGCATTTATTACAGAGAACAAACAAATTAAATGCTGAAAATATGAACACAGCTGACCCAAATTCCTCTGTCCTCATTTCATCCCAAGTGATTTCCGTGCGTTGAAATCATGTGTAGCAATCGACTCTTTGTTACACGTCGCCTCATTCACGCAGACGCCGTGGTAACTCGGCCATTAAATGGCACATCGCAGGTTCAGCTAAGCCCTGTTTTCCATTACACCTTTTGTAATTTCACTGGGTTATACGCCCTGTTCACATCATAGACGCCACAGGGAAGCTCATGGTGCTGGGAAAATCAGGTCTTTTTACCTACCTTTGCTGCAAGTTCTCTCCATTTGGTCCCGAAAACCTGTTTAAACCAGAGCAGAAAAATCAGAATTCATACCTGGTCATATCTGAGATTTCACCTGCAGTTTCCCTCGGAAGACGAATGAAAATGGATAATTGTTATCCAAGGTAGGTTGAGCCTGTTTGACATGTTAAACGTGTCACAATGGCCTGAGATGTCTGTAGTCTCAGTTTCTGGAAGGCTCATCAGTTTCATAGCTGCAGGGAAAGAAAGGCCTGCTTAAGTGTTTAAGTGCAAATGTTCGAGTCCCTCATCGTCTCTTTGAGAGGAGCTGCAGTTTGATAGCGCCAGAGAGAGCGCACGCACACATAGGATACTTTACCTTTGTTTGATTCATCTGTGCTCCAGTCACACAATGGTAAACTGTGCGTTTCTTCCAAGTTTTGCTGAATTTTCTTCCTGCTTTCTCGGACTTGTCACTCTGTTGATGATTTGCTCTCCTGTGGCTGTTGGTCTCGCCACACACTTGGAATTCTCCTTCCTCCCGATCCTCTGTGCAGCACGGTGCTGCTTGATTACAGTCGTGGCGTGGCAGCCTGACACGCAAGACATTAGAAACACATCTGTTAGCTCTTAGCCGATCACCCAGCCTTGTTGCGCGTTAGGTATTTTTTTTGTCTCTTGACTATTTTTAGATTTTCTCTTTCTTTAGCTGGGATTTAGAATTGCTTTCTGCAGCACTTTAGCTTCATGCATTAATTTTTTACACTGTACGTGCTAGTAGAATGTATGCCTGTGCAGATAGTATAAACTTTTTTAAACTAATGCACACTCCTTGATAGTATCAAGCTTTCACGCCACCAGCGTGCGCGTCATTTATCCCAGAAATCACAACCACCAAAAGCTGCTGAGATCGACCAGCAGCCTTGTGAATAAATGATGATGTTTTGAATTCAAAAGAGCTACAAGGTTCAATTACTAAGCACCCCCTATTGATCTGTGGGCTAAATCCTTCACAGGATACATTGAGATCTTTCTACTTCAGCTGCTTTAGAAGCCAGACTGTCACTGGTCTCTGCAAACACAAAACTTTGCGATCTGCTACATTGTTTTAATCTTAAGTATGTGGTAAATGCTGTTAAAGTGCTAAGCCTGGGGTTGGCCTTTGCTTCAAATGTGGCGTGTTTAGATGCCGTGCTGCCTCTGCAGCTGGACCACAGCCATCCCACACAGTGTTTATGATGCCACTTGAAGTGATGTGGCACATTTCAGGCTTGTTGTTGTTGTTGCTTTGAATGTTAATGGAAAGAAAACATGCAGTTGGAGCAAAAATCCCCAAATAGAACAAGCAAATTCCTCTTTCCAGATGTTCCACTTATGAAACGCTGCTGTAGGAAACTGAAGCTGTCTGAAAGTTGCAGCTGGTGGAATTTAGAGGTCTAAAATAGACTCAGTGGAGCATAGAACCAAGCCACAGTGCATTGCTGACAATATAAATGCAATGAACTGCTACAATGGGGAAATAAAATTGCAACTGGTGGAAGCACGGGTGCTAAGGAGCAGGGATATGAAGCTCTCTAGAGTTGTGCTTTGGAAATGAACTTTAATGGCAGATGGAATAAATGTGTTACATTTCATGTGTCTGCATCGACCAGACGCTCTGGCAGGAACATTGTGAATATGCTCTGACCTTTGATCAGAGTGAGAGGTCACAGCACTTTGTTTCCTTCCTTCCACCTGATTTTATGAAGCTACAAGAGTGAAGGTGATGGCAGCAAGTCAGTTTGTTCGTTCAGAAGCTTCTAAGCCGACTCCTAACTCGCTTTTGGCTTTTTTGTTCATGTGTGATGTTGGAATGACTGAACAAAGCCCATAATACCTTTCTGTGCAGTTTAATTTAATGTCCATGTCCTTTTCTCTGAGCAGTGGCTCACTTTAACTGTTCTCTGTGCTTTGTCTCTGTCCTAAAATGCCACATGTGATGGTGGTGGTGCTCTTTGTTTCTCACTTGCTTTGCTTTCATGCCCAGATGTTGGCGGGCTGACAGGTGGACCAGCCATGCTGGCTTTGTGGAAGAGTCAGAATCACACTCAGTCACAATGCATAAGAACTGACCCCCGTTGTCTTTTTAGATTTCAACGTAATCATACATTTAGATGAATGACTTAAATCACATTTGACACGGCTTCTGCCCAATTTTAGACACGCGTGTCATATTTCCACACCTTGCAGGCCAGCTTGAGCCAGTATTTTAGTCTAGGACAGGTTATTATCAGCACTGACTATGAGAAGCTGTTGGAGGCACAGAACAGTAAATACAAGTAGAGTGTTAATTAAAATCCAAAGATATCACGTTAACGTTATAATATAGATGTCTAAATTCTAGGTTTGATGTGCCTTTTGAAAATTCCAGAAAACTTCCAAGAAGTTCTGACGGTTTCTTGGCAGGCCGGTTGCGTGGATTTCGCAAACATTTTGCATTGCGGTTGCCTCCAGTTCTGCCTCCACACAGAGCCGTGTAATTATTAGTTTCCCTTTCGTTCTCACCAGCAGGCCACCTCCTGCACAATTTGGATGACATTGGAAACCTGTTCAGCTCCGTGTGCGAGGACATGGCGAAGCCAGCCGGATGTGTGTAGGGATGTGTTACCCTGGGTTTGCCCCGAAGTCACATTACAGCAACTATTCAAATATAATGGGATCTCTTTGATTTCCATATGCAATTGTTGCAAATGTATTCTTTTTTTCTATTTAATAAACTCTCCAATTTTATGGTCCCAATTCAGAGATATGACAACTAGCATTTTGTGTGTGGGTGTGTGTGGGTGTGTGTGTGTGCGTGTGTGTATTCTGTTACATCACTTGCCAATCAATTTGTGAGCTCTGAGGTTTCTATCAGACCAGATCAACAGTGGTGGCAAAGGGCCAGTGCAGTCATTTATTTATTTATATGTGTGGGATTAGGGAGGGCCGCGGGGGCTTTTGGAATGCAAGAACTGCCCTGAAAGACTGAAACTGGCGCTCAGTAACTGCGTTTGAGGGTTATGATTATGCAAACTCACTTTTGGAGGACTCGGAGTCGCTGCAAATGTAGGAATCCTCTCAGGGTTGTCCTCTACAGCCTGAAATTGGGTTTGGGATTTGGGGGGAATTAGACTTGATTTCACGGATGGAGCCTTTATTTAAAAAAAGTAACTGCCCAGAGAGTAAATTCTATATTATGATTTAATGTTTAAATGTGTGAGATACTGATAAACTGTGAAAGTGAATTACACCCAGTCGCACTCTCTCCTGTGGACTTTGGCACAATCACATCCTATCGGTCAATCGATGTAAATACTGTAATGAACAGTGATAAGATGATTCAGGCTCTGCCTGTGTTTACATCTCCAATCGCGACAGTAGCTGCGGTATTTGGGGGATGAAAGGCCTCTTTCTTGCATCCAAGCGTGTTTTTGTCTCGTCATCACCGGCGAACATCAGTGGTGTGTTGAGAGCAGGCGTTTCTCAAGGGCAAGAGATTGTGCTGACACATCACAAACGGAGAACCCGACATGTCTTTTTGTTTGCTTTTTGTCGATTATAGTTCTTTGCCAGCGTGGTTTTTCCTCCTCAGACAACAGCTTTCTATTATTTTCAGATCAGAAAGGTGATATCAGAATCTCCAAACGTCATTAAGACGTCGTCCCCAATGATACAAATGATATTACAACTACAAACGTTCCGCCGCCAGCGTTAGTGACACCGGACGGGACCGAACAGCTTTTTAAAATGTGACCTCGCTCTTAATTCCACGAGATTTCTCGAGCAGCAGAAAGTAATTTGGACCGTGAATCATTCGCACACTCCCCACATCTATGGGCTCTCTGTGGAGCCTCCTGAGAGGACAGAGAAGCAGCAGCATGGGGGGGGGAGAGGTCCATCGTCATCGATCACTACAGAGATGAATTCACTGCAACACATTTTGTTGGTTTCCTCTTCTCTCCTGTTGAAATGTCAGACACCCACACAAGCCTCTCGGTCCCATTGCAATCCCCTACTAACACACAGTCCTATGTTAGCAAAGCTTCTGTGTAAAGCAGCCCCCAAATGATCTTCCTACACACAATATCTCCAACTCTCACCGTGCCTAAAGGTGGAGAAAGGAAGCTGAACACTGGGAGATAGAGACTCTGACTTTAACTGCTTGGGAATCCTTCTCAATCCTCTCGATGAGCTACTTTCCAACATTTCCTCCTTGGATTATGAGGCCTGAAGAGCTGTTTTTTTAAAGTTTAAATAGTGTATCGTTCACTGAATTAAACGTCAGGCCTTTTACCAATTATGTACCAATAATTCTGGATGAGCCCCGACCAGAAAAGTTTAAGAATTGGGAGATAATTACACACGGTGACCTTGTGTTGTCCTGATTAAAGAAACGTCTGCTTTTCATAGGATGCTCAGATTTTTAAAAATGGCTTTTTCAATTTTGTTTGTGCGGTTTTCCTCCGTAGCTTTTTCTTATTTGAGCATTGATTGCGCTCCATCGTTTTTCCACAGACGTGGCCAATGGCAGCACGGGCTACCGGCCCCCTCCCAGGACCAAGGAGATCGTCATCAACGGTCAGACAGTTAAGCTGAAATATTGCTTTACCTGCAAAATCTTCAGACCGCCACGTGCCTCCCACTGCAGCCTCTGTGACAACTGTGTGGGTACGTTAAGCTCTGCTCCGATCTAATGTCCCTTACATGAAATTTGAAAGGTTTGTTCAACAACAGGAATCAGAATCATCACCAACTTATCATCAACACTCTATATTTTCTTTCATTTTTTTCTGTTAAGCCCCGTAGTGGTTTTTAAGGGTTTTCACACACATTTTTCATCTATTAACCAGTTCACTATCAAGCTAATAGCACGTCAGGAACTGTAAAATGTAGTTATGAACTAAATCTCAAAGGGCACCAGAATGGGTGACTGGTCTAAAATGTCAGTTCTTCTAGAGTTTAGAGGGGAAAAGGAAAATGTCCACCTAGTGCTGATTACCATGGCAAAAACATTATTTTAAGAGAATGACCACTTTGGTGTGGATTCGGCTCAAAGGTTAGAACACCCAAATGTTGAAACAGCTTATTTCTAGGGGGGGGAGGGGAATGTGATGCTGTGGTTAGACCAGGGATTCTTGACCCTTGACCGTCCAGAGATCAAGCAGAAAGGAGACATGAAACAGCTTTCAACATGTGTACATTGGGATTTTCTAGAATTGTCCTTTCTGAGTACCACTTGTTTAAATTTGAGGGCTCTTTCTTACTAAACACAGGTAACTGTTGATAGAACCATTGTAAACCAAAGATGAAATATGAGCGGCTGCACATGACAAATTCAAACAAATAGCACAAGTAAATACCGGTTCTACTTGTTTCAAAGTGAAATTAGGAATAAAAGAAAGAAAGGAAGGAAATACTAAAACCTTTTCAACCCTTTATGCTAGTATATTATGTGGTAGATATTATATTGCTACATATAACATGACTTTTTTCCTTTTCTTTCTGTGGTTTTATAACTGCAGGAAACTAATAAGCTCTTAAATAAGGCAGGACTGACGGTGCGTTCCTCTCAGACCTAAAGTTTAATGTTTGAGCCCTGTGTCCCCCTGGGAGTGATGCAGGCATCATATATTAACTCCTTTACTTTCTCGCCTGCTTCTCTTCAACAGTAGATTTGCTCAATGGGTTGTAAATCCAGTTGTCATGTCTGTAGTGGAGGCGCTAATTTGTGTTTGTGGAGGATTTGGATTCTATTCCAGGTCTATATACTGCTGCATCATTAAAGGATCTTAAATTAAGATTTAAACTGTCATTATTATGTAATCAAACAATTAGAAATACACATAAATTATATTTTCAAGTCATTATGACACATCACACGGGTTGTTCAAAGCCCGTGGGCTAGTAATACTCTGCACCCGGCCCGTGTTAGTATCTAATGTTACCAATTTATTAATGTTAAACCTCAAATTGGGATGTTCATAGGTTGGAGTCACATCCTGACCAAACCAGAGAATTCAGCAAAACATTGATTACTGAACATTATTTCACCTCAGCGAACAAACACTGGCTTTCAGTACTTGGTTAAGCATTTACCAGCAGACCCAGTCAGTTTACACACAGTCATTTATTTGTGGCAGGCTGCCCCAGTACGGACGCTGCCTGTCACGTATTGATTGTTCTAGTTTCAGAGCTGTAAATACTGGTGATCATGCAGCAGCAGTATCTAATACACTGGTACAGTTCAGGCTTTTCCCATCAATTAAGAAGTTTTTAAAGTTGAAATCCTGTTTTCATGCCAGTTTGTGCACATTTCCCATATCTTAAAATGTTAACAGAAGCCCACAGTTGTGTGTAAGCGCTTTGGTACTGCGCTTGATTTAATTACCTTGATTATTTCAGCTTTCTTCTACACGATGTTACTAGCAAAGACCTCTGACAGAGGATATTGGTTGATTATTTGAAATTAACTTGATTTTTCCCGTGTTTCTGCCCACTCAGAGCGTTTCGACCACCACTGTCCCTGGGTGGGCAACTGTGTGGGAAGGAGGAACTACCGTTTCTTCTACATGTTCATCGTGTCGCTCTCCTTCCTCACCATCTTCATCTTCGCCTTTGTCATCACGCACATCATTCTACGTAAGTAGCCGTGAGGTCTTCTGCACACTCCCGACTGTCCTCCAGGCTGTTCCTGAGCCAGCAGCTGTAGGTGGGTGTTGTGGAACGCTCCAATGTTCTGGTCCATCGCCGTCTTTCCAGCTGGAAGGCTGCGGACACTCGAGCGAGAGTCCTAAATGTCAGCGGATCAGTGCTTCCCTGGGACAAATACAGGCTGAAATGAACTGCTGGAATATTCAAATGAATAGTCTCTTTATTTGTAGATGATGTGCTGAGTCCAGTTAGACAAGTAGACTCCATTGCTTTGGGAGAAGAATGTCAGTACTAGTTAAATAACAGTACATAGATTGTAATAAAGTGTTGAGAGCTGACACGGTTAATATTTATCCTTTTATTGGGCAGCTTTCAGTTGCAGCACATCACGCTTGAAAAGACTAAATGCGGTGCCAGATTTCATGGACGTGCTCACTTATTTTATCTTGCTGGCAGAAATGTCTGCTGAAAGTAGCGGTCCTGGACCACGTCGTCGCCAGCAGTTCCCACATTCAATGAGCTCGTTTGACATTTCTGTTGGGAGCAGCCTCATCGAGACTGAATGTTTCTGTTCACAGGCTCCCATCGAAGCGGGTTCCTCAATGCACTTAAAGACAGCCCGGCCAGATATCCTTTCACTGAAATTAGATCGGCTGCTTCTGCCATTTGTGTGTTGTGTCGGTTTTTGTTTTCTTTCAATAAATTACCTGATTTTCTCTATATTCAATCATTTTACAGCTTTGCCTGGATAAATAAGGGCCAGAAATCATTTTTTGCTGTTTAAAGATGTACGTGAACTGCTCATCCTGTCTCTGTCCATAAACTTGGACAGTTTTTGAATTTATCTGGCTCTGACTCTGCTGAGGAACATGTCAGCCTGTTACAGATGCCAAGTGCTGGATGACTTAAGCTGCAGATGTTACTTCACAGGTTTGCATTATGTCACAACATCTGCATTCATAATTTAGATTTTGGGGACTCTGAGCTTATAAAGCAGATATTTTCATCTGACCTTAGACAGTGAAGGCTTCTGGCAGAAGGCATCAGAGGTGATAATTGCTTTCTCTCCAACAGTAGTTTAATAACGATCAGTTGATTGTGTCCTCAGAAGGAGTGAATGAGATGATTCAGTTGATTTTTACTGCACAGCTCAGCACACTGGCCTGTGGTCTCTGGGAACGTTAAACGGGCCTACTGTTAAATACTGTTTTTCAAAACTCCCAGAAGGACGTGCGACATCTACCAAGTAGTGCACTGGGGATTTGCTGGCTTTAGATATCCTGAGATGTAATTACAGCTCCCTGCAGTTCATTCTCATGAAGCTTCATTCATCTTGGCCTGTGTCTGTATTTTTGTGCTTAATATAGAACAGAGAAAATCAGAGGAATTCTGAAAATTCCACTCAAGTGAACTGCTGATGAGACGCTGTTTGCATGGGGGGGGGGGGGGGGGGGACTTGAACTGGTATTTGTTTTCCAGAGTGGTCTCTTTGTATCTGTTTAAATGTATAACAGATTAAATGAACTGCCATAGATTTTCTTCCTTGACTGTTTCACTGTGCTGGAGGTGGTGGTGTGTTTCTTCTCAGTGTGGTCCATAGTGGGCCTCTCAGGCTTCCATACCTACCTAATCAGCTCCAACCAGACCACCAATGAAGATGTGAGTACGTCATCTTAAACCTCTGAACGTGTTGTGTAATATTTGTGTTGCAGCAGCTGTGTAGCTCTTTTCCTCTGGACTGAAAAGTGTCTGTGTTGTGCAGTTCTGCAGTGTTGTGTGTAATTTGGTTTAGCCTTGCCTTAGACGCCCCGTGTCAGAATAAGCACTTTGTTACATTTCAGAAGGGTGTTTGTCTTGTCCTCTGACATTTTGACTGCGCCGTGCGTTCCAGATAAAAGGCTCTTGGTCTTCTAAAAAAGGAAAGGACAACTATAACCCCTACAGCCATGGCAACATATTTGCCAACTGCTGCGCTGCCCTGTGTGGACCCCTGCCACCAAGGTATGACATTTAACTATTCACAGTTGTGATATGAGGTGACCAGAGGTCAGCTTTTGCCCACATGTTGACTTATCACCGTGTGTGTGTGTGTGTGGGTGGGAAGGGGGCTGGGGGAGGAGCATTGCCTCAGTGGTCCGCGGTTATTTCTTGGATATTTCCCACTCTGGAAAAAATAAAAAAAAACTGTTCTCTTATTTTCTTTCTTTAATAGATCACTCCATCTGTTTTTTTTGTTGTAATTTTATGTCCGAAGGGAAAAGGGATAAAATAGAACTTTAGCTAGTCCTCCCTCTGATGTGAGGGGCTTTGAAATGAGCTCGCCTGCAGCCGTTCGCACAATAAAGCGTACTTAAAATACCTCTAAATCCTACATCAAAACGTTGCCTTCATATATCGATTTTCACACTGCTGTTCATACGGTTAACAAAGTGCAGACTGTCAAAACTCTACATTCTCATGACCATGTGACTGAATGCCGGTGCTGGTTTCAGAGCCCAGCCTCCGAGTATTTCGGCCCGACAAGTCTGGACACGAACATCCGTGAAACTACCTCAAACCGATCTTTCCTTTTCCTCATGGAGGCTAGAAAAGAGCTCACACTTGGCCCGTTTGGGCTCGGTACCTACTTCTCTTATCTTTGCTGGCCACTTTGAAGATAGAGCACTTGCAGTGACGCTATCAGGACACCACAAACTCGCAGCCTATAATTGAAGATGTTAGCGAGATGCACTCCGAAGCCACAGGACGCCAGTAATAAGACTGGCGTGTGGAAGGGGAGGGTCGCCCGTGGCCCGGTGGCTACCATCTGTGTGTGTGGGGTGGTGAGGAAGTCCCGCTGGAACCACTAGTAACAAAAGAATGCTTCCCCTCCTCCTGAAACTTCGACTGCTTTGAACTCGCAGCAACAGAACCCTTGATGTTTCTTCACTGCTGATATGTAGATTCTGTAATGGCTACCCCTCGTGTTCCTAATGTTTCCTCTTAACCGCGTTTGCTTCCGCTCCAGCGTGCATTAGGAGTAACACAATCTGCTGCTGTAGGTTTCCTGCTGCTGATGCTGCAGCAGCTCCAGCCTCATTTGTGTCTGTGTCCAATATTTGTGAAGGAAAAGGTCATGAACCTCTTTGTCTCTCTCTGACTAGTCTCATTGACAGACGTGGCTTCATCCAGTCGGACACGCCGCAGCTGGCACCGCCAACCAATGGCATCACCATGTACGGGGCCACGCAGTCTCAGCAGAGCCACATGGTAAGAGCTCGCCGACATCGGGGTCGTATCTTTAAAACATGGGCACGCTGTTGAGCGTTCAGTGTTTTATTTAACGGTACTAACTCTGCTGTCAAGATCCACTCTGCCTGCAAGGTTTTGGAACACAGGAAGCTCCTTTCTGACAGGGTTTTACCGTAAAACCTTTTGAGGGAATTGTGGGAAGACGTTTGATGTGCACATCTTCCGTGTGAACCGCCACTCAGCTCTGGTTTTACATAATTTCACGCGTAATTAGAAATGAGCAGGAGGTTCATTTGTTGACAGTCCTGCGAAGCAAAGCCGCGTTGTTGTGATAAAGATGTCAGTCAATAATTGGTCACTTCCCATTATGACGCGAACAAACACATTCTGAAGCTGTGTGTCACCACCGGAAAATAGTTCCTCCACCAGCGAAATGCTTTCAACATGAGCTGGAGGCTGCAGCTGTAAATGGGATCCATCCGACAGTCCTGCGAGTGAATCACCTCTGTCCCAGCTTGGCCCTGATACTAGCGACGAGGATCGCTATCACAGCGTCTCGGGTCCGCGTGACTGTGGTCGATCAGCTCAACCACCTGTGTTCAGATGACTTCGCTATCTCACCTGACTGAGACTAACGTGACGACTCTGGATCATAAAGAGCAGAACATTTGTGGTGAAGAGGTGAGGTAGCGTCACAGGTCATTATGAACACATCATCTGTCCTGCAGACCCCAGATCAGACTGTTGAGAACAGCTGCTGCCGTGAGGACGGACGTCACGCTGACCTCACTAACGGGTTTCCTTCATTAAGGCAACAAGTGCCCCTTTGTTGGCCTTAACCTCGGTCATTAAGCACTGGGTTAAAGGCTGCTCCACACGCGACACTTCTACCTCACATCGACCTGTCAAACACGGTGTCAGTCGACTTCAGAAAGACTTGTAATTGGGCGCGGGCCATCGGAACATTCTCTTAGGTTAGCGGGTTGGAAATAAAACGCCATCTGTTTTCTTTCACACTTATTGGACGTCCTGTTGCACCAGCTGCAGGACGTTTTTCTGCACACTGATATAGTGAACCATTAACTTAATATCCGTCTGTGAAAGCCTGATGTGCCACATGGATAACACATGTGCAGCAGATCCTTTTCAGTCGTCTTTTTTCCTCTTCTTGACAAATACTGTAATCCTTTTTTCTGTGTTGGTTCGTCTTCAAATTCCAGATTTTTAGGAGATTCTGGCATCACACAGATTTTGGAGAAGCTCATTTTAGTAGCTCAGTCAAACCTTGAAAGTCTGAAAGTCACCTTGATCAAATAAAACGTATATTTTTATATTGTAATTATTACATATACTTGTTGTAATCTCAGGCCAGCTCAGGCAGGAGAGTCCTCAGCCATGAATTATATGTCTTTTCTTCCTAAGCCTTAAATGGCCATGGTCTCAACAGGCTTTCTTTAACGGTGTTCTCTCTTTTTAATTATAAATTTTGCGCTCCAGCTCTGTTCTTAAGGTTGCCCTTGGAGGCTGAAAGCCTTGTGATAAGCGACACCTTGGTTGCATCTTAAAATGACACCCTGGCACGGAGAGTTTTGTAAGTTGTTCCCAGGGTAACTGCAAATTATGTCATTTTACGCCTTGATAACATGCTTCTTTCGTTTTGGGAGCGAGGGGTCAGGTAGCAGACATTGGCTTGCTTCAGTTAATGGGTCAGTCACCCACAAACTGCTGCACAAATGTGCAGGATTCCGTCCCTCCTGTGGGAATGAGGGTTCTTGGTCTGGAACATTGTAAATGGCAGTATAAGTTAGCATTAAAGCCATCTGAGGTCATTTGTGTGCCACTCGTCCTGTAACCTGACAGTCCATTTCCTTTGTAAATATTTCTATTTTTGGTCTCCGTGCTTCCGTCCTCTCCCACTTCCCCTGTCGCTGTCTTTTCCTTTTGTGAGCCTAAAGTTATTTTTACACATGCACGAACCCACAAAGTGCAGCTCGATCTGCAGCCATTTCCTCGCTGATAGCTGCACAGCGGGTGCTGAGCGCCTGGCAGCCCACAGCCTCAGGTTCAGTTCCCCTCATCAGCGCTGCAGTCGGCCGAATGCTTCACCAGAACCGGTGCTCACGACTGTCACATTCACCAGTAACTCATTTCTCCCGTCCACTAATTACAAAAGTGTAACATATCTCCTGAGCCAAAGGCGCGGGGTCGCCCGTTCCCAGGCGGTCCTCTGGTGCTGTGCTTCACACACGCTCTGCTGTCCAAGGTTAGTCTGTCAGCGTGTTACATATTGCTCCGTGTCTGCGGCTGCTTGCTGTGGGGGATGGACAGCGCTGACTCAGTCCAGCCCTGACTGCTTATAAAACATGAGTGGGCATGGAAGAAAGAGAAGAGGACAAAGCTCTCCATCTTATTTTCCCACCTCTTAATTTTCTTCTCTGTCCAACACACACCCGCTGGGTGCGCTGGTTCTGACCGTTAGCCCACACTCACGCTGGTTCTGGCCATTAATAACAGCCGTGTGCTACAGATGAGATAAATGCGCCGTTATTACAGCCCACCTAAAAAATGGCATCTGCTCTTTTTAGGTCACTGAGGTTCAGACGGAAAGGTGAGACGTGCTTCACATTCCCTTTTTATGGGGTGATGTTGATCGGAAAGTTCTCTTCCTGTATGATTTAATCTGTGTTTACCTCCTTGCCAGGGGTCAAAGGGCTGTCAGTCTTCTCTCACGTGCACCGTTGCTCTGTGGTGATGAAGGGCTAATGGGCTGATGCTAATCCCCCTCTAGCTAATGTACAGTATTGATGAGCCGAGTTGCTCTGCTCCACTTTCAGATGTGTGATTTCCTCTTTAAAATGAGACGCTGCAGATCAATAGGCTTGTTTTGATCTTTGTTCCCTGACCTCAGCTTTGGTGTCACTGGGGTGGATGAACGTCCCTCATAGTGTGTGTCTCGGGTCTAACAAGGGTACTAACATCTTTCTTTCTCTCTCTCCTCTCCTCCAATCCTCCCTTTTTTTCCTGTGGTCCTCACTCATGTTTTGCCTTCTTGATCTTTTTCTTCTCTTCCTCTCCATCTGCCTCCCTCTTCCATTCCCATCCCTCACCTCCGGCACCTGATCCACCTCTCTGGTGTCCTCCCCCCTCCCCAATCGCTGTACCTGGTCCTTGCTTCTGTTCTTCTCCTCTCAGTGTGACCAAGACCAGTGCATTCAGAGCACCAAATTCGTTTTGCAGGCCGCCACCACACCCCTCCTCCAGCAGCACAGCAGCGAGCCAGTCATCTTGACAGCCTCCCACGAAAACGGCGGAACGTTACCCGGCCGCGCCTCCCTCGTCTTAGGCGGCCCGTGCACCTCGCTTCCCCTCGGCCAGCCCACGCCTCCGACATCCACCTCCAGCCTCAGCTGCCACGAGCCCGCTGACATGCTGCCAATCCACGGACACAGCCACGGCCTTCAGGAGCCTGTGGCCCACCACCATTATCTCACCCCAGAGGAAGTACCCTCGCCGCCAGGTATGCTCCCCTGCGGCAGCCCAATGGGGCACAACCACACCATACAGGCCGGATTCTACGACCCGGCCAGCCAGGACTCGCTCCACGAGGATTCTGTCAGAGGACTGGTTAAGCTCAGCTCTGTCTGACGTCGGGCTACACGCTGCCCCACCTTCCGCTAACCTCAACAAGCACCGACAAAGGTCTCCTGTGCCACTTTAGTTCCAGTTCACTCTCACCCTGTTCCTTTGCTGCAGCCAGCGGGACTGAAAATTACAGCCTGCGGTTTCACAGTTAGCTGACGGCGAATGAATGGAATTTTACAAAACTCCAGTGGAAAACAACTGTCCTCAGCCGACGTCTGCTGGATTTGGGAGCGTTCATTTTTTTAGTGTGGTGTATGACAACACAAGCATGCTCTTTCTTTGTATTTAAGGGAGCGGAACCCATTAGCTTCTGGGAAACGGATGGGAGAATACAAATTAGCATATGTCTTTGAGCCATTACAAGCAAAAAATATATACTGTACATATAAATGTATTGACAGTACACTTTTGCCAAAATTATAATTTCATTTGTTGGCTCACAGGTCTGCGTTTTTAACTGATTTGCCTGCTGCTGATTGGCCTGATTCTTGCCTTTCTGTTCCCTTGGATGTTTTCAGCGGTGCAATGGTTGACATCACCGAGTTGCATATCATGTCCTTTTTATGTTGGAGGAAAAAAAGGGTTGTACTGTACCATGGTTATTACAGATCTTTAAAAAAAATCTATTTCCTGTGGATATTAATAAAACACAAACTTTTTATCAGATGAGGTTAAGTTAAGTTAATCTGCTGGTTGAGGAGGCGGAATGATGCCCACGTTGTGCTGATGATGTACCTTTATGGTTTTATCTGCCGACTGGATGTTGAGTCTAAAAAAGAAAAACCCTGTTTTATCAACTGGTGATAGGGACAATCGTGACATTTTCTGGACAACAAACATGTGGGCCATTATTTTATCTGTGGTCTCCATGTTTCAAAGCCAAACCAAATTTGAGTCATAATTTAAAAAGCAGAATTGTTCACTTTGTCACCTGACAAAAATAATTGGACAGTGAATCATAACTGGCCTTTTGATTTGCCCTCAGCTGCTCTTCCTCTGCTGCTCTGTAATTCTCTTGAATTAAACATCTACTGCCACCCTGTGGTCATTCGGATGCATTGCAGCCGACAGACAGCTTCTCAGAAGTCAAACGCCTGTAGACTTTATTCACCTTTACATAGAAGTTTCAGACCGACCCTGCTGCTCTTTGGTATTAGGACGAAACAGAGTGAGGTCATTTTTGCCAAAGGTTGATTTTTATTTCTCTGCAATGAATCCGACTGCAAACAGACTGGCCAAATGTTTCAGACAAGTAAAATATTAAGAGTAACAGGATTAAAAACCTCACTGGGAAATGAAAATCCCAGTTATCCCAGAACGTATTCTTAGTTTGCAATATTTAAAGTGGCGCTGTTCTGCAGTTCCACAGGAAATAACAAAAGAACCCACGTTAAATGATTCAAATCTTGATAGTTTATTGGGCAAAAAATGAAATACTTCCATCCGAGTACCCACTGGATAGTTTTAGTAATAGATACAAGCATCTATGAGCTCTACTTTTTATTTAAACTTTGCAAAATGCTTTAATAGTAAGTCACTGTGGCTTTTTTTTAAACACAGATTCCTTTGAATTCAATGTGCGCCATTGAACGGAAAACAGGAGATAAACGTACTGTAGTCGTCGCTTTAAACTCACAGTCTGATGATGATGATGATGATGATGTCCGTCTGCAGCCAAGACGCTAAACTAGCTTATGACAGTTGCCGGCGAAGGTTCTGCCGCCTCCGGCATTCCGAAGTTGTCCGGGAATCACCACAGTTTGACGTCGGCGAGCTCCAGGTCTCCCATGATCTCCAGCTGGTCGATGCTGCTGAGGTCCTGCACGCGGTGTCTGAACTCGAACAGGTGGGATCCGTTCACCGCCAGCTTGAACTGATGGGGCTGACACAGGATGAGGACCTGAGAGGGGGGGGGAGACAGACGTTACGCTCCCGACGTGCATCCGCAACCCGGATCGGGGCCTACCTCAAAGTACTCCCCCGAGGAGAAGGGGAAGAAGGGCAGCTCCCGCTCCTCCTGACCCCAGGCCCCGCCCAGGTAAGAGTTCCTGATGAACATGCCCGACTTGATGCGGGGGTTCAGGTGGAGGGCGACGTTCTCCGTCCCGCTGCTGCGCAGGTTCACTGTAAAACTGAACAGAACTCGTCAGAAGTTGTTGGCCGGCCGCTCCTCGGGGCTGTAAAGGTGGGCTTTACCTGTGAGGATACATGCTGACCTGGCCTTTGATGGTGATGTGCTGTCCTGGGACCAGCCCTTTGAGAATGCTGCCTTTGTAGGGGAGGTTCTAGAATCAACAATTTCAACTTTCTCTGTTATTTTCTGCAACATGTTTTCCAAAGAAAGATCATGTCCGGCTGCCCCAGATCGACACGCTTTGATCAGAAATTCCAGCATTTTCCGAAGGAGGAAGAAATCCGCCGACAGAGCGTGGGGAATAGTCGTGCCTAATGAAACTTGCTTTTCTGACTCAGAAATAGACTCTTTCCCAGAATAGACTGGATCTGCAGTAAAATGGATAAAGCAATTTCACCCACACCCCGTGATGCAAAAGGAGAACTTACCAAGTCACCTGATTGTGAGTATATCGCCTAAGGAGGGGGACAAATTTAGAGATGGTTAATCGGATTTGTTAGGAGGAAAAACAAGCGTATGATCAACTTAGGAGAAGAGAATAAAGCGAAGGCGTAGTTACTGAGTTAGGGATGTAGCCGATGGCGTGCACCCGGACGCTTCCAGACACGGAAAACGTGTCGACCCCCTTTAATGGAATTTTGTGCTTGTATTCCAGCAGATGGGCGCCGTTTACTGCCACCTACAGGAGAGGGCAAGTACTTTAGCACCCAGAATGAAACCGCTTTGAAAGCGCTTGTTTGGGTCTCCGCTGACTTTGAAAGCGTCGTTTTGCACCAGGATGATGGTCTCGAAGGGGGCGCCGCGTTTGTAGGGCAGCTGGTGGAGCGTTTCCTCCTTGGCCCAGCTCCCCTGCAGCAGAGAGCTGCACACCACGCAGGGCGAGTCGACAAAGCGGGGGCTGAGGCGCAGGGCCACGTCTGAGGGGGGTTTGGTGCTGCAGCCGCTCGACAGGTCGACCTGAAACCTGCAGGGAGGTCTGGTTCGGGTCAGAGGAACATTGAACACGCTGCTGCGCTGACATTTAATGGAGTAATCGTGCCTTCGGGTTAAAAGCCATAAGTTAAATGCTGATCATAAACAGGCTCAAACATTTTAAATGGAGGAGGTAAATATGCGGTGTCTGTTAAATCTATTGCATGAACATAAAAACAACAACAGGGCCTTTATACAAAAAGCATTTAAATAAGCTACAATGATAAAATGACGCCAATCAAACCTGTCGTGGCGAAAGTTTGTGATGGTCTCGACTCACCTGTCGGCATCAGGAGGCACAGAGCCCTGGATGATGATGATCTCCCCCGGGTGGAGCCCTCCAGGTATGGGCCCTGTGTACGGGACCACCTGAGGAGGACAGCAGACATGAGGACCCCTGCACTGACACCAACGCGAATGACGGACAGCCACGGCTGCAAGTGAACGCCTCATTCATCTGCTGGTCATTTCATGGCAACACGGTCACTAAATCCCCTGTATTTTCACACTACAGGAGGGTTTGTTGGTGATGATGGCACAAGATTACCTTTCGTAATGAGTAATCAAGTATAAACCTCTTACCGGATTGAGGACTGTGTGTTTCGCGTTTGCCACAGACATCAGGCGTCTTCTTGCAGCCTCCAAAACCTGCAGCTGTGCACGAAAACAACAGAGTCTGCAGCCAATATCAGATTTCGCTGTCCGACACCGGGATGATGAAGACGGCAGGCATTTTTATTTACAACAAAGCGCGTGCGCGTGGGCTACCACGTGATCCCCTCGACCCGACAGTAAATCGTAACATGAGCTCTTTTTAAACACAGTTTATGTAAAATGATATTGCTCATAATTGACATCTACGTCCAGCAAGTAATGTGTATATAAATGTTTAGAATTCGCCCTTGAAATAATGGTGAAACCGCCGAAATACAGAGCTCTTATTTTGAAGAAGGGAAGTGGAAGCAGGAAGTGAGATTTTGAGCTTTTCTAATTGGAGGAGAACGTCTGGGCACGAATTATTAGATCAGTATTGGTTAAACATGTTTATTATAAAACTTATTGTGTTTTATTCAAGCCGAGAGGCATTTTGTCTACACTAGATCGTTTGCTTAAATTTTAAACGCTACATTTTGATGCGTTATTGCGCCAGATAAATCGTGTTTCATCTTTTACTAAATAACAAGTGAATTTAATTAATAATCCAGCATTCCCAGTACAATTATGAAGAAAAAAGTTAACATCATACATTTTTAAATACATTTTAATTCATTTCCTTACCGGAAGTAAGCCATATAAACCTAAGTGCCAGATTTTATATGTACTATAATTCCTCAATTCTGAAGTTTTATCTAATTTTTGTCGTCTTTTTGAGAAGTGGGCATAAGCCAGCGTGGAAGCTCAGAGATCTCCAACTTGCAGCAGAAACATTAAAAAAAATATTGTTCATTTGTATCAAACCCTACAGGAGGAAAATATTCCCCGATCTAAACATGCAGTTATTTTATTGGCCGCTACATAGACAACAGACACGCATATAGATGACGTAGTTTAAGATTTCTTACCATTTGTATAAAAAGTGACACACGGCTTGGATATTTTCCACAAATTTAAGCTAAAAATGTATTTAATTCAATGTGCAAGCATTGAATTAGTAACTATAGTAACTATATTGCCTTTTTGTTTTAAAATAAATGGCCTATTTGTAATTTGTCCCGCTCTCTGGCGCCCCCTGCCGTCCATATAAAATGTTACTGTCGTTTCTGGCGAAACGAAACCTTCCCTGCCCATGAAACACAGGCTCAGCTCCGTCAGCCACCAGACATAGAAAAACATGAAACCTGGTAAGATCTGCTGGATCACTGATGGTCCTCTAAATATTGCCTTTTGTAAATATTTTTATTTACACCAAATCCCCCACCAAATCTAATTTTTCAGGTACAGTTGTTGCTGTGGTTGGAGGTGCTGGTGAGTTTCCTATTTTTATCTTTACTGCTCAAGATTCAGACTACAGAAATTAAATGGATCCACGGTCAGAAGATGACGATGCGTTTATGTAAATACGCAGTGGCGACCGTGGCCCTGGCTCCAGTGGCTCTGGGGGCTGCAGGCTTCACTTCAGCTGGGATAGCAGCAGGATCTGTAGCTGCTAAGATGATGTCTGCTGCTGCGGTTGCCAACGGAGGAGGGGTGGCAGCAGGCAGCGCGGTGGCTGTTTTGCAGTCAGCGGGTAAGTATCTTTTAATAACTTTGTCTTTTCCAAACCAATCCCGGAAGTTTCCACATAAAATAAAAGCTAAATGCGTGGTGTTGTTTCAGGTATGGCCGGTCTGTCGGCGGCAACCAATGTGGCCCTGGCTGGTGCTGGTGCGGCATTGGGGTTCCTGGGGCGACTGCGTTGAAAAAAAAAAAAATCTTGTGGATCAAATTTTCACCTAAAGATTCTAAAGTCAAAGCTGGAAGAATTTTCAGTGATGTATGTATGTGTGTGTAAATGTATCATTTTCCTTCAGAGAGCAGCATTTTTGTCCACGCTCCTTCCTAATGATTCTAATTCAGGCTGTTAGCTGTAATCAAATAAACTGGAAAGTTGTGTGTGGAACACAAGCTTATCGACTGTGACTTCGTTCTGCTGGCTCGGCACATTTTATTTCCCATAGTTGTTGAAGGCAAAACATGGTTCAAATCTGTGATTGCACACTGCTCATGTGGCGCTTTGACCTGACAGGTTGTTAGACACTATTCATTTTACAGTCAACTGCAGAGCAACAGGATCCATGGAAACACACACAAACACTCTAATTACCAAATAAAACAGGCGGCCGACAACAGGGACACTAAACTTCTGGCACTTAAGGAACAAGAACTAAAATTGCACACAATTGCTGTCACATGTGTGTATGTAAAGAATGTCACAAGGTGACGTTAAATGCAGAGGAAAAATAGAAGCAAGAATAGATTTTATAGCTCTTTCAGCAGTGTTTTTGACTGAAGCATTTGAATCAAACAAAATAATGGATCCACAGTAATTAAAACAAACTTGAATAATATCATCCCAATGATAATAATTCTCAGATGGAACAAATAACAGGATAATCATTCAAAGTATATTTTTTAAAAATTCTGATTGAATCCTTTAAGCTTCAGCAATTTTTGGTTAACAGTAGGCTAAAAATTATTATTAACATATTTTCCCAATTCAGTGTACTAAATAAAATTAGAGAGAGAGTGTGTGTGTGTGTGTGTGTGTGTGTGTGTGAGGGGGGGGGTTGTATAAGTTGAAAGCCATTGAAAATGGTTTGAAGGCTACTCTGGTGCTGAGGACATCCCAATCCATCCAATGGTCCCTGCAGGTAAAGAACCAAATATAATAAGCTGATAGTTCCTACAAGGACAAACATTGTTCGAAACGCTGCCTTTGAGGGTCGAATGTTCACCCAAAGATTCTAAAGTCAAAGCTGGAAGAATTTTCAGTGAAAATTTATCGTTTTCCTTCAGAGAGCAGCATTTTTGTCCACGCTCCTTCCTAATGATTCTAATTCAGGCTGTTAGCTGTAATCAAATAAACTGGAAAGTTGTGTGTGGAACACAAGCTTATCGACTGTGACTTCGTTCTGCTGGCTCGGCACATTTTATTTCCAATAGTTGTTGAAGGCAAAACATGGTTCAAATCTGTGATTGCACCACTTTGACCTGAGGTTGTTAGACACTATTCATTTTACAGTCAACTGCAGAGCAACAGGATCCATCCAACAGGAACACACACACACACCCTAATTACCAAATAAAACAGGCGGCCGACAACAGGGACACTAAACTTCTGGCACTTAAGGAACACGAACTAAAATTGCACACAATGGCATCACAACAAATGTCGACATCAGCATAAATACAGACAGGATCAATCAACAGTATGTTTTATTTGTTATCTTTACAGTCATTTACATATGATGAACAACCATTTGAACACACACAACATGCAGGACTGTCAGAATTAAACAGCCCATTTCCAAAAGACAATCACAAGCATCAGAGTCACAAAAGAATATAAACGTGGGCGTTGTTGTCATCACATGTTCAAGTTCAGCACAACGACCTTCAGGCATCAGGCCGAGCTTAGTAGGGCTGGAAAATGTTGCATTTCCAGCTACAATTTTCAAACGCAGACCAGAGCTTGTAATCTCAAACAGGACAAAATGTGGTGACATTAAAATACACAACAAACAACATGTATCCTACTGAACAGAAATAAAAATCCCAATTCAAAGGTGAGGGAGGGGGATAGTGTAAATATATAACATTACTTTTTAAAAAGAACTATGATCGTTATTGCAGGACTCTAAAACTCTAACTCTAAAAAAACTTTGGTTTTTCAGGATTTTTTTTGCGACATGGCTTTTAGAGTAGTAAACATTGATAATTCACTTTTTTTAGCAGCCAACAGACCATCCCAGTTAATGGGCAGCAGAGACCAGTGTGATTAAACCTTCCCTATCACCGATGGCTTATCTATCAACCAGATTAAATATCAGCCTCTGCAGATACAACCTGTGACGGCTGCCTCCTGAGCCAGGTCGTTTCACCTCAGTCATTCTTTCTGAATAATGGAGACATTTGGTTGGCAGATCTACACTTGGCTTTGTGTGAATCATCTCTCACATTTTCCTGTCATTCCTGTTTATCTTCCCGTTTTACACTCTGGTTACAACTTTTTCTGTTTTGCCTTCGCACTTTTCTGAGCTACGTGTATCACCAATACAGGACGCAACATTTAATTATCAGTTGACAACCCTAATCCCCTAATTGGGGTGCAAAAGCAAAATGCACTGTCATTAAATATTCCAGGTGGGTTCACATCATGAAAGTGCTATTTATATTATATTGTATTATTAATATTATATAATATTATTATATTATATAATATTACTGCAGCATGCAGGCTTTCTGCAAGTTTTGGTTGAGATTCCTTCAGAGATGCTGGGCTCACATCCTCATTCCTAATGGAAGAAAAGAGGAAAAAGAGTCCCCTGCTGGACACACCCAGGTATTGCACAATGCCCAAAGTGCGCCCTCTTCTGCCTGTTGTTGGAATAGCTCCCAACAAAGAGGGCGTCTGATATGTGAAGAATGTCACAAGGTGACGTTAAATGCAGAGGAAAAATAGAAGCAAGAATAGATTTTATAGCTCTTTCAGCAGTGTTTTTGACTGAAGCATTTGAATCAAACAAAATAATGGATCCACAGTAATTAAAACAAACTTGAATAATATCATCCCAATGATAATAATTCTCAGATGGAACAAATAACAGGATAATCATTCTAAGTATATTTTTTTTAAATTCTGATTGATCCTTTAAGCTTCAGCAATTTGTGGTTAACAGTAGGCTAAAAATTATTATTAACATATTTTCCCAATTCAGTGTACTAAATAAAATGAGAGTGTGTGTCTGTGTCTGTGTCTGTGTGTATGTGTGTGTGTGTGTGGGGGGGGGGGGGGGGTTGTATAGGTTGAAAGCCATTGAAAATGGTTTGAAGGCTACTCTGGTGCTGAGGACATCTCCTTACCTCCTTCCTTGTTCACTCTCTGAGCTATCCCATAGGGGACATGACACGCTACTGTCCCCATTTCTGCTGCCCTCTCCACGTGAAACATCTGATCATCAAAGAAAATGTGAGGCCTGATCTTTTCAAGCATCGGCCCCTTCGGGGCCCCGGCTAAAAACAAAGCCTCGTCGATCTCGAGACCCCAAGAGCGCAGAGTTTTCAGGGCTCTCGTGCCTGAGCTGGCTGCGCTGCGGGCGGTCACCAGGTAGGTCCTGATGGGGCAGTCCAAGCGCTGTCCTTTGTCATAAAACCTCTTCTGCAACTTTCCCAGTGCCTCCAAGAAACCTTTCAATGGTCCCTGCAGGTAAAGAACCAAATATAATAAGCTGATAGTTCCTATAAGGACAAACATTGTTCCAAATGCTGCCTAAAAGCATCACTCCTCTTTGTTTAAAGAGCCTACACGTGTTTTTATCTGAGCATTTCTCCTTGTCTGTTACAAAGACGCCATTTTTCATGCGTTTTCATGTGTTCCAGACAAGGCTCCACCTGTTGATGTATCAACGGGACCTTCGGAAAGACACCATAACTCTGCCTTTAACTGTGAACTCGCAGCAGCACTGTGATATTGGAGGTTGTCCCCATGTGCACGTGATACTAACGTGACCAAGAGGCTTGTTCTCGTGTTTCTTCTCGTTCTCACGGAACTTGTCCAGGCCGTGGGCCTTGAAAATGCGCTCGGACTCATCAGAGAAGAGCACGGCGTCGCCGTCGAAGGCCACGCGCAGCTGAGTCTTCGACACTTCCGTCATCTTCTCCGGGGTGAACATGGTGGCCGCGGCTATACCTGAACACGTGACAGAGGATCAGACAAGGACTCCAGAACCTGGACCCTGCACCCTGGCTCTGACCCACCTTCCTCCAGAGCCTCCCGAACCTTGACTGGATCGGCAGACAGGTACAGGTTGGTGTGGTAAGCCTTCAGGTAGCCGACCGGACTGTTTCCTCCTGTCATACAGAAGCGCTCGATGAACAACTCTGCAGAGAGGAGCAAGCAAAAACCAGGTCAGCTGTTGTTTTTCTTTTACCCACTGAATCCATAAATTCTGATCTTAATCCCTCCTTTTGCACATTCCATTTCAGAATCTAAGAACAGCAATCCAAGACTCCAACCAGCAAAAGGGAAAATACATCCACTGGTTTGGTGACAAAAGGAGTTGTGAACTCTGGGTTTGGAAAAGGATGAAACATTTGAGCTGACTGAAAAGTAAAAGGCCTGAAATTGATTGGAGGTAAATATTTTATGCAGTATCTGTTAAATCTATTGCATGAACATAAAAACAACAACAGGGCCTTTATACAAAAAGCATTTAAATAAGCTACAATGATAAAATGACGCCAATCAAACCTGTCGTGGCGAAAGTTTGTGATGGTCTCGACTCACCTGTCGGCATCAGGAGGCACAGAGCCCTGGATGATGATGATCTCCCCCGGGTGGAGCCCTCCAGGTATGGGCCCTGTGTACGGGACCACCTGAGGAGGACAGCAGACATGAGGACCCCTGCACTGACACCAACGCGAATGACGGACAGCCACGGCTGCAAGTGAACGCCTCATTCATCTGCTGGTCATTTCATGGCAACACGGTCACTAAATCCCCTGTATTTTCACACTACAGGAGGGTTTGTTGGTGATGATGGCACAAGATTACCTTTCGTAATGAGTAATCAAGTATAAACCTCTTACCGGATTGAGGACTGTGTGTTTCGCGTTTGCCACAGACATCAGGCGTCTTCTTGCAGCCTCCAAAACCTGCAGCTGTGCACGAAAACAACAGAGTCTGCAGCCAATATCAGATTTTTCCGCTGTCCGACACCGGGATGATGAAGACGGCAGGCATTTTTATTTACAACAAAGCGCGTGCGCGTGGGCTACCACGTGATCCCCTCGACCCGACAGTAAATCGTAACATGAGCTCTTTTTAAACACAGTTTATGTAAAATGATATTGCTCATAATTGACATCTACGTCCAGCAAGTAATGTGTATATAAATGTTTAGAATTCGCCCTTGAAATAATGGTGAAACCGCCGAAATACAGAGCTCTTATTTTGAAGAAGGGAAGTGGAAGCAGGAAGTGAGATTTTGAGCTTTTCTAATTGGAGGAGAACGTCATTTTCTGCGCACGAATTATTAGACCAGTATTGGTTAAACATGTTTATTATAAAACTTATTGTGTTTTATTCAAGCCGAGAGGCATTTTGTCTACACTAGATCGTTTGCTTAAATTTTAAACGCTACATTTTGATGCGTTATTGCGCCAGATAAATCGTGTTTCATCTTTTACTAAATAACAAGTGAATTTAATTAATAATCCAGCATTCCCAGTACAATTATAAAGAAAAAAGTTAACATCATACATTTTTAAATACATTTTAATTCATTTCCTTACCGGAAGTAAGCCATATAAACCTAAGTGCCAGATTTTATATGTACTATAATTCCTCAATTCGGAAGTTTTATCTAATTTTTGTCGTCTTTTTGAGAAGTGGGCATAAGCCGGCGTGGAAGCTCAGAGATCTCCAACTTGCAGCAGAAACATTAAAAAAAATATTGTTCATTTGTATCAAACCCTACAGGAGGAAAATATTCCCCGATCTAAACATGCAGTTATTTTATTGGCCGCTACATAGACAACAGGCACGCATATAGATGACGTAGTTTAAGATTTCTTACCATTTGTATAAAAAGTGACACACGGCTTGGATATTTTCCACAAATTTAAGCTAAAAATGTATTTAATTCAATGTGCAAGCATTGAATTAGTAACTATAGTAACTATATTGCCTTTTTGTTTTAAAATAAATGGCCTATTTGTAATATGTCCCGCTCTCTGGCGCCCCCTGCCGTCCATATAAAATGTTACTGTCGTTTCTGGCGAAACGAAACCTTCCCTGCCCATGAAACACAGGCTCAGCTCCGTCAGCCACCAGACATAGAAAAACATGAAACCTGGTAAGATCTGCTGGATCACTGATGGTCCTCTAAATATTGCCTTTTGTAAATATTTTTATTTACACCAAATCCCCCACCAAATCTAATTTTTCAGGTACAGTTGTTGCTGTGGTTGGAGGTGCTGGTGAGTTTCCTATTTTAATCTTTACTGCTCAAGATTCAGACTACAGAAATTAAATGGATCCACGGTCAGAAGATGACGATGCGTTTATGTAAATACGCAGTGGCGACCGTGGCCCTGGCTCCAGTGGCTCTGGGGGCTGCAGGCTTCACTTCAGCTGGGATAGCAGCAGGATCTGTAGCTGCTAAGATGATGTCTGCTGCTGCGGTTGCCAGCGGAGGAGGGGTGGCAGCAGGCAGCGCGGTGGCTGTTTTGCAGTCAGCGGGTAAGTATCTTTTAATAACTTTGTCTTTTCCAAACCAATCCCGGAAGTTTCCACATAAAATAAAAGCTAAATGCGTGGTGTTGTTTCAGGTATGGCCGGTCTGTCGGCGGCAACCAATGTGGCCCTGGCTGGTGCTGGTGCGGCATTGGGGTTCCTGGGGCGACTGCGCTGAAAAAAAAAAAATCTTGTGGATCAAATTTTCACCTAAAGATTCTAAAGTCAAAGCTGGAAGAATTTTCAGTGATGTATGTATGTGTGTGTAAATGTATCATTTTCCTTCAGAGAGCAGCATTTTTGTCCACGCTCCTTCCTAATGATTCTAATTCAGGCTGTTAGCTGTAATCAAATAAACTGGAAAGTTGTGTGTGGAACACAAGCTTATCGACTGTGACTTCGTTCTGCTGGCTCGGCACATTTTATTTCCCATAGTTGTTGAAGGCAAAACATGGTTCAAATCTGTGATTGCACACTGCTCATGTGGCGCTTTGACCTGACAGGTTGTTAGACACTATTCATTTTACAGTCAACTGCAGAGCAACAGGACCCATGGAAACACACACAAACACTCTAATTACCAAATAAAACAGGCGGCCGACAACAGGGACACTAAACTTCTGGCACTTAAGGAACAAGAACTAAAATTGCACACAATTGCTGTCACGTGTGTATGTAAAGAATGTCACAAGGTGACGTTAAATGCAGAGGAAAAATAGAAGCAAGAATAGATTTTATAGCTCTTTCAGCAGTGTTTTTGACTGAAGCATTTGAATCAAACAAAATAATGGATCCACAGTAATTAAAACAAACTTGAATAATATCATCCCAATGATAATAATTCTCAGATGGAACAAATAACAGGATAATCATTCTAAGTATATTTTTTTTAAATTCTGATTGATCCTTTAAGCTTCAGCAATTTGTGGTTAACAGTAGGCTAAAAATTATTATTAACATATTTTCCCAATTCAGTGTACTAAATAAAATGAGAGTGTGTGTCTGTGTCTGTGTCTGTGTGTGTGTGTGTGTGTGTGTGTGTGGGGGGGGGGGGGGTTGTATAGGTTGAAAGCCATTGAAAATGGTTTGAAGGCTACTCTGGTGCTGAGGACATCTCCTTACCTCCTTCCTTGTTCACTCTCTGAGCTATCCCATAGGGGACATGACACGCTACTGTCCCCATTTCTGCTGCCCTCTCCACGTGAAACATCTGATCATCAAAGAAAATGTGAGGCCTGATCTTTTCAAGCATCGGCCCCTTCGGGGCCCCGGCTAAAAACAAAGCCTCGTCGATCTCGAGGCCCCAAGAGCGCAGAGTTTTCAGGGCTCTCGTGCCTGAGCTGGCTGCGCTGCGGGCGGTCACCAGGTAGGTCCTGATGGGGCAGTCCAAGCGCTGTCCTTTGTCATAAAACCTCTTCTGCAACTTTCCCAGTGCCTCCAAGAAACCTTTCAATGGTCCCTGCAGGTAAAGAACCAAATATAATAAGCTGATAGTTCCTATAAGGACAAACATTGTTCCAAATGCTGCCTAAAAGCATCACTCCTCTTTGTTTAAAGAGCCTACACGTGTTTTTATCTGAGCATTTCTCCTTGTCTGTTACAAAGACGCCATTTTTCATGCGTTTTCATGTGTTCCAGACAAGGCTCCACCTGTTGATGTATCAACGGGACCTTCGGAAAGAACCCATAACTCTGCCTTTAACTGTGAACTCGCAGCAGCACTGTGATATTGGAGGTTGTCCCCATGTGCACGTGATACTAACGTGACCAAGAGGCTTGTTCTCGTGTTTCTTCTCGTTCTCAAGAAACTCGGCCAGGCCGGGGGCCTTGAAAATGCGCTCGGACTCATCAGAGAAGAGCACGGCGTCGCCGTCGAAGGCCACGCGCAGCTGAGTCTCCGACACTTCCGTCATCTTCTTCGGGGTGAACATGGTGGCCGCGGCTATACCTGAACACGTGACAGAGGATCAGACAAGGACTCCAGAACCTGGACCCTGCACCCTGGCTCTGACCCACCTTCCTCCAGAGCCTCCCGAACCTTGACTGGATCGGCAGACAGGTACAGGTTGGTGTGGTAAGCCTTCAGGTAGCCGACCGGACTGTTTCCTCCTGTCATACAGAAGCGCTCGATGAACAACTCTGCAGAGAGGAGCAAGCAAAAACCAGGTCAGCTGCTGTTTTTCTTTTACCCACTGAATCCATAAATTCTGATCTTAATCCCTCCTTTTGCACATTCCATTTCAGAATCTAAGAACAGCAATCCAAGACTCCAACCAGCAAAAGGGAAAATACATCCACTGGTTTGGTGACAAAAGGAGTTGTGAACTCTGGGTTTGGAAAAGGATGAAACATTTGAGCTGACTGAAAAGTAAAAGGCCTGAAATTGATTGGAGGTAAATATTTTATGCAGTATCTGTTAAATCTATTGCATGAACATAAAAACAACAACAGGGCCTTTATACAAAAAGCATTTAAATAAGCTACAATGATAAAATGACGCCAATCAAACCTGTCGTGGCGAAAGTTTGTGATGGTCTCGACTCACCTGTCGGCATCAGGAGGCACAGAGCCCTGGATGATGATGATCTCCCCTGGGTGGAGCCCTCCAGGTATGGGCCCTGTGTACGGGACCACCTGAGGAGGACAGCAGACATGAGGACCCCTGCACTGACACCAACGCGAATGACGGACAGCCACGGCTGCAAGTGAACGCCTCATTCATCTGCTGGTCATTTAATGGCAACACGGTCACTAAATCCCCTGTATTTTCACACTACAGGAGGGTTTGTTGGTGATGATGGCACAAGATTACCTTTCGTAATGAGTAATCAAGTAGAAACCTCTTACCGGATTGAGGACTGTGTGTTTGCGTTTGCCACAGACATCAGGCGTCTTCTTGCAGCCTCCAAAACCTGCAGCTGTGCACGAAAACAACAGAGTCTGCAGCCAATATCAGATTTTTCCGCTGTCCGACACCGGGATGATGAAGACAGCAGGCATTTTTACTTACAACAAAGCGCGTGCGCGTGGGCTACCACGTGATCCCCTCGACCCGACAGTAAATCGTAACATGAGCTCTTTTTAAACACAGTTTATGTAAAATGATATTGCTCATAATTGACATCTACGTCCAGCAAGTAATGTGTATATAAATGTTTAGAATTCGCCCTTGAAATAATGGTGAAACCGCCGAAATACAGAGCTCTTATTTTGAAAAAGGGAAGTGGAAGCAGGAAGTGAGATTTTGAGCTTTTCTAATTGAAGGAGAACGTCTGGGCACGAATTATTAGACCAGTATTGGTTAAACATGTTTATTATAAAACTTATTGTGTTTTATTCAAGCCGAGAGGCATTTTGTCTACACGCAATCGTTTGCTTAAATTTTAAACGCTACATTTTGATGCGTTATTGCGCCAGATAAATCGTGTTTCATCTTTTACTAAATAACAAGTGAATTTAATTAATAATCCAGCATTCCCAGTACAATTATAAAGAAAAAAGTTAACATCATACATTTTTAAATACATTTTAATTCATTTCCTTACCGGAAGTAAGCCATATAAACCTAAGTGCCAGATTTTATATGTACTATAATTCCTCAATTCGGAAGTTTTATCTAATTTTTGTCGTCTTTTTGAGAAGTGGGCATAAGCCGGCGTGGAAGCTCAGAGATCTCCAACTTGCAGCAGAAACATAAAAAAAAAATATTGTTCATTTGTATCAAACCCTACAGGAGGAAAATATTCCCCGATCTAAACATGACCAGAGCTTGTAATCTCAAACAAGACGAAATATGGTGACACTAAAATACAAAGTCAAAGTACTGAAATACTAAATTTCAAAGTGAGGGAGGGGAGGATAGTGTAAACATGTAACATTATTTTTATTTTTTTTTAAACTATGATCGTTTTTATAACTCTAAAAATCTTCGGTTTTTCGGGATTTTTTTTGCAACATGGCTTTTAGAGTAGTAAACATTGATAATCTCCTTATTCACTCTCTTGAGCTATCCCATAGGGGACATGACACGCTACTATCCCCATTTCTGCTGCCTCATCCACGTAAGACCTCTTATCATCAAAGAAAATGTGAGGCCTGAGCTCTTCAAGCTTTGGCCCCTTCGGGGCCCCGGCTAAAAAGAAAGGCTCGTCGATCTCGAGACCCCAAGAGCGCAGAGTATTCAGGGCTCTTGGGCCTGAGATTTCTGCGTCGCGGGAGGTCACCAGGTAGGTCCTGATGGGGCAGTCCAGTCCTTTGTCATGAAACCTCTTCTGCAACTTTCCCAGTGCCTCCAAGAAACCTTTCAATGGTCCCTGCAGGTAAAGAACCAAATATAATAAGCTGATAGTTCCTACAAGGACAAACATTGTTCCAAACGCTGCCTAAAAGCATCACTCCTCTTTGTTTAAAGAGCCTACACGGGTTTTTATCTGAGCATTTCTCTTTGTCTGTTACAAAGACGCCATTTTTCATGCATTTTCATGTGTTCCAGACAAGGCTCCACCTGTTGATGTATCAACGGGACCTTCGGAAAGACACCATAACTCTGCCTTTAACTGTGAACTCTCAGCGGCACTGTGATATTGGAGGTTGTCCCCATGTGCACGTGATACTAACATGACCTAGAGGCTTGTTCTCGTGTTTCTTCTCGTTCTCACGGAACTTGTCCAGGCCTTTTCTGAAAATGCGCTCGGACTCATCAGAGAAGAGCACGCCGTCGCCGTCGAAGGCCACGCGCAGCTGAGTCTCCGACACTTCCGTCATCTTCTTCGGGGTGAACATGGTGGCCGCGGCTATACCTGAACACGTGACAGAGGATCAGACAAGGACTCCAGAACCTGGACCCTGCACCCTGGCTCTGACCCACCTTCCTCCAGAGCCTCCCGAACCTTGACTGGATCGGCAGACAGGTACAGGTTGGTGTGGTAAGCCTTCAGGTAGCCGACCGGACTGTTTCCTCCTGTCATGCAGAAGCGCTCGATGAACAACTCTGCAGAGAGGAGCAAGCAAAAACCAGGTCAGCTGTTGTTTTTCTTTTACCCACTGAATCCAGAAAATCTGATCTTAATCCCTCCTTTTGGACATTCCATTTCAGAATCTAAGAACAGCAATCCAAGACTCCAACCAGCAAAAGGGAAAATACATCCACTGGTTTGGTGACAAAAGGAGTTGTGAACTCTGGGTTTGGAAAAGGATGAAACATTTTTGCCAACTGAAATTGGGCACAACAAATGATTCATCTGTTGTGTCTCATGGATGTTCCTTACAAACTAGACAAGGCCGTTTTGCTCTTCAGCTATACACGTCATCATTTTGACTTGCATTTGTAATGTGCCACCTAGTGGCCGCCTCTGTAATGACAGCCTGGGCCTCTTGATGCTACGTAGCTCGTCTGTTGTGGGTGTGGCAGATTTATATGTGAGATAAGGGTTGTTGTAGATACAACCCCGTTTCTAACTGATGTAAAGCTGTTCAACTGTCAAACTAGTTGGTATGCTAACAACTTTCTAACTGTTTTTACAGCTTACCAACCATAATTTACAACCACTCTGGGGTCACCCCTCTAACAGGCTTCCAATCTCTCTCTCTCTCTCTCTCTCTCTCTCTCTCTCTCTCTCTCTCTCTCTCTCTCTCTGACCTCCTGACCTTTAGGGAACTCCCACCTTCAGTTTCACCTTTAGGTTCAGATAGTCTGAAATGATTTGCCACAAACCTTCTCATGATGCTGTTGGAACTCACTGTAATGATTGATGGTATTGATGAGCCTTAATCCATCATTAGCGTGGTTGTTGGTCATCAGCACCACATCAAACAGCTCCTCACTGTCTGGGTTAATCTCCCTCAGTCGTGTATTCACAGCCTCCAGGGCCTGGGAACAAGATCAACAAAGACACTGTTAAAAACTAACCCAAAAAGCACCGCAAGAGCTGCCGGCTCCACCTAATCGTTGAACTCTGACCTTGACGAAGGAGAAGGCCGGCCCTGGGCAGAAAGGCTGGCTTTCGTGCTCCATCTGATGCTCCATACTTTGGTGTTCATAGATGTGCTGCTCCTTCTCCATGTTAAAGAGGACCCGCGATGACACCGCGATGGTGATGGCATTCTCTGGCTTTGGCTGGGAGACAAGAGCACAAGAACCTGAGCCGCAGGGCTCCAGCTCCACCCGGCCACCACAAAACGTTCTATTCTGGAGGGCTTTCCGTGCTGCTCCGAGGCCAAGAGGCGGCCTCGGGGCTTTAAGGAATCAAAGCAAACTTAGCACGAATGTAATGGAAGGAAGTTGAGATGAATGTGATGATGTGCAGAGGTGATGTGGATAAATGCCGCCTGACGACGGCTGCTACCCGTATACTCACAGGCTTCGGTTTCCTGGTGGGGGTGCAAGGCATCGAAGTTGCTCGAGCATCCTCCCCTGGTGCTCCGCTGCTGCTGCTGCTGCTGATCAGGTCCTGTCCACTGATGGTCAGAGGTTGGCTGCTGTTTAGACTCATGGCGGCTCTTCCTCCCGGCGCTCAGCTGTCTCAGCACTGAGCCGTCTCCCACTCTCGCAACAGAGCAACAGGATCCTTGGAAACACACACACACCCTAATTACCAAATAAAACAGGCGGCCGACAACACGAACACAAACCTTCTGGCACTTAAGGAACAAGAACTAAAATTGGTTGAGATTCCTTCAGAGATGCTGGGCTCACATCTTCATTCCTGGTAATGGAAGAAAAGAGGGAAAATAGACCCCTGCTGGACACACCCTGGTATTGCACAAAGCCCAAAGTGCGCCCTCTTCTGCCTATTGTTGGAATAGATTAAAGCTACCACAAGTAAACTAGATGCGGATGACTGTTTTTTGGCTTATACAGGAATTTCAAAAGACATCAAAAACTGGGTCTTGTTGGCAGAACAAGCAGCAAATGTGACGAGAGAAGATTGTGTTGTGTGTTTAGGCCAGACATGTCCAAAGTCCGGCCCGGGGGCCAAATGCGGCCCATGGTCAAATTTCATCTGGCCCGCAGCCTCTCTCATAAAATCAATAATATCTGGCCCGCGCATAGACTTAATACATGCATGGCTGTGAATAAGGTGCGCTCTGTAGTCCAGAATTTACGGTAGCTTACACATTAAATGCTGTTCATCATTTACCCACTGGAGGGCAGCAGCACTCTCCGTGACATAACCCCGTGTGACCCTTTGCCCCCAATTTTCTAAAATGGTGAGAATCAACAAAAAAAGAAAAGTTGACTGTGAGGGCCGATGCTTCAAGGATGAAAAAAAAAAACTAAGTGACCCTATGTGGCTGGCTGATTTGGGTTTTCTAGTTGACATTACAAAGCACCTTAATGTCCTCAACACCAGTCTCCAGGGACCACACACAGTCATAAACCAACTATATTCACACATCAGAGCCTTTGGAACCAAGCTGCAACTGCTTGAAAGGCACCTGTCGCAGACCCAACCCAATACTGCACACTTTTCAGCACTGCAAGAAATCATGACCAGTTTCCCACAGAGCAATGTCAGTGCACAAACGAGGAGGTACGCATCAGATATTTCATCTGTGGCTGTAGAGTTCAGACCTGCTGAGTGAGCTCAACACCTGCCAGATTCAGAAACTGAAACACCTCAACAGAAACTAGGTGAACGACCCGACCAACGACCCTGCTAACGACTCTCAGGTGACCACCCAGATCATTAGCATGCAGATGGTCCACAGGGGCTATATATTTTCAAGCTCTCTCCCCAGCGATTTCAGAACTGAAGAAGCCTCGATAGAACGCGAAACGTCTTCAAGAGAAGAAACCCAGTCCAGTTGACATAGAAAACTACCTTGGATACAATGACCTGGATGATTGATAATCTACACAGACATCGTAGTCCATATCAACTCTCTCCAGGAGAGCCAGAAGCAGCTAGAACAAGCCTACAGGACAGTGTCTGAACAAAAGGAAACTGTCAGCAGACTTACTGAGAATCTCAGTCCAATGAGGAAACTTCAGACCAGTAGGGAGCACCAGTTTGCCCTCGACAGCGAAAAAGAGAGAGACGGCCACGACGATGGAGACTACTATGAGGCAGGAGCTGAAGACTCTGAAGGCAAAGTACGAGAAGTGTCGAAATCAGTATGAAGAGGAACAGGTCCGAACAGGGCGGGTGACGCCCAGGAATTAAGGTCAAGGTTGCAAACCGTGGGAAAGATCAGTGAAGAGTTAGCCAATCTGTACAACCATGCGTGTATGTGCAACAACAACACGGGAGCCGAAACGTGCGACCCAAGCAGAAAGAAAGGGCGACGTGGCCGAAGAGGAGATACCGTCATCTGCTCCCTCGAACATGTTCAAACGGGGTCACCAATGTGGCAGGACGAGGAACGACTCGGACCGAGCAGATGGTTTGAACGTCTTTATTCTGCATCCACCAGACAATACTAAAGGGCGCGTCGAACAGTGCATTAACTCTAGGGCTAACCACGCCCATCACCCCATGCATCACCTGGGTGTGAGATACGCCCCTACGTGTCCGCCAAAATCTCTTATTTGCTTTTTCTTATTGTATTCTTTATTCTTGTTCGATTGTTTCTCATTACTTAATCTTTTTATTACTTGTTAATGCTTAATGTTCGTGATGCTTAATGTGTGAGCTCGCACCCCTGTTCAAGGACAACAGGATGCAGGTGCTCTAAGGAGTATCAGGAAGCAACATTTACCGGAGCCGAAGTTGCAGATAACGGCATGGGAAGCAGGGAGAAGCAGGAAGGTTCCTTCTCTGTTGTCTTTGCCTCATTTATTTCTCTTGTGTTTTAGGTTATCCGAACCTAACATCTTGTAATCTCGACAAAATCTGGTGGAATGAAATACACAACAAAAAAACATGTATCCTACTGAACAGAAATAAAAAAAATCCCAATTCGATTGTACCGGTATAGGTTGAAAGCCATTGAAAATGGTTTGAAGGCTACTCTGGTGCTGAGGACATCTCCTTACCTCCTTCCTTGTTCACTCTCTGAGCTATCCCATAGGGGACATGACACGCTACTGTCCCCATTTCTGCTGCCCTCTCCACGTGAAACATCTGATCATCAAAGAAAATGTGAGGCCTGATCTTTTCAAGCATCGGCCCCTTCGGGGCCCCGGCTAAAAACAAAGCCTCGTCGATCTCGAGGCCCCAAGAGCGCAGAGTTTTCAGGGCTCTCGTGCCTGCGCTGGCTGCGCTGCGGGCGGTCACCAGGTAGGTCCTGATGGGGCAGTCCAAGCGCTGTCCTTTGTCATAAAACCTCTTCTGCAACTTTCCCAGTGCCTCCAAGAAACCTTTCAATGGTCCCTGCAGGTAAAGAACCAAATATAATAAGCTGATAGTTCCTACAAGGACAAACATTGTTCCAAACGCTGCCTAAAAGCATCACTCCTCTTTGTTTAAAGAGCCTACGCGGGTTTTTATCTGAGCATTTCTCCTTGTCTGTTACAAAGACGCCGTTTTTTATGCGTTTTCATGTGTTCCAGACAAGGCTCCACCTGTTGATGTATCAACGGGACCTTCGGAAAGACACCATAACTCTGCCTTTGCTACTGGCCCTGATGGCATCAACTCCAGACTACTCAAGGACTGTGCAGCTCAGCTCTGTGGAGTACTCCTGCACATCTTTAACCTGAGCCTCAGTCTGGAGAGAGTTCCACTCCTGTGGAAAACATCATGTGTGGTTCCGGTTCCTAAGACTGCGCACGCCAGGGAGCCCAACCACTTCAGGCCAGTGGCTTTAACCTCTCACCTGATGAAGACCATGGAGAGGATCGTTCTCACCCAACTCCGACAGCTGGTGGACAGCAAGATGGACCCTCTACAGTTTGCATATCGACCGGGCATTGGTGTGGATGATGCTGTCATCTACCTGCTGCACCGGTCACTCTCACACCTAGAGGGCACCAGGAGCACTGTGAGAGTCATGTTCTTTGACTTCTCCAGTGCCTTCAACACAATCCAGCCATCATTGCTGAGAGGGAAGGTGGAGGGAGCCGGAGTCGACGGTCACCTAGCTGCCTGGACCACCGACTACCTCACCAACAGACTATAGAACGTGAGGCTCCGTGACTGTGAGTCCGAGGTGGTTGTCTGCAGCACGGGGGCACTGCAGGGTACAGTTCTCTCTCCCTTCCTCTTCACTCTCTACACATCGGACTTCAGCTACAACTCAGACAGTTGCCACCTCCAGAAGTTCTCCGACGATACAGCCATCGTTGGACGTGTGTCTGAGGGAAACGAATTGGAGTACAGGGAGGTCATCACCAACTTTGGTGTGAACTGAACCATCTGCGCATCAATGCCAGCAAGTCAAAGGAGGTGCTGATCGACTTCAGTAGGAAGGCTTCTCACACTGCACCCGTGAACATCCAGGGTTTGGACATTGAGATCGTAGAGGAGTACAAATACCTGGGTGTTCACCTCAACTATAAACTGGACGGGACTCATAACACAGACGCCCTGTACAAGAAGGGCCAAAGTCGTCTCCATCTGCCGAGGAGACTGAGGTCCTTTGGAGTGTGCAGGACACTGCTGAGGACTTTTTATGACTCTGTGGTGGCATCAGTGATCTTCTACGCTGTGGTCTGCTGGAGCTGTGGGAGCTCAGAGAGGGACAGGAAGAGACTCAACAAACTGGTCAGAAGGGCTGGCTCAGTCCTGGACTGTTCTCTGGACTCCATTGATGAGGTGGGTGAAGGAGGATGTCTTATACCTCTGGAATGTCTTATTTGCACATCTCTTATTGCACCTTCATTTTTCTGGCACCTTCATTTTCTTCATATTGTCTGACATTCCTTCTATATATAATTTTTAATTTCTGTATATAATATATAATGTACATAGGAATGTACATAACATAAGAGTCTTTTTCTTTTTTTCTTTTAGTACTATACCGTAATGCACACCACGGACTCCCGCTGTAACACGTGAATTTCCCCAATGTGGGATTAATAAAGTTTATCCTATCCTATCCTATCCTATCCTGTCCTAATTGAAGGAGAAAGTCATTATCATTTTCTGTCATTTCTGTCATCATTTGTATAATAAGTGACACACGGCTTGGATATTTTACTCAAATTTAAGCTAGAAATCCATCTAATTCAATGTGCAAGCATCCAAACTAACTATATTGCCTTTTTGTTTTTAAATAAATGGCAGATTTGTAATTTGTCCCGCTCTCTGGCGCCCCCTGCCGCCCATACAAAATGTTACTTTCGTTTCTGCCGAAACGAAACCTTCCCTGCCCATAAAACACAGGCTCAGCTCAGTCAGCCACCAGACATAGGAAAACATGGACCCTGGTAAGATCTGCTGAATCACTGATGCTCCTCTAAATATTGCCTTTTGTAAATATTTTTATTTACCCCCACCAAATCTAATTTTTCAGTTACAGTTGTTGCTGTGGTTGGAGGTGCTGGTGAGTTTCCTGTTTTTATCTTTAATGCTCAAGTTTCAGACTACAGAAATTAAATGGATCCACGGTTAGAAGATGACGATGCGTTTATGTAAATACGCAGTGGCGACCGTGGCCCTGGCTCCAGTGGCTCTGGGGGCTGCAGGCTTCACTTCAGCTGGGATAGCAGCAGGATCTGTAGCTGCTAAGATGATGTCTGTTACTGCGGTTGCCAGCGGAGGAGGGGTGGCAGCAGGCAGCGCGGTGGCTGTTTTGCAGTCAGCGGGTAAGTATCTTTTAATAACTTTGTCTTTTCCAAACCAATCCCGGAAGTTTCCACATAAAATAGAGACAAAAGCTAAATGTGTGATGTTGTTTCAGGTATGGCCGGTCTGTCGGTGGCCACCAATGTGGTCCTGGCTGGTGCTGGTGCTGGTGCTGGTGCTGGTGCGGCACTGGGGTTCCTGGGGCGACTGTTCTGAAAAAAAAAAATTTGAGGGTCGAATGTTCACCCAAAGATTCTAAAGTCAAAGCTGGAAGAATTTTCAGTGAAAATTTATCGTTTTCCTTCAGAGAGAAGCATTTTTGTCCACGCTCCTTCCTAATGATTCTAATTCAGGCTGTTAGCTGTAATCAAATAAACTGGAAAGTTGTGTGTGGAACACAAGCTTATCGACTGTGACTTCGTTCTGCTGGCTCGCCACATTTTATTTCCAATAGTTGTTGAAGGCAAAACATGGTTCAAATCTGTGATTGCACCACTTTGACCTGAGGTTGTTAGACACTATTCATTTTACAGTCAACTGCAGAGCAACAGGATCCATCCAACAGGAACACACACACACACACAAACACTCTAATTACCAAATAAAACAGGTGGCCGACAACAGGGACACTAAACTTCTGGCACTTAAAGAACAAGAACTAAAATTGCACACAATGGCATCACAACAAATGTCGACATCAGCATAAATACAGACAGGATCAATCAACAGTATGTTTTATTTGTTATCTTTACATTCATTTACATATGATGAACAACCATTTGAACACACACAACATGCAGGACTGTCAGAATTAAACAGCCCATTTCCAAAAGACAATCACAAGCATCAGAGTCACAAAAGAATATAAACGTGGGCGTTGTTGTCATCACATGTTCAAGTTCAGCACAACGACCTTCAGCCATCAGGCCGAGCTTAGTAGGGCTGGAAAATGTTGCATTTCCAGTTACAATTTTCAAACGCAGACCAGAGCTTGTAATCTCAAACAGGACAAAATATGGTGACATTAAAATACACAACAAACAACATGTATCCTACTGAACAGAAATAAAAATCCCAATTCAAAGGTGAGGGAGGGGGATAGTGTAAATATATAACATTACTTTTTAAAAAGAACTATGATCATTATTATAACTCTAAAAAAACTTCGGTTTTTCAGGATTTTTTTTGCGACATGGCTTTTAGAGTAGTAAACATTGATAATTCACTTTTTTTAGCAGCCAACAGACCATCCCAGTTAATGGGCAGCAGAGACCTGTGTGATTTAACCTTCCCTGTCACCGATGGCTTATCTATCAACCAGATAAAATATCAGCCTCTGCAGATACAACCTGTGACGGCTGCCTCCTGAGCCAGGTCGTTTCACCTCAGTCATTCTTTCTGACTAATGGAGACATTTGGTTGGCAGATCTACACTTGGCTTTGAGTGAATCATCTCTCACATTTTCCTGCCATTCCTGTTTATCTTCCCGTTTTACACTCTTTTACAACTTTTTCTGTTTTGCCTCCGCACCTTTCTGACCTACGTGTATCACCAATACAGGACGCAACATTTAATTATCAGTTGACAACCCTAATCCCCTAATTGGGGTGCAAAAGCAAAATGCACTGTCATTAAATATTCCAGGCGGGTTCACATCATGAAAGTGCTATTTATATTATATTGTATTATTAATATTATATTATTATATTATATTATATAATATTACTGCAGCATGCAGGTTTTCTGCAAGTTTTGGTTGAGATTCCTTCAGAGATGCTGGGCTCACATCTTCATTCCTAATGGAAGAAAAGAGGAAAAAGAGACCCCTGCTGGACACATCCGGGTATTGCACAATGCCCAAAGTGCGCCCTCCTCTGCCTGTTGTTGGAATAGCTCCCAACAAAGAGGGCGTCTGATATGTAAAGAATGTCACAAGGTGACGTTAAATGCAGAGGAAAAATAGAAGCAAGAATAGATTTTATAGCTCTTTCAGCAGTGTTTTTGACTGAAGCATTTGAATCAAACAAAATAATGGATCCACAGTAATTAAAACAAACTTGAATAATATCATCCCAATGATAATAATTCTCAGATGGAACAAATAACAGGATAATCATTCTAAGTATATTTTTTAAAAATTCTGATTGATCCTTTAAGCTTCAGCAATTTGTGGTTAACAGTAGGCTAAAAATTATTATTAACATATTTTCCCAATTCAGTGTACTAAATAAAATTAGAGTGTGTATGTGTGTGTGTGTGGGGGGGGGGGGGGGGGATTGTATAGGTTGAAAGCCATTGAAAATGGTTTGAAGGCTACTCTGGTGCTGAGGACATCTCCTTACCTCCTTCCTTGTTCACTCTCTGAGCTATCCCATAGGGGACATGACACGCTACTGTCCCCATTTCTGCTGCCCTCTCCACGTGAAACATCTGATCATCAAAGAAAATGTGAGGCCTGATCTTTTCAAGCATCGGCCCCTTCGGGGCCCTGGCTAAAAACAAAGCCTCGTCGATCTCGAGACCCCAAGAGCGCAGAGTTTTCAGGGCTCTCGTGCCTGAGCTGGCTGCGCTGCGGGCGGTCACCAGGTACGTCCTGATGGGGCAGTCCAAGCGCTGTCCTTTGTCATAAAACCTCTTCTGCAACTTTCCCAGTGCCTCCAAGAAACCTTTCAATGGTCCCTGCAGGTAAAGAACCAAATATAATAAGCTGATAGTTCCTACAAGGACAAACATTGTCCCAAATGCTGCCTAAAAGCATCACTCCTCTTTGTTTAAAGAGCCTACACGGGTTTTTATCTGAGCATTTCTCCTTGTCTGTTACAAAGACATAATTTTTCATGCGTTTTCATGTGTTCCAGACAAGGCTCCACCTGTTGATGTATCAACGGGACCTTCGGAAAGACACCATAACTCTGCCTTTAACTGTGAACTCGCAGCGGCACTGTGATATTGGAGGTTGTCCTCATGTGCACGTGATACTAACGTGATCTAGAGGCTTGTTCTCGTGTGCCTTCTCGTGCTCAAAGAACTTGTCCAGGCCGTGGGCCTTGAAAATGCGCTCGGACTCATCAGAGAAGAGCACGGCGTCGCCGTCGAAGGCCACGCGCAGCTGAGTCTTCGACACTTCCGTCATCTTCTCCGGGGTGAACATGGTGGCCGCGGCTATACCTGAACACGTGACAGAGGATCAGACAAGGACTCCAGAACCTGGACCCTGCACCCTGGCTCTGACCCACCTTCCTCCAGAGCCTCCCGAACCTTGACTGGATCGGCAGACAGGTACAGGTTGGTGTGGTAAGCCTTCAGGTAGCCGACCGGACTGTTTCCTCCTGTCATACAGAAGCGCTCGATGAACAACTCTGCAGAGAGGAGCAAGCAAAAAACAGGTCAGCTGTTGTTTTTCTTTTACCCACTGAATCCATAAATTCTGATCTTAATCCCTCCTTTTGCACATTCCATTTCAGAATCTAAGAACAGCAATCCAAGACTCCAACCAGCAAAAGGGAAAATACATCCACTGGTTTGGTGACAAAAGGAGTTGTGAACTCTGGGTTTGGAAAAGGATGAAACATTTGAGCTGACTGAAAAGTAAAAGGCCTGAAATTGATTGGAGGTAAATATTTTATGCAGTATCTGTTAAATCTATTGCATGTACATAAAAACAACAACAGGGCCTTTATACAAAAAGCATTTAAATAAGCTACAATGATAAAATGACGCCAATCAAACCTGTCGTGGCGAAAGTTTGTGATGGTCTCGACTCACCTGTCGGCATCAGGAGGCACAGAGCCCTGGATGATGATGATCTCCCCTGGGTGGAGCCCTCCAGGTATGGGCCCTGTGTACGGGACCACCTGAGGAGGACAGCAGACATGAGGACCCCTGCACTGACACCAACGCGAATGACGGACAGCCACGGCTGCAAGTGAACGCCTCATTCATCTGCTGGTCATTTAATGGCAACACGGTCACTAAATCCCCTGTATTTTCACACTACAGGAGGGTTTGTTGGTGATGATGGCACAAGATTACCTTTCGTAATGAGTAATCAAGTAGAAACCTCTTACCGGATTGAGGACTGTGTGTTTCGCGTTTGCCACAGACATCAGGCGTCTTCTTGCAGCCTCCAAAACCTGCAGCTGTGCACGAAAACAACAGAGTCTGCAGCCAATATCCGATTTTTCCGCTGTCCGACACCGGGATGATGAAGACAGCAGGCATTTTTACTTACAACAAAGCGCGTGCGCGTGGGCTACCACGTGATCCCCTCGACCCGACAGTAAATCGTAACATGAGCTCTTTTTAAACACATTTTATGTAAAATGATATTGCTCATAATTGACATCTACGTCCAGCAAGTAATGTGTATATAAATGTTTAGAATTCGCCCTTGAAATAATGGTGAAACCGCCGAAATACAGAGCTCTTATTTTGAAAAAGGGAAGTGGAAGCAGGTAGTGACATTTTTAGCTTTTCTAAATGAAGGAGAACGTCAACATCATTTTCTGCGCACGAATTATTAGACCAGTATTGGTTAAACATGTTTATTATAAAACTTATTGTGTTTTATTCAAGCCGAGGGGCATTTTGTCTACACTAAATCGTTTGCTTAAATTTTAAACGCTACATTTTGATGCGTTATTGCGCCAGATAAATCGTGTTTCATCTTTTACTAAATAACAAGTGAATTTAATTAATAATCCAGCATTCCCAGTACAATTATGAAGAAAAGAGTTAACATCATACATTTTTAAATACATTTTAATTCATTTCCTTACCGGAAGTAAGCCATATAAACCTAAGTGTCAGATTTTATATGTACTATAATTTCTCAATTCGGAAGTTTTATCTAATTTTTGTCGTCTTTTTGAGAAGTGGGCATAAGCCAGCGTGGAAGCTCAGAGATCTCCAACTTGCAGCAGAAACATAAAAAAAAAAATTGTTCATTTGTATCAAACCCTACAGGAGGAAAATATTTCCCGATCTAAACATGCAGTTATTTTATTGGCCGCTACATAGACAACAGGCACGCATATAGATGACGTAGTTTAAGATTTCTTACCATTTGTATAAAAAGTGACACACGGCTTGGATATTTTCCACAAATTTAAACTAAAAATGTATCTAATTCAATGTGCAAGCATCCAAACTAACTATATTGCCTTTTTGTTTTAAAATAAATGGCCTATGTGTAATTTGTCCCGCTCTCTGGCGCCCCCTGCCGTCAATATAAAATGTTACTGTCGTTTCTGGCGAAACGAAACCTTCCCTGCCCATGAAACACAGGCTCAGCCCAGTCAGCCACCAGACATAGGAAAACATGGACCCTGGTAAGATCTGCTGAATCACTGATGCTCCTCTAAATATTGCCTTTTGTAAATATTTTTATTTACCCCCACCAAATCTAATTTTTCAGTTACAGTTGTTGCTGTGGTTGGAGGTGCTGGTGAGTTTCCTGTTTTTATCTTTAATGCTCAAGTTTCAGACTACAGAAATTAAATGGATCCACGGTTAGAAGATGACGATGCGTTTATGTAAATACGCAGTGGCGACCGTGGCCCTGGCTCCAGTGGCTCTGGGGGCTGCAGGCTTCACTTCAGCTGGGATAGCAGCAGGATCTGTAGCTGCTAAGATGATGTCTGTTACTGCGGTTGCCAGCGGAGGAGGGGTGGCAGCAGGCAGCGCGGTGGCTGTTTTGCAGTCAGCGGGTAAGTATCTTTTAATAACTTTGTCTTTTCCAAACCAATCCCGGAAGTTTCCACATAAAATACAGACAAAAGCTAAATGTGTGATGTTGTTTCAGGTATGGCCGGTCTGTCGGTGGCCACCAATGTGGTCCTGGCTGGTGCTGGTGCGGCACTGGGGTTCCTGGGGCGACTGTTCTGAAAAAAAAAAAATTTGAGGGTCGAATGTTCACCCAAAGATTCTAAAGTCAAAGCTGGAAGAATTTTCAGTGAAAATTTATCGTTTTCCTTCAGAGAGAAGCATTTTTGTCCACGCTCCTTCCTAATGATTCTAATTCAGGCTGTTAGCTGTAATCAAATAAACTGGAAAGTTGTGTGTGGAACACAAGCTTATCGACTGTGACTTCGTTCTGCTGGCTCGGCACATTTTATTTCCAATAGTTGTTGAAGGCAAAACATGGTTCAAATCTGTGATTGCACCACTTTGACCTGAGGTTGTTAGACACTATTCATTTTACAGTCAACTGCAGAGCAACAGGATCCATCCAACAGGAACACACACACACACACAAACACTCTAATTACCAAATAAAACAGGTGGCCGACAACAGGGACACTAAACTTCTGGCACTTAAAGAACAAGAACTAAAATTGCACACAATGGCATCACAACAAATGTCGACATCAGCATAAATACAGACAGGATCAATCAACAGTATGTTTTATTTGTTATCTTTACATTCATTTACATATGATGAACAACCATTTGAACACACACAACATGCAGGACTGTCAGAATTAAACAGCCCATTTCCAAAAGACAATCACAAGCATCAGAGTCACAAAAGAATATAAACGTGGGCGTTGTTGTCATCACATGTTCAAGTTCAGCACAACGACCTTCAGGCATCAGGCCGAGCTTAGTAAGGCTGGAAAATGTTGCATTTCCAGCTACAATTTTCAAACGCAGACCAGAGCTTGTAATCTCAAACAGGACAAAATATGGTGACAAAAAATACACAACAAACAACATGTATCCTACTGAACAGAAATAAAAATCCCAATTCAAAGGTGAGGGAGGGGGATAGTGTAAATATATAACATTACTTTTTAAAAAGAACTATGATCGTTATTATAACTCTAAAAAAACTTCGGTTTTTCAGGATTTTTTTTGCGACATGGCTTTTAGAGTAGTAAACATTGATAATTCACTTTTTTTAGCAGCCAACAGACCATCCCAGTTAATGGGCAGCAGAGACCAGTGTGATTTAACCTTCCCTGTCACCGATGGCTTATCTATCAACCAGATAAAATATCAGCCTCTGCAGATACAACCTGTGACGGCTGCCTCCTGAGCCAGGTCGTTTCACCTCAGTCATTCTTTCTGACTAATGGAGACATTTGGTTGGCAGATCTACACTTGGCTTTGAGTGAATCATCTCTCACATTTTCCTGCCATTCCTGTTTATCTTCCCGTTTTACACTCTTTTACAACTTTTTCTGTTTTGCCTCCGCACCTTTCTGACCTACGTGTATCACCAATACAGGACGCAACATTTAATTATCAGTTGACAACCCTAATCCCCTAATTGGGGTGCAAAAGCAAAATGCACTGTCATTAAATATTCCAGGCGGGTTCACATCATGAAAGTGCTATTTATATTATATTGTATTATTAATATTATATTATATTATTATATTATATTATATAATATTACTGCAGCATGCAGGTTTTCTGCAAGTTTTGGTTGAGATTCCTTCAGAGATGCTGGGCTCACATCTTCATTCCTAATGGAAGAAAAGAGGAAAAAGAGACCCCTGCTGGACACATCCGGGTATTGCACAATGCCCAAAGTGCGCCCTCCTCTGCCTGTTGTTGGAATAGCTCCCAACAAAGAGGCCGTCTGATATGTAAAGAATGTCACAAGGTGACGTTAAATGCAGAGGAAAAATAGAAGCAAGAATAGATTTTATAGCTCTTTCAGCAGTGTTTTTGACTGAAGCATTTGAATCAAACAAAATAATGGATCCACAGTAATTAAAACAAACTTGAATAATATCATCCCAATGATAATAATTCTCAGATGGAACAAATAACAGGATAATCATTCTAACTATATTTTTTAAAAATTCTGATTGATCCTTTAAGCTTCAGCAATTTGTGGTTAACAGTAGGCTAAAAATTATTATTAACATATTTTCCCAATTCAGTGTACTAAATAAAATTAGAGTGTGTATGTGTGTGTGTGTGGGGGGGGGGGGGATTGTATAGGTTGAAAGCCATTGAAAATGGTTTGAAGGCTACTCTGGTGCTGAGGACATCTCCTTACCTCCTTCCTTGTTCACTCTCTGAGCTATCCCATAGGGGACATGACACGCTACTGTCCCCATTTCTGCTGCCCTCTCCACGTGAAACATCTGATCATCAAAGAAAATGTGAGGCCTGATCTTTTCAAGCATCGGCCCCTTCGGGGCCCCGGCTAAAAACAAAGCCTCGTCGATCTCGAGACCCCAAGAGCGCAGAGTTTTCAGGGCTCTCGTGCCTGAGCTGGCTGCGCTGCGGGCGGTCACCAGGTAGGTCCTGATGGGGCAGTCCAAGCGCTGTCCTTTGTCATAAAACCTCTTCTGCAACTTTCCCAGTGCCTCCAAGAAACCTTTCAATGGTCCCTGCAGGTAAAGAACCAAATATAATAAGCTGATAGTTCCTACAAGGACAAACATTGTCCCAAATGCTGCCTAAAAGCATCACTCCTCTTTGTTTAAAGAGCCTACACGGGTTTTTATCTGAGCATTTCTCCTTGTCTGTTACAAAGACATAATTTTTCATGCGTTTTCATGTGTTCCAGACAAGGCTCCACCTGTTGATGTATCAACGGGACCTTCGGAAAGACACCATAACTCTGCCTTTAACTGTGAACTCGCAGCGGCACTGTGATATTGGAGGTTGTCCTCATGTGCACGTGATACTAACGTGATCTAGAGGCTTGTTCTCGTGTGCCTTCTCGTGCTCAAAGAACTTGTCCAGGCCGTGGGCCTTGAAAATGCGCTCGGACTCATCAGAGAAGAGCACGGCGTCGCCGTCGAAGGCCACGCGCAGCTGAGTCTTCGACACTTCCGTCATCTTCTCCGGGGTGAACATGGTGGCCGCGGCTATACCTGAACACGTGACAGAGGATCAGACAAGGACTCCAGAACCTGGACCCTGCACCCTGGCTCTGACCCACCTTCCTCCAGAGCCTCCCGAACCTTGACTGGATCGGCAGACAGGTACAGGTTGGTGTGGTAAGCCTTCAGGTAGCCGACCGGACTGTTTCCTCCTGTCATACAGAAGCGCTCGATGAACAACTCTGCAGAGAGGAGCAAGCAAAAAACAGGTCAGCTGTTGTTTTTCTTTTACCCACTGAATCCATAAATTCTGATCTTAATCCCTCCTTTTGCACATTCCATTTCAGAATCTAAGAACAGCAATCCAAGACTCCAACCAGCAAAAGGGAAAATACATCCACTGGTTTGGTGACAAAAGGAGTTGTGAACTCTGGGTTTGGAAAAGGATGAAACATTTGAGCTGACTGAAAAGTAAAAGGCCTGAAATTGATTGGAGGTAAATATTTTATGCAGTATCTGTTAAATCTATTGCATGTACATAAAAACAACAACAGGGCCTTTATACAAAAAGCATTTAAATAAGCTACAATGATAAAATGACGCCAATCAAACCTGTCGTGGCGAAAGTTTGTGATGGTCTCGACTCACCTGTCGGCATCAGGAGGCACAGAGCCCTGGATGATGATGATCTCCCCTGGGTGGAGCCCTCCAGGTATGGGCCCTGTGTACGGGACCACCTGAGGAGGACAGCAGACATGAGGACCCCTGCACTGACACCAACGCGAATGACGGACAGCCACGGCTGCAAGTGAACGCCTCATTCATCTGCTGGTCATTTAATGGCAACACGGTCACTAAATCCCCTGTATTTTCACACTACAGGAGGGTTTGTTGGTGATGATGGCACAAGATTACCTTTCGTAATGAGTAATCAAGTAGAAACCTCTTACCGGATTGAGGACTGTGTGTTTCGCGTTTGCCACAGACATCAGGCGTCTTCTTGCAGCCTCCAAAACCTGCAGCTGTGCACGAAAACAACAGAGTCTGCAGCCAATATCAGATTTTTCCGCTGTCCGACACCGGGATGATGAAGACGGCAGGCATTTTTACTTACAACAAAGCGCGTGCGCGTGGGCTACCACGTGATCCCCTCGACCCGACAGTAAATCGTAACATGAGCTCTTTTTAAACACATTTTATGTAAAATGATATTGCTCATAATTGACATCTACGTCCAGCAAGTAATGTGTATATAAATGTTTAGAATTCGCCCTTGAAATAATGGTGAAACCGCCGAAATACAGAGCTCTTATTTTGAAAAAGGGAAGTGGAAGCAGGTAGTGACATTTTTAGCTTTTCTAAATGAAGGAGAACGTCAACATCATTTTCTGCGCACGAATTATTAGACCAGTATTGGTTAAACATGTTTATTATAAAACTTATTGTGTTTTATTCAAGCCGAGGGGCATTTTGTCTACACTAAATCGTTTGCTTAAATTTTAAACGCTACATTTTGATGCGTTATTGCGCCAGATAAATCGTGTTTCATCTTTTACTAAATAACAAGTGAATTTAATTAATAATCCAGCATTCCCAGTACAATTATGAAGAAAAGAGTTAACATCATACATTTTTAAATACATTTTAATTCATTTCCTTACCGGAAGTAAGCCATATAAACCTAAGTGTCAGATTTTATATGTACTATAATTTCTCAATTCGGAAGTTTTATCTAATTTTTGTCGTCTTTTTGAGAAGTGGGCATAAGCCAGCGTGGAAGCTCAGAGATCTCCAACTTGCAGCAGAAACATAAAAAAAAAAATTGTTCATTTGTATCAAACCCTACAGGAGGAAAATATTTCCCGATCTAAACATGCAGTTATTTTATTGGCCGCTACATAGACAACAGGCACGCATATAGATGACGTAGTTTAAGATTTCTTACCATTTGTATAAAAAGTGACACACGGCTTGGATATTTTCCACAAATTTAAACTAAAAATGTATCTAATTCAATGTGCAAGCATCCAAACTAACTATATTGCCTTTTTGTTTTAAAATAAATGGCCTATGTGTAATTTGTCCCGCTCTCTGGCGCCCCCTGCCGTCAATATAAAATGTTACTGTCGTTTCTGGCGAAACGAAACCTTCCCTGCCCATGAAACACAGGCTCAGCCCAGTCAGCCACCAGACATAGGAAAACATGGACCCTGGTAAGATCTGCTGAATCACTGATGCTCCTCTAAATATTGCCTTTTGTAAATATTTTTATTTACCCCCACCAAATCTAATTTTTCAGTTACAGTTGTTGCTGTGGTTGGAGGTGCTGGTGAGTTTCCTGTTTTTATCTTTAATGCTCAAGTTTCAGACTACAGAAATTAAATGGATCCACGGTTAGAAGATGACGATGCGTTTATGTAAATACGCAGTGGCGACCGTGGCCCTGGCTCCAGTGGCTCTGGGGGCTGCAGGCTTCACTTCAGCTGGGATAGCAGCAGGATCTGTAGCTGCTAAGATGATGTCTGTTACTGCGGTTGCCAGCGGAGGAGGGGTGGCAGCAGGCAGCGCGGTGGCTGTTTTGCAGTCAGCGGGTAAGTATCTTTTAATAACTTTGTCTTTTCCAAACCAATCCCGGAAGTTTCCACATAAAATACAGACAAAAGCTAAATGCGTGATGTTGTTTCAGGTATGGCCGGTCTGTCGGTGGCCACCAATGTGGTCCTGGCTGGTGCTGGTGCTGGTGAGTTTCCTGTTTTTATCTTTAATGCTCAAGTTTCAGACTACAGAAATTAAATGGATCCACGGTTAGAAGATGACGATGCGTTTATGTAAATACGCAGTGGCGACCGTGGCCCTGGCTCCAGTGGCTCTGGGGGCTGCAGGCTTCACTTCAGCTGGGATAGCAGCAGGATCTGTAGCTGCTAAGATGATGTCTGTTACTGCGGTTGCCAGCGGAGGAGGGGTGGCAGCAGGCAGCGCGGTGGCTGTTTTGCAGTCAGCGGGTAAGTATCTTTTAATAACTTTGTCTTTTCCAAACCAATCCCGGAAGTTTCCACATAAAATACAGACAAAAGCTAAATGTGTGATGTTGTTTCAGGTATGGCCGGTCTGTCGGTGGCCACCAATGTGGTCCTGGCTGGTGCTGGTGCTGGTGCTGGTGCGGCACTGGACTATCTGGGGCGACTGTTGAGAAAGAAAAAAAAATCTCGTGAGTCGAATTTACGCCCAAAGACTCGAAAGTCAACGCTAGAAGAATCTCCAGATGAAATTGTTGATTTTCCTTCAGAGAGCAGCATTTTTGTCCACGCTCCTTCCTAATGATTCTAATTCAGGCTGTTAGCTGTAATCAAATAAACTGGAAAGTTGTGTGTGGAACACAAGCTTATCGACTGTGACTTTGTTCTGCTGGCTCGGCACATTTTATTTCCAATAGTTGTTGAAGGCAAAACATTGTTCAAATCTGTGATTGCACCACTTTGACCTGAGGTTGTTAGACACTATTCATTTTACAGTCAACTGCAGAGCAACAGCATCCATGGAAACACACAAACACCCTAATTACCAAATAAAACAGGCGGCCGACAACAGGGACACTAAACTTCTGGCACTTAAGGAACACGAACTAAAATTGCACACAATGGCATCACAACAAATGTCGACATCAGCATAAATACAGACAGGATCAATCAACAGTATGTTTTATTTGTTATCTTTACATTCATTTACATATGATGAACAACCATTTGAACACACACAACATGCAGGACTGTCAGAATTAAACAGCCCATTTCCAAAAGACAATCACAAGCATCAGAGTCATAAAAGAATATAAATGTGGGTGTTGTTGTCATCACATGTTCAAGTTCAGCACAACGACCTTCAGGCATCAGGCCGAGCTTAGTAGGGCTGGAAAATGTTGCATTTCCAGCTACAATTTTCAAACGCAGACCAGAGCTTGTAATCTCAAACAGGACAAAATATGGTGACATTAAAATACACAACAAACAACATGTATCCTACTGAACAGAAATAAAAATCCCAATTCAAAGTGAGGGAGGGGGGATAGTGTAAACATGTAGCATTATTAAAAATATGATCGTTATTATAACTCTAAAAAACTTTGGTTTTTCAGGATTTTTTTTGCAACATGGCTTTTAGAGTAGTAAACATCAAATATTCACTTTTTTTTAGCAGCCAACAGACCATCCCAGTTAATGGGCAGCAGAGACCTGTGTGATTAAACCTTCCCTGTCACCGATGGCTTATCTATCAACCAGATTAAATATCAGCCTCTGCAGATACAACCTGTGACGGCTGCCTCCTGAGCCAGGTCGTTTCACCTTAGTCATTCTTTCTGACTAATGGAGACATTTCAAGAGTACTTTATTGATCCCTTTAGGGGGTGTCCACCAGGGAAATTAGCAACTTTGGTTGGCAGATCTACACTTGGCTTTGTGCGAATTATCTCACATTTTCCTGTCATTCCTGTTTATCTTCCCGTTTTACACTCTGGTTACAACTTTTTCTGTTTTGCCTCCGCACTTTTCTGAGCTGGGACAATCAATGTGGATTTTCAAAAATATATAATATCATTGTCAACTTTAGTGTTGATGTGTGTGACAGCCACGTGTATCACCAATACAGGACGCAACATTTAATTATCAGTTGACAACCCTAATCCCCTAATTGGGGTGCAAAAGCAAAATGCACTGTCATTAAATATTCCAGGCGGGTTCACATCATGAAAGTGCTATTTATATTATATTATATTATTATATTACATTACTGCAGCATGCAGGCTTTCTGCAAGTTTTGGTTGAGATTCCTTCAGAGATGCTGGGCTCACATCTTCATTCCTAATGGAAGAAAAGAGGAAAAAGAGACCCCTGCTGGACACACCCGGGTATTGCACAATGCCCAAAGTGCGCCCTCTTCTGCCTGTTGTTGGAATAGCTCCCAACAAAGAGGGCGTCTGATATGTGAAGAATGTCACAAGGTGACGTTAAATGCAGAGGAAAAATAGAAGCAAGAATAGATTTTATAGCTCTTTCAGCAGTGTTTTTGACTGAAGCATTTGAATCAAATGAAATAATTGATCCACAGTAATTAAAACAAACTTGAATAATATCATCCCAATGATAATAATTCTCAGATGGAACAAATAACAGGATAATCATTCTAAGTATATTTTTTAAAAATTCTGATTGATCCTTTAAGCTTCAGCAATTTGTGGTTAACAGTAGGCTAAAAAATATTATTAACATATTTTCCCAATTCAGTGTACTAAATAAAATGAGAGTGTGTGTCTGTGTCTGTGTGTGTGTCTGTGTGTGTGTGTGTGTGTGTGTGTGGGGGGGGGGGTTGTATAGGTTGAAAGCCATTGAAAATGGTTTGAAGGCTACTCTGGTGCTGAGGACATCTCCTTACCTCCTTCCTTGTTCACTCTCTGAGCTATCCCATAGGGGACATGACACGCTACTGTCCCCATTTCTGCTGCCCTCTCCACGTGAAACATCTGATCATCAAAGAAAATGTGAGGCCTGATCTTTTCAAGCATCGGCCCCTTCGGGGCCCCGGCTAAAAACAAAGCCTCGTCGATCTCGAGGCCCCAAGAGCGCAGAGTTTTCAGGGCTCTCGTGCCTGAGCTGGCTGCGCTGCGGGCGGTCACCAGGTAGGTCCTGATGGGGCAGTCCAAGCGCTGTCCTTTGTCATAAAACCTCTTCTGCAACTTTCCCAGTGCCTCCAAGAAACCTTTCAATGGTCCCTGCAGGTAAAGAACCAAATATAATAAGCTGATAGTTCCTACAAGGACAAACATTGTTCCAAACGCTGCCTAAAAGCATCACTCCTCTTTGTTTAAAGAGCCTACGCGGGTTTTTATCTGAGCATTTCTCCTTGTCTGTTACAAAGACGCCGTTTTTTATGCGTTTTCATGTGTTCCAGACAAGGCTCCACCTGTTGATGTATCAACGGGACCTTCGGAAAGACACCATAACTCTGCCTTTGCTACTGGCCCTGATGGCATCAACTCCAGACTACTCAAGGACTGTGCAGATCAGCTCTGTGGAGTACTCCTGCACATCTTTAACCTGAGCCTCAGTCTGGAGAGAGTTCCACTCCTGTGGAAAACATCATGTGTGGTTCTGGTTCCTAAGACTGTGCACGCCAGGGAGCCCAACCACTTCAGGCCAGTGGCTTTAACCTCTCACCTGATGAAGACCATGGAGAGGATCGTTCTCACCCACCTCCGACAGCTGGTGGACAGCAAGATGGACCCTCTACAGTTTGCATATCGACCGGGCATTGGTGTGGATGACGCTGTCATCTACCTGCTGCACCGGTCACTCTCACACCTAGAGGGCACCAGGAGCACTGTGAGAGTCATGTTCTTTGACTTCTCCAGTGCCTTCAACACAATCCAGCCATCATTGCTGAGAGGGAAGCTGGAGGGAGCCGGAGTCGACAGTCCCCTAGCTGCCTGGACCACCGACTACCTCACCAACAGACTATAGAACGTGAGGCTCCGTGACTGTGAGTCCGAGGTGGTAGTCTGCAGCACGGGGGCACTGCAGGGTACAGTTCTCTCTCCCTTCCTCTTCACTCTCTACACATCGGACTTCAGCTACAACTCAGACAGTTGCCACCTCCAGAAGTTCTCCGACGATACAGCCATCGTTGGACGTGTGTCTGAGGGAAACGAATTGGAGTACAGGGAGGTCATCACCAACTTTGGTGTGAACTGAACCAACGCCAGCAAGTCAAAGGAGGTGCTGATCGACTTCAGTAGGACGGCTTCTCACACTGCACCCGTGAACATCCAGGGTTTGGACATTGAGATCGTAGAGGAGTACAAATACCTGGGTGTTCACCTCAACTATAAACTGGACGGGACTCATAACACAGACGCCCTGTACAAGAAGGGCCAAAGTCGTCTCCATCTGCCGAGGAGACTGAGGTCCTTTGGAGTGTGCAGGACACTGCTGAGGACTTTTTATGACTCTGTGGTGGCATCAGTGATCTTCTACGCTGTGGTCTGCTGGAGCTGTGGAAGCTCAGAGAGGGACAGGAAGAGACTCAACAAACTGGTCAGAAGGGCTGGCTCACTCCTGGACTGTTCTCTGGACTCCATTGATGAGGTGGGTGAGAGGAGGATGTCTTATACCTCTGGAATGTCTTATTTGCACATCTCTTATTGCACCTTCATTTTTCTGGCACCTTCATTTTCTTCATATTGTCTGACATTCCTTCTATATATAATTTTTAATTTCTGTATATAATATATAATGTACATAGGAATGTACATAACATAAGAGTCTTTTTCTTTTTTTCTTTTAGTACTATACCGTAATGCACACCACGGACTCCCGCTGTAACACGTGAATTTCCCCAATGTGGGATTAATAAAGTTTATCCTATCCTATCCTATCCTATCCTGTCCTAATTGAAGGAGAAAGTCATTATCATTTTCTGTCATTTCTGTCATCATTTGTATAATAAGTGACACACGGCTTGGATATTTTACTCAAATTTAAGCTAGAAATCCATCTAATTCAATGTGCAAGCATCCAAACTAACTATATTGCCTTTTTGTTTTTAAATAAATGGCAGATTTGTAATTTGTCCCGCTCTCTGGCGCCCCCTGCCGCCCATACAAAATGTTACTTTCGTTTCTGCCGAAACGAAACCTTCCCTGCCCATAAAACACAGGCTCAGCTCAGTCAGCCACCAGACATAGGAAAACATGGACCCTGGTAAGATCTGCTGAATCACTGATGCTCCTCTAAATATTGCCTTTTGTAAATATTTTTATTTACCCCCACCAAATCTAATTTTTCAGTTACAGTTGTTGCTGTGGTTGGAGGTGCTGGTGAGTTTCCTGTTTTTATCTTTAATGCTCAAGTTTCAGACTACAGAAATTAAATGGATCCACGGTTAGAAGATGACGATGCGTTTATGTAAATACGCAGTGGCGACCGTGGCCCTGGCTCCAGTGGCTCTGGGGGCTGCAGGCTTCACTTCAGCTGGGATAGCAGCAGGATCTGTAGCTGCTAAGATGATGTCTGTTACTGCGGTTGCCAGCGGAGGAGGGGTGGCAGCAGGCAGCGCGGTGGCTGTTTTGCAGTCAGCGGGTAAGTATCTTTTAATAACTTTGTCTTTTCCAAACCAATCCCGGAAGTTTCCACATAAAATACAGACAAAAGCTAAATGCGTGATGTTGTTTCAGGTATGGCCGGTCTGTCGGTGGCCACCAATGTGGTCCTGGCTGGTGCTGGTGCTGGTGCTGGTGCTGGTGCGGCACTGGGGTTCCTGGGGCGACTGTTCTGAAAAAAAAAAAATTTGAGGGTCGAATGTTCACCCAAAGATTCTAAAGTCAAAGCTGGAAGAATTTTCAGTGAAAATTTATCGTTTTCCTTCAGAGAGAAGCATTTTTGTCCACGCTCCTTCCTAATGATTCTAATTCAGGCTGTTAGCTGTAATCAAATAAACTGGAAAGTTGTGTGTGGAACACAAGCTTATCGACTGTGACTTCGTTCTGCTGGCTCGGCACATTTTATTTCCAATAGTTGTTGAAGGCAAAACATGGTTCAAATCTGTGATTGCACCACTTTGACCTGAGGTTGTTAGACACTATTCATTTTACAGTCAACTGCAGAGCAACAGGATCCATCCAACAGGAACACACACACACACACAAACACTCTAATTACCAAATAAAACAGGTGGCCGACAACAGGGACACTAAACTTCTGGCACTTAAAGAACAAGAACTAAAATTGCACACAATGGCATCACAACAAATGTCGACATCAGCATAAATACAGACAGGATCAATCAACAGTATGTTTTATTTGTTATCTTTACATTCATTTACATATGATGAACAACCATTTGAACACACACAACATGCAGGACTGTCAGAATTAAACAGCCCATTTCCAAAAGACAATCACAAGCATCAGAGTCACAAAAGAATATAAACGTGGGCGTTGTTGTCATCACATGTTCAAGTTCAGCACAACGACCTTCAGGCATCAGGCCGAGCTTAGTAGGGCTGGAAAATGTTGCATTTCCAGCTACAATTTTCAAACGCAGACCAGAGCTTGTAATCTCAAACAGGACAAAATATGGTGACATTAAAATACACAACAAACAACATGTATCCTACTGAACAGAAATAAAAATCCCAATTCAAAGGTGAGGGAGGGGGATAGTGTAAATATATAACATTACTTTTTAAAAAGAACTATGATCATTATTATAACTCTAAAAAAACTTCGGTTTTTCAGGATTTTTTTTGCGACATGGCTTTTAGAGTAGTAAACATTGATAATTCACTTTTTTTAGCAGCCAACAGACCATCCCAGTTCATGGGCAGCAGAGACCTGTGTGATTTAACCTTCCCTGTCACCGATGGCTTATCTATCAACCAGATAAAATATCAGCCTCTGCAGATACAACCTGTGACGGCTGCCTCCTGAGCCAGGTCGTTTCACCTCAGTCATTCTTTCTGACTAATGGAGACATTTGGTTGGCAGATCTATACTTGGCTTTGTGTGAATCATCTCTCACATTTTCCTGCCATTCCTGTTTATCTTCCCGTTTTACACTCTTTTACAACTTTTTCTGTTTTGCCTCCGCACCTTTCTGACCTACGTGTATCACCAATACAGGACGCAACATTTAATTATCAGTTGACAACCCTAATCCCCTAATTGGGGTGCAAAAGCAAAATGCACTGTCATTAAATATTCCAGGCGGGTTCACATCATGAAAGTGCTATTTATATTATATTGTATTATTAATATTATATTATATTATTATATTATATAATATTACTGCAGCATGCAGGTTTTCTGCAAGTTTTGGTTGAGATTCCTTCAGAGATGCTGGGCTCACATCTTCATTCCTAATGGAAGAAAAGAGGAAAAAGAGACCCCTGCTGGACACATCCGGGTATTGCACAATGCCCAAAGTGCGCCCTCCTCTGCCTGTTGTTGGAATAGCTCCCAACAAAGAGGGCGTCTGATATGTGAAGAATGTCACAAGGTGACGTTAAATGCAGAGGAAAAATAGAAGCAAGAATAGATTTTATAGCTCTTTCAGCAGTGTTTTTGACTGAAGCATTTGAATCAAACAAAATAATGGATCCACAGTAATTAAAACAAACTTGAATAATATCATCCCAATGATAATAATTCTCAGATGGAACAAATAACAGGATAATCATTCTAAGTATATTTTTTAAAAATTCTGATTGATCCTTTAAGCTTCAGCAATTTGTGGTTAACAGTAGGCTAAAAATTATTATTAACATATTTTCCCAATTCAGTGTACTAAATAAAATTAGAGTGTGTATGTGTGTGTGTGTGTGGGGGGGGGGGGGGGGGGGGGGATTGTATAGGTTGAAAGCCATTGAAAATGGTTTGAAGGCTACTCTGGTGCTGAGGACATCTCCTTACCTCCTTCCTTGTTCACTCTCTGAGCTATCCCATAGGGGACATGACACGCTACTGTCCCCATTTCTGCTGCCCTCTCCACGTGAAACATCTGATCATCAAAGAAAATGTGAGGCCTGATCTTTTCAAGCATCGGCCCCTTCGGGGCCCCGGCTAAAAACAAAGCCTCGTCGATCTCGAGACCCCAAGAGCGCAGAGTTTTCAGGGCTCTCGTGCCTGAGCTGGCTGCGCTGCGGGCGGTCACCAGGTAGGTCCTGATGGGGCAGTCCAAGCGCTGTCCTTTGTCATAAAACCTCTTCTGCAACTTTCCCAGTGCCTCCAAGAAACCTTTCAATGGTCCCTGCAGGTAAAGAACCAAATATAATAAGCTGATAGTTCCTATAAGGACAAACATTGTCCCAAATGCTGCCTAAAAGCATCACTCCTCTTTGTTTAAAGAGCCTACACGGGTTTTTATCTGAGCATTTCTCCTTGTCTGTTACAAAGACATAATTTTTCATGCGTTTTCATGTGTTCCAGACAAGGCTCCACCTGTTGATGTATCAACGGGACCTTCGGAAAGACACCATAACTCTGCCTTTAACTGTGAACTTGCAGCGGCACTGTGATATTGGAGGTTGTCCCCATGTGCCCGTGATACTAACGTGATCTAGAGGCTTGTTCTCGTGTGCCTTCTCGTGCTCAAAGAACTTGTCCAGGCCGTGGGCCTTGAAAATGCGCTCGGACTCATCAGAGAAGAGCACGGCGTCGCCGTCGAAGGCCACGCGCAGCTGAGTCTCCGACACTTCCGTCATCTTCTCCGGGGTGAACATGGTGGCCGCAGCTATACCTGAACACGTGACAGAGGATCAGACAAGGACTCCAGAACCTGGACCCTGCACCCTGGCTCTGACCCACCTTCCTCCAGAGCCTCCCGAACCTTGACTGGATCGGCAGACAGGTACAGGTTGGTGTGGTAAGCCTTCAGGTAGCCGACCGGACTGTTTCCTCCTGTCATACAGAAGCGCTCGATGAACAACTCTGCAGAGAGGAGCAAGCAAAAAACAGGTCAGCTGTTGTTTTTCTTTTACCCACTGAATCCATAAATTCTGATCTTAATCCCTCCTTTTGGACATTCCATTTCAGAATCTAAGAACAGCAATCCAAGACTCCAACCAGCAAAAGGGGAAATACATCCACTGGTTTGGTGACAAAAGGAGTTGTGAACTCTGGGTTTGGAAAAGGATGAAACATTTGGGCTGACTGAAATTGGGCACAACAAATGTTTCCAGAGTCTTGAATCCACCAGTTCTGTCTGCCGCTGAGGCGAAGACAAACCCACAGATCCCCAAACGAGCTGTTGGAGGTGAGCAATATCTGATTATGGACCTCTAGGTTAAAGAGCACCCCCTCAAACACGCTGCGAGTCCACTAGCAGAGAAAACTGGCAAATGCCTTTTGTCTTTGCTTCCATTTCCCTGTGATCAACGCAGCATATCGGATTTCTCAGGGCAGATATTGAGTGACTCAGGGATCATAAAGTCACTCTCGTGGGAACAGAGAGGACCAGAAGAGCTTGAGAAACTTAAGGGCAGTTGCAGCCATCACCAGATGAAATGATTCATCTGTTGTGTCTCATGGATGTTCCTTACAAACTAGACAAGGCCGTTTTGCTCTTCAGCTATACACGTCATCATTTTGACTTGCATTTGTAATGTGCCACCTAGTGGTCGCCTCTGTAATGACAGCCTGGGCTTCTTGATGCTACGTAGCTCATCTGTTGTGGGTGTGGCAGATTTATATGTGAGATAAGGGTTATTGTAGATACAACCCCGTTTCTAACTGATGTAAAGCTGTTCAACTGTCAAACTAGTTGGTATGCTAACAACTTTCTAACTGTTTTTACAGCTTACCAACCACAATTTGCAACCACTCTGGGGTCACCCCTCTAACAGGCTTCCAATCTCTCAATCTCTCTCTCTCTCTCTCTCTCTCTCTCTCTGACCTCCTGACCTTTAGGGAACTCCCACCTTCAGTTTCACCTTTAGGTTCAGACTATCTGAAATGATTTGCCACAAACCTTCTCATGATGCTGTTGGAACTCACTGTAATGATTGATGGTATTGATGAGCCTTAATCCAACATTAGCGTGGTTGTTGGTCATCAGCACCACATCAAACAGCTCCTCACTGTCTGGGTTAATCTCCCTCAGTCGTGTATTCACAGCCTCCAGGGCCTGGGAACAAGATCAACAAAGACACTGTTAAAAACTAACCCAAAAAGCACCGCAAGAGCTGCCGGCTCCACCTAATCGTTGAACTCTGACCTTGACGAAGGAGAAGGCCGGCCCTGGGCAGAAAGGCTGGCTTTCGTGCTCCACCTGATGCTTGATGTACTCCTCCATACCTTGGCGTTCATAGATGTCCTGCTCCTTCTCCATGTTAAAGAGGACCCGCGATGACACCGCGATGGTGATGGCATTCTCTGGCTTTGGCTGGAAGACAAGAGTAAATGAAGAAAACCATCCTGACTGTGGTCAGTAAAATATTTTATCACCATTCACATTAATAAGGATCCAACTTAGCATTCATTCGAACCTCAACCAGGTTACAAAACACCTGCAAATCAAAGGGACGATGTATTAATAAAACAGTTGCCTTACAGTTATTTTTACTTCTTAAAGACTTTTCCCCCTCATTAAGTGACACCATGTTGCTCTCAACAAACCAGCTCACTGTAGCCTGGTGTACAGAGGTCCACACACAGCTGATCTACAACAACAGTCCTTTCTGTGCTTCTCATTTGCTGGGCTTCCAGCTGGCACGAGAACCTGAGCCGCTGGGCTCCAGCTCCACCCGGCCACCACAAAACTTTCTATTCTGGAGGGCTTTCCGTGCTGCTCCGAGGAATCAAAGCAAACTTAGCACGAATGTAATGGAAGGAAGTTGAGATGAATGTGATGATGTGCAGAGGTGATGTGGATAAATGCCGCCTGACGACGGCTGCTACCTGTATACTCACAGGCTTCGGTTTCCTGGTGGGGGTGCAAGGCATCGAAGTTGCTCGAGCATCCTCCCCTGGTGCTCCGCTGCTGCTGCTGCTGATCAGGTCCTGTCCCCTGATGGTCAGAGTTTGGCTGCTGTTTAGACTCATGGCGGCTCTTCCTCCCGCCGCTCAGCTGTCTCAGCACTGAGCCGCGGCGCCGTCTCCCACTCTCGCCTTAGAATGAATAAGAAATTACCCTAAAAACATCGCTCTGCTTTTGTTCATTTATGACTTGGATTCAGTCCGTTTAGGAGATGACAGGTGCAGCTGATGGTGCAGAATAAAACCGAAACCTGATGAGTGAACACTTCATCCCAGACGCAGCATCGTCACCATCATCATCCTCATGCTGTCTTCATCTCACCCTGCACATCTTTTCCTCCAGCTCCTCTCGGTCTCACGCACACTTGCTTCTGACTTTAAGCAATGTCACATCCGCCCCTTTTTAACCCGTTGTGTGTGTCACTCTCTGGAGTATCAAAGGGGTTTTAATATGCGGGACACCTCAATGCGTTTACTGGTCAGGACCAGCCGACACACAGCTGTATCATGATGCTGACCGTTCACTGTTTCTGCTCTCCAATGGAAATGGAAGCTATGGTATCTTCTCATTCTGGCTGCTATTATTTAGGTATTGTGGCTCCAATCGAACATTTTAGTGTTTTCTACCCAGCAGAGTGGGAACTGGAGTCTGCCTCAGGTCATTCACGTCCTGTCTGTGCAGTTAATGGCGCTTGCGCTTTGCCTTCAATGTAAACCCCTGCAGGATCTCTCTATGGCTTGAATTACAGCAGCAGCAGACTCAGTTGCTTAGCAACGGCCATAGAGTGTGACTCTCGCCTCCATTGGCTGTTGGGGTGTTGAGACTGCACGCGACGCCCCTCGCAGTCATCCACAAATAGACCTTTGCAATCAATCAGAAACATACTGCTGATGCTGGGAATAACGATGAAAGTCCCGGCTTTGCTTTGAAGAGCATAAAGGCAACAGAAACAGGATTACCGATGCTTTCATCGCAACAACAGGCTGCTGCAGATGCGTTACGGGAAGAAGATACTGAGCAGGCATCCGTGGCCCTGCTTCAAGAATCCAAAGGATAATGCAGACGCAACCTCTCAGGCACAAGCTGGACTCAGAAGCCGTTTGGACTTTGATCTATATCATCATATAACATTTTGGGATTGAATGTATCAGTTGCTGCTCCAGCAACTCGTACCCATCTATTGGGCACTGATGTAAAGGGCCATTTGTTCTTAAAAAGAAAAAGGTGTCCTCCACACCCCCTCGAGACAAAGTGCAAAGAGGTTTTATTGGGTGACAGCTGCCTCTGCTTACTGCCCAAAGGCCAAAGAGCTGCAGATAAATGCAATTATACTGTAGGTTTTCACTCAAGCGCTTACGTGCTCTGTTCAATATCTTTGAAGCGAAGACAGTCACGTGTCCCAGTGATCACAAAGAGGCTCACAGCAAATCTTTTCCACATGAAACCATCCAGCAGCTGTTGATAGACGACCGAGGCGTTTCCTGCATGTGTGCTTACGGCCGCTAGAGGGCAGTTGATGACAGGTCTGTGTTTGTGGGACTTCACCGCCTCTCAGACAAAAAGGATGTGAAAGATAAAGGTTCACATGTGAGAGGAAGTTATTCTCAGAAACCGGGTTTAATGTAATTGAATTTAAGCATTAGTTAAACATGCTACCGTAATAATCTTTCTGTACTTTTACAACGCAGGAGTACCACTCTCGGCAGAACTAACAGTGTCATTGTTATTGCTGCTGTTATTATTGTGGTTGTCTTTATTATTCTTATTATTATTTTGGCTAAAACAAGTAAACCCTTTAGATGTAGCTGCTTCTACTGAAGATAAAGGAGGCAAAGCTCTCGGCTTCCTGTTGTCTTTGGTTTTTCGTGCTGCTATTTGCTAAGCTGAAGCTCTGAGGGGGTTAACAGGATATGGAGGCAGTTAGGCCCTATCTACAGAGCTGATTCGAATAATGCCGGCATTTGGCGCGAGACTCAGAAGAGCCAGCCTTTCTTCGCACAGGCGGTGACTTCACTCCCCTCCCTGGCCCGTGCGCCCTGGAGTGGCGGGAAATGATGCAGAGACAGAACCAGAGAAGGAGGGAGAGCACACCCGCAGTCACATGGTTGTCGTAAAATGCGCCGGATAGAAAAAGAGAAATTGGGACGAAAATGCGGCGCATACCTTACAGATCAGGGGAGATAATACTCTCAGCGGTAGACTGTGGGTGGAGACAAAGGCAGGCATGAGTAGAGTGGGGCAGAACAAAGGGGAACGGCTTCAGCTACCCCCCCAGATCTTATTACCCCCTCCCCCAAGACACAGCCCGGGGCTTCAAACAAGCCAGTTGACTATTATAACCTTAATCAGTCCTTCAAAGCGACCGCAGGCATGTTCGCCACCACAAGGTTCTTTGTTCTAACGGGGGTTCTTGGGTCTGCCTCGAACCTTTTCCACATCTACTGTTCAGTGAGCTAGCTGCTGTGCACAGGCGCAGGTTTTGTCTCACCCCTGCTTCCATAACAGCTGATTCCTGTCAAGGCAAAAAGGACCTTCTGGATATGAAGGTCGTTAGCTAAAGTGGCCACGCAGACCATTACTGGTATCCACATCTCACTCAAGTGGCATTATTGGATTTGTTGTTATAGGCTTTCGTGGGAACGCCGGTCTCGATCGACCCCGCCCTCCTAAAAACAGCAGTGTGAGCGGAGGAGGAGGAGGCTGACTTAGCATGAGGATCATTTATGCTCTTTGCCAGATATGAGACAGTCGAGAGCCAGCAGCACTCTGTGTTCCTTCTGTCTCATTCCATATGGATCAAATACTGCAGTAAGGGCAGGAATTCTGGACAGTGCTGGCCATTGACACTAAAGTTCCGTCTTCATTTTTAAAGTTAATGTCAAAGGTGTCGGCCCCAATGCTGTATATCCTCAAAAAATAGTAAGGCCCCATAATGTGACTCCATTCCCTGAGTTCGGTCCCCACAAACATACAAAAACAAATGTTCGCGCCTACTACATTTAAAAGGAATATGCATGTAAACCACTATAAGACTAATCAATACATTGACATTTGATTTGTGGGCGTGATGGGTGGGTGATTACTGCAGGCCCAACTGAGGGGGGCAGACAAAGGCTCTTAAGTCGTGATAGCGGTGGGGGTAAAGTGATGGTGCTACAAGGGGTCTGCAGGGGGTGAAAGGGGGTGGCGGGGGAGGGGTAAAGCCTCCCTTTGGTGAGCTTGAAGGGGGATGGGGGGTTTTGGGGGAGGGGAGGGGGGGGGGGGGGGGTGACGGCACTCACTGGGGCTAAATTCAAAAGATGCAGCAAGTGTCCCAACTTCAACTGAAGCAACCTTACACCACGGGAGGCAAACAAAGGAACATCTGCTGTCTGACACCGCCGGTCGAGCAGCACAGGCTCCGATTCAAACTGCTCCAGCACGATCTGAACCCTGAACGGCAGCAACAGGTCTTAACAGATGTCTCCCATCAGAAATATTTGTCACCGGTTCAGCTCCTGCACAACACTTTCACTACGCTGCTCAGGTGAATTCCACCACAAACTTCCGCATCCTGCGTGCTCTACTATAAATATGTGAGTTTAACAATGCTCTTAACCACAGGTTTTATGTCAGATTGTGAAATTCACATATGTCTTGATGACTGACATCTTTACTGGTGACGTAACCCGTCTTTGGCCCCGTGAGGCCGGTTTGCTGCCCAAGAAAGGCTGACATGAGTAATATCATGCGTTGACTTTTATTCCTGGTTCATCGACTGCTGGGTATGTGGAGCTGCTTTGGGTAAAATATGTGACCTCAGACAGCCGGAAGAGTAAGTCCCTAATTGGCTGCTTCTCTCCAGCGTGCTCCCCCATTGGCCCCTGTGCATTACGGCATCTTAAACGCCGAAACAGGATTGTTTTAACTCCCATACATGAGGTGCTTGTATAAAATATTGAAATTTTAAGCACGGCACCAGGTGGGAAAATGTCTCTTCCTGTTTTGGCTCTGCTGTGACTGACACACTTCCTTTCAGCTGAATAACAGAAAACAGCATGTCTTTGGCAAGGCCGTGTGGTTTGATTTCCTTGTTTATTTGGTTTCGTTCAGGACAACTCAACAGTACGATGCTGAAACGCACGGATGTGCCAGCTTTGGTGACTCATGAGGAAGTCATCTACACCTCAATGGATGTGCTTGTTAGTTTGAGCGGCGGTGTGAGGGATTCATCTCCTGTTTATCTATTAACCGTTGGCACCATGGTGACCTCACCACAGCCAAGGCCTCCTCCCCTACCCTAAAGGAATGGATTTGTTTCTGCCATTGTTTCAGTCTTTTCCTAATCTGCTCTTGTAATTGTCTCACTTATTACCATAACAGATAATCTCCGGCTCAGTTCATTCATTTGTATACCTGCTAACCATGCTCTGCCATAACCTGGGGTCAGAGAGTTCAGCACGGGCCACCAGCAGTTCAAACCGCTCCGAGGACCACTTGATGGGCTCATAATAATCAGTGTCGTGGTGCGGCTGGGCCCAGATGGCAACGGCGTTTACGCTAACGGGATTAGGATTAGCTCCTAATTAGAAAGGCGAGTTGAAAGGCTGCCTGTGCCGACACATCGTGGCCGTCTGGCCTTACGCCGTAGTAACCCCCCAAAATGTACAGAATGGAAGCTACTATGGTGTCAGGGCCCGGCGGTCACCCAGGAGGGAAAGGAAGTTGTTTAACAAAAAGAAAACATTTGGTCTTGCTAACAGGTGCTGCACAGGAACTTGACTCACACAGTGTGTTTATTTTATTTTCAGGAAGAACAAGCCAATCTGCGAGACTGGGTGAAGTCTGATGCAAAATATGACACCGATCAGCTGGGAGGGGGGTTCTGATGGGGAGGGTGTGTGGAAAGAGTAGAGCATATGCAGAATGTTCCAACTGAATCCTCAGTTATGTAACATGGGCCAGCAACAGCAATAGGGAGGGAGGGAGGGGGGGAGGGAGGGAGGGAGGGAGACTGACCTAGATCAACAAATGGTGGCGATAAGTACCTGAGGGCAGGGCAGGAACCGGCAGACTGCTGAGGGGGTGCTGTCAGGGAGGAATGCTTTAGAAAGGAGAGAGCGAGGAGGACTGACACCAACATGCACCAAACAGCCAATACAGATTTATTACAAAATCATTTGAAAGCTTTTTTTGCCACCACATCTGGCAACATGAGGGTCAGCTGGACAGGCGTCGCTGCTGCCTCAGCTGAGCTCCAGTGACACAATCAGGCCGGAATGCAAGTCAGTAGGGAGTGAGATAGAGGACCATGACCAGGGAAAGTTTTGTGTGTGTGTGTGTGTGTGTGTGTGTGTGTGTGTGTAATTATATCTCTTCCCGCTTGTGTTTTCCCCATCTTCCTTGACGGTCAGTCACTGGAAAAAAAAGAGAAATTAAAGGGTGTGTGTTGAGTAACAAAAAGAGGACAGATGACTCTGAGTCTACTTCTCCTCTTTCCAGCTGACTACAGATCCTTGCATGCAACAGCCCAAAATCCCAGCACAGCCCTTCTAATGGGAGATGAATCAACCCCAGCACACTCCTCCGCCGCTGGTTCTCACACAGGAGATGGTGAGGTTATTCTAAGATAAACCTGCTGGTATTTCTCCGCTGCCTTTTTGTGTCCCATATATTATCCCCCCCATGTAGGTCAGAGATAAGCTGCCAGTCCAGCCTTGCTCATAGAAGCACATGCGCTGTTTATGCTCTGTTTACTCCCCATAAACACTCCGTGTACAACGCGCACGGCCTTAAATCCAGTCAGACAGCAACTGGTTAATGAGGATTGCTAAATGGCTGTGTTTCTGTTTGGTTTTCTCTCTCTCTCTGAAATTGCAGAGGTGAAGGGTTCATCACAGTGACAACTGGGAGGGGATCTTTGACTGTTACGAAAGTTTTCTCTCCCACTGTCCAGGAACGCTGCTGGCAGTTTGAGAAACTAAGGTACGCTGTAATTATGGCGCTCATTTTCTAGACTGTTGATTGAGCTTGTTTGACATTTACAGGTCATCTAATAGCAGGACGTTCCAAAGCGACCAGTAGGACCAGTGTTTCGCTCTATTTTTCCTTTGTCGGGGAGATTCGCTGAAGTCACATCATCATCGGCTCTATTGAGTCGCCAGCTTTCACAAGTTCAGCCCTTGTTCTGAGGCCTGTGGTGATTGCAGGAAAATAAAGTTCCAAACCCCATTTCACAACCCTAAATATTTCATGAGCGTGCACTAATGCAGCATCAACCTGACAATGCAGATTTTCTCTGGATAAATTGATGGCTTGGTGAAGCGGGACAAATTGGATCCCCTACGGTGTTCTAGAACTAAGAGAACAAGACCACATCATTATTCAATCCAAATCATCACGATCAGACAAGCTAAATGCGACCTTAACTTATAGCTTTAGGCGCACATAACTACGCCATAACTGCAGCGACAGGAAACAAACGTTGGCAGTTACATATTAAGATTAGTGCGTCTCTGTGTTGATTTAATCCAATGATTTTTCCCAGGAGCAGTGTTTGCTCCATGCTTTGGTAGAGCTGAGCGTCTTATTTAAACACACGTCACACATTTGAAGGAGCATTTACTGTCAATATTGAAGATCAACAGAAAAAGCTGCCTTGGAATAATTTTTCCCACGTGTGTCAGTGCATGTGCATGGCACACGCTTGAACCCATGTTCTCTTATACATACATGTATAGGGGATCTCAATGGGAGACATCTGTTTGGGAACAAAAGCTTTACACGAGTGTTGATGGCGTATTTATCCGCAGATGCAAGTGAATAAAACCCGCGTGCCCTAACGGGAGACGGCTGGAACATGTGCCTGACATGTGCACGTTAGACGTTCCCTTCTGGGGGTAGGGTGAAGCTGAGAGCAGAAAATCAGGTCTGGTGAGTTAACTGACAGAGTGGAGCACAAACTCGACCGTCATTGTTTGCTCAGTTCCTGAAAAAGTGAAAAACACAGAGAACTTTTCACCCAGGAGCACCCCCCACGCACACACACGCACACACACGCACACACACACACACACACACAAACGGTGTGAGGACGGGCATCTCCATTCAGAGCGCACCATGCGTAGAGTCACTGGTTGATTTCTTTTAGCTGTGATGCAGATAGTACTAAGAAGCCAACAGGAAACAAGATATGAGCACCCCGATCAGTTCCATGCTCACATATCAGATTTCTGCTTTCACTTCCTCATTCGTTCAGTAACGGTCATCAGTATTGTTTGGGGGGGGGTTGCCTCATCAGAACACTTTAGGCTTTTCTGTATGTATTCAATTACACAATTTTAACACCAGATGTTATATAAAATACCATCACTGTGAGAATTCCATGCTCAGCCAAGCGCCAACGACCTTTTACGGATGCACAAGAAAAGATGGAGACAAACACAACAGACATCACCGTCTCACACCACACGCGAGCGTCTGTCACGAAAGTCTTTTTTCCCCGAGCCAGGGGAAGAGAAGTGATTTTTATAAAGGAAATATTGAAAATAAAATAGAAGCGTCTGGGCTCAAACGGGCAGGTGAAACAGAAGTGCAGCCAGTCGTGAGACAGTTGGTGTTCAAGGTGTGCCCGGCTCATCCAGCTGACTGTACTTGAACTTCACGCTTGCTTTGTGTTTGTTATACAAATTACGGACCCTTGAGCTCGATCGCTCAGGCTTGCACAGACTTGCCGTCAGGTCAGCAACTGCAGGGAGCATAATGCAGGGAATTAAAGGCCATCAGTGAAAGCCTGACCGGAGACCAGTAACCCAACGGGATTGGGAATTCCACCTGTCTTGTGAAATCCACAATCCGGTTGGGTTACTGGTCTCCAGTCAGTCTACATTTAATATCAAAAGATCAATCGCTCGTGACCTGGCCCTGATCTCCAGATCCAGTTTAGCCAGCACACCCTGGAGGACCTATCAAAGGCCAGAGACGGGGCGATGTCATGCACGGTCCTCCGGGGTATTTGGGTGAACTACAGGTGTGAGAGCACCCACGTGATGGCCTAAATAGCACTGACTTCACATCAGTGCTGTGAATATATTTGCAGTCATGGTAGCGCCCATGAGGTAATGAGGTCCTCCTGCTTTGATAAGTTGTTCTCTAGCAGCTCTGGTTTTGAACCAAGAAGATGTATCTTAAGGAATTCCACCACCTCTCAAAACCCATTTCTAGGAAGTGACTTTTTTTTCTTCACCTTTGCTCCGATGAAACAACCGGCTGACTGGTGTGTAGCACTCACCGACCATGTGGACCTCACAGTGGTGTAACACACAGCAATAAAAGTCTGGTCTTAACGTAAACAAAAGAGAATTTTGTCCTGTCCAATAATTACGTAGAAAGTTATTCTACGTCTGCTTATTTTAAGTGGGCTCCTTCTGCCAACTGCATACCTACCATGATTATGTGTCAGATACTGTCTGCATTGTGTAACCCAGTTAAGAGCACATCAGGTGCCCTGCATGCAGCAGCCTCTGCAGAGGGGAGGATCCACAACGGTATCACACACTCTCCACAAGGACACGTCTCAAGGACAAGCAGCCTCTAACCAGCTGCTGTGGGGTTTGGTTTGTTTTTTTTAGATGGTTTAAAAAAACGTTTTGATGGGAAGGTCAGAAAATATCTCAGTACTTCCGGCGTATGTCGTCAAGTATTTGCACTAGCAGGGGAAATAAACATAAACCTCAGGTTTGTATGCAAATATGGTATAAAAATTTAATTGATGTCATGCTTTTTATGAAAAAAAACAAAAAAAAAACTATACCAAAACCAGATATGAAACCTTGAAATCACAAAGTGACATGTGAATATAAAGTACAGCAGTGCTTCTTTTTCCTTTTTTTGCAGATTTCTTTCCTGTTTTCTTAACAAAATAGATCTTCGATGCCTGCCGGCACGTCATTCAGAGGAGCAAAGATCACCGGACCATTCTGGATTCCTGGCTCCTTCATCAGGTGTGAAACTATTGTTTACATTTGATTTGTACAGCTACAGAGTCCCAACACACCAGGAAGTGATTCATTCATTTGTATCTACACAGTGAGCCATTCACGCTTTATGATATATGAAAGATTCTTACATTGTTCTGGAGGATCCGTATACAATATATCTTTATCACCAGTTTTAACAACCAAGAAATACCTCGGTTGTATCTATAAAAAATGGATTTCATCACCTTTGTCCTTATTAAAACATTGTGCAAAACAAAATCTAGAGACGCACTATCTGCTCTTCCCTGCTCCAGGTTCATGGGCCAGACGGTCAGGTCAGAAGAAGCCCAGAGCTGTATGAATATATATACGTGAGGCATGTTGTTATAGCAAAAATCTACCTTTTCGAAAGTGACACAACAGAAGGTCAAAGTTCACGTTCCTGAAAGCCTCCTCAAGAGCGCTTCAGTTCAGATAACCTGCGCAGGAGCCCCTGTTGCCGGGTCTTTAGGTGTCTCTTCTCTTTCAGGTGGCGTCTCTCCGTCCTGTGAAGCTCCAGCAGGTAGTCTGTGGCGTGGGTCAAGATGGCCACCTTTGGGGTTTTAGCTGACTCCAAACCAGGAATCTGTTCCCGCAAAGCCAGGAAGCGGGACCGCAGGTCGTTCCTCCTCTTCCTCTCCAGGTAGTTGTGATTGCGCCTGCGGTCGGTGTCCTCTGTGTCTGAGTTCTGGGGGGTCTCTGAGGGGGAGGTTGGGGTGGAGGTGTGGGGAGAGGAGCTAGCGGATCTGTTCCAGGTGTGTTTGCTTGGGGGCTCTTCGTCAGAATCGTTGTCCTCCTCCTCGTCCTTGTATTCTGTGTCGCTGTCCGGGGAGCGGGCGGCGTAGTTGTGCTGCTGCCTGTGGACAGACGCGTGGAAGCGTTTGGGGCAGGGGTCGGCCCGGACTGTGACGGTGACGGGCTTCCTGATGTTCACTAGCCGCATCCGGTTCTGCTTGCTCTCCACCGTAACCACGTCGATTTCCTCATCATCCTCGTCTGTGATCACATTATAAAAAAAAGACCTCATCAGCGCACGGGATACAACTTAAAACATTACACCACATGTAACTTCTCTTCAAAAGGTGTGAGTGTGACTTGTTACTCCTCCACCGAGGAGGACCAGCAAAGTCAGAGGTCATCCATACTAAAGCTGGCACGGATTCAGGCTTTTGTTAATGAATGCTGAGCATTCATCAACCATTGAAAGGAGGAGATAAAGACACACCCTAATGTGAGAGGTGTGAAAGAGTTACCATCCGGGCCTGCCACTGTGTGTATAGTGGTGATAAATGATCGGGACCACCACCCCGCCCCTCTGCAGTGCTCACAGGGAGCCTCAGTATGATGTTGAAAAGATGAGAAATTCAAGTAAAAGTGACGGGGCGCGGTTTTTAAAAGGCCGACCGCCCCGAGCGCGAGCATGTGGCGCATTGTGAGAAAGCAAGTGTGATGAGATGAATGCAGCTCTAAAGGTTAATAGCTGCGCTGCACTTGATAACCCCTCCGCGTCGCAAACCACAGTTACGCAACAGCAGCCCAGCTTCCTAAATTACCGTTGCGCGCCGTTTGGTGCGTGTGTGGCTACAGTGCAAATGTTATTCTCGTGCATGGGGCCGGGGTGGGGCGGTTAAATGCCGATTTCTTACCGGAAGAATCAGAGCAGGACGACGCCGGTTTCCTGCTGCTGCTTGTCGGGATTGTGAGGACAGCCGCAGGGTCGACGCAGTCTGAAGCCAAGGTGGCGAGCGCGCCGCACGGGGAGACGCATTGCGCTTTGGTCGGTCTCACGGAGATCTTGGTCACCGGGGAGACGGCAGCCTGCGCCACGGCCGGCACTCTCCCGCTGACCTTCTCCGGCTGCTTACCGACCGAGAAACTACTCCACATGCAGTCTTGGATGATGATGGAACTAAGGTTGCCGAAGAGCTTCTCTGTGTCGGGGATGCACGGACTCTCGCAGTCCTCTTCCTGACCCAAGACTTTGCACAATCCGCCGCTCAGAGTCCGCTCCGGGGACATGGGAGGGGTGGGCAACAGTTCGAACTTTTTCCAGATATCTTCACTCGGAGCTGTCGACTTGTAAAAATCCTCTTCCATGTCGAAAACGTTGAAATAATAATGCTGGTAACAGTCGAACTCCATGTTTTCAGCTGATAAAGAATTTGTTGCTTCCCCGGGTAAGGATCAGATGATCAGCGGCTGATAAACGTCCTTTGCAATCTGAGGAGAGATATCACAACTATTAACAACTATTCCCCATCAGATGTGTGATCCAAGCATTAGCCTAATGGACTGCTGAGACATCACATCTCCCGAACAGCTTTCTTTCCACATATGGGACCCCATTAATAATTGATTCCATCCTGCGGATGCTCTATTTGAGGTGGCTAAAATGTCTATATAAAGTTGCCGCTTTGACTCCACACACCGATCTCGAATTTAGCCCCGAACAAAAACACATGATCTACTTTGTTTTACCAGACAATTAGAGTAACGCATGGAGCTGCGTTTCCTGAGACGCAGCGCTTTGTTCGAAAGGGGCGCCGTCATGTGAACCCGTGAGGAAGAAAAGATCTGGTCTCAACCCGGAAAAAGACCCTCTGTCACGAAACTTTCACGCTCAGCTGCGGTAAAACTACTCACCGGTTCTTGGTAGATATCCAACAGTGAAATTCAGGGCATTCGGGTGTCTCTGGGCAGCCAAAGAGCAAAAGTGCGCGGCGCGTAAAGGATCAGACGGATAAAAGCTGCCCGATCTGCTTGTGGATACAAAGGAAGTCGAGTTTCGACGCGACAGATACTTCAGCTGTGTTTAAAGTAATGTTCGAAAAGCTGAATTTGTGGAAGAAAAGCCGGTGGGCTTTCTGAGAAACGCGTACCAGGGTCCGCCCCGAAGCCACACAGTGCGTTTTTCGCGCCAATATCCTGTTATAAAGCCATAAAAAAGTGCAGGGAGGAGTCTAGAAAATATCTGCAGCTCTCAATCCGGGTAAGCACCCGAATTTGCATCCCAGTCGGGGCGGGGGTTGTGCTGAGCTCCGCCCCGTCTACGACACCTATTATGGTTACAACAACCGGTTTGGAATCGAAGAAAAATGTGCATTTAAATCACCAAAGAAGATCCCTCATGAAGTATTAGTACAACCCAAGACGCGGCCTCCTTTAATCATCAATGTTTTATTTCATTTTTGGTTCTTTCAAACTGGGGAAAGTCCAATATTAATTGAAATATTTATTTTAACCAACATTTTACGTCAGACTTTCCCACCAAAAGAATATTCTTTATTATAACTGCTTATATTATATATATATATATATATATATATATATATATATATATATATATATATATATATATATATATATATATATATATATATATATATAATCCAACCACTATATTACAGTGTTCTTGTCACGTTTCCTTAAAGGTCACAGGTCACACAGTTGCTTCGGCTGATGTCTTCATCGATATCTCCGCAGAGACGCTCAGACCTGCTTAGTCTCTGTCTTCATCCACTTTAGCCGACGCCAATAAGCCTCCGCAGCTGAGCGGACAAAAGCACCTTCATCGGCCTATTTAGCGTGTTGATAGAGGCAGAGTATATACAGCAGCTAAACAGTGTGTTCTGTTCCAAGTTAAAGAGCACTAGAGCCAGTGGCGGAGTGTGCTTCAGCCCTTTTAACACACAGCGAGTACACAAACACTTTCAGCTGTTTAAACGTCCGCAGCTGCCGACGAAGATGAAGACGGCGGCGAGCGAGGACACCGTTTGGAGTGAACATTAAATCATCTGGTCCGGGACAAGAAGGCCGATTCTGGACAATCCAAAAACCCTGGATGATCCAACATTTATGTCAACCCAAACCATGATGTCCCCATGTTGTGCCGGACAGTTATTAGGCAGTTCTAAGGTTATTACGCGTCCTTTGTCCATACGTCGAGTCTCCCTCCTCCCCCCACCGTGCACTCGCAAAAAGTCAAAGCTTAGCAACGTCTCGTGATCAGACGCGCCGGGTCAACATCACATGCCACCCACAGGCCTCCCTGTCAGACGTATTGATCAGTTTGGCTCGTGGCCTCGCCAGGCCTATGCAATTATTGGACAGGACAAAAACCCTCCAGTCTTAATGAGGCCGGAGCCAGGGACACTGATTAGTGACGGACATCTGCTGTCAGCCAGCAGCCACACCAGCGGGACTGAGGGTGGCACGGGTCCGAACCCAAGCAGAGAGGAGGTTGGAATATGAAATGTATTAAAATGAAAAGTTCAACAGATTTGCTGTCCCCTCGGAAACCCCAGAAACAAAGTAAAAATCAAATATTGTGCAGATATTTAAGTGCTATTTAATTCAGCATTGTGCTGCAGTTTTTCCCCCTCTTCATCTGATCAAACGTGTGTCTGTGCTCCAAATCCCGACTTGGGAAACAACTGCAAAACAACATTTCTCAAGAAAAGACTGGTAATAGTTGTTAAAAGGGAGAGGGAGGTGTCAGTCTAACTTTGTTGGAAACTAATGGTGCAAATACACACAGTATTAACATGTTCAGATTAATTTAATTACCGACCAGAATTCTGAGCCTGGAGATAGTTCATCAGAGCCAAAGAAACAAAAATGCACCCTCCTCCCCCCAATGTGATTTAGAATTCAGATGAGGTCCTCCTCCTGTTCCTGCATTAAAACTTTCCTGTTGTTACGGTAACAATGCTTAACACCAACAATAGCCACCACCCCATGTCTTCTCTGAGCTTAACTTCAAGTACCCGCCATTGTCCCTCATTGTTATAGGAGCATATGTTTAAGGAGGATGGGAAAAGTAGAGGGGTGTGTGTGTGTGTGTGTGTGTGTGTGTGTGTGTGTTGGGGAGGATTTGTCTCATGTATGTTGAAAACCCCACTCAGAACATGTAATTCAGCTGTGCAGGAATTTGGATGGTGTTCCAGACTGTCTGTGAAATTGCCCCCATGCGCCATACAAGCAGGGGATCCTCCGTTTCCCCACGACCCTCGTGACCCAGGGACGTCCCTCCAACCGCCACCTCTGACCCGCTCCACCCGCCTGGAATCACAGGTTTCAGAAGTAGGAAACAGAGGCCGTAGAGAATCCACACACACGAGAAAGACGACATAATTCATTCACGTGCGTGTTGTTTCTCCCCAAGGGGTATTAAAACGTATATTCTCACAGGAAGCTCCGCCCCCCCAACACAGATCAGCTGGGTGTTGTTCACCTGTGCAGACCAGTCGGTGCGAACACGTGCGTCCTGTTTAAACCACTGATTTCGTCAAATTCCTTTTCATTTCTTTCATCTGAGGCGTTGCTTTTGATGCAATCGCTGCCAACAGCCAACGTTGGTACTGAAACTAGAAGATCAATGCAGGCCACGGCGCGTGCAAATGGCGCTTCTGCGCAACATTGAATGATAATTAAACTCTGAAAACAAATACATTAAACTTAAAGAAAAACAGAGCTCCATTTCCGAGGCGGTCTTCTCTCTATAGAACACGTGAGCTGGGTTACACCGCCATCTGCTGGCAGGTCTGTGTACAACATAAGGGGTCTGAACTCTGGTGGGTTACGCCTCAATATAAGTATTATGATAGCATTTAAAATGTTTAATAGATAAATAAATCTAGTAGAATATTAAACAGCACGCTAGTCTTATCAGCCAAATCCATATGAGCTATAATATATCAGTGCTTACGACGTGTTGTATAAACAGTGGCTGATGATATAGACTTCACTTTCTTTACTAGTTACAACTAAGTCCAGTAGATGGCGACAACATTTTCTTTTTCTATTCTTAAAACTCTGCACATTTTAGGTTCTTCAATCCACCTTCCTTTTGAAGTCATGAATAAAGATTGAGACAGCGAAGACCGGACCATCAGCATTTGCACATGCTTCTTTCTGAGAAGGATGGTCTTCTTCATCAAAGAAAAGACCACAAATTCAAAAGGACACAGTAAATGTCATTTAGTAGAGAGTTGGAATTTAGATTCAGCTATGCTGATTTTGCTGTTTAGGCTTTCATCGTTACAAAGTATTTTCCATCCAGCTACCTACAGTCTGGGGAGTTGTGCCACCCCCGGTCCTGAGACCCTCGAACCGGGTCAGGAGAAACTCAAAAACCTTTAATGGGGAAAACAAGGAAGGTTGAGGGAGAGCTGTGGCGGAGGAATCCTCCTCCCTGGGGTGGACAGATGTACAATAGATGCCTCATGTACATAGAATAACATCAAAAATATATGTTTAAATTGGAGATATATTAATATAATATATATTTGATTGTTAATGTATGTTTTGTCCACAGAAAGAAGTGGGGACAGGCGCGCGTCCTCGTATCTCCATAGGAGCACTCCACCATGTTAGCAACCTCAGGCATCGGGCCCATATCTGGAATCAGTAGAACGAGAGACCAACACCAGTTCTGGTAAGAATATGCACTGAATGCAAAGATAAGAGAGGAAGCAAAGAAAGGATGTGATGAGCCAGTGTAGAGGAACCAATACTGGAGTGGTACGATCTCTTTTCCTGTTTCTAGTCAGCATCCGAGCAGCAGCAGGCTGGACCAGCTATGGAGCCTTTCAGTCTTGTCACCAACTGTCTTCAACAGCAATTACACAACTGCTAAAACTTTTCCACCATACTGATAATTTTTTGCTGTTACAATTGTTCTTTTTAAGTTTTCAAAGTGGATTTCCACAAGTGGATTGTTCACTGTTAGAGTCCAGAATGGATGTTTTTTAAAAAAAAAAAAAGCATGTGAATGGTAGCTGATGAGGCTGCTGATGGGGAAACCTTCCTCATTGAACGCTGGAGCTATTTTGATGGCAAAATTGAGTCTTCAAAGATGCCACAGTCAGTTCATGCATATGAATCCATAGTTTTAAAATAAAAAAAATGGGTTAAATAAGTGTTGAACCCTTGTTGTTTACATAAAGAGGGGCGACTTCCGCTTTCATCTGAAAGATTAAGATGTGATATCTTTTTGGATGTCATAAGGATGACCAGCTAAATTCCCTACCTTGTTAAGCCTGTTCTACCACAACTGGGTCATTAAACAAGGAGAGACCTTTTTACCATTACAACCATTAGATTGGTAGTTACTGTATCGGTCTGAATTGATCGCTGAATCCAGTTCATGTACTCATGTGCTTTTTGTTCCAGCTTTACATAAATGGGGCTGCAAATGTGAGGTATGATGAGGTTTGTTATCCATATCAGTCACCTTCCACTGGATTTCATGGAACACTTCATATTGTAATTGTAAAACAAGATACACAATCATACAGTCAATCTAGTATATTTATTATATTTTGTTTTATATTTGTTTGGGCACCTGGATGGAATTTTTAGTCTTCTATAATGTAGGAAAATATTTATCATTAATTTAAATATGTTTATTTAAAACACACACACACACACACACACATTTGGATGGGGACTGTAAAATGATTATTTTTGGATGATGCATTCACTGTAAGGTGTGTTCTAAACACGTGTGGGTGCCATCGTGCTGTTAATGACATTAGCCCATTTAAAGGATTCTAAAGATTCTGCGATCATATTTTTTTTACATGTAATTATTTGTGAAGAGTAAACTGCTCACACAAACACATATTTCGTATATAACATCGAATGTGATCAATAGCTGCCTGTGGCAAATTAAAAAACCCTTTACTGTCATATTCCGCTATTGTTTCTATAGCTACTTTCAGCGTGTTGCCAAACGTGTATTAGGCGTTTAGCTGTCTGGTCTCGGCCAATCGGTACAATAATAATAATAATAATAATAATAATAATAATAATAATAATAATAATAATAATAATAAAGAAAAAACAGCGTTCTTCTCTTGAAAGGCAGATTTCCCACATCACGTGATGTCGAGCTACCACACGTGTTTGTTTGAGCGTCACGATCTGTTAACTGGCGTTGAACTATAAAGGTGTAGCCGAGCTCCGGGAGGCGGCTGTGACTGGACATACTCTGAGCTGAAAGGAGCATTTTAAGACTCTGCACCTTTTTAATTCGGATACGACCAGATCACCCTCACCGCGTCACCTGAGCGGATTGAACGCGACATGGCACGGGGAGAGGGGGGCGAGCAATCCGCGACCACGTTACTATCAGTCAAAGCCATCAATGCAGAGAGCAAGGCATCCACGGTAAGAGTTCTGATGAATGGACCCAGGAGGTCCGATATGGAAATTAAAAATCGGACGCATTCGAATCATGGTTTAGGCGTCAAACGTGTCCAATTCAAAAATGTGGCGCCTGCCTCAAATGCCACAGCTTCCTTCCTTCCTCCTCCCTGCATTGTCGTTTGAATTTGGATTATTGCCGGGTTCAATGAACTCGAGGCTGATAAACCAGCTCCAGGCGACCATTTTTGACGAACCCAAGATTTTATGGGATCACCTGCGCGTTGGTGGTGAAGCGATGCGCGCCGGTTTATTCACGCCCAGCAGTCATTTTATTTGTAGTAAATTCCGTGTTGTAAATGGGATTCATGAGCCAAGTGAATGAAATGTTTAAGTGAATCAATTGAAAGTGCACTCTTTTCACCAGTAATTGATCGGATTAGTGCTCGGATGTGAGCAGCGTGACACCAATACCGCCATCATCGTCATCATCATCATCAGCAGCAGCAGCGAGGTCTTCATGGATGGACACGAGATGTGACATTTACTTTCAAAAAGTTGTAAATATGAGCAGCTTTACTCAGCCCTTCAGATCAGTAATTGTCCATAATCAGTGATTTTTAAACTGAAGATCTGTCAGGCATTTGATCGGTTCTAAAACCTGAGGAGGTTGTTGTTCTGACTCTGATTAAATTGCATTTGAAAAAGAATAGTTTGCTAGTTTTCCCACATCAGGCAATATGAAGCTGATGGTTTAATTACTGGTGTGTGAGGAGGCAGAAATGATCCTTTCCGTGATGCGAGGAAGTGAGTCAGCCTAGTCTAGGTGACTGGTTGCGGTTGTGGACCGTATTCTCATTCTCTACTCTGCCGGCTGTGCTGGAAACCTCCAACATCCTATTGTGGGAGCCAATGGAAACGCTTGAGTCTCCGTGATGCAGACGGTGGGTGTGAACTCCAGTAACCTCATCGTCACACACGCCGCTGTCGGCAGTTTACACACGGGCTGCATTGCCATGGGGATTTGTCTCTAATCTGTCATTCTTTGCGGTGGGGTGAGGGAAATTAGCCGGTCTCACCCCATGTGGTGACAGGATGTCCCGCTCAACGACATATTTGTGAAATTGGAAGCTACACCCCATCATATTTTCCATCTTAGGCTCATTTATTGCTCCTCATATTTATGCTCCTGTCCTCTGGTGCACTGATCGCCTGACACGTCTCCTCTTTCAGCTAACTGTTCGAGGGAAGCGTCTCACGTTTTGGAACAAGCTGTGTTACGCCATCGGCGGAGCGCCCTACCAGATCACAGGCAGCGCTCTGGGCTTCTTCCTCCAGATCTTCCTGCTGGACGTGGCTCAGGTGACACCAATGTTTTTCAGTCAAGAAAACCAGCCCAGGTTTTTCACACAGATTCGCTCCAGTTCCACCCTTTTTACACACCTTTTCCTACCAGTTGGATCCCTTCTATGCATCCATCATCCTGTTTGTGGGCCGGGCCTGGGATGCCATCACAGACCCCACGGTGGGTTTCCTGGTCAGCCGGAGCAGATCCACCAGGATCGGTCGTATGATGCCCTGGTAGGTCTCCGAATCGCTCACCATGTATCAGCATGAGTTTCAGTCTATAAAGAACATTAGCTGATCCAGTACCCTGGAACCGAGTGGGCACAACGCTGGCGGAGGTCAGAAATTGACTGACAGAAACACGCATGTCTCCCTGCTACCATGGCAACTGCATGAAAGAAGATGCTGATAAACCATGCCCTGCTGCGGCTGTAACCCTTCTGTAACATATTCATTTATTACTTCATCTCTTCTTGATGCAAATGTGACTACCAGGCTCTCCACCTGGAAGAGGAGAACCTGTTCACCCAAATGCTCATTCACTGGCATCCCAACAAGACGTGTGCATTTTTAGCAAATTATCCTGGACAGCTGAAGTTGGCTATTTCTTTGATGTTACGCAATTTGCCCTCCACTGAACTTGGATTCCTGTTTGCACATCGTGGGCGTGCCCGCGCGGTAACCTCGCTGTACTCCTTTGAGTGACAGTTTGAGGATTTCCCCTTTTCTTTGCCAAGTGTATGCTGGGGCTGCCCTCCGCCCCCGGAGGACCGCTTTGATGCGTAAACTCGATGGCAAAAACTCCCGCTGGGCGAAGCTAAAACACTCTAGAGGAACCATGACCTTGATTCAGCGCAGCTGGGCCGACTGATCGATAGACAGACTGTAAAGCGCAACCAGGTCGAAAGCCTCGATTAACCAACCGCAGCTGAGTCTTTCGGCTCTCGGGTCACCTCACACAGTCATATCTAGATTACTGTGCATGTTCAAGTTAAAAAAGGCAGCTGCTTCTGTGCAGATGGGGAGGGGAGTTTCCCTGAGAGTGTGCTGTCATTGGTCCAAACTACAACACACCATCAGCCTCAAACCCGGAGGGGGTGTGTCTGTCTAGGTCCGATATCCTGGACCGTTTTAGAGGAAGGTTCCCGTCAGCTTTAACTGCACGCGAGGCGTTTGGAGTCTCGGCGTGAGCGTTCCAACGCGACTCGTCAGCGAGGGCCGCGGCTCGTGCAAACGTGCACAGGATCACCCGCTCGTGCTCCGTCGGTCACGTCAGCGAGCAGAAGAGGCACAACCTGGCCTCCATTTCGAGATAAAATAGCGCTCATTAACCTGATTCACTCCTGCCCTTAGAGGGAATCAGGAGGTGCTTCCCATCACGTTTCCCACGTGTGCTACTCCAGTTTTGTCCAGGCACGTGAGAAACATACTACCGTGTTTAGAGCAGCTTAGAAGCCAAATTTAAGATCAAATATACAATTTTCTTAGACATCAGGTCTACTTGATTGTTAAAGCACTGCGTGAGGATGAATGTAGGTCTTTCTTGACCATTTTGTCTATAAAATAGACGCAGGTCATTTCCTTCATCTCCATCTATAAAACCTCCTTAAAAAATTGAATAACAATCTTTAAGGGGGTTCCCATGTCTCTCGCCTCTGTAAACACAGATTTGTCAAGGTCATTTGGAGGGTAGGGTAACACTGAGGAAGATGCAGCTGAACCAAAGTTGGAGGGGGGTGTCAGGGCAAAGTCCCCCTCACTGTCTCATCGGCCTAAATCCACCTCCACCCCCACACGCTCCAGACTTCTCCACTAACAAGGGTGGGATTAGGGGAATTATTCAGTGAGCAGCATGAAAAGGCTACAAGTGAAAGGGAGCTACAGTAACAGTGGCTGCATTCATTAATGCAACTCTTTGGCATCAGGGCACAGACAGCTGGATGGGCTTTCCAAAGAAAATGTGTTCACAGAGGCAGAGTTCCTGTTCGCACCCGGTCAGGCCACCGTCTCAACCTGTACTGGGAGAGGCGTGAACCACTGACGCATTCTCCTCTTATTCTAAACACTGACATTTACCTTCACCCTGCTGTCCCCTTCTGCTTCCCCTCAGGATCCTCTGCTCTGCTCCATTTGCTGTTGCGACGTATTTCCTGATCTGGTTCGTTCCTCCCTTCGAACAAGGGAAGGTGGTCTGGTACCTGGTATTTTACTGCCTCTTCCAGTCGATGCAGACAGTCAGTACAACACACAGAGAACATCCTGCTACTCTATTCATCTCTATGTGCGTTGCCTTAACGGAGTTCTGTTTGATGAACTTTTCAGTGCTTCCATGTGCCGTATTCAGCTCTCACCATGTTCATCAGCACAGATCAGACAGAGCGGGACTCTGCCACTGCCTATCGTACGTCAGCGCTCCAGCGCCGCTGGACAGGTTTACACGTGCCGTCGTTCCCGTCCCTGATCTTCCATCTCTGTGACCCGCACAGGCATGACGATAGAGGTGCTGGGCACGGTTCTGGGGACCGCGATCCAAGGGCAGATCGTGGGAGGCACCAATGACTGTCCGGCCGATCTCGAGGGCAGGAATGTATCCAAATTCACCGTGTCCACAGTTTCCCTGGATGAGTCGGTGAGAATTGCAACATTTTTCCACCTGTCATTACGGAAAATGCGGTTCACGGTTAACTGGGTGCGTTTGTCCACAGAAACAAGCGTACATGATCTCTACAGGGGTCATCTGCATCATCTACCTGCTCTGTACATTGGTTTTATTTCTGGGCGTAAAAGAGCGAAAAGGTATGAAAGTGTAACAAATAGTCCTCATTTGTTCAGTGGGTTCAACCCAAAGACTTCCAGCCATCTTAGCTGTGTTCTCTGTGCTGGACTGCAGAGAGCAAGCGATACAGGGGCCAACTTTTGACTTTCCGTCGAGGCCTGTACATGGTCATGAGCCACGAGCCGTACATCAAACTGGTCATAGGCTTCCTCTTCACCTCTCTAGCATTTATGGTAAAAACTCATCCTTGTTTAACATTCTGGGAATCAAAAAGAAGGGCTAAAACTACAAATCCTCCTTGGTGAGGTGCCATCGTTGTTCGGATCATAACCTTTGACTTGCCTTCTACAGTTGCTGGAGGGAAACTTTGCACTTTTCCTCACCTACACTCTTGGCCACAGGAAGGACTATCAGAATATTCTCCTGGTCATCATGGTGAGTGTTTCTATTTTTGGGCTGAAGGGCTCTTATCCGTGCAAATGTCACTGTAATTGTTGGGCAACAGCCGGTCAACCAGCACTAGTGTGTGATTAGGGCAGAGGGGGGCATTTGCTCTGAGGTCACATGTGGGGACACATGTGATGGGGCGGCTCAGAGGGCAGATTATCAGGGTGAGAGGAAGTGTTGTTTGGGCTGTTGTCTCCCAGCCGAACACTCACGTGTCTTTAGCAGTAGGATAGAGGGAGACACGGACACACACACAGGCCTTTTGTTGCTCTCACGATCCATCACCACCACCATGGGAACCCCCACTCTCTTGTGTCCTCTCTTCCAGCCTCTCCTGCTGCTTCAGTACCTTTTTTTTTTTTTTTTTTTTTTTTTTTTTTTGGAGTGGAAAATATTTCCAGACACCTTGTTTCATAACTGAGAGTGGAGGCTACATTTTTGCCCATTTGTGTCATTATTCAGCTGTGCTTGATGGAGTCTGACCTGGAGGTGAAAGGCTGCAGTGTTTAATCCACTCAGAGCAGCTCTTTACAACTTCTCCCGTAGCATAGCCTTTATTCTTCTTCCTTTTTAATAGTGCCACTCTGAGTTTTTGACCTTTTCCAAATGCATTTCGTAACGCTGATAATGTTAACTGCGTGAACATTTACATTTGCTTGGATTTTGCATCGAATGTTCTAAAATGCTTGCAATGTTGGCTTGAGTCTGGCGTGTAGCTAGAGAAGTTTGTAGCTGGAGCCAACCACCGTTAGGCGCGTCTCGATGAGAAATATCACACCTTGAGAGACCGTCGTGGTTTGTGGCCAAAATAAATATGTATTTAATGCATAATAGCATAAACAACACAGGCTCCATTGATGGTGTCTGGCTTATTCCCCCCAGGAATGTTACGTAAAAGGTTTAAGAAAGCGCAACGTAACCCACATAACAGAGGTCATGACCTCTGTCCTCAGCATTCTTTCCTTTTACAGTTTTGAGCTTTAAGATGACCTCAATTCTACTGAATGCAAAAATCCCCTTTACAAAGGGAAATGAGTTGTAATTGGTGTCAGTTACAGGTGGATTGCGGCAACCGAGGTATCATTTATAGAACGGCGCCCACACATATTAAACCGATTTTTTTTTTCTACTCCTTTTGCAGCTGTCTGGGACTCTAACCATCCCCTTGTGGCAGTGGTTTCTGACCCGGTTTGGGAAGAAGAAGGCAGTGTACTTTGGCATGACTGTGAGTTGTTGTGTCAGTGCCGTTGCAGCAAAGCGTCCAGTTCTGCTGATTGCAAACCAGTAAAAACCCTCCTGTTTTTCTCCAGTGGGCCGTACCCTTCATGATTCTGATCGTCTCCATCAAGAGCAAACTGATCATTTCTTACTTGGTGTCGGTGGCCGCGGGCGTGAGCGTGGCCGCGGCGTTCCTCCTGCCGTGGTGAGTTCAGGGACAGGAATGTTGCGTCACCCTGTAAATCTGCATCTGTGGAGCGGTTTGTGTTTTGTACATTTAAAAAAAACTTGGAATTCTTGCTTTGCAGGTCAATGCTTCCTGACGTTGTGGATGACTTCAAGGTGAAGAACCCAGGTGTCCATGGTCACGAAGCGCTCTTTTACTCCTTCTTTGTCTTCTTTGTCAAGTTTGCTTCTGGCGTATCTCTGGGAATCTCCACTCTTAGTTTAAAGTAAGTTTACAGCGGCCACGCATCACTTGTGTTTCTCACCAACACCTCAGTCATGTGACCAACAAAGATCTCCCCATCATCATCTTTATTGCCCCCTCCCCCAGATTTGCTGGATATGAGACTGGTGCCTGTTTACAGCCTGAGGCCGTCAGTTTAACCCTGAAGACTCTGGTCTCTCTGGTGCCAGTGGTGCTGATTTTTATTGGGCTCTTGATATTGAAGACTTATCCCATCGATGAGAAGAGGAGGCAGGACAACCAGAAGCTGCTGCAGGAAATGCTGTAAGTTAACAGGGCAAAACATGTTTAATAATAATATTAATAATAATAACAACAACCCAGGGGTTTTAGGACGGTGGAACCAAATCGGATGTTCTCTTTGATTGCAGGGACTCTGACACAGACTCTGAATCTTCAGCACTCGGCAGCAACGTGTAGTAGTGAACAGTTTTGCATGTTTGCACAAATTGTTGAGGGACTTGAACTCCAACAATATGAAGGAATGAACCAGAGAGATTCACTACTTTTTTTTTTACGGAGGACGTGCGCAACCAGCAGTGCATCAGACGGAGCACAGCGAACCCTGGTGGCCAGAACCCGCGCGTGCACTTTCAAGTCCTTAATCTCCAGGTGTGTCTGGTAAAAAAGGAGGGAGGGAGGGGGGTGTCAGCCGCGAGTTTATCACAGGTCCAAGAATAACAGGCAAACAATCACTCACACACAAATTCGCACCTAAGGTCCACCTACCCCTTAAATGCATGTATTCGGACAGTGGGAGGGAGTCAGAGCACCTGGAGGGAGGGCATGGGGAGAACATGCAAACTGAGGGACCCGAACCGAACCAGTGCCAGCCCTGATCTTCTGAACTTACACAAAGACACTCCTGTTCCAAAGATGACTTCATTGTTTACTGAAACTCCGCTGCTGTTGCCTTTGTTTCTATCTATGACTCCTTCACTGGTCATTTGCAGATCCTTTTTTCCTGCATCGTGGGATAAAGGTAGTCATCAATTCTGTTTATTCCATGTGTCCCCTCATCCTGGTACAAAACTTAAACAGATCTGGAGACAAATTGTGGTTCGCAGTATTGTTAATAAAGCTCTTACTTGGTCTGTTCAGACGTTGCTCTGAAGAAAATAAACAGCAGCAGCTCCTTTTTGGTGAAGGGAGTAAAAGCACTAAACCAGGCCTGTGAAGAACCATCAGATGGTAGTTTGAAGGCCACTACCCAAGTGTACTTGGACTGTCAAAGGAGAAAAGACTCGATGTGTTTTGATATACTGAACACGCACTGTAGTCATTTCTGTTGTGCACATTTTGCCGATTGTGGAACTGTCACACAGGAAATTCAGATGACTTGAAATGAATCTTATTTATTTAATTTATTCTATAATTACTGTCATTTAGTGATCAAGAGAAGTGACGCCAACAGTTCATGCATGCAGTTCGGCTGAGACATTCATACCGAGAGACTTTTAAAGCAAATGGAAGGTCACTGGCTAGCGTCAACCATACATGGTGCCAGGAAGTCTGCTAACCTTTGACAGAATCATCTTTGTCCTGCATTGCTTTGAGAAGAATGGAAGACGAGATATGCAAGATATACAATGTCCACTGGCATCTTCTCACTTTCCTTTGAGAAGAGAGTGCTCCGTGTACTTATTTATTGAAGCAAACTAAGGGGGGAGGGGGTTTCATCTGACCACGTGTTTTATTTTATTAGTGCTGTTGTTACTGATGAAGAGTGCTGAAAAAATGATGAATCAATATTTTCTTGCCCGTGCAAAACATTTGGAAGTTGCACAGCACATATGAAGCACAAGGCATGAGGTTTGCTGCTAGACTGTCTAAAAACTGTGTAGAACAAATTCAGATGTTTGTTATTTTAAGCCTCTAAGTGAATTCTGTCGATTAAAGTGTTGAAAATTGAGCTTTTTTTTAGAGAGCTATATTAAATTTGAATTTGAGAAATAGAAATTTACTGCCAGGAATCATTACATTATAGTAAAAGGTGTCCTGGAATAGTATGAGGAACTAAATTCAAATGAACGTCAGTGATTATGAGTAAAATACATCCAAACAGAACAGGAGGGCGGTGTATAAATAAGCGTAAATACAGCCTAAATCTTTTATTATTTTATTTTATTCGCTATTGCTCAACATATTTATCGCGGACAATCAAAGATAAATCAAAATCGAGCAGAAGGAAGCTGGATGTTCTGTCATCGTCTGGCTGCTCGTTTATCCGCGACATTAATTGCCTCCAGCTGTGGCGCCACGCTGGTTTTACGCGTCGTCTAAAGCGAAAGGAAGACGGAGATCAGTCTGTTGCGATGAATACAAGCTTGTATCTCTATATTTTGTGGGTTGTTTTATCAATCGGCCTCCTCTGTGCAGTAGACACGCACGAATCTCCGAACAAACGAACAAAAAAGCTTTTTAATCCCGGCGAGCCAATACCCAAACCAAAGAAGCTGTCAATTACCGGCTACTCGTCCATTTACAGGATCCCTCATAAATCTCCAGTGTTCCGCCGAAGAACCAAAGGTCCCAGGTTTTCTCCCGGAGCTGGGAGTCCGAGGGAGAGCCGAACCGAGATCCAGTCCGATTTTGCTTACGTACCTGACGTTTCTGTAACCTGCTCTACATCCGGTTTTGTTTTGCGGGTCAAACCCAGTTTCTACGGCCTGGGCGCGGATGCAGATGAGCTGAGCTTAGGGGGCACCTGCAGAAGCAACGGCCTTCTCCAGCCCTACGGTGACCTGCTCTTCACCTACCCTCTGGTTGCGTGTGACGTCGTGCGCCACCAGGTAAGATCTTCCCACGTTTTGCTTCAACAGTTCTGACTTTTACGACCTGTTCAAACGGCCGCTCGCTCTCGACAGCCGTCCCATGATCATCTGGTCTATAAATACCTACTCCGTTATGAGCCTTCGCCAAAGCGTCTCCAGAGCCAAGCGCACCCGATCCAACTCGACATTGAGTGCCGTTATCCAAGGTTAGGATCACCCAGGAAGAATTTTGTTTGTCCTGCAAATGTTTCGTGAAGACATCTTGAAAGCAATTAAAAACTGTGTCCAGGAACCACCATGTGTACCAGCTGAGCGTGCAGCCCACTTGGAAAACTGCGGTTGTGCGTAAAAGACTAAAAGGAAGTCTGAATAAATTCCAGATGGAGTTGATGGATGGTCCGTTTATAAATCCCTGCAGGGTTTCTCTAAATTCCAACTTCCGCGCGTGTAAATTCCAATATCTGTGACCCTTGAGGGATTTTATTTTGATTTTTTTTTTTTTTTAAGGCTCCTGGAACAGTCCAGTCTTGTCCCCGGTGTATCAGCTAGGAAATAAAATTAATTTCCAGGTTTCAGCTGATCTGTCACCCGGTGAAAAAGTATACATTAATAGCTGCTATGCTAAACCTACCAGTGGCTCCCAGTCACAGGAAGAATACACTATCATTGACCAATTTGGGTGAGTATTGTTGGCAGCCACGGGGGCAGTCTGACCAGACATGATTTGGATTTTGGTGCACTGTTGTTGTCTGTAGCTGTTTGTTGGACAGCAAGACCAACTCGGGGGCCTCTCATTTCATCTCTCGCACCGACCGGACCCTGAGGTTTTCCCTGAAGGCCTTCCAGTTTACATCTGATCCAGAGACAGAAGTGAGTGACACTAAAACTCCCTGAATCGGACGGTGGATCACACCCCTTTGGGTTTTTAGGTCAGTGTTCACTGCACACTGTTTGTCACATCTGAGGATCCGGGTCCTGCGCAGAAGTCCTGCACCTACGGAGAGAACAGGTAAATCCTACCAAGCTCACACCCAGAACTCCATGCAGAACTGCTTTTTGAGCGCACGTGTGCATTTCCAGGTGGAACGCGCTGACTGGTGATGACTCCATATGCGAATGCTGTGATTCACAATGTGTGACCTCCAAATCTCGTAGGGCCATGATGGAAGGTAGGTCCGTGCACGAGTTAATGAACACTCCAGGATATAAATGAATGTTTGTGTGTTGTCCTCAAGGCTCGGTCAACAGTGGCTCTCTGCTGGTGTCGGATCAGCCGATGGTGGAAGAGGAGGGCTTTCTTCCAAAGAGCTGGGTCAGCACGAGCAAGGAGGGCGAGGCCACGGTCATTGGGCTGACTGACCCGCTCAGTCATGACGCTGTGCAGCAAAGAGCAGATTTGGTGTTTGACGATGAGGAAGAGGAGCAGCAGCCTGGCAGAGACCAGAGTGTGACAACACAGCCCGATTTAGAGGACCTGGGTCTCGAGGACTTAGAGGACAAAAATGAGTCATTTTCAAATCAATTTGAAGACGATGGGTCAGGAAATTTATTGGTGGATGAATATTTAGGAAGTTATGAAGGTGTGGGTGGAAAAGAACTTTCTGGAGAACAGGAGAAGGAAGTAGCGGAACAAATGGTGCCGGCAGAAACCGTCAGATGGCCAGAGTTCCAGCCAAAGGTCTCAGAGGAGATAGAAGCACCCAAAAATGAATCTGGGCTCAAGATGAGGAACGATTCCGAGGAAGATGATGTAGGAGAAGATGGGAAGAAGACCTGGTATTTCTGGAAATAGTGAGTCATTCTGATTAAGACAGTAACTGTCAATAACAGGACATTATAGCAATAAACACATGATCATGCAGTTAATGGACTATTTTTTATGATACAAAAATGCTTGACTGTACTTCCTTTATTAATTGGGCAGAAATTCTACAATAACTCCTGACAAAAATGACAAAGAAAGTGACTCAAAATAAACATACAGGTTGATAAAACTTGGAAGAAATGGAGTTCTTTAAGAAAAGGTGAAATGCCATTGGTCAATAGAACTTTATTTCCATTATGAATGATCATTTATTACAAACCATTTTTGAAATATATTAAAGTTTAACAGAAATATCCCACAGTTTGAGCCCTACAGGAGAAGGGTGAGACTTCAAATACAGTAACTAAAAGCAGCAAAAGTGTGCTCATAAAATATTGGTAATATATGCCCACGGATAGCTTGGAATCATAACATATATGATTAGGAGCTATTTAGGATATGATTTAAGACAGCGTTGCAAACCAACATCTCCTCTGAACATTAATGGGGAAGAAAAATAACTTAATATTTTCAAACAATAACCTGTGCATGGAAATTTTGGGAAGGAAAAGTGAGAGGTCTTTATGTCTGATCGACAATGGGTATATAATGTACAACATTATGCTATATTTACACACAAGCACCCACGTCACCAGTAATATCGGACTGACTCAGCAGGACAAAGGTTACAATCATAGTGTAACACTAGGGGGCGCTAAATGCATATCTCTGTAACTAGAAATAGACCCTTTGTCATAACAAAAATTATGTATTTGTTTGATGCGTCGCAATTTGTGTAAATAAAGACCCACACCTATCATCAAATGGTTTTCTTTAGATTACAGACAATGCAATCTGCAGGATGATCAACCACAAATCCACTTTCCTCTTTCATGTACAACCTGCTGCGGCTTCTTCAGTCTTTGCCATCAAGGTGATGGCGTCACTTCTTCAACAGTGCCTGCTGTTCCGTTCCTTTTCTCAGCATCATCTGGGTTGGGAAACATAGATTTAATGAGACAACTAACAGTTGTTTAACAGAGAACCAGCCAGAATTTAAAGCAGCCATGTTGGATGGTCACTTTAGGGCTAATTAACAACCGACCTTGTGCAGCATCACTATAAAATTGTAAAGGAGGATAATTCAACCTCCTACTTTGCAACAGCGATAGTTGCAGCAACTTTTGTTACTTTGAATCCACACTGAGGCTTATCTGAAGGACGTCTGTTAGCATTAATATTTCTACATTTTTAGTCTAAAGACTGTTACCGGGTTGAAATTACAAGTGTAACAGTTTTAACTTCAAAATGATAACCATTTTTAATCATGCTAGCACTTTTGTATGTGGATCCATGGCTGCAAAACATCAGTCACTGCCTTTAAAGTTGCCATTTGGTGTCTTATTGAGACTCTTACCCATGCTACTCTCTTGCTGTTCTTCCTGTCCTGCAGTTGGTTCAGTCTCTTCACTGGTCTCAATCTCTTTTCCCTTCGTTTTAGGCTTCTTTGCAACAGGTGGTGGCACCTTTGTGCCCTTTTGTGCTGCCTCTGTTTCGCCGCCTGCCTTTGGTGGAGAGGAAACGTCCTGGTTCTTGTGCGTGGCTGCCTTTGTCTCTGCCACTGGCTTGGCTTCAATCACTACTTTGCTGCTTTTGGCGAAGATAAAGCTGGCGGTGCTGGAAGGCGACTTGCGGAGATCTGACGGTGATGTCGGTGAGTGCAGGCTGAGGCGAGAGCTGGGGACACCCAAGCTTCTGGCCGCCGTCCGCAGGCGGATAGCTTCCTGCAGGTTCATTGACGGGGACACGGAAGCGGCCGGAGGAGATTTAATCGTCAGGGATGAAACCGAGGACGATGACACAGGCGGAACCACAAGAGGCTCAGACTTGGGTGCGGGTGGCTGTGACGCAGCTACGGCCGGTGGAGAGGCGGGTGACGGCAAGTTGATGATCAGAGATTTTCTGATTGGTTTCTGGGGAGCCTCGGCGGTGGAAGACGAAGCTGGGATGTTTTTCCTCATTCTGACCTCAGCGCCTGGTTCCTCCTGCACTTGTGGAGCCTCAGAGCTCCTATTAACAGATGGTGGCTCCGCTGTCTGCCGGAGGGAGGGGGGCACAAAGGGGGTGGACTCATCTTTTATGACCGTGGCCGGGGTTCCCTGTGAGGCTTGGCCTTCTGTGCTTGCAGGACTAGACTCGTGTTTTACATTGGAGAGATCAGTTACAGGTGGAGGTATAACGATGTTTGCAGGTGCAGATGAAGTCTTTTCTTTAGGAGGGGGGGTTTCGGGACTTGGCCGGAAACTGTTTTCAGATGGAGCTGAGATGGAGAACTTCGGGACTGTTGGACCATCAGTGGTTGCATCTTCAGGTTGGTGGGGGAGCTCAATGGGAGGCGGTGGTGGAATACTCTGAGGTGGAGTAAGAATATGTTTCAAAGACTCTTGGTTTGCTTCGCAACTGGACGTAGCTCCTCCCTGTGGTAGAACAATGTCTGTTCCAGACAAATGAAGCCATGAAGGTTCTGTGTGTGGAATACATGGGGGTGCCATGGGCTCTGGTGAGTCTTCTTTTAAAACCTTCTCTTGAATAGGTGGAAGAACAACCTCAGTAGAGGATGGCATTGAAGCCAGGGTGGAGATGGAATCCTCCATCTGTTGTGGTGGCAGAGAAGAAACTTCCACCAATAGTGGAGAAGGGACTGTTGTGAGAGGAATAGGAGAGGAATCCTCTGTGGTTGGAGGAGGAAGAGAAACCTCAATGGGTGGAGGAGGAGTAGCCGCTTTGGGTGGTGGAGGAGGAGTAGCCGCTTTGGGTGGTGGAGGTGGAGAAACGTCTTTGGGTGTTGAAGGAGGAGAAACCTCTGTGGGTGGAAGAGGAGTAGCCGCTTTGGGTGGTGGAGGTGGAGTAGCCACTTTGGGTGGAGGAGGAGAAACGTCTTTGGGTGGTGGAGGAGGAGAAACCTCTGCGGGTGGAAGAGGAGTAGCCGCTTTGGGTGGTGGAGGTGGAGTAGCCACTTTGGGTGGAGGAGGTGGAGTAGCCACTTTGGGTGGAGGAGGAGAAACGTCTTTGGGTGGTGGAGGAGGAGAAACCTCTGTGGGTGGAAGAGGAGTAGCCGCTTTGGGTGGTGGAGGTGGAGTAGCCACTTTGGGTGGAGGAGAAACGTCTTTGGGTGGTGGAGGAGGAGAAACGTCTTTGGTTGGTGGAGGAGGAGAAACGTCTTTGGGTGGAGGAGGAGTAGCCACTTTGGGTGGTGTTGGAGGAGGAGAAACTTCTTTGAGTGTTGGTAGAGGAGTAACAGCTCTGAATGGTGGAGGAGGAGTAACCGCGTTTGGTGGTGGAGGAATAACATATTTGACTGTTGGTGGAGAAGGAGTAACATTTATGGGCAGTGAAGGAGAAACATCTTTTAGATGTGGATTGGAGACATTTTTAATCAGAGGAGGGTAAACTGCTGTAACCGGTGGAGGGGGGGCAGTGTAAGGTGGAGGAGGTGGGATATTCAGGGATGGGGGGGAAGATCCTACAGCCTCCTCCTTCACCCTGTCACATTCCATTTTCCCCGCAGATAAGCTGGATGTGCACGAGGCACCGCTTCCCTGATGGGAGACATGTGCTGCTGCATCAGCTGGTACAGCTAAAACTCCCTCAACAAATACTGGGGGCGGTGGAAGCGGGAGCTCGAACTCATCAGGCCCATTGGCCCCGACTGGTGGAGGGGGTGGGGGCCAGGATAACTCAGGAGATACCGGTTCTGTCATAACTGACTCTGTGGTCTGTTTGAGGGGTTGGAGAAGAGGCACCGGAGGAGAAATGTGTACTAATGAAATGGCAGGTAACTTATCCGTCTTTGTTTTTATCTCTGTGGCTTGCATGGTTTCCTGTTGACCTTCCTGTTGCCTGCCAGCAGCCAGCCTTTCTTCCCGTTTCTCTACAGCTTTCACCAAGATACCGTTCAGCATATTACTTACTCTAACCTTCCCGTCTAGTTCAGACACATTCACATTTCCCATCAAATCAACATTCTGCGAAGTCCACCTGTCGTCATGCTCCTTGGGGACCACGTTCATAATCATACTTTCTTGTCCATTCTTCGTTTCTAGCATCTGTTGAGCTCCACTGACAGGTTCTGATGCTGGACTTTTGTGTTTCCTTTCTACCGTCAAGCTTTTCACAGCGCTTTCTGTCAGTGAAGAAGATCTCCGCCGCCTGTCCTTTGGGTTCTTCTTTATAATGTCGCTGATATTATCGGGCGCCGGGGGTCCCAGCAGCAGTTCGAAGGTGCGCTTGCTGTGAGCCCATACCTCTGGAGGAGGTGGTGGAGGCGCGTGGACTTTAGGCGGCGGAGGGATGTTGAAGAGCTCTATCAAGGCCCTCACAGAAGGACTGACGCTGCACGCATCCACCGAGATCTCTGATTTTGTGCTCTCAGACACCTCTGGCAGTGTGAGAGGTGGTGTGATAGACACAGCAGATGTGGAACCTGGGAAAAGCCTTTGAAGCTTCGCCAAGATGCCACTCCTGTGCCTCGTAGACGGGCTGTTCTTAGGTTTAGATGAGCCATCTTGGCTAGAGTAGCCGCTGGATGGGGAAACAACTTTTTTCAGCACTGATTCTTGTTTTCCTCGTGAAGCGTCCTTGGGACCCGTTACCTCCGCCTTTGCAGCTTGCTCTGGCTTCAGGACCTGCAGCTGGGATCTCATTGGACTGAATGATGTAGAACCCGTCGAGTCCTCCAGTGAACTGGTGTCAGCATTGTATCCCGGGCTGTCTATGGTTCTGGAGGAAGGAGGAGATGATTTGTTCTCCGTTTTATTTTCCTCGACTGGGATGACGTGATGTGGCGATTCACCCGAAATGACCCCAGCCAGGTCACGCGAGCGGCGTTTCATTTTACTGTGAAGAGAATACGATCGGCTCGGGGGAGGCGGAGCCTTCTTAGGTTTCATGACAGAGAGGCTACGTGCAAATGGACCCTCTTTCTTGATCCCATCTCTGTTAATGGGGATCAGGCCATTCGAGATATGGGAAGCCCTGCTGCCGGAAGAGAGAACAGCATTTCTGTCTCCATCCTGGGAACCTTGTTGTCGAGGGGTGGTGCTACTAGAGACAGTAGAGGAGTCGGACACCAAGGTCTCTGTAGAGCCTGAATTGCTCCAACAAGAGCTGTCGGACAGATTTTGAGAATATTTGCTGGATGCTCTAGATGAACAGGCTCTTGAGGATGGACGGGAAGTAGCCGGGCTGGACAGCAACAGACTCCCGTGACTGACGGTTCGAACGCTGTTGCGACTGCGTCCGCGGCTGATTTCCACCACGTCGATAGAGGGTGGCAACACAGCATTGGGGATGATCTTGGACATGTAAGCAGCCTGGGGTGACATAGACATGACGGGACTGGGTGGTTTCTGCAGGACACTGTTGGCTGTGGTCATCCAGGGGACAGCCAGGGACTGGGGCCTCTGCTTGCCTGAGGAGTCAGGGACAAGGTTGTGCAGCATGGCGATGTCATCCCGAGGACCGGCATGGGCTGCTGTGAGCTGCTCCATTTGGTTTTTGTTGAGGGGCAGGATGGCTTTCCCCTGCCGGCTGCACCCATCAGCATCTTTTTGTGACTTTGTCGTCATCCGTGGCCCATCGGGGGCTGAACTGTCATCGGTTTCACCATTATAAACCTCTTCCTCCTCTAATCTCGGGCCGACTGCCCAACCACCTCTGTCCAGACCTGAGGAATGACGAGCACACCCATTTGGAAGTTTAAAAGAGTAATTAAGTAATAAAACAGGCCAGAGAAAATAAACCTGTCCTGGGGTATTGAAATTATGAGCTACACACCCAATTCCATCTGAACATGCTGCGGGATGCCTCCAATGGTCTTTCTCTGTCTTCTCTTTGTTCTGCCTTTTTCTGGCTTCTTCCCCGAGTTCAGCGGCCTGAATGTTGACTCTATGAAAGAAATTGGAATCAAACGCTCGGTTAAGCAGCCGCTCGCCTTCTTTTCCGTGGCCTGCCATATCTATGCTTGCGGTTACCTTGCCGGGTGAGTCCAGAGCGGGAAGATCTTGTGGACACAGAGGATTGTACAGAGACGACGGACGTCGTGTCACCAATGGTGCTGTCCGTCATGAAGCCTCCGCCCTCCCCATCTGTGTGGACCGTCATTGTGGACTGAAAAAGCAAGAAATGGGGTTAGAAATAAATGAATAAAAGTGCTCGACAAGGGTTCGTTTGAGGTAAGGCAGGAAATACAAGTTCACTCACGATCGTGCTTTCATTATCCTTGCAGTCCACTCCATTATTGGATTCTGTCAGAAAGAGTAACAGTTAACAAAGCAGCTTTTTAGTCCTTAATAGGATTTATTTCCCTTGTACACACCCGTGTGAGTCATGCACAGGCAGTTATCAGTAGCCTGGCATGTGTAAACATCTATTTAGTGCTCATGTAACAAGGGGAAAGCGCTCACCTTCCTGCTGCATCATCTTTAATCCCTCCAGAGCTTCGCTGTGAAGGTTCTCCAGGTACTTGGGCCTGCTGCTCTCAATGAAGACATTCTCTTGAAGCAAAGGTGGTGTTGGGGACTTTTCATCCTCTAGCTTTAGGGCAGCTGGAAGTAGAGACAAGGGAAGAGGGGATCAGCATGGATGTGATCACAGATCTGAGCTTCAGCAGATACAATAACAGGGACATGATGTTTAAGCACCTGAATCCACTTCAGTGGCAGTTATTTCAAAATATTTTCACATCCAAAATGCCATCAAAATCTGTGAAAACCAGCTTAAAAACCGCCGCAACACTTTTAAGTACATTGTGCCATCTACACCACCACTGTCACTATAGAGTCTAGACCCTCAGCCATGTTATGAGCTAAGAGATCACATCCCTCTTCTAATGGTATGTAATAGTCATGTCAAACTGTTAGATCATTGGATTATCCACATTTCAACAAATATTAGATGTTATAGTGACTACAAATTACTAAATACAAAGTACACAACAGTGACACAGGTTTTACTGGAGAGTAACAGTAATTACCATTTTAAATGCTCCATTGTCTGTTTTAGAAAAACCAGTTTTACCAGCACGTACTGTTCACCCTGGAGTCTTAATTTAGATTCCTTTAATAGAAATGTGTGCGGCTTTCACTCACCTTTCTTTTGGAAGAATGTTGGAAAGCAGTCAAAATTAGCACCGGAGCTATTATTCAAAAGAACTACCATGTTGACTTCAATACAGCTCAAAAAAGTAGAAAAAGTAGATCTATGCGGTCAACTTGATCTCAAGACAAAACATTGTGGAGGGATTCGAAACAGGATTCTGATGCCATTTGTTGTTGATGGACTTGTTTTTGTGGAGTCGGGGTCCATGTGGAGCAGAGAGGGTCTGAGCAACCAATAGAAATTCAGCTCTCAAATGTTAATCCTCAGCAGTGTAATTCCTGCATCCTGCACATCTACCATCCCCCCCCCCCCCCCCCCACACACACACACACACTGCACATCAGATAACCATCATCTCACTGCTGCACCCCCACTGCTCATGCTGGATTGGTCCGCTGAGGAACAGATCAATGCGTTAATGCCAAAGGGAAAGGAAGCTGTTGTCTGGGATTTTTAGGTATGTGACGTCACAAACCGTCCTCTCTGATTCGCCCAACAGTGATTTGATCCCACGGTAACTATCTGAGGTTCATAACGTGGAAAAACAGGTCCTCAGACTCCACCAAAGGAAAATCCAACAATCCATTTTGCCACAAGGGGGTGTAAGTGAATAAAAACATTGTTTTCCAAAGAAAAGAAGTCTTTAAAGAGACCCAGGAGCAAATGGTCGCACATGTGAAAAATGTTCCTATTGTTTGCAGATACAACTTCACTAAACTTGTAAAAACAGGCAAACAGGAAATATTCAGCCAGCAACTTCTACAAACTTATGATGTCGCCTTTTTTCCCCCAATCATCCTCCGTTTTCACACCTCGCTCACATGCTGCCAGAAATAGTTGTTTTTCCTCCCCCAGCTGTGCTGCGAAGCCATGACACGGAATGTGCGCCATGTGAACAAATGAAAAACATTCCCATGGGTGCGATGCCACCAGAAAACGCCAGACGAAAGCAGTTTTACAGCACGAGTGGAGCAACGTTTCAGTGGAATCTGATGCTTAGGAGGAAGCCTCAGCCCGAAAGTGGAGAAAACGGACATGGAGGTGAAGAGAGCCGTCAGTCTGGGACAAGACTTATCTTATGACCATGACAGGACATAGAGAGGCCCATAGTGACGGATGGGGTGGAAAATAAATTGAGGGGCTCCTCCTCACCGCTTCGGGGAGCTGACTGTAATTGTCTCCATGTTAATCATTTCCATATTAAAAGACACCATCTGTCACTGGACCTGCAAGCATTAGCAGGATGATTGTGACCCCCCCACCACCACCCAGATACTGATGTTTACATCTGTGTGGTGGAAAAACAGTCTAAATCTGACGGATGATGCTGCAGAGTCAAGACAGGAATTATATTTCACGACATGTAAATAAGAGAGGATTTAAAGTGAAAGGCTTCAATCATGAAAACATCTGTTGGTATGTTTCACCAAAATGCAGGAGAAATATATATATCTATATTTAAAAAAATATAGATTTATGGTTTAGATGTTATTCATATAACAATATTCACACTTGCCAGAGCTCAAGACTGTATAATTATTTTTCTTTTAATTTATAGTTAAGTGTTCTAAATTATGACGTTTGAAATGGGTGGGTTTCCATCCACTCCGCTTTAAAAAGATCTGGCTGAATACAAGTGTGTCTTTTGAAATAATGAAAGTTGCCTACAGAGATTCTCCCAGTCAATGACCATTTAAAGTGGAATCTAGGGTTCTGGAACGTTTAGATACCCGTGTGGCATTTTCTGATGCCTAGATTGGCCACAAGGTGGCGTTTGTGCATTTAAAAAACAAGATTTCTCGGTCCAATCTATGCCAAAAGGAAAGAAAAGAAAAGAAAGCAATACCTCGACGTGCCTCTGACCTGCTGCACCACTGTTTTTGTGAAGGTGCTGGTGATGTCATCTCATCATTGAGCAGAGTCTAATCCTAAAAACACTGGAGGGGGTCAAAAAGGGCCTACCAGTCCAAGACCCTCGCTCCAGATGAAGAAGAACACACATACCGAATGGCAAAGACAACTTAATATGACTCTTCCTACTCTGCTTCATAGAGGTAAAGCAGACACTGATCCTCGCTCACGCCTCATATCCCTGCCCCAACATGCTTCTCCCTCTTGTTTTGCACCGTCAGGCAAACGCAGACCTTTTCTCCAGCACCGAGGGGGCCGTCTGCCAGGTGCTTAAGCCTCTCTAATCAGCCCCAACCCAACTCAGCTCTGTAATGACAGCGGGAGGGAAACCGAGCAGTTTCCCTTAAAAGCAGCTACAGCTGCCGATATCCTGGATGCACGGGCCTACGTTGAAGTTTGCAAGTTTCACGCTCTCGTGAATTAAAGACAAACATCTCCATTGAGGCTGGCAGACAGGAAGGAAAACTCAAGGCGTGACCAAAACGACAATGGAGGTAACAGATACTCCCGCCACATCCGGCACGCTGTTCTGCACCGGTTCAATGTCCGACAGCACAATCCGGGTGCCAGCGAACCGGCGCGTGTCCGCTGTTCCAGACATGAGCTCAAGTACTCCCGCTGTGGCTTTGCAGGTGGTCGCAGCAGTTCTCCACGACGGGAGGAGCAAGAAGCGTTGAATTAAACGCCATCATGAGACGACCACTGGGTTTCTGTTTAATGTAAGCACGGCGTTGTTACAGGTTTTCACTGTGCGCGATTACACGCAAAACAAGAGCTTCGTATTCGGGCAGGTACGACTAAAAAAGAACTATTTATCACTAAAATGGTCCTAGAGATTGTAAACATACAGCAAGGTGTGAATTCTAACCCTCTCAGAGAATTCCAGCCTTCTGTTCAGTGTTCGTTTTAACAACATAGATCCTCTGGCCAACATAAAATACAATCGTGCTAATTCATTCGGGACGTTGCTGCAAAAACCAACTGAAAAAAACAAACAGTTCTTCATACGGCCTGTTTTCCTTACAGTTCAATTCATTGTTTCTAAAACTGCCTCTCAAAAGAAAAAAAAAAAACATGACTCACTTTCCACACATTTTCCTTTCGCAACAATAGCAGTCGTACATGTTGCCAAAGAAACGATATATGAGATCATGAATGTAAAAAAAAAAAGGGCCTTTGGCACTTCTGCTTAGTTGGGCAACACCAACATCCAACTTTAGTTGCAGAATAAGAAGACTGTGATTCACTGAAACAGCAGCTGACTGGAGTGCCCATCTTATTTTTTTAACCTATACAAGAGCGGCGAGGTCATGGCGACGTCTTTCCGAGGTTGTTTGATTTCATTTCCCACCAAAGAGAGACAGCAAAGCTGAGCCAAAAGACACAAGAGTTAGCTCAAACCTGTTCTTCCACACTTCAGCGGTGCATTAATATCGCTGCACAAAGGCAACAAGACATCACATGTGACAAACGCTCAAAACTAGTGCTGCTCGCGACACTGAAAGCGGACGCTTGTTTTTAGGAACAAGGCTGATTCGAAGGGAGTGGGCATTTTTCCCACAGCTCTCCTAATTCAATTTTGCTGCTCAGATTTGTGTGCAGTCTGGCACAAATGAGGCTTTTCATCTAAATGGGCTTATGGTAACTCGCTGTGTCACATCGGAGCTTCTTCTTTCACTTCCTCCTTGAGTTCTTTCCATTTCAGAACAGTTCTAACCCTTCCAAAAATACACCTTCCCCCTTCCCGATTAATGCTATCTGTGTGTCTTGCATATATCAGACTTTACACATACGCTGACCTGGGGATGAACTCGCAAATGCTACAAAGGTTTTAAAATACCATAGCAAAAGGTGAGAAAGTGCTTTTATCAGATGTGCTTGAAGCAGCTTTAAATGATGGGGGGGGTAAGTCACGAATGATATAAAACTTCAGGAAAAGCAAATAACCAGATAAGCCTGGTGGTTTCCAAAGTTCTCCCCACTCCTGAGTCCTGCAGAGGAATATCTGCACATGGCTGGGGAATGTGTGGAATCTCTGAGGGAGTGTTTCAAGCAAGCAGGTGGCCGTCTGAGTGCACCTTGGTAGGAGTGCATGACTTAATCAGCCCTCCCTTCACCTTTTAATTTCTTATCTGAACAGCCGGAGAGAATTCCTCCTCCTGAACACGAAACTCCGGATTGTATCAGAGAGGACCTCATTTTGAAGTTCACCGGGTAATCAATCGTTGCCAGGCAACAGATGATTGAGAGCGAATTAACACCCGGCCGCAGGCGGAAGCGCTAACCTGTTGCTCCGGGACTGCAGAGGTTCACCAGACGTTGACCAGGTGGTCATCGGCCCAGTCCCTGCTACCATGCGCTCTGGTCAAACTCCGTCGGCCTTGTTTACAAAAACGGCATTCCAGTGAAGAGTGCCGTAACCTGAGGCTCAGGGGAAGCTCACCCTGACAGGGAATCTAGATCAACCTGCACCGTCAGACTTAACCGACACAGAACACACATGGCAACAGCCTGCTGGGAGTCTGGTTACAACAAATAACGCAGGTTCGGGCTGACGCTCCTGAAATAAAAGGCATATTTCATGGAGTACTGTTATGATCAAAGCTCCCCAGTTCATTTCAGTACAGACACGGATCAGTTAATACTGCCTGGTGTATTAGAGATTTTTTTAAAAGGTATCCACTAGTGTTAAATGTGCACGACCTCCGTGTAATCTTGCATGAGGGCAGAGACCCAGAGAGAGGAGCAACAGTGAGAGAAGCCCTTGTTCCTCACTCACTCCCGGCTTGGCTTTTAATTAACTGGCACTGTGCCGGTCATACCAGGCATTTAGTGGGGCCCCCTGGCATCAATGCAAATCATCACCATCATCATCATCGTCATCATCAGGAGCTCAGGCCGAAGTATTCGACCTCTGTGCAAGGGTGGTCAGGCTCCCGCTGCTGTAAGATTCCACAGAACACCAACAGACCTCTGTCTAGTCAAGAGTCCCTTCTTCTGCGAACCTCTTGCCACGTTTTCAGGAGCAGCATTTTCTAACGTGCTTGAAATGGTGAAGTGGAACCTGGAGCTGATGCGGGAGGCCGACGTCGCGACGGCCTCGGCGGAGTGCTTATATCTATCCCCAGGTTTATTCTCTCTTACAAAACCCTTCGCGCTAGACCTAGCGCAACACAGTACAAACATTGCGAAATTAATCGTAGCGAACGCAAGCTGATGTGTCTGTGCCCAAAAACGTGCCTGCACATCACGCTCTGTTTAGTCTGACTCCCCCCTCAACCTCCCAGCGGAGCTACTTCAGAAACCGTCTCCTCCATCTTCAATTCATGTTCTTCTGATTAGGCTGCATTAAGCCCAACAAAGGTCTGACACCCGCGCAGGTGCTGCAAAAACTAGACGGACGACTGGATGGTGGAGTTTAGAACACAAGCTCCAACAAGAAGTCGCAGCTGTGAGCAGCAGAAACCCGAGTTTCATGCGTTCACTCCAGGCAGGAGTTTGACTTCACTCCAATCACCTGGACAGGTGACAAAACAAACAGGACACCATCCATTTCACATAAAGCTGCCCGACAGCAGCCCGAGAGAAACGTTTCTCCCAGCAGGGAATGTTGTGAAACAACAGAACGGAGATTTTTTTTACAGCCCACAAAGTAAGCAAAAGGTCAGACGGTGAGTAGGAAGTCGGTCTGTTCAAACATCCAGTTAGTGAACAAACAGATGCTAGTTGCTAAGGAGACATTTTCAAACTGTTCTATTATAGTTTAACTATAATTTTAGACCACAGTGGTGATGAAGATGAGTCATTCTCAACAAATGACTTCACGGGGTAAAAACCTTTAGCCTGCGGAGTTCTGGCCAAAACAATGGTGTCACACAGCAGATCGACAACGTGTAGACGTGTGAGTCCACGGGACACGAGGCCAAACCTTTGTCCGAGTGCGGCAGAAACCTGTTTAATACTGTAGAAGACTCCGTGAACTCCTTCATCCTGCCCGTGTGTTGTGCGGTTTATCTCAGATGCCATGACAACAGCAACAAACACGCATTAAAGAGGCAAAGCATAACTCGACTTGATGTATTCATAAATCTCTTAAGAATACTGTTCAGCCCAGTCTTCAAGCAGTCTGACAAGCACATTTCATCATAGATGGTGGAAATAAAAAAAGACTTTACTCCCTTTTGGAAGTAACTCAGCAGTTTGGAAAAGATTTGGACTTCCAAGAGGAGAGACAAACTGTTGATAAAGTACTCAAAACAGGCACGACATGTGACGCCTCACATAAGACAGTTTGCTAACCATGTAGTTTTTTCTGCTGTGGGAAGATAAAGGCGTCTGCAATAAAGATTCACTGCCAGGTGATATTTCACAGTCACTTTGCTAGCTGCTTGGCTAATCTGCAGTAATAAGAACACACACTCTTGCAGAGCAGCTGTTTCGACACACTGACACATATTATCATTGTAGGTTATGACTGTGTATGACTTTGTGAACCCTAACAGAACACCTCGAAACACTCCTACAGCCTCTTACCGTGACCTTGTGTAGGAACCTGCCTTCCTGATCTCTGCCCGCCCTTGTTTCCGCCATGATGTCCGCCATGATGTCCGCCATGATGTCCGCCATGATGTCCGCCATGATGTCCAGCAGGTTTTGCATCCGCAGACATAAAAATTTCAGGGCTTCGCCCCAGCTTTTCTCCTTTGGCGAGATCCCGTCTCTTCTTCCCCTTCAGCCAGCCCAGAGCTCTTCCGATGGAGTTACTGCGCTTCTTTCGGCTCCTTCTGTTGTGCTTCTCCTGGGCAAGAATATTCACCACATCCTGGGGAATCAGATCCCCACGCCCCAATGAGTCACGGTTTGACATACCAACTCGCACTGGAGGTAAACCCTGGGGAGAAAAAAAAAAGGAAAATTAACGTGGAGTCAAGGCTACTCAAGATGTTCATAGGCTCCACTTCTAATTTTAGAAAATATGGTTTTACAGAGCTTGGGAACTGCTTTGAATAAACCATCAAAGTTCCTTTGGTGCTGACAGGGACGAGAGTCTCCTGCAGTTGTGGCTGGCGTTTCCTTAAAAACATCATCCAGGGTTCACAGTGACAGTTTTATGGCAAAAATGACATGACTGCTGAAAACATCCACGACTGAGGGAATCAGATTTGCCTGCTGTATTATTTATACTGCCATCGCATGTGAGTAGCAATTTGTGTTGCTGTGTATATCGTACATTTCGGAACACCCTTATTTTCAGTGCTGGGCACGGACCAGATTGTAGCCAGCCAGCCAGCCAGCAAAAAAAAAAAAAAAAGTTAGCCTGAAATTAGCATCCCAGGAAACTGGGAAAAGAGGATGGTAGAGGTAGAGCACCATTTAATATCACTTGTGGACCTGCACAACTCTTAAAGCAGCGTCAGCGTTTCTACCGGACCCTAGTTTAAAGCTCATCAGCCATAAAAGTGAGTGCTGTTCAGACTTTATTTAAATGGCAACATTTCCACTCATGGGTTCAATGTGATGCAAAACAGACCTGCTGACGGTGGCGAACAAATAAAGCAGCTCAATAATAGTCAGGTGGGGTGGTCAATCATCAGGTTTGGAACCCATAGATATGAGGACTCTTCTTCTGTGGTGATACCATGTTTAACAGAGCGCTACAATGCACAGGCGTGCGTGTTTATCTGTCTTTTAGCGTTTCCGTGGGCGCTCCTCGTTCGAACCCACGCACTCACCGTTGCAGACCCCCTTTAGTCTCTAAACCAAACTTCTGGGTTCTGCAAAGAAGAGAACTGGCACCGCTCCCTTCATTCCACAATATGGAGTCATGATTTACGAAGCCACACCCGTAGGCTGCACTTCTGCAGGCAGCACACTGGGAAGAGCCGCGTAATAACAAAACGGGGGCCGATGTGGGTCTACACCATTCATTTATGTAATGATCATGTCTGTTTTGAGTTTCTGCTCAAACAGTGAGCTCACACCTTCTCCCGGTGCGGAAAGAGCTCAGGACATGCAACGCGGTCAGAACAAACCAGCCTTTAAGGATTCTTAACTGCCACAGACGACAACAGAGGCATCCGTCACGCTGGCTGAAAATCTTATACGGTTCCCTTCCAAAGTGTACTTAAGGAGGAGGAATGTGATCAAAATACATTTGGGTTCATCACATGGAAAAGATGAGAACATGAAAAACACTCTGAAGTATTTTTATCACCCAGGGGTTCAAACAGAGAGCCAAAATATCAGGATAAATACTCTGGTATGTCAGAGACAATTTTATCTTGTTTATGTTAAGCGTTATAGAACATCGCATTCCCTCTGCCAATACGCTGCACCGCCAAACAACAGCCCTGTTTGTTCACATGAGCAGGTTATCTCTGCAGATCGAGTCAGGTTTAAATCCTTTAATTCTTTGATGAGGCTCATCAGTGCACAGAAACATTTTTTCTTCATTTCACCTGCATGTAAGATCAAAAACCACGGCCTGATATTGCATTTAGCTACAAAAAAAAAAGTTTAACGGCATCATAAACAACATACAGTTTAAAGTAAATCACAGATTTTTTCATAGATTAACTGTATTTAGTATGTCCAGTTATTATCTTACTATGTGAAGTTTAATGCAGCTAACCTAATGAAAATAAAACCTTTTAAAAGTAAATAACTATCCCAGACGCCCCCTTGTGACAGTCTGCAGTAGAAAATAAGCCCCGCCTCCTCCAATTATTCCAAAGCAGACCTAAACCTACGGACATCACAGCTCTGTCCCTCCAGTCAGCAAAGGTCGGCCAAAGCTGGGTTCTCTGACCTCACTGCATTTCCATCTTAACACTGATGCTTCTTTAGTGACATTAATGGAACTCTGGTTGAGGTTCCACAGGAGGGGCCCGAGACGAGTGCTCGAAGTACTGGAGGGCTTTTTCTAAACATTGTGCATACATGGGCACAGTGCAAGTAATTTGTTATCTCAAGAGATGAGGTTGTTCTTCACCGCCACACCTCGCAAATGGCGACCAGAGTAAATGGACGCGAGCTGCAGTGAAAGGCCAATAAAGAGCATCCATCCCTCCACCTTCCCTGGAGAACAGCGGCAGGCGTCTCCCTGCGCTGATCCCCTAGTTACTGCTGCTCAAAATTACAGTCATTTGCAGTGACTAAGATCTGTGCGTCTGTATTGGCTGCCCATAATCACACCAGCCACACGGGACAAGAGGGAGATCCAGTCATTAAAGGTCCCACACTGATATTTTTTCCATAACAAAGGGGTCGGTGCAACACTGACGACTCAGATACACGGTGAGGACCACCCAGAAGACCACCGTCTCAGCAGTCCCGAGGAGTTTACATGTGCCGCCGTTAATGTGGCTTCAAGTACCAGCCTATCATTTTCAGCCGGCACTAAATATTCTTCGGTTTGACTCCTTCCACTTCTAAGCACTTTATTTTGAGATTTTCTGTAGAACCATATCAGGTTGGTAAAGGGGGGGAAAGTCCACTCATTTCTCCAACACGTCGACTTTGGATTCGTCTCTCCCTTCGGACCCAAAACAACGCAGCAGACATCTTAATTACATGCCACACTCCCGGCAGCCATCAACCACACCCCCCCCTTGAACTCCAAATGAATACATAAAACAGAGTTCTGCCTGATTATAGAAGACTACAACGTCACCACATTGTTGGGCCTCAGGAGCTTCCCCCCAGCTAATGTACATCCCAAAAAACTAATAATAAAGTGCGTGCTCTCTTTCTTTCTCTCACACCAGTCAGATCTGTGGTTTCCCAGCCTTTGTCCAGTCCTGCAGGAGCAGGCTTGTGTTCCGACATGCTGTTTACTTATCCAGAAGACGGAAGGCTTTCACGTTGGACAGGCGGTAGGGCACAAACACAGCAAACCTCAACGCGGTGTGTCAATACTTCCAGCGCTGCCTGATTATCCGACGCTGACAGTCCTGTTTACACACCAGCATGGAGCAAACTGGGACTGACAATAGTTTACATACTGGCATTTTTGCACGGCGGTGGGAATATCTGGGAATCATTTTCTGCTGCGTACTTTTGGCAGCTGAGGTCGGACTGAGAGCTGCCGCTACAAAGGTGGGTCTGCTCCCCGCTCGGAGGCTGCTGGGTCGGCTGTTAAAGGGCAGCATCTGCTTTGCCTACAGCGAAACACGGCAGAGCAGCTTATTGTGGTATTCCACATTCAAATCCATTAAAATAGCAAAGACATCCACTTCACGCCGCGTTTGGCTTTGATGTCGACACAAGCGACGTTACTGTAGGCCTGGGTGAGCTGGTTCACACTCTCGACTTGATCCGTGTAAAAGACAGTATGTAAAGCATTCACAGGCTTTGTTGTCTGGAACGGGATGCCTTTAAGGTGGGATTTACTAGAAAAACCTGACCTAAAATTGAAAAGTAACATCCCAGGTTTGTGTCATCAACAATAAGCCTAAAAATGAGTTTAAGGCTAATGTGTCTCAAACTGTGACAGCAGTGAATAATGTTAAGTTTGCACATGGTGGTGTAATCTCCCGGAAGTGACTTTGACGGCGGTGAGTCACTCGGGGAAGCTGAAGGAGCAGACTCCAGTTCTCTCACCGAGGATAAGGCAAAGCCAAGAGGGAGTGCCGCTGATCCAGGCTGCCACCCTTGTTTGAATTAAAACTGGATCAGTTTAACCAGACAGCCATCCATGTCGGCTTTCACGTGGCACTGTTGTGTCCGGGTGTCCATCAAACAAGAATGACAATTTCGAAGTCAAATGGTCAATGTTCTCCTGTTACCAGGAGGTGCTTGACCAGCAGTGCTGAGGTCAACAGGGCAACTGTTAAAACACACTTAACGTCACCCTGGAACCAAGCGGCTAAGCTAAGTGTTTAGCAACGGGTGGCAGGTGAGGGCATCAACCAGGGCGTTGGCTCCCTTTTCTGGGCATTTTCAAACAAGACCACTGCAGTGCCAGAGCTACCACGTCCGTCCTCCACACCGAAGCCAGAAGAGTCCAGGAGAAAAGCTTTGAGGGAGGTGTCAGAGTAAAATAAGAGGAAGAGTTTTAGTACAAGCTTTGATCCGGTCCTGTCCACGCTGTGCACGTGAACATTGTTAACAGCACGGACCCATTTCACCAGAGTCTGGTTTCAGTAACTACAAACGTGCAGCAGAGAAAGGACTTGGACTGATATCATCTGGTCCTGAATGAATGGGAAAAATATGGCTGTGATAAAAAATAAACAACAATAACAACCATGGTGATAATGGCACGACTCCAAACGCTGGAACTGAACTCAGCCAGGGTAACACCGTGTGTTTCTGTGTGTGTGTGTGTGTGTGTGTGTGTTTGTGTGTGTCCTGGAGATCCGTGGACGCTCTAGTGCAAGTTGGCGTGCTTGTAGCCATGCAGCAGCTTGTCTGGTGAGAGCAGAGGCTGCATTCCTGAGGGATTGATAATTACCAACTGAGGAACTCTTAAGTTCACATCTGCTTTCACCCCCCCCCCCCTTTTGCCCAACTCCCGCTCCGTCACACATCCGTCAGAATTACACCGCCGTCCCAAGAGTCAGAGCCGTGATTCTATTTTTCTTTTAAAAAAACTGGAACAAAATGATCAACATCATCATCATCATCATATGACTCTGTCCTAGACTTTATAATAACTGGAAGCAGCACTGGACTGGTTACTCTTAATTTTGTCCATTTCTTCTTTATTCTTTAAAAAAAATGTAACTTCCACTGAATGAACCTTTAACTATAACAGGATATAAATGCAATGCTACACACACATTAATAAATCCACCTGATTCAACCTCAAACCTGATCCTATTTAATAATATATTCCATGCAAGCATTGATACACTCCAAGCGTCCACTATACATAAGAAAATGCCCTTGAACCAAAACAACTTCCTTTAGAAACAATAAAATGCAACTGACCACTTCAGAGCTATAATTTGCCAGTGAATTAACATCTTCAGGGATTGGCAGCAAAGATCAGCAGCTTCCTGTCAAGTTCCTCTGTTTGCTTTGCTGCCAGGCGTTCCCGGTCTGGACGGTTGCCTGTGAGCGGCTTAAAGGACCCCTGAACGCTGGGGTCATTCGTGTGAAAGAGAAAAGGGGAGCGCGGGGAAGGTAAATACAGCTGCACACTCTCAGATTCAAAGTACACCCAAGGATCCTGGAAACAAAAAAAATGTGACCACTGCTGTGAATCTGGCATGTTTGAAGTTGACCCAGTCTGACGGCTGCCCGAGCGGGCGGCGGCATAAGCTCAAAAATAGTCCTGAGGGCTTAAGAGTTGAATTCCTGCAAGCACCCGCTCGGTGGTGTCTTAATGGCCCTAAATTGATTTAGTCTTTGATGAGGCCCCATTGATGACTCCCTCATAATCTAATCATACTGATGAAGAGCGGGGGTGTTGCACTCAGCAGGTAGGAGTCCCCTCTCCCGACAGGCCGGGACGGCGCCTCGTCATCCCCCAAATCAGTGTCCAAACAACCTGCCGCCAACTGTTCCTCCCGTTGTTCTCTGTTGAAAAAACAAAACTACCATTCCGCATCACGTTCTGAACCTCCAGAGTCGTTGGGGTACCTCGAAAGCTTACGTAACAGGCGCGCAATCTCACTGGCTGCAAGCCCTGGCACGGCAGGCTGGTGAAGACGGAGCACCAGAATGTGACACACCCTATCTAAACAAACTGCTCTGCCTCGGCCTTCCTACCGGAGAGGGAGGTGAACTTGGTAGCCTGCAGAGCTCTTAGAAAAGTTTGGATTTGGAGCAACGGGTCAGGGTCCGCAGGACAAACAGAGGGAAGGGGGGAAGGGGGTCCTGAAGGGGTCCGGTTATCTCGGGGAGGTTAATCTACCACTACTGGATCTATACAAGATCTATGAACTCTTCAGACAGCGGGCTGCCACTGGCCGCTGTAAATTCAAGTGTCAAGTAGTCACTTGTTGCTGGGACAGTGACAGGAAATAACAATAGACTCCATTGTGATGAGCTCCATGAGCGAGAGGAGAACTGCAGGTCTTATATTACCTGAGCTCAGGATCCCTCAAGGCCAAGCTAAGCAAATCTCCCACACCTAGTTTTACTTGCATGTCTATACTCAACCTGAATCTCCTACAACCCACTTGCAACGCGCTCGATCACATTACTCGATAAAACCGGTTTTTGTGTACATCCCTTGTTGTTTCTTTTTAACCCTTTCTTTAAATTCCAGAAAAGAAAGACGGTGTCACAACTGCGCATTAAGAAAAATATGCAATTTTAAACTATTATGGCATTTCAGGTCACTTTACCGTGATTGAAACTGTACAGAAGGTGGACGCATCACGCAGCTTCAGACGCGTCAAACTGTTGATTCCGAACTACAGATCTAAGCAAAATAAATACCTTAATGAACTTGTAGGTGATTGCTGCTGATTTCAGCCTCTCTCCATTGGAAGCCTGTCGTGTCTGCTCCTCTCCGACTCCAAACTTTTTACCATCCAAGGGAAAACTTCAGGTGAAGCATTTCCGCCTGACAACAGAGCTGGGAACGCTGGCAGACTTCTGGATGTTCGTACGCGGCCGATGCAGCTCCGTCTGCTGGACACCCACAAAAGCCTCTCGGTCCCGGGTCGGAGCCGTGTGTCCGTGAACGCTCCGGAGGACCACAGACGAGAAATGAGGAGAAGTTCCGTCGCACGTCGACCTGTAGCTCCCACCTGCAGGAAGCTGGGCGCACAGGTGAGTCAGTCAGCGGGCGACTCGACGAGGACACCCACTGGTGAGATGGTAGAACAACAGGTTTGCGGTGCCATTTTATTTATAAAACAGTTTGGCATGGAGATTAAAAAAAATAAACCCACATGATATTTGAGAAATTGCTACTCTTTCACGCTAGAAATAGGTGCTTCTCTGTCTCATCTTTGGTTCCATACTACCAGACTCAATCATGCGTCAGAAATACATCTCATATTTCTTTATATGTTCCGAACATTTAATAGCTTTACCGTTCCTATATTTAGATGTCTACACGCGTGCATCCAGTCATTTATTACTCTTATATGTTTTTTTTAATGATTCTTTTATTTCGCCCGTTCTTTTAGGTATTTGTCTAATCATATATCATGTATTATTGATAAATGTGCTCCTAGTATGTGCTACTCGGTCATTAAACTTTATTTTAGTTTTGATCTGGAAATGTCTTAAAAATAGCTCTGAGCAGAAAAGCCTGCACATGCATGCTGACATTGCTGCAATTGCCTACAGCAGCTTTAGGCTAAATACTTTCAAAGGAGTGCTGAGAAAAGCTGTTGCTCAAACCCTTTTTTTTCCCAGTCCTGATGTCATTATCTTGTATATGCACATAAAACACGGGCAACATTTAATATAGTTCTCTGGCAGCAAGATTGGTGCAGCCAAGTCTCTGACCGACACAGTCAGGCCCAGGAAGGCCTCTGTGGAGGCACGAGAAAGTCTTAGATAGAATTTCCCCCTGTGAGTGTCCAGCGTTATTAATAAACACAGAGTGCATGTCCTGAAGGCAGTCTGATCCTTAAACTTAAATTCAAACTCTGGACCGTCAACTTCAAACAGTAAGTAAAAATATAAACCAATATGACAACTACAAGATATAGATGTAGTTATCTCAGGTCTAAGCTGGTGAATTTGCATTTGTATTAGCTTTTCAGCTGACTGCGTTGAAAATTTAATTAAATATAGTGTTGTTATGTAAATGAGCTTTTAAAGAACAGGGTTTGATGGCTTTACAACAACAATCTCATCAATTATTGCTGATTAATCGGGGTGTTCCCCCTGTCCTAGCTTTCAGCTGAGGATCAAGCAAAGATCGACCTGTAAACACACAGTATTTACCGAGGCGTCAGCCATGGAACAGTGTGCTGAAGACATTACAGACAACTCTCTTGATGCTAACAAAGAAACATTCCTGGGTGATTGTTCACAAGGTTCCATCCTTCAAATGGAGCAGGAAATCATGAACAAGCTGGGGCAACAATTTGACCTCTGCACTCAACAGGTGTCTCACCTGGAGATGCAGAGAGAGGAGCTGATACAAGAGCTCCTCTGTCTACACGAGCCCCTGCTGAGAGCACTGCAGGAGCTGAGGTATAGGCTGAGGGAGGCGCAGAGTCAGCTCACGCTGTCTCAGCTGAGGTATCTCGCTGTTTGTGGAGAGGTGCAGCAGGTGAGGAGGAAACTTTTCAGCACAGCAAGAGACTGCATCCAAAGTCAAGTGACGCTGGCTGCACGCAAGTACGAGGTGGCCCAAGCCCCCTTTATGCAGGTAACTGGTGTATGGAAGAGGTGCCGTCTCAGCATCATTGTATGTACACCTGCATAGCCAACTGCATGTATTTTATCATCTATCCACAGGAGGAGCTCAAGGCCAGTATCCAGTCTCTGGTGGAGCATTTGTCCCAGCTCCAGGAGGACTATCAGATCCAGCTAAATACCTTAAAGGAAGAGGCCACCGGATTTTACAGGCCCAGATCAGTAAGTGATATTGGCCTGTGCCGCAGGGCTTCTGTTAGGCTCCAGCGTCGTCTTAGTGGCAGCATGAGGATGCTGGAGGGATGGTATGAGCCTCGGCTCATGGCCCTGCTCAAGAGAAAGCAGATAGGAGAGGAAGCTTTGAGACAGAGCAGGGAGCAGGCGAGGGCACTGAGGGACAGCCTGGGACCCCTCAGAGAGGATATACAAAGACTGGAGCTCCAGAGATCCTGTCTGGAGCAGAGGTTAAGTCTGGTGGAGCAAGAGAGGGAGGAAAGCGTCACACAACGAAAGGTAGAGTGAATGAAAACGATGCAGAGGTGCACAGAGACCTCTATGGTAACTAGGACGTTGCTGTTTTGCACAGGAGACTGTGAGGGTCCTGGAAGAGACTCTGAGGGAATTACAAGTGGAGTTCGAGGTGCAGAGAAAATCAAAGAGTGACCTGGAGCGTCAGAAAAATTGCCTCTCCGAAGAGCTGACACATCTGAGGTAGGTTGGCCCTGATTATGCAGCATCATCTTCTCCAGGGTTCAAAAAAATATTTTCATTTTAGGGGCCATGATGATCACACCACAGAAGAGGATCCCCAAGTTTGTTCTAAATTGATCAGCATGTAGCCAAGCGTGAATTACTGCTAGACAGGTAGTGACATTCAGTAATTTGCTTTGCCTTAATCCAGTTTTCCTTAAATGATATTCATACACTGTTGCATTTTGCCTGTATTATTCCAAACCAGTTTGTGACATATAGTTGGAAAAAATGTTGTCCTAATAATTACAAAACTACCAGTTTTCACTGGGGTTCTCCAAGTTACAGAATACTAATCAAGTTTTGAAATCAGTGGCATAATACAAGAGGGTTTAGTGTGAATATTTTATTATGAATATACTTAAGTACACAGAAGATCAGATGCAGCACAAAAAAAAAAAAAACCCTCAGGAAAACACAAGTGAAAATAGGGCCTGGAAAAGTTCTACTACGAATATAAAGCAAAGACAGACCTTCACTATGTACATGTTTTATTAAAAATGGATCTGCGCAGAAAAGTTCCAGCACAACTAAACAGGGCGAGAAGTAAAACCATCAAGGAGAAGAGCGAAATCTTGATTGATTGATGCATGTGTTGGTTTTTGAGAAAGGAATTCTGGGATGCAATAATTGCATCCATAAGGATTTAACTTAAATACTCTGATGACAATGCAGCGCTTCATTTTTTTTCTTGAAATTTTCTACAAAAATTAGAGCTGCCAATTACGAGCTTTAAAAAGACAACACTGCCGATGCACCCAACACTGAAAAATGGATCCATTTTAACAAACAGGAAGAATGAAAAGACGAGAAGACTCAAGCCTGGACCTCCGAGTCGGCAGCACCTTCCGGGTCCTCATCGTTGTAGATATTTTCAGCCTGGAACAGAACCAGAACAAGAGTTTATTCCCTGGACTGAAGACACATGTGCTCATATTTTGGACCTACCATCTGCCACACTTGCATGATGTTGTCCTCTGATACAGAGCAGATGACCCACGGTTCATTGGGGTTCCAAGAGAAATCTGAGATCTTTGCTGTGTGACCGCCGTGGATGAACTAAAATAAAGCACGATAGAAATTAGCACCGGGCTGAAAACGGGTCTTATAACGCATTGGCTGCTTTTGTTGCCACTGACCAGCAGCTCAGGAGGACCGTCCTCCGCATCCTCGGGTGACTGTTCCTCTCCGATCTTGCTGAGGTCCCACACGTTGAGCCTCCTGTCGGTGCCACTGGAGGCCAGGATGGTTTCGTTATGGGGAGACCACTGAACCTGTAGGGTGGAGAAGACCCAAACATTACAGTTATTCACATAACTAAACTGAGAAAAGCTGTCTGGCAAGTGACCACACATCTTTCTAGTTTACTCCTCTATGGTTCCCTACAGAGAACCTGATGCTTTGGATACATGGATGACCTAAAACTTTTACATTATTTTTTTTTTACCTGGAAGATCTCATCCTTGTGAGACTCAAATGAATGCAGCTTCAGTTTAAGGTTCCTCAAATCCCAAAGAGCCACCGTCTAAAAATGACAATCACACCAGGTTCAGCATTCATATCTGACAAAAGCGGGGGATCCGACAACAACAGGTGTGGAGTAAAAGGTAGTCTCACCTTATCGGCAGAGCCAGTGGCCAGGATGAACTCACTGTAGGGGTTGAAGGACAGACAGTTGACCTCTGCGGTGTGAGCATCCACTGCGTGGCTGGGCTTGGAGGTGTTGTTGGACCGCGTGTCCCAGCTTTACATAAACACAGAGAAAGCGTGATGGGGGGAAGGGGGGGGGCTGATTATTGTGATGCTACTCTGCTCACATCATTAGTTTCTGGTCATCCGCTACTGATCCAAACAGGGACTCATGCAGGAGGTGCCAGGAAACATCCTCAACAACAGCAGTATGGCCTGTGAAGATGGTCTTGGCATCCACGATCTTTCCCTCCTTTGGGACAGTGCTAATGTCCCAAAGACAGATAGTCTGTGAGAGGAGACAAAAATCATCAGAAGCTTAGAAATTCCATCAAATCAGCCTAATTCCGGTCAGTTGTCTTATATTTCTACTACTTGTTGCTTACATGGTCATCAGAAGCACTGAGCAGACAGCCACTGAGGTTTGGGTTCCAGGAGAGACCGTATCCTTCTTTCTGGTGGCCTCGCAAACGCAGATCAGGGGTGCACTCTCCAGAAGGATCTTTTGACAGAAAAAAAATGTTACAAGCTGTAAAGAAATATGATTTGTTGTAAACTCTGGGGAAGAGATGCATTTCTGCTGTCACACTAACCAGGCTTGGAGGGGTGTTTTGTGTAATCAAAAACTAGCACATCACTAGTAGGGGTCTTGGTGGCGATGATGCAGGGATTCTGGGGCATATAGCGAGCTCTGTTCACTTCTCCCTCGTGGTTGATTTTGATCTCAATCTCGATCTTTCCACTCACAGACCCAAAGCCTCCAAACTCTGAAATAAAACAGGACCAGATATATAAAATTGTTATTGCACGTGACTGTATGGAATGTAATTCTACTCTACAAATGACAGTGACAGCACTTTAGATAAAATTTTAAACAAATACATACCAATATTTTCTGCAGCATTAAAGTGTTTCAGCAAGATTTAAATTCACACATTTAATGAGAGTAACAAAGAAACAGTTAAGCCTGCAATGATTAGTGGAATGATTACTACAAGAAAAAAAATCCATTTTGATAGCCAGAATTCCTAAATATGCTTCAGCCACATCAATATTTTTCATCAAATATTTGTTCTAGTGAAAACAATTGTTAGCAGCACTCACAAAACATTTTAAAATCCAATCTGCGTCAAAGACAATGATTTAAAAATACTCGTAAAATCAATCAATCATCTTTTAGTCCAAAGACAGGTGATAGGTGAATCACATTATATCTCTCACCTCCTTTTTCACTGTCATAGTGCGAGGCGTCAAACTGGGCATCATCATTTGGGAGCTGAACACTAGCAATTACAAGGTGATTCTGCTCATCTGATGTGTGTGTCCCAAGTACCAGCCTGTGAACACTATAGTCTTTGCCTTCAGGCCTGTGGAATGGTATGCAATTAATTGATTACGTAAAGTTAAAAAACAAACAAAAAACTTGTTTCAGATGACGACTGCTTTGCACAAGCTCACCTTGTGACATCTGGGAGCCACTGCGCAGTGAGGCTGGGCCACTCCAGGGCGTGCGTCATGACCAGATCGTACAGGAAAGGGGTGTTCTTTTTCCAGATCTTGTACTCTTCATTGATAACTCTTTCCTCCACAGCATCATCAAATGCGGCTACAAAATGCCAAATTTAATGCAACGTTTTGTAAAACCACGTGTTTTCCAAACATGAATTAAGGTTGATATTAGCGCCGATGTTAGCTTAATCCCACACTAAACTCATGCGACGTTGCTGCGATGTGAGTTTACTTTGATGGCGTGCTAATGTTAGCATCCGTTTGCTCCCCATTAGCTGCAACAAGGTACGAATTTACAAAGATTTAAAAGAAACTTCGGCGTGATCAAAAGCAACACAACATACCATGCGAAGCTGCATGATAACTCCCATTCTTGAGCTAAATGCCGTGAAACCACAGAGCGAACAGCTAACATATGCTAGCAGCTAGCTGGCTGGTGTGTAACAATGAGAGAAGCTGGCCGGCGCGCCAAGAACCATCACCATATCCTGATTCTAATAATGTAGAAGGTGCAAAAATAATTAACCATCTAATTCATAAGGATTGGTGCACTTACCGTCTTTATCGGTCATGGTGTCGGAGATAGCACACTAGTCTTAAAGAAAAAGTAGAAATTGTTGTGAAAAAGACGCGTAGAAGACAACGCTGTGGCTCGGCAATGGCGCCAACACCGGAGGACACCGCTGGCCAATCAGCCCACACTGACACTGACAGGAAGTTCCGTTAACGACTACTTCCGGTAACGCTCTTCCGCCCCGTGTTGCTGTTAGAGCGGTAGCAAATAGGCACGATAAACAAGATTTACATCTTTTAACCTTTATACAAGTGCATCGTAATTACAGACTATAGAATGGACGATCGTTTGTTAGACCTGACGGAGGCACAAAAGGCCATTAAGGCTAAATATCCCCCAATCACTAAGAAATACGAATGTAAGTCTTGTATTTTGGTAACTAATCTCATTACCTTTTTTAACTTTTACAAACAACATAAAACAACGATAAGACTAAATAACTGTTCCGTGGAGTTTATGTGTTCTGAAGTGATGCCTGTCATATCGGTTATATTGTGTAAAACTGATCTATTGAGTTTTCTGTTAAAGATCTGGACCACACAGCAGATGTACAGTAAGTCTTCACAGGCGCTATCTCATATGTATCTGTTGCTGTCAATCTAATCAACCTTTTAAAATTGTCTTTCAGAATTCACTCCTGGGGAGACACTCTGGAGGAAGCCTTTGAGCAGTGTGCGATGGGCATGTTTGGCTACATGACAGACACAGAGACAGTGAAACCACTTGATACTGTTGATATGAATTCAGAAGGTCAGAAGCTAGTCAGCATGTCCTCTCTATCATCAGTCATGCACTTAACTATAGTCTAAAGTCCATGTGTATTCTTTTTTTCTCTTTAAAGGTGATGATATGGAGTCCCTTCTTTTCCACTTTTTGGATGATTGGTTGTTCAAGTTCTGCGATGACCCATCCTTTGTTCCAAGAGTGAGTTTGTGGGATGGTTAGTTATCGTTACACATTTTTTTGCTAACAAGTTAAAGTGGTGGTTTAATATGTGACCACAACTGATTTTGGTTATCCTTTGTAATTACAAAATAAATATAGGCATATAAGCATTCAGTACGATGAATCTTTTTTGTAAATTAATATTGAGTATTTATTTTATTTTTTTATATTAATTTTACTTTTTTTTAAATTTGTGAACTAGGAAATCAAAGTTTTGCAAATAGACAAAATGCACTTCAAGATCCGCTCCATTGGGTAAGTTTGGGTACTTTTATAATTTGTTAGAGATAGTATGTCAGATTACAAATCTATAGATCAAAAATGCAAAAAAGTTAAGAACTGTTTTTATTAGTCATAAAAATAAATATTTGCAAATATAAAATACAGTATTAAAAAATGGAATTTACCACCTTTAAATTGCTGTAGTGTTAGGATGGAACAACGCTAGTTTTCTTGCCCCAATTTCAAGTTGAATTTCTGCTGTATGGTAAAATATATGGATATATTTTTGTTTTTTCTTTAAAGCTGGGGTGAGGAATTCTCTCTGGAAAAGCATCCACAGGTAAGTACGTATATATATATACACACACACACAGCTCAGGTCAATAACAATACAGCTGATTGTTGGACAGGTAACTGGAATTTTCTGTATTGTTAATCTAGGGAACTGAGGTGAAAGCCATCACGTACTCAGCAATGCAGATCCATGACAAAGAAAAGCCAGAGATATTTGCCATTATCGATATCTGATTATGTAACGGAGGCAACAGGCAGGTTTGGAGCCAATTTCTGTGCCTTTCTGTCCAATACACTGAATTGTAAAATCTAGAACGGGGAAATTCAACATAACAGATTGTAGTGCTTTCTTATGACAAAAAATTGCCCTCACAAATATTCAAAAAAATGTATTCTCTTGTTTTTTTTAAAGGTAGCTAAATTATTTTTACAAAAAATCACTAGTACATTGTTTATTTGTGTTCATGGTTTACTTAATTCTAAATACGTCTGAAGACCTTTTACAATATCTAAATCAATCTGATTTAAAATTGTGTTTATCACAGTGATGCTTTGTCAGTTCCTGAAACTCCTATGCATAATCTTTTTTTTTTTTTTCAATTTTTTTGTTCTTTGGTGTAAGCAAATAAATTATTTATACTCTTACCTTTGCCTTCTTTTGGGCTTCATGATCATTTTTTAGGAGCTTGTTTTGAAACCTCCAAGGTTAAATGTTGTCCAGCGTTTATCTTTTCAGTAAGGAGTAAGGAAGAACTTTATTGCCAAGTACCTTTTTACACATACAAGGAATTTGACTTGGTGTTTGTTGCGTGCAGTGCAGGCAAAAAACCAATAATACAGTAAAATAAGAATAAAGATAAGGAAATATGAAAAATGAGCATATTTACAATACAATAAGCAATAAGCATATTTAAAATCCAGTATAAGGAAGTGAAGTGTTTTGTTTCTTAGTAAGATGACGTAAAGTTAGTGAAATATCTTTCGGAAATGTTGATGGGACAAGGAACTAACACAATTGTCTTAATTTCTTAATGACCTTTTTGGACTTTGATCAAAGGCTAATGAGCTGCTTGACTTGTTTCTGGTGTGGTCTGTAAAGTGAGGTCTTATTTTTCTTTTTGTGGCATGTCAGAATAAAATGACACATATCCACTACATAAACTGCCACGGTAATATGGCATATTGTATAGTTAGGCTTACCCAAATTCCAATAAATCCAGCACCAAATATGTTACGTTAAAAACCACAGAGGTGTTTTATTGGAAACATTAATAGACTGAAAGGGCTTTACAGTTAGATTACATACACTAAATCAGGGGTGCTCATTATGTCGATTGCGATCTACCGGTCGATCGTAGAGGTAGAATTAATCGAAAAATATCAGCCCATCATTCATCCTGTCACTTTGATATACAGGGCAGCCAGTTAGATGACAACTGAATTTGACATTCAGGTGACCAATCAGCAGTGCAGCAGAACTTACGATGTCAGCCTATCAGCAGTCCCGTTACTTGATTGACCTTTAGGTCAATGTGCAAACAATGGCGCTAAGCTATTCAGCTAATTACCTCTCATTTTAAGACAATTAGTTAATTATTATGTGTGTTTTGCAATATTGGCTCATTCGGTTATGAAAGGTACATCAACATGCATTGTATATACAAAGAATCCTCAGTACATTTGAAAATAATTAGATGTTTTGCATTTTTGTGGTGGGTAGATCATTTTGATCATTTTGTAAGTAGCTTGCATGCTGAAAAAATGCACAGATTTGTATTGAGCAATATGGATTCATGTAGTTATGTGAGGTACACCAACATATATGGATCATATAAAGAATTCTCAATATATTTATGAATAAATGTATGTTTCGCAAATTTATAGTAGGTAGATCTTCTTGACTTGGTCATTTGAAAAGTAGCTCGCATGCTGAAAAAGTGTGGGCACCCCTGCACTAAATGATCTAAATTGAATTTGTGGAGAGTTTCAAAATTGTTTTCTTAATATAATAAACTTCTGAACACTTCCCATTGGATATCTACGTTAATACTGAAACGTTGTGAGAATTTTTCATATATTTTTTATTCATATATTTTTTAACGTCTAGAGCAAACCGGTAGTGACGTCACGGCCCCGCCTCCACTTGCTCCCCTTCTCGCTCAAATGTAGCTGCGCCATTCTTCCTTTGTCCAACTGGGACGACTCGATTCGCAAAGATTCAAGAGGAAAGAAAGGCATCAAGTTTACCAACAACTATTGTGGGGTCGTCATCATTGCAATACGAACAAGTTGCTATTGCCCCCCCTCCCCCGACGAACCTTCCGAGGCTTTCGTCATTAGCGCAGCAAAGAATATTAGTGAAAGCTCGTCAGAACCCAGAGGCCGCCGCCGAGTCAAGTGAGCTCTGAAGTAAATCAAAATGGAAGACACGAAGTACCTTCCAGAGCTCCTGGCTGAGAAAGATAGTTTGGATTCCTCATTCACTCATGCCATGAAACTCATTTCGGCCGGTAAGGATGGATTCGATTGCCTTTCGCCTCATCGAGGCTCACATGGGCGAGCGCCCTGCAGCACGGCGTCAGGCCTTTCGCTTGCAACGTGGTTGTTGACATTTGCTTGATAAATAGAGATTTTCTTTAGCGTTTTGTACGTTTTCAAGGTGCGTGTAGTGATGTACAAACACGTTACCGATGCCAGGATGACGCCTGTGAAATCGCATGCTCAAAAGCCTTTGACGGCTTCATGCATCTTGCACACAATTACGTCTTTTGCACTGGGAATAACCGATGCATATGGAGGGCGATGCTGTATAGATGCTATGTATTGTCGTTTTGAATGCAGCAGATGTCTCTGATGCTATGTTGATGCATGTTCAGTTTATTTATGAATGACGCCTCTTTTTTTTTGCAGAGATTGAGAGAATCCAAAAAGGTGAAACTAAGAAAGAGCCAGAGAAAGAGACATATTTGGATCTATTTGCTACCAAGAATCTTAAACTGAAGGAGCGAGTACTTATTCCTACTAAGCAATATCCGAAGGTATGCATGTCCAGATTACTTTACACTTGGTGAATTTCACCAGGAACGCTCCCTTTTATTCAGGTCTCTTTATTTATTGAGAGAAACACATTTAGGGAGTGAGTATTGTTGGCTGAGAGACCAAATGGATTTTAAAAATGTAGCCAGTTCATTTATTGCGTGCATGTTTGAGTAACCCTGGATGCCAGAATAACAAACTTCATGTCGACTAGAGTTGGACAATTAGTGAAGTCATGTGAACTGAAGCCAAGCTCTTGCTGCCCTAGTTACGCTTTTTCTGTTTGAATGATTTTAGAGTAAGAGGCATTCATGCTGCCATGCTTGCTTCTCTTTTTATTCTTGGGGGCTGAATCGGTCGCCTGTTACTCAAAATCCTCATGTCCCGCAGGTTAACTTTGTTGGTAAGCTATTGGGACCCCAGGGCAGCACAATAAAGAGACTGCAGGAAGAAACGGGTGCCAAGATCTCCGTCCTGGGCAAAGGTTCCATGAGAGACAAGAACAAGGTAAGTGGGGAGCTCGCTCCTGCTGCGCATTTCAAAAACGGGAATCTGTGTTTATCATCTCCTGCATTTCAAATGCTCTTCAGGAAGAGGAGCTGCGGAAGGGCGGCGAAGCCAAATATGCTCACCTGGCCATGGAGCTGCACGTGTTTATTGAGGTCACGGCACCTATACCCGAAGCTTATCTACGAATGGCACATGCCATGGATGAGGTCAAGAAGTTCCTCATTCCGGTACGCTCCGATGATCCCTAATGCGGTTTACTTGCAGAGAATTTCTCAGTGTTGCTGAGCTGTTGGTGCCATGTTTGTAGGAGCCATGTGAAGCAGACCCATACATGGATCCTCACTTCCTGAATGGATCCCAGGATGGTTCGGTCAGAGGACGCGGCGGCCTGATGGGGAGGGGGCGAGGTGGACCACCGGGCCCGAGGTAGGCGCAATATTTGGCTTGGACGTTGTGTTCAACGTGACAGATGCTGCAGAAGCAGCTTGAGCTGAATGAAACGGGCGATCTTTCGGCACCATGTCACAACCCGACTCATTTACGCAGGGGGCGGGGAATGCCACGCGGAGGCCCTCGAGGAGCGATGCGGGGCGGGGCTCCACGTGGAGGATTAGGGCGGGGCAGTGCCCCGAGGGGTGCCCCGTCCGGCAGGGGCGGACCAGCTTCTGCTGCCAACAGAGGCGGAGCGGCTCCCCGTTCTAGACCCCCCACAGCAGGGGCTCCGAGGATGCTTCCCACCCCATCCATGTCACACCAACAAGGCCCTGCAGCGTCACAGCCCAAGGTGGAGGGCTACGAAGACTACGTGAGTTCTGCAACCTCCAGCGTAGTCTAGTTTGAGATGTGCTTCATTTTAGGGGTTGTGGGGTCGTTTTTTGTCCCAGCTGCTGCAGTGTTAGTTGATCGGATTCAATTTCTTTCAGCCTTATGAAGAGTCTTATCCAGAGACTGGCTATGAGGGATATGAGAACTACTACACTCAGCAGCCAGCGGCCGCGTGAGTTTCTGTGTGTGTGTGTGTGTGTGTGTGTGTGTGTTTTAACTGGTTTGCTTGTCTCAACATGGCACTGAAGGCTACATTTTCACCCGCAGGGATACAGAATATTATGATTACGGTCACGGAGAGGCCCAGGAAACGACCTATGAAAGTTACAGTAAGTAACTTTTCTCGTTTTTTTCCCCTCTTTCGTCTCCAACCTGCTGACGGCGCCGCTCGCGTTTCTCTTCCTCGTCTCCGCAGCTCAGGACGAGTGGGATAACTCGTGGTCCGGGGCCGGCGGCAAAGCCGCGCCTGCCAGGCAGGCAAAGGGGGGCTACAGAGACCATCCATACGGAAGATACTGATCGTCTGCTGGTAGAGCGTTGCCGCGACAACTGTGTCAGATTGTAACACTCTGAACTTTTCAAAAGTAATTTCCCTTTTGTTTGCTCCATTTTTTTTTTAATGTTTTTTTTTTAAAAAAAAAAGAAACCTTCAGTGTTTTGTTGGAAATAAGGAAAAAAATTAGATAAGGAAAAAAAATACAGTTTTTCATGTTAATATCTGTTCTCCCTTAGATGTTTTAAGCTGCACAGTTGGCAGTTCAGGATTTACTAAACCTAACTAAGAAAAAAAAAGACTCTGGATATCGTTTAATTGTTCCCAATCAAAATGTATTTGTGGCGATAAAGTCCTCTCATGTAGGCTGCTTTTTTTGAGAAAACAAAATTCCTTCCTAGTTGACAAACAATAATAAGCCAGTGTTACACGTATTACTACCATACATACCTCCAATCCTAAACTGTATTTTGGGTAAATTAAAAGAAAAAGAGAGAAGCAATTTCTTCTGCAGGGCAATTTTAGTGCTGTAAAGTTTGAGCATTTCCCAAAATACTACCAAAATTAATCTGAAATGCTATTTTTCCACCCTTTACAATTGGAATATATATGTCGAAATAATGCTGTGAAAGCATCGCTCTGCTCAGCTCGTTCTTGTAAAAAGGCTAGAATTAATAATCCTTTTTCCTGTAAGGACGGCTGCAGCCAACTCTATTTTGTACATAATTTTAGGACACCTGTGTACACCTTTTAAGCCCTGTCATCTCAAAATGCATCATGCTTGTGTACTTTTGACTAAATAGGCTACTAAATATTTCCAAAATGTTTCTGTAGTGCGTGTTTCAATAAAGCTTCTAGTTTCTTTTTATCCAACCTAAACATGGTATTTTGCCTTTGTTTTACCAAAGGAAAGCCGTCAGTTTCTGAACGTGGTCCTCACGGGTTCTCGCCACCTCTGAAAGAGCTGTATGTATGCGCAGCAGCTTGTATTTAAATAAATTTTAAATGCCGCCTGTAGGATATTCCAAAAAGCTCCTCACCGAGGAAATGTGCTGCCAAACGTGGACGTGCGGATAGTGTTTGAAATTGTTTTGTCAGTTTCCCCCCCCCCCCCCAAAAAAAAGGTGTTGGTTCTGCAGCAGTGTATATTCAGCCGCTTGAAATAACCCGATCTCAACAGTATTTCAAATCAAGCTTGCAGGGATCTTACTTGACTTTGATGTCATGCTGGCTGCTTTTTATAAAAGAAAAAAAAAACGCAGAGGAGAGGATTCTAAAAGCCAAAAGATCGCCACAAGAAGGTAAAACTAACCCCAACACTCATTTCTTAGATTCTTGTATTGTTTTCTGTGCAAAAAAAAAAAAGCAAACAACCCAAAACGACGTAATGTAGTTGATCCCAAAGGTACTTAAAATACTGAAACTGCAAAATGCTGTCTGTATTTCTACCGAGCAAAATACGCCGTAAAACATTGTTGTGATGCAACTTTTGTTCAAACAAAACCAATGGTGTCCCAATTTATTTTACCAAATAATTACTTTTAGATTATGTACAGTGTAACTTCACGAAAAGTAGCTGCACTTAAACATCGTTTTGGACCCAAACCCGTCAGTTTGAGTTGCATGATGTTTAATATTGTTAAATTAGTGTGTGTGCTACATGTGTCCGTGCTGCGGCATCCAGCGTCTCATTTCTTCTTCTCTTGTCTCAGGATGTCAGCTGTGGAGGTGCACGTTGACACCTTGACTTCCTGTTCACCGCACACTTCAGGTTGGTCGGAAAGAATGTAAGAGAAGGCTTATTTTGAATTTTGCCCCACAGTTTCATACCCTTATTTCTGTTTTACAGGTCTTAAAGTCCTCAGCGCTCAGAGATCAATGGTGTTCTGTAAGATTGTTTGAATTCCAGGTTATAGAAGCGTTAAAGGTGGTCTCATCTTTTTATACCAGCAATGTATTTCTGTATTATTGCAGTATGTGATGAATGTGATTTTTTTTTTTTTTTTTTTAAAGTTTGTTTAATGGTTTTTATACAAAGAAATAAAGTTTATAAGAAATTGAATTCTTGTGTTCTCCCTGACTCACTCAACCTACCAAATGGCACAGTTTTGCTTTTATTTCTACAGTATCTTGGACATAGTGGATAACTTTAGGCTAATTTCTAATGCTGTGGATCTTAATTAAGATTACGGCGTCCCAGATACAAACCTCCATTTGACTTTAAGTATTTCTAAATCGTTAATGGTGCTGAATTTAATTGCGAAGCCATGAAAAAGCAGGCAATTAATTTATTTTAAAAGCAAAAACCTCTGTACTTGCAGTCGTATTTGTGAAGGGTCCTAACTATTTTCGCGGAATGCTCCTTTAAACCACTCTCCGCCCACTGGTTGCTAACACATCCGCGCCCCCGTTTACCACTGGCTAGTATCATATCAACAATGGCTATCTTAGTGGAGTTTACAGAAAGACGCGTTTCTATTTCAAAACGGTATCCGAAAATGTATTGATTTGTGTATAAATTGACGAACAGCAGCTTCCGGCGCTGCCATTGGTAAGATTTTATTGTCTTGTCACGCCTGTTTGGGTATATTGTTTGGAGGCTAGCTAGCTAGCTAGAGCTGCTCTTAGCCTAGGCCTCGATCTTTGTATTATAATCAAGCATGGTGTTGGTAGGCAGCTTCCATCATTGTGTCCCTCCACGTTGTTGTCCCCCCCCTCCGCCTTGTTTCTTTGAACTGAGGCGGCTCTCGTGTGGTCTGTACTCGGTTAAAGAGTCACCGATCTATCCGCTGTGCTAGGTTTTTCGCCCCAGCTTCCGTAAAACTTGGCATAGATGCCGCTCAACTAGCCGAGCAGTGTTGTGTGATGGTGCATCAATTTTGCAAGCTAAAAGTCGTCAGAGCACGTGGTTTGACTGACAGCCACACATCACATATTTATGTTTGTCTATCCTCTTGCTTTCCACAATTTATACTTACACTCCTATAAACTGAATACCCCCCGCCCCCCCACATACACACATTGTTTTAGTTGTAAATGATCACATCAGAGCCAGATGTTCTCATTAGTCTGCCTTGCTCTCCTGTAACTTTGTATTAGATCACAAAAGTAAACACAAATTGGAGAGAGGTCAGCTGAGGTTGTCTGCCATGGCTGGGGGGAGAAGAGGGGCCAACCGAACCACATACTGCAGGCCTCCACTGAGCAACGAGCCGGGTTCGGTCAGCAATGGCAACCACTCCACCAGCTCCCCGGTCACAGGGGTGAGATCCCGTACAAGGTAAGCCTGGACACCTCGTCGGGGCAACAGGTCAAACGCTACCCCTCCCCCCCTCGCACCTGGTCTTTATTAATAAGAGGATTCTGCTGCAGAAACGGGTCAGGGACGTGCATGTCCAGCCCTCCCCTAGCTGCCCAGACGGTGGTTCCGCTGAAGCACTGCAAGATCCCGGAGTTGTCCGTGGATCGCAACGTGCTGTTCGAGCTTCACCTTTTCTTCTGCCACCTCGTCGCTCTCTTTGTCCATTACGTCAACATCTACAAGACCGTTTGGTGGTACCCGCTGTCGCACCCTCCCTCACACACATCTCTGGTGAGTACGCTGCTGGATATCCTCCGACTGACCGCGTCGGGGTTGTTGGCCTGGAACTTGCGTATTGTGGTCAAACAATTGTCGCAAGGACCAAAATCTTGAGTCGGTTCCTCTGTCTGCAGAACTTTCACCTAATTGATTACAACATGCTGGTGTTCACGGTCATCGTACTAGCCCGGAGGCTCATTGCAGCAATTGTTAAAGAGGTGAGATCTGTATTTAATCCGTTGTGTTTTCAGTTGAGGAGCTATCCGAGATACTTCAAAACACAAAAGATTTGGGCGTCGGAAGTGTCTAATTTCCCCTTTTAATGTCCGTGTTCTCTTTTCTAGGCATCACAGAGTGGGAAGTTGTCATTCCCTCATTCGATCTTTCTAGTGATGGCCCGGTTTGCTGTGCTAACGCTGACAGGCTGGAGCCTTTGTCGCTCCCTCATTTATCTCTTCAGGACCTATTCTGTCCTGAGCCTCCTCTTCCTCTGCTACCCGTAAATATCCGCAGGAAAAACCGCAGGTTTCACATTCACGTGCGCTGATATTTGTATCTGTTCCCGCGCAGCTTTGGAATGTACATTCCGTTTTTCCGGCTGAGCTGCGACTTCCGCCGGACGGGTCTCCTCTCCCCCCTCGCCAGCTTCGGCGCCAAGGAGGTGGGCGGCGTGGGCCGCGGGCGGGACTACCTGACGGTGCTGAAGGAGACGTGGAAGCAGCACACCAGCCAGTTGTACGGCGTCCAGCCCATGCCCACGCACGCCTGCTGCCTCTCCCCGGACCTCATCCGCAAAGAGGTGGAGTACCTGAAGGTGGACTTTAACTGGAGGATGAAGGAGGTGCTGGTCAGCTCCATGCTCAGTGCCTACTACGTGGCCTTCGTACCCGTGTGGTTTGTCAAGGTGAGAAGCGGATGGAATTATCTGAATTTTACCCTGAGTGTTCCAACTCCATTCCCAACACCTCTCCTTCAGAGTACACAGTACGTGGACAAGCGCTGGTCCTGCGAGCTGTTCATCCTGGTCTCGGTCAGCACCTCCATCATACTCATGCGGCACCTGCTGCCGCCTCGATACTGCGACCTGCTCCACAAAGCTGCAGCCCACTTGGGCTGCTGGCAGAAAGTCGACCCGTCGCTCTGCTCCAACGTTCTCCAGCACGTGTGCGTACTGATCCGCGTGTCTGCCGGCCTGTTGTCCGCGTCGGCCTTGTCCTGACCCTGACTCTGCTTCACCTCTTTACACAGTTGGACAGAAGAGTACATGTGGCCGCAGGGGGTCCTGGTCAAACACAACAAGAATGTCTACAAGGCCATGGGTCATTATAATGTGGCCGTCCCTTCAGATGTGTCTCATTATCGCTTCTATGTGAGTATTTGAAATCGCCAGGAGACGCTGGCTTATCTCTTTGCCCTGATTGGCTGAGAGGAAAACTTGGAAGGGTTGTCGTGGAGGTGTAGATCCCAAAGACTAGCCAACCAGAGCTGACGCAGCACGACCGCGCCTTGTTTGACGTCGCGTGACTCGTGGTCGCTCAGGTTTCCCCTGGGGGGTCAGCAGGATCGCTACGCTGAGCGGGACTTATGTCGGGCAGCTTTCCGTGTTTCTGATGTGTCCCTCTCTCTCCTCTCCCCCAGTTCTTCTTCAACAAGCCTTTACGGATATTGAACATACTGGTCATCTTGGAAGGCGCCATGATATTCTACCAGCTGTACTCCTTGATATGTTCGGAGAAGTGGCATCAGACGATATCGCTGGCCCTGATCCTCTTCAGCAACTACTACGCTTTCTTCAAGCTCCTCCGAGACAGGATAGTCCTGGGAAAGGCGTATTCCTACTCGCAGCTCGTCTGACCAAGGAAATCAGCGCGACTTAAATTATTCTAGTTTGCATCCATTTTTGAACAACACAAACATGCCTGCTCTGCATTGTTTTCTACAAAGTGCATTTTGTGTCATGTTTTTGTTCTGATCAGCCATAATAAAAAGAAATATTTTTGTATTACTTTAAAGGATTGTTCAAGTCTTAATTCATTTTGGAGGGGGGGGGTATGAAGGAGAGGGCTCTGAAAGTTAAACAAAAGCATTCTGGGGGGGTGGCGCCCCCCCGCGGGCGTTTGCGGGCAGATGCGGGTGACTGGCCCTTTAAGACGGATAAAGAGAGCTTTGTTTGAGCCGAGCGCATCGATGGCTGCGCGCTTCATTTCCCAGTATTTCAGGTCGCTGCTGCCGCAGAAAACAAAGCCTTCGTCTTTCCCGAACGCGTGTTCGCTCGAAACCACCTTCCGCGTGTCCGGGGCACGCGTGTAAGTGCGCGCCGCCGGTGCGTCACCGACTCGGTGAGTCTGATTCATCGTGGATAATAAATCCGGTTACGCGTCGTTTCTCCGGGTGAATTTAACAACATGGTGGAACCCATTGACCTCTGCGCGGTGCGTTTACTGACACTGTCGCCAAACTGTGTGTTTTATCCCCGCGGAAGAAGGATAAAGTGCAGATGAGGTGTGTTTGTGGTAATGGAGGCTCGCCGCCACAGTGATGCTGGGGATATTCTGGAGATAAGAGCTCCTCCATCAGTTTGCTCTAACGAGATCAATGTTACTGGAAACTCGGCAGCGGAAAAGCTCTGGAGCTCTTACAGGGGGAATTAAATAATTATTAATAATTCAAGACACCAGCAGCGAGTTTACATTTTGAGTCCAAGTCAGATAATATCTTTGATCACCAATAATAATGTAATAAACGTCCCGTTGTTTGTTAATTTTAAAGCAATCTAAAGCGCATGTGGTTTGCATAACATGTTTGCATTTGTAATATTTTAGTAAAGTTATTTTTGCTTAAATCTCCACCATGGGTTAAAACCACCGTATGTCTGCATTTATTACATCTCCTTTAAGTGGGTCAGTCAGAACCTCCAGGGATCAGTAGAAACCAGCGGGTTTGAACGGCCCGCCTTCGTTGTTTCAGGACCGTTCCCGCATCAGCACCCAACATCTGGCCTCGCCGGAGCGCGTCATGATGGAAGACAAGCGCAAGAAGCGCAGCCCCAAGGTGTCTCTCCCCCAGCCCCCTCCCCCGCCCATCAACCCCCGGAAACTCCCCGTCCTGCCGGCCAGCAAAAGCGCCACCTTCTCTCTGGGTCTGCCGCAGCCGCCCTCCCCGAAGAACAGGAGCAAGTACAAGAGGTCCGTTGGAGCGCCGGGGCAGCCCAAAGAGGCGTTTGCAGCCGTCATAGCTCCACCAAAGTCCACCAGGTTTGTTTGTTTGTACAGTTTAAGTGCCACGTTTACATTTTACATACATGTTAAGATTGGGCTAGAACTAAGAGATTATTAAAGTGGGAAAGTGATTTCTGTTCTCTTCTTTATTACTCAGACCCCACAAGGAGAAACCCAGGGCCCCTCAGCCAGCAGGGCCCAGTAAAGTGGTCCAGTCGTCTCCCCTGCAGCACTCGTTTCTGACGGATGTTTCGGACGTGAGAGAGATGGAGGGAGGCCTCCTCAACCTCCTCAACGACTTCCACTCCGGCAAACTGCAGGCTTTCGGTAAGTCAGAACCACCGGGGAAATATCCTGTTACCAGCTGCAAATAAATTTGGTTCGATTTTTGTCTCGCTGGAGCAGGAATCAAATGACCGCGGTGCTATTTTTACACCGCTGAAGCCTCAGAAACGCTGGCCTTTGAAGTCACTCTGCAACCCGGTGGCTCTTTTAGGTAAAGTGTGCTCCTTCGAGCAGCTGGAGCACGTGCGCGAGATGCAGGAGAAGCTGGCCCGGCTGCACTTCAGCCTCGACAGCCACGTGGAGGAGCTCTTGGAGGACCAGCGCAAGTGCGCCTCCGACCACAACCTGGAACACCTGCTCTGTAACGTAAGTCTGATGCCACCACCATCGAGAGCATTTTTGGAATTGAGGCCTATTTGAAACGCCAATTCAATTCAATTCAATTCAATTCAATTCAATTCAGTTCAATCTTTATTTATATGGCACTTTTCATACACTGGGCAGCACAAAGTGCCTCACAAAGGATAAAAACAACAAAGAGAAACAAGAGAATCAAGAAAAAGAACACACACACAGATACACACACACACATGCATACACACACTTACACACACACACACACACACACAAACAAGCTGAGCCAATGCAAATTATTGATAATATTAATTATTAATGGTGGTGTTCTGCGATCGGTCAGCTTGTTATTCTCTGCTTTCGACTTTGATGCCCCTCTCATCCAGCTGTTTATCTCTTCCCACAGCTGGAGGAGCTCAGCACATCCATGTATCCTCCATATAATGATCGTCCTTCACACTCAGCGTTAAATGATATTGTTTTCTGCGTGTGAGTCCTTAACGTGTCTGCGATCAGACAGAAGCTCCACTTGGCTGAGAACCAGGACCTGCCCAAAACATCTGGTCCGTGACAGCTCTCATCTTCTCATCGCAACGTCCAACCCGTCCCGGTTGCTATGACACCGATCCAGCTGCCTTAGGAACAGAATGGAAAGACCCACGGGAGAGGCTTATTGTGAGGCTACAGGGGACAACGCAGCGGAAGCTTTTCATGAACTCTTCATTAACGGCACAAGAAGCGATGCGGGTCTATCGTAACCTGTGAAATCAAACTTTAAACTGCATTTTATTTATTTAGGTTTCATAACCCCATGGTGCTGCCTGCTTTGCATACATTTCAATAGAAATTTGAGCTGCTTTTTTTTTTTTTTTACAGGAGTGTCCATATTTACTGGAACTCCTTTATTTGTTTTTATGGCTCAATTTTAATACTGAACGCAGAATTTGATGTTTTTAAAATATTGGCTGTGAGGGAGTTTAAAGGGATTTTCGAGTTAGTTAAAAATACTTTTCAAGTGTTTGGCCACTGTTTCTTACGCTAATGGCACTGCTTTTAATAGAATTGCCCTTTTGGCTGTGCTGGTGTGAATGATCGCCTTTGAATAACAATTGCAACATATTATATTTATGAATGACCACTGTGTCAAACTGCAGCACAACCGTTATAAACTGCTCACTCGTACCTTTTTTAAAATGGCAGCTAATTCTATCATACTGCAATCATAATTCCCAGTATATTAAACTATGGGAAGCAGTGCCTCCAAAACTACGACTTTAATCGTGGCAACAATGCAGCGCTAATTCCTAAATGAATGAATTTCAGTTTCTCAGATCAAATAGTCGTCTCCTTAATTCCCCAGTTCCCCGACTTTAAAATTTTAACTACATCTGAATTACTTGCATGTTGCCTTGTCCAACTAAAAACCACAGTTATATCAGCTCTGTTTCTGTTTTTCTTTCCCTTAAAACATTCACCTTTGGGTAAGTTACATTTAGATTGACATATTAATATTAGAATGTGAACTTATGGAACTATTAATTCTTATAAATCAAATATCTTGATTTGGATAAAATGTGTGGTATATGGTGTGATTCAGTTTTGTACTCAAAAATAAAATTAAATAACCGACATTTTTTAATTTAGAATCTATTGGTTTGACCTGGAAATCGGGAATTTCTGCAGATGGTTTTGGAATTTTAGGATAAATATTACCCAAAAAAATATGAAAAATGTAACTAATGTATAGAAACCATTTTAGCACACGTATACTTAACCATCAAAGAAAATGCATTTGTTGTTAAGAATTTTGCTCGCCAGGAAGTCCCCACGGAAGTCTGAATCTGTCACATTGGCAACTTTACCTGACGACTTCCGGGTCAGACCAAATAGTTTAAATATCAAACTCATTCCTTTAATTTTTGACTTGTGCAAAGAATACAGAGAACCAAAAAAAACCCAACCCATTTTCTTGCTATAAAATAGAGAAACAAATATAAAAATTTGACTATCAACCATCTGCAATAAAGACTCCTCTGCACCACCCAACACCACATTAAAATGAGGCACATTGAGGTTTGTTTTACAGAAATATAACACTTTATTTATATAGTCAATCTTCCTTTGCTCACAAACGAGTTCCAATATAATTTAAAAACAGTTGAGTTAAAAGGCTTGAAGACTGGCACGGAACTGAGACAGAACCAGATCTGGGTCTTTGCTGCTTCACAGGCAACCGTTGGTGTAAAACTGCTGTCCTCATCCAGGAGACTGTGCAAACCTCACCTTGATCAAGGCATCAGTGTACACACAGACACACACACCGTTTTACAAAAATATACAGCCAAGTCCATAAGTGGACATCACACACTTTAAATCACTTTGTATCTATACACCAACACAATGAAATCAAACGATCAAAGATGTGATTCAAGTGCAGACCAATATTTCATTAAGAGCAGCCATGTTGAAGGTGATGACGCTGCATCCTCTTTGTCGCATGATGCGTTGTGATTAGTTTCATGATTTTCTTTCATATTACGCTGACTCTATTCTGTTATAGAATAGGTAGAAATAGAATAGAGAATAGAGAATAGGTTATAGAATAGGTAGAAAATGCTCAAATTGATGCAACTCTGAACAATAAATATCCCTTTTAACTGAAGCTGAAAGTCTACACTTCAATCACATCCAACATATAAAGGGCACCATCTTCATACAGCATACGGTAACAGATTCAAATAATACTGTGCAAATACACAATTGACCTGTACAAATAGATTTTGTATTGTTTTTGTTCAGCAATTCACACATCTACAAAAGCGACCAATTTTCTACAGTACAGACATTTTGAAAATATCATTCGCTAAAGAGCAAGACTCCTGTCAATGTTACATTCCATGATAGTATGTGTCCGATTTGTCTGCAGCCCATGCTTTGTAGAAAATAAGCCGTGACAATCTTGTGAAGATGTGCTTTAAAAGTGCAAAGAGAGCAGGTTGAGCATGGAGCTTCACAGTAAGATAAACATCCAGAAAACTATACGATCATTTATATTTCCAGAAGTGTGTTCTTGATGTTACATTGGACTTTCAAATGCTGGTACCAACCAGATCATGTGAAAATGCCCTCAGTTTGGATAACAATCACTGTCACGAGTCTGAGCCTGAAACAATTAAATGACAATTTTGACTGAACTTATAATAATGCAATTATAATGCAGGAAATAAGCATCTATACTGTCAAGTACTCCTTCTAGGCCAGTAGGTCTCAACCTCATTGACTTGCAGCCTACTAAGGTAATCACCTGGGAACCACCTGTCCAAAGTAAATCCTCTTTACAGAACGGAGGCCCAAACTCCAAGTGCTTTGTCTGGTGATGGACGGATTCGGTCAACAAACTGTAGATCACTAAAATACACGGCATTACGTAGGAGGTGCCGGCTCGGCTGTACGCAATTGGATGGGTCGTGTCTGGAGAGAAATAACAAGATATTAAAAATCAAACTTTCTTTTGGCTTGAACCTCACATTGCAGGTTAGCTCTTTCACGAACAATGCTATCAGGAAGTCATTTGACTCACAAAAGCATCTTTTTAAAGCAAAATATATAGCACCAATAAAGAACATTTCATCTCTGGCTAACAAGCAGTTTATTCCGAGTTACAAGTTTAATGTCTATTTGTGGCCGTGTACTTGCCATGCACCATTAAATCCTCATCCAAGCAGTGACAAAATATTATTTTCCAATAAACGACAACACGATCATGGTAATGAAAAGGAGGTCCATGCCAATTTTTGTAGCCTTAATAAAGAATTTAAATAATCCAATAAATGATTGTGTCTTTTAGTAAAGTCCGGTAATAATTGGTAAGAATTTCTTTACCTTAATTTTCCGTCCTCAAAATATCATTTAAGAGGACGTGGACAGTGGCAGACTGAGAGGCAGAGAGGTCAGTCAGGCTGGGCCCCATCTGGACATAAAGGGCTTGGCACAGTTTGTTGGTGGCAGAAGATAAGCTGCCACTCCTGCAGAGAGTGGACCCCTTGTGGGTAGAGGTGCTCAAGAGGTGCCACAGTAAGGGCAGCACTTTGTGCTCCACGACCTGAGGCTTGCAAGGGTAGACCTCAGGCACAAGCTCTAGCAAGGAGAATCAAGAGACAGTAAGATATGCAAACTGATAGCAGAGCCAACGCTAGAAAACGTCAATCACAGTCTTATGATGAACATACCTGCAACCTTTTCAATAAGATCCACCTTCGCTTTGCCTTTCAGAAATTGAGCCTTGGTGCAGAATGGCTGGACAAGAATTTGTCTGTCTGTTGAAGCAAATTGTCATAATGGTTAAGAGAATCACAAGTAGACCGATAATTTCTACTCAAACAGGAGCATGTATATAAGTACCGAGGTGTAGGATGAGTGCATTAATAGCTCCAACCGCAGCAGAATAGATGGCATTGTTCTTAGAATTGAGGTGATTGTCGACAATTGCCGGGAACAGGATGTTGACCACGCGAGACATATCGTTTTTCAACATGCTGATGATTTTGGGGAGGGATTCCAGGGCATGTAGGTTGACTTTGCTGTTGGACTCCAGCAGCCTGTCCTTGAAGGCATCAAACACCTGAATGAAGAACCATTGTGTTAAAAAAGTGATCAAACTGAACTGTACTCATTCACACGACCACAAAGAACACAGCAGAAATAGAGCGTGGACTGACCGGGAATATGGTGTTGATTACCATGTTGGAGTTGTGCTGACAGTCAGCCAATAGCTGGTCAATTCCCTTGATCCGATCTCTGAAGTCATTTGAAGCGAGCAGACTTGTGAGTTGTTCGCAGTATTCTGTCTTGTTTCCAACACCCCTGACTGGGACGATGCGTTTTCCCTTGGCCGACTGACTGTCTGGAGGCATTTTATTACCCTGATAAACGAACAAATGAGCAAATAAGAAGACAGAATGTCCCTAAATCTTAGTAAAGCAGCTAAGTAGAACATTATTAATTAAGATAATAACCTACACACAGCAATTTACCTCTTTGTTGAGATTAATGAAGATGTTTTTAATGGTCAGCAGGTCTTGGCCTGAGATGTGTTTCTCTAATATCTTATCAAAGTTAGGGTGCGATGACAGCGACAGAAGCATCTGACGCCCAAAGTACCTACGGATTGAAGCAGTTTAAAGAGATTCAGATCAAACAGTGATTATCTGTTTACTCTTGACATAAATGTTTCACTCATCCATGAAAGCGGTTCCTTGTAAAAAGTACCGCTACACACCTGGTTTTGGGTGAGACGTCCTGCACAAATTTGGTGACTGAGTGTAAGATTCTCTCTGTGGGCTCTTTCATGCCAGAAAGAAGGCGGGCTGCACCAACCTTCTCCACCAGATTTGCCAAATGTCGGGCAGTGCATTGTCTCACGAGAGTGTTGGGGTGGCTGTCAGAAGAGGGACAACTTCCAATATTAATGATCCCAAATATGGCAGCAGGAATTGCAGATGAACGAATTTGTCCCAGAAGCAACTTAAATACTGACCTGACTCCGACAGAGAGTAACGCGCAGATGCTACGAGTGGCTGTGCAATACTGCATCATGCTCTCCAACGCTGCATCCACAGCCTGCCTAATGAAGTTGTTGGTCTGCCCAGCCTTTTGCAGTAAAACTTTCACCGTCCCCTCCAGCTCCTGGTCCATCCCTTTCTGTAAGTGGCTGTACAGATATCCGAGTGTATCTACAGCAAAGCTGGATACAACTGACCTCAGGTTATTCACCTAAATAGGACAGATGGTATTAACACGAATATTAAGTGATCGATCTGACATAGCTCAATCAATATCTAACAGGAGTTAAAGGATTGTTTTAATGAATATATACACCAAACTGAAAGCAACAATTTAGAATACCTCTTGACTAAGACAGAGGCAGACTTCAGGAAGCTTGCCCTGCAGTGTGTCAGAATGATAGAAAGCCAACCTCCGTAAAAGCCTCATACCCTCCATCTTTTTCTCCCTTGTTTAAAAAAGGACAATAAAAACATCATTTAAGCATCAATATCGAGTCTACTGTAAGGAGCATAGGTTATTATTTTTGAAAACCACACTTCCCATATACAGTATGTTTTACACCAGAACTAATGTAATTATCGTGATGGCTTTGAGAGTTTATCATATTTTGCCAGTATTTTAGTTTTTCTCACCAGTCGTCAGAACGCAAACAGCTGAAGGTTTCTGTCAGTGCCAAGTAAGGATCAGGAAAGGCACAGAACTCTCCAGGCTGAGAAAGGTCTTTCTTCTCATCTGTATTACCAAAGGACAACTCGGGTAAGGAGCACAGACACCAGCAGCTTCACTTTGTATCTATTAATTTGATAAATTAAGTGGTGAATGTGGGTGACGATGAATACAACAGGTGGTGAAAATAAACTGCTGTGGAGCAAAGATGTCCTATTGGTTCAGACTCCAGTTAAGTTCTTACATCAACCACAATGAAGACCTGTTACAACGTTCAATTATCTATTATACAGCTAAACAGCATCCAGGCGTTAGACCGAATGAAGATGACTCCTAGCAACAATCCAAAGATACACAGTGACAAGAAAACTAATAAACAAAAGAACTGGTTTGTGGACTCAACCTGAGCAGTGGGACATTGGAGGCTGGGTTTTACTGAGAAATGGAGCCCTCCTCAGGTGGGTCACGGGTTTGGAGTTTCGAGGCATTGAGGGGGGCTTTGGTTGGTGGGGTGGGGTGGTGCACTTGTTGGAGCTTTGGGTGCCTGCTGGATTGGAGTCGATGGTGAACTCGTCACACAAAGGATCTCGTTTACTGGACATTAGCGTGGTGCCATTAAGATGTATGTCTGTGTCAAAGGGAGAGTCAAGATGTCAAGTTTAGTTCGAGAATCCTGTGAAAAGACTTCTTCAGAGTGAAATGATCTGAAAGCAGTCCAGTCACGTTCACAAACCTCCCTCTTACCTTTTTGGACTTCGGTGGTGGACTCAGACAACATCTTCTTGATGTGGTGGCGATTCTTGTCCCGTGCGTGGTCCGTCTGACCTAAAGGAAGCTCTTGCCGATCTCGACAGTCCGGCCACATTCGATCCTGGTCAAACCTCCTACTTTTTACCCACTGCTGAAAATAACGGTTACAAAATACACCAGGAGGGCTTCGGTGAGGGCAGGAGCATGTTGCATTAATCTGTTTGACATGATTTATGATTGGATAAAGTGCGACTGACCTGGGGACTATCACATTTATCGCTATCAGTGAGGGGATCGGCCATAGTATCACACTGCTCCACTGAAAAGGCATCTCCTGGACGGCTGGAAGCTGTGGTGCTAAACATGCCTGTTAAACAATGTTGAACAGCACTTCAGGAACCGTGAGACGTTGTCGTAAATCAGAAATAACCATCTCGGTAACTGCAAAGACATTTTTGTCTTAATTAGCTACGAGATGAATAATGTTCAAATGCTGACCTCTTCCAAAGACTCCTTCAGGCACAACCATGGCTGGAGAGCTTCTGCTACCGAGGCTGCGACCTTCTAAAAACCAATGAAGACAGTTGCACTTAGCTACGTAATAACATTCCACCATCAGGTCAAGATGAGCTCTGTTCCATTTGGAATGATCACCGACGAACCTTTGCCAAGTTTCAGAGCTCTGACTGCTTCAGGACCAGATGGTTTGACAGAGGAAGAGGGCGGCCTTGTCATCCGTTCATGAGGTTCAACTCCATTGGAGTAAGTCACTCTATGTCCAACTATACCCACCTCAGAGGACAACTCGTTCTTCTCATTAAATCCTTGAAATGCAAATATGTAATATGTGAACTAGACAAAATACATAGAGAATTTTAAAAAAAAGAAGTAGTTTACCTTGTAAAATGCTAAAATCCGCAGATACAGAGGTCCTAAGTTTTGCAGAAGGCACTCTGGAGGTGTGAGCTTTTGTTCCAGAAGAAGGTGAGTTTCGAGGGCTGTTGACAAATACAACAAATGACAACGTGCTCAGATAGACATCACCACAAGCAGAATTAACTATTTTATTACACGTGAACGTGTGAAACTGAGTTAAACCGTTTTTATGATTTAGTCCACCTTCCGTAAGGATTTGTGGAGGACCACCTGCGTACAGCTGTGGACCTTTACCTTGTTTTGATGCCGTTGAAGTTGTCATTGAGGATTGAGCTCAAACTGGACAGACCGCTCTCACTGACTGGAGAAGCATGTGACGTTGTGTCCAGACCAAGATCAAGCTTTACTGCTGAGTCAGGGCTGTCCGGATCTGAACTGTAATTCCTCAATTTGGCTTTCTTCTTAGCAGCACTGTTCCGCACTGAACGGAGGGAGTTCTGCATCTGTCAGACACACGCAATCACAATACTAGTACGAGGACCAAACTTTACTCTACTATAATGACATACATCTACTGCACCTAAAGTGTCATTTGATTGGGATTTCCAGATGTAACAATTCAAGTTCAACTGTTTCCACTGTATTTTAAATAAGAGGAGGAAAAGTATGACCACCTCCTGTATGTCGGGAGGATCCTCATCTTGTGGATCCTGCATCATACTGATGCCATCATCAGGGTCCAGGGAAAGGCTGTCTAGAAGATTAATATCAGGGCAGCCTGGGGCAGTAGACCTCTGACCATTATAGGACTGGACCTGCTCTGCTTTAGGGACAACGGGGGAGACAGAGAAGCTTGTCCTGTTGCCGCTCAGGGCTCGACGAAAAGATGACATGGACGGACTCATTAGGGAGGCGCGAAGTAGCTGAGGAGAGCATCGGCTAGAGTGGTGGGCCCCTGGAAGAGGTATTAAAAGCAACGTTAGAGAAACACAACCTGAGGTCAATACATTCAGCCCAGACCTGTGTAATGTTGGGGGAATACCTTTAACTGCCCCTGCTGTATCTTTCACGGGCTGGTTGTCTTGCGGGGGAGGGCTGTTCTCTTTTTTATTTGGCCAAGTGTTGGACATAGAAGAGGCCAAGTCTGACTGGCGGCGGGGCAATGTCGGGGTAAGATTTTTTCCTGGAAGTGTGGATAGTGGGTAGGAGGGCAAGAGGAAGGAGCGGGGAGTAACAGTGAGGTTCCTTGAGTGTGTGTGTCCCTTGGGTGCCACTGTACAAAAGGTACACTATGTTAGGAGCGTAGGAAAACCTGAGACAGAAATATAGTTTGCAGCTCTTTGGATATTAAACACTGTGCATTTACAGGACATAGGGTCCTCTGTACGTCTAAATGTTGCAAAGGGTATTTAAAATGTTTATCAGATAAGCAAATCTGGAGTTAAACATTACCACTTTGTGTGTTTGTGCAGTTGTCAGGGTCTAAACTGAGGCTTCCACTTCTCCTGAGAGGCACAGAGGTTGTCAGACTCCCAGAGGACTCTGGCTTCTGGGATCCCATTAAACCTACGTGGACAGTGGATGTTTTGTATGCAAAGGATTTTAAAAGCGTGTGAAGCACATTGAAAAATGTCCCAAAGCTGAGCAAATGATTCTGAGTTAATGCTCACCGATATCTTTGTGAGTGTGGTCGGTACCTTTAAAATTGTCAGGGTCTAAATTCAAGCTTCCGCTTCTTCTGAGACGCACAGGAGTTGCCAGAATCCTGGAGGACTCGTGTGTCCTGGAATCTATTAGTCCAACATGGGCGGTTTAAATGTCACTTTTAAGGATAGCACATTAAAAAACAACCTGCAGCACATCACTCAAGAGTGAATGAACGCCAATACCTGTATGCAAAGAGTCCATCCCTTTAAAGTTGTTAGCATCTATATTTAGGCTTCCACTTCTCCTGAGGTGCACAGGGGTTCCTGGAGTTCTGGAGGACTTTGAAAATTCAGTTGAATCTGCACAAACAGTGACAATTTAAAAGCTACTGGAGCCATACACAAATATATATTTTTTTTCAACCAACGTTTGTTCCTGGAATTCTGTACTAAAAACTGAAATGATAGTATCCTCTTTTTCCATCCAGCTCCAAACACATGTTTCACAGAAAAACACTGGGCAGCAGGACTACATGATGTTGAATGCTGCCCCCTTTGGGAAATCAGACCTTACGCCTGCACTGACTGACGATCTGAAGAAGATAAATCCTTGAACACATATGTCATCATTTTGCCTTTTATAATCTTCCCAAATATCCCCAGGTTTCCAGCAGATGCGATGAACCATTTTTACTGCATATTCAGTCCTTCATTCTTGCCTTTAATTCCTGCCAGGAGCAGAAGAATATCTCTAAAACACTGGCAATTCTAAAATAAATAAATGGCCAATTGAATAAGTTAATAGTCATTGCTTGTGTGTTTCTGACATGGCATTTATCCAGCGTGCACATCTCTGGGCTTCTGGTGACGTGTGACACAGTGACTTCTCTGAGTGTACAAGCTAATCCTGTTTAAGGCTTCTTTAGTCCAGCTAAATTTATCACAGCATCCACTCAAACCTGTATGCCACCTTGTATCCTATAATATTGAGAGAAGACTCATGGCTGTAGGTAACTTACAAAAAGTGTTGGTCTCTGAATTCAGCTTCCCCAGCAAGGAAAGGAAATCCTCCTCAGCCACCTATTTAAGACAAAACAACACACAGAGGATAAAGTGTAATTCCATCCTGTGACAAGAACAAAAGGGATGAGACTTATACTCGGCCATCCCAGCCAGGTCACTGAACAGTACAGCAGTTTTATTTTTCCTTTAGCCAAACCAAAAGCAAAAATCAAAGCAAAAGCAACATCAAAAATCATTACCTAACCACTTATGACAAAGAAGTGTATTAACATTGTGACAAATACGCCACTTATCTGCCACTAATGAAGTGCTGACTGAATTTAACTAATGAAAAGAATGTTTTCACATGAACGTGATGTTGAAATTTAAATGACAGCTTTGTCACAACCCTTAAATAGACCCATCCCAAATGGAATCCCCTATAGTCTAATCAACACTCCGCTCGGAGCGGCTGGTGTGATTGCAATCAACACTGGAGCTGCAGACAAGCCGCATTTTACAAGTGTAATCCTGTGATATTAACAATTATGTTGCATGCCGCTTCACTAAGTGTGCTCTGTGGCAACGGGTTGCTGGGAAACAGACACTGCTATAAACAGGTGGCTTTTTAAATGGAGTCTCTAAGCTGAATAATAGTATCCAAAACAGACGAGGCCTTGTTTTTCTCTTCAGGCTGCACTGTTATCAGCATATTAACATAAGAAAACACACTGAACAATCCTGATACTATCTGACATTACATTAGTATCACATTTGCAGCCCCAGTACCCATGCAAATAACAATAGCCAATAGCTTTATTGTAATGTTTTCTAAATATTGATTTTGTGGCGTGATAAATCACAATAATACATACCATACATGCATTCTGAACATTGTAACTCTGAATGTAGACACTTTTTGGACTGCTGCTTATTATATGTCTGAGTTAGTTTATTTAGTGAGAAGAAATATCAGATTGCGTACATATAGGGGAGTTAATGTCCCTGAAGTATTAAAGCTACACAGAATTTCATATGAGAAAACAGTCAAATCACAACACGTGTAATTACAATATAAATACACTTGGTCCTAAGGAGGTTAAATCTCTGTTCGGCTCTTGCCAAAAGGGAAGTAATTGCTGAGGAATATTTTTAGAACGAGAGAAAAGGGTGGACACTCACAATGATGAAGCAGCTATTGACTTTATAGGCAATCAGTGGACCAACACTTTAATCAGCTACCAAGCATCTCAGGCCAGAAGACATCTAGTGATTACCACTGATGAAAATATGAAAACAGTGTTTGAACAGGCCCTACCTGTTCAGGACACTTGTCATGGCTGCCATGCTGATCAGTAGCAGTGGATGAGAAGAGGGACATCTCCCACGGGAGTTTGTTCTTCCCTTTCCCCGCACTGACGATCCTCCTCTGAAGAGGAAACTCACCGGTGAGGGAACCTAAGCTGCCATAGCCCTGCAGCCGAGTGCAGTCTGGTTCGGTCCTGTTGCTTTTAGCACTACTTATCCGTCCTCCATTCATCACCCAGTCCAGATCGGCCCCTGAATCGTGATGCAAACAGCTCCATTCTCCAGGTTCAGGAACCACCAAACCATATTCCAGCGTCCCTTCTGGTGACAGTTTAGGAAGAACGCGCCTTGATCTTCTAGTCTGTACAGCTGCCATAAGACCGTCCGCATCCTCATTCAGTTCCACCATGTCCACAGCTTTCATCAGAGGCTGCTTTTTCCCCGTGTCCAGGCAAAAGTCAAAGACAGCAAACAGCTCCAGGGACGCGTGGCGGACCCTCCTTTTGCTGTCTGCGAGACAGGGCGCAACCTCAAAGCAGAGCTTGTGGACGTCGAACTCCTTCTTGGGATGAGCGAGCATAGCTGCCATGATGATGTTGAGCACATCTTCTCGAACCCTGGAGTTTTTGTTCTGCAAGTCGCCGGTGATGAGGTCTAGTATCTGTTGCGGCGCCACAGCCTTCGTCAGCTGTTGGAACACGCTCATGTTCTCGCTTCTGACAACATTTCGGGTGTCCCCCAGAGTCTTCAGACCCACGGAAACAAGCTGTTTGAAATATTTTTCCACGTTTGGTCCAAGCTTCTGAATGAGAAGGTTTAGGACTTGCAGGGTGCCGCACAACACTTTAAAGTTAATGTCATCCAGGAGCCGCGGGAGAAAGTGAATAAATTTCTCAATGCTGCCGGATGGCACCGATTTCATGTCCACTCCCGTGAGGAAATGCTTCAGCTCTTCCACCCCAGATATGCGATTCTGGTAATTCTTTAGGTCCAGAAGTTTCTCATATAAATCCAGGGGGATCAATCCTGGTATCATTATCAATGGTCTTCCCTGCTTGGTCAAACTAGAGAATCCAAGGACCCCAAAGTGAGGAAAGAAATCCCCTCTCTTTACTTCATGCTGTCGCAGGCATTTGCCCCGTTGATCATGACCCTGCAAATCAGAAAACACACATGGTCATATATTAAGTGGTAATAAAGCATGAGGCAATGGAAGCGATGCGAAGTCTGGATATTATGTCATGACAACGCAATATGACAGCCTATATCCAACTTTTCACAACAATTATTACCTATATTAGGACTAATGGACACGACCACTTGTGGCTGTCGTGCACGGGAGTCCGCAGATTGGTTAAGATTACATTTGCATCTTTAAATTACAATCCTACCTCTTGTTACTGGACCATCACTGGCGAATATACCGGGCGAGAGTACCGAGAGCTTCTAATTCCGATCGATCCCCGACTGTGTTAATGACATTACAGTGGAGAATATTTGAACGTTATATAAGGAAAGTATAGATGTTGTTAGCGAGGGTTGCTAAGCTAAGCCGCTGCAGCCTGACGGGGGCTAGCAAAGTTATAAAAACAGCCAGAAAACAGACCTCGCATCCCGACGCTCGACGGATCTCTCTAACATCGCGTAGATTAAACGTCCATGGCTCGGTGTTGCAGCTACGCTCCTGAAAAACGCCAGCATTTCCTTACTTTAAGATTAGGTAACTGGAGAGCAGGGTGTTTAGGAGCAACAGAGGCGATGAGCCCCCAACACACATTGGAACCCACTCTCTAAAGCAGCAAAATGGCGAATACATGTCGCAAACTGAGCGCTTCCATGGCGACGCGCGTCCTTTTAACCCTTGTGTAGCACCGAGGAGGAGCAGCGGAGGCTAATATGAGATACAACCGCGGTTTAGAGAGGCGTTTGGGCTTCATATGGATCTAGAAATACCGTATATATGATATTAGATATAGGACAGTTTCCAGACTTAACACACAGTAAACTGCAGTTAATATGACGGTATTGCAAAAAGCCTAAAGCTAATTAAAGGGCTTTTTTTAAATGAAAAAAGCCATGGACTGTACTTTATTTTACTTTATTAATTAACATAGCTCTCAAAAACTTTGTCTTTTGGAAAGCGTGACACGTAACATTGTCTAATCACCGTTGTTATTGTGTTATAAATTAGTAGTGTTTTCAATACTGCCCCAATACGCTGTAATATCAAAATAAAGGGGATTTAAAAAAAAAAAAATTAAACATATTGCGCGCTTAACTTCTACCAAATCAGAGCAGTTTATTTTATTTTATTTTATTTTAAAATGTTTTGAGAAAAGAGATAAATCTCCAAATACAAACTTGGGTCATAACTACATTAGGCAAAGGTCGTGGAATTATTTCCAAGCCATTTAAAGGTAGGTTTTTTCCCCTAAATTAATTAACTCAGTCTATATTCAATTTGTTACAGCGTATATAATTTCAACCAATAATCACATTCTATCCCGTTTTGGAGCTATTTATTGTCAATATTCCATAATTTCCATCTAGAATTTCCATTCGTTGTTTTTCTTTTCATTTTATTTTGAAAAGAGCGGAAGTGGGCGTGTTCTCCCTCGTTAGCATCGTAGCAGATTTGTGGTTAGCCTGGCAGACCGTACCTTGTTTTCCTGAGAGCCGCCCGGGGTTCTCGCTCATCTTTGCTGAACTCCGCCACTGCAAAAATCGGTCATTACGGCGGCAGCCAGGGCAAAGAAGAGGTTACAGGTTTGTTTTTCTTAATATCGATTACATCTGAAAGCTTATGCACCCAGCTACATCTTCACGTTTGTATCTGTCAGCCATGTTACTGTATATCAATCAATGATGCAGCTAGCCACGGTAACCGTGTTTATTTTTAGCAGCTAACCCTCGCTGACTGCAGTCTAATGTAAGCGATGTCGGCACCGTGCATTTATTGGAGTCTAACATGATTGACGATACAGGGATTGCACGAATATCGTTGATGGCACCTGTGCGCAAGCGAATACACTCGATCCAGTCTGTTCATGTTTTAGTCGGTTAGCTCGGCTACTAGCTGTTGCTGATTTAAAGCCAAAGTGTAGTGCTACCGACTTTTCCAAATGACAGTGTAATCAATTCCAGTCCCCAAACAACAAGCAAACCCCTGCATAGCTATTTGCGGCACATTAGTAAAACAAATGAACCTTTAATGTTATTTGTTAAGTTCGAGCCGCGCCAGTGCTGAAAGCAAGACAATCCTGCCTTAATTGTGACTTAACCACAAGTTTTACGACGTGAACTGTGCATGCATGTTTGTCTTCCTGTTTTCAGATGGACCAGCCAGACCAATCCTATATGTTTGCTAGTCTAAAACGGCCTCATTCAGAACAGCTGCTGCAAGGTCTCCAGCTCCTGCGGCAGGACCATGAACTATGTGACATTGTCCTACGTGTGGGTGATGCCAAGATCCATGCCCATAAAGTAGTACTGGCCAGCATCAGTCCCTACTTCAAGGCCATGTTCACTGGTAACATGTCAGAAAAAGAGACCTCAGAGGTGGAATTCCAGTGCATCGACGAGACTGCTTTGCAGGTATGCCGAAACTTGCTTTGTTATCCACTTGTGATATTGTATTTGTTAATGTGGTGCCGTGTGTTATTTCAGGCCATCGTTGAGTATGCCTACACTGGAACAGTGCTGATCACGCAGGAAACTGTGGAATCCTTGCTACCAGCTGCCAACTTACTCCAGGTTAAGCTTGTACTTAAGGAGTGTTGCTCCTTTTTGGAGAGCCAGCTGGATGCGGGAAACTGTATAGGCATTTCACGCTTTGCAGAGACCTATGGCTGTCACGACTTGTGCCTGGCTGCATCTAAATTCATTTGTGAGAACTTTGAGGAGGTTTGTCAGACAGAAGATTTTTTTGAACTGACAAGGGCTGAGTTGGATGAAATTGTGTCCAATGACTGCCTTAAGGTTGTTACAGAGGAAACTGTCTTCTACGCCCTGGAGTCGTGGATCAAATATGATGTAACTGAGAGACAGCAACATCTAGCTCAGCTGCTGCACTGTGTTCGCCTTCCACTTCTCAGCGTCAAATTTCTCACCCGCCTATATGAAGCCAACCACCTTATAAGGGATGACCATGCATGCAAGCATCTGCTCAACGAGGCCCTTAAATATCATTTTATGCCCGAGCACCGGCTTTCCTATCAGACTGTATTGTCAGCTCAGCCCAGGTGTGCTCCGAAGGTGCTGCTTGCAATAGGAGGCAAAGCTGGACTCTTTGCAACGCTGGAAAGGTAATAATGAAATAAGTCTTAAAAACTTTGAGTGGTGTCTCACAGGAAGCTATTCCTGCTATTGACTACTTCTGTATTTTTTAAATATTTTGTCTTTATAAAATAAGTGATTATGTGTTTTTGTTGTTTTTCTACAGCATGGAAATGTATTTCCCTCAGACAGATTCATGGATAGGACTGGCGCCCCTAAGTGTACCTCGATATGAGTTTGGTGTAGCAGTGTTGGACCAGAAGGTGTACGTGGTGGGAGGTATTGCCACGCACCTGAGACAGGGCATTAGCTATCGGAGACATGAGAGCACGGTAGAAAGCTGGGATCCAGAAAGCAACACTTGGACCTCAGTGGAGCGCATGGCTGAGTGCCGCAGTACCCTCGGGGTTGTCGTCCTCACCGGGGAGCTTTATGCCCTCGGTGGTTACGACGGCCAATATTACCTGCAGTCGGTGGAAAAATATGTCCCCAAGTTGAAAGAATGGCAACCCGTAGCACCAATGACGAAGTCCCGAAGCTGCTTTGCCACTGCTGTGCTGGACGGCATGGTGTATGCTATTGGAGGCTATGGCCCAGCCCACATGAACAGGTACTTTTTGGAGATAAATAATGTAAGAGAAAATAAATAATTTGAAAGGTAATAATCATAAAATGCTGTGTATAGTGGGAAGACTGTGCTCTAAAATGCTCGAGTGTTTTCCTTTGTAGCCCCATTGGCTTCTTGTGGCACAGTAAGAGTGTCTAAGCATGAGAGAATTGGCAGATAGGTGGGCGATGTCTAGCTCTGCTGAGGAAATGGCCATTGTCCTGCTAATCAATAGAAGAGGATTCAAAACAATTTTCCTTGAGAGGATGGGTGCTGCTGGAAAAAACCTCTGGGTATCTAGAGAGCAATCTCACTGCTAGATGTTTCCTTGACTCCCAGATCCTCATGGGGAAAATGTGTTTGTACGTAGAACCTTTAGGAATTACTTTTCTTTTCTCCCCGATGGCTTATATAGCACACATACAGCAAAACAATCCATCTAATTATTCACTAACAAAACAATAAAGCAAAGCATCACAGATGAAGTATATATTTTACCTTTAAAGCACTTTTTGAAAATACAATATATTTATATTTTGTTGTAAATATCTAGCACAAGACGGAATTGTTATTTTATATAGTTTTGGAATAGGTAGTGTTTTTAGATTCACTCGTGATGTGTTTAGAGCATCTGTGTCATCACACTTAAACTATATATTAAAGAGTAAAAGATGCAGTTTCTACTACCTACCTTCTCACTTATTTTGCCGTGTCAACAGTGTGGAGCGATACGACCCCGGCAAGGATGCCTGGGAAATGGTAGCCCCCATGGCAGATAAGAGGATCAACTTCGGTGTTGGTGTCATGCTCGGTTTCATTTTTGTTGTGGGAGGCCACAACGGAGTGTCACACCTGTCCAGCATCGAACGGTACGACCCACATCAGAACCAGTGGACCGCCTGTCGGCCAATGAACGAGCCACGCACCGGTGAGTTTATGTCACGCTCTTACCTAAATGTACGATACAATAGGGCCACTGTTTTCTGACTGACCTCATCTTGCAGGTGTCGGCTCTGCCATCGTGGATAACTACCTCTATGTGGTGGGCGGTCACTCTGGGTCATCTTACTTGAACACTGTTCAGCGCTACGACCCAATCTCAGACAGCTGGTCGGACTCCAGTGGCATGATGTACTGCCGCTGTAACTTTGGTCTGACGGCTCTTTGACCCATGGCCCTACCCGCAAGGACCCAATAAGAGACCTTTAGACACAAAGTTGGTTATTTTGCTTTTCTGCCACCCCCCCCCCCCCCCCACACACACACACACACACACACAATCAGTCCTCCAGCTGTAGAGAAGTGCTGTACAACTGCAGCCCCAGAAGAGGCGTCTGCCGGGTTCAGTCTGATGAGCAACGATGATGATTGGGCAGCTGAAATGATTGCTGCTGGACCACAATAAGGACTCTGAGCCATTTCCCAGAGGATTGTGGAGGAACACTTTTCACTTTTCTTATTGTTAGTAGCTGCCCCCTGACACTCACTATTAATTATATTTAACATTTAAATATTTAATTTTCCTGCTGCAACTGGAACCAAGGGTTCAGATTTTGTAGGACACAGCCGTTTCCTGTATTTGTATGGATATCTGGTTTTTAGCTGTGTCGCGAGGATGCTTGAGGGGTACGTGCATGTCAAATAGGCTTTTTTTTTTTTTTCCAAACATGTTTATGTGCAGAACTGAGCGACGCAGGAGCTCTGCACCAAAACCAGTGCTTCACAAAAATCTTCTAATCTTTCTATTTTCTTAAAAAGGGCTGCCTTTTTCTCCTGTAAATAGTCCAAATGAAATATAGAGATATCTAGATCCTCTAGTGCATTGCCTGTAAATGTTTTTTTCTGCACTGGAGAACGTGGATGTGTGTATGCGCGTGTGTGTGTGCGTGCGCGTGTGTGTGCTGTTTGAGTCCAAGGGTCAGAGTAGCAGCGAATGATGAATGTTTGCCACTGCTCTTTGCGTCACCCTCAGAGCCATTTAAAAGAAAAAAAACAAGACATTTTGTTACATCATTGTCAGCTCATGCCTTTCTTAGTACTTTATACAGTAGCTGAAATCGGTTAAGGCTCTCTTTTTCATCCCTTCATCCATACACAACTGGTGCTATATTTAGGATTCAGGTGTTTGTGTGTGTTTTGCACAAGTTTGTCAATCTATTTTCACCATATGCTATTTTAGTCTGTCCCATGTTTTAGTGTGCATTTAAATGTGATAAAACGAATGGTCCCCAGCCATGCAATAAAAGTAGTAAAAGGGAAATTTGTGCATTTACAGCCACAAACTCCTGTCTGTAATTTAGCCAGTCGGAACTATGCTTTAAACACTAGTTTCTATGAATTCTTGTTAGTTATCCTGTTCCTTCGTTGTTCCCATGCCCTTCCTCAGCATGCGGCCACTCCAGGTTGTGAGTGGAACTTGCTCTGGCTGTGATTGCCAACTCGTCCTCAGAGTGACCTGTGTGGCTGAGATCTTGCTTATAGGCTCAGGTTTCAAGCAGTCTGTATGCAGCATTATGTTTAGTGCCATGTGGTGACGTGAATTGCATCAGTGCCCGCCACAGTTTAGGTCAATACGTCCCTCATCTGGCAAAATCCCAACATGTTTCTCTCCGGCCTTATCGCCGGTGCATCAGCACGGCTCTCTTCCATGTCACGTGGTACCTCGGCGGATGGTAAAACATCAAGGGCTGTACAGGTCCACTTGAGCCACGTTTGTCACCCAGTCCTCGTGTCCAGTATAAAACGTGCTCCCCTGGTTGTCACTGGCTCCACCCTGGCTGAAGGTGTTGCTCAAGGCTAGGCTGACAGGACGTGCAGACGTGTAAAGGTTAAAGAATAAATGCGGTGTGTGTGTGTGAGTTACTGTTGTCTGAATCTAGTTGCTTTGTGCACTTTTTTTGTTTGCACACGAGTGAAGACTTAAACCAACCTCTGCATTGCACTTACCAAACTCTTTGATACATATTGTAATTTGTACATATGTTTTAATTTAGTACTTTTGGCATTTAGATGATGCAATAATAACACTTCTGTTTCTTTCTGTGGATGATTATGTGTAGTGTTTGTATCTTTAAAAAGCCAAGGCATTTCCAATTGCTGTAACGGAACCCCATGTGGCATGTCTATTGATTCACTGTTAGCTGGTAATGTCAATGCCTAATGAAACACCCAAATGTTATTGATTTTTGCTCATTCTACCAGACATTTCCTGTCATCGTGTCGTAATGCATGCCACTTTTTTTTTGTTCCCTGTGATGCAAACACTCTGCATCTAACGAAGTGCTTAGCTTTCAATTTCTGGCTTATTTGAAAGACTTATGCATTAGCAATTCAACGGCGTCTCCGCGGCCGTCATGTTACTTTAGAAAGATGCAAGTCACTTTTTATACGTAGAATTGTATGTACTGTTTGTATTTTCTATCGTTTTCTTTGCTAATTCCCTTTTCCGTCCATCAGCCTCGGATGTCTGTCACTCCACAGCCACAGCACAAATCACGCAGGCGTAATTATGTGCTGCCATGATTCATTTGTCGTCGCTCTTCTGTACTGTTCGTGAATCCGAGACACCATCTACTACTCGAATGCATTTTTGGAGTAATGCCGACGGAGAAATCTGCAAACGTGAATCTGCAAAAAGAAGGGATGGTAAAAGTCAAGTTTGTAGGCATCTTTGTTGCGACGTACCAATGTCACGTTTCTGCCGCCACTCTCACCAAAGTGCTCGTTCAGAGAAAGCAGATGGATGGCTAAAGCCTAGTCCGAGGTGGACCGCCACGTGGTTCCTGAAAGAAAAAAAAATAAACACTACAAAAAAAACAGGTTAGCCAAATGACCACGCCCCTTCTTTTACATTACCAGTTGTATCTGAAGTTGGGTGAGAATCTTGATTTTTCTTTCCTCCCCATCCTGTGGATTAATGCTGAAGAAAAACCCCGTTTGTTTTGAAATGGTAGCAGTAGCATTTCACACTTCATGTTTTGATCTGATATATTTTGCATACATTTGTCACTTTGTGTGGTGCAGTTGTACCCAGATAAAAATAAATGCCTGCCTTACAAGGTCCTGTTTGTCTCTATGCGGCTGTTGTGTCATCTGTGTACACAGGATGTAACAGAACAAATCAACTATGACAGTTGTATGGCAAATGTATTTTATTTAAACATATAATGTTCAGAAAATTCTCCAGGCAGAGGCACTGTGTGATTGGAGTAATACTGATCAGTGGTCAGAACAAAGTAATTACATCTTGTTTAAGTGTGCTGAATCAGCATACTCAATTGCTTGTATTGAATAAGCATGAACATGGAGCCAGCCTAGTGTTGCGGCAGCCTGAAAGATACTGTTATTGATGGCTAATGTAGATCAATCTTCTGTCTATTAAGAGTCACTTGTTACCCTAGCACCAATTTACAAGGGTTAATATGTGTAAGTTCAAAGTAGCGCTGCTTAACTTGATGGAAATGTATCCCAGCAATATATTTGTCAGCTTTAGATGCATATGGACATTGGGTAACTCATTTTATGCGTACAAACCCAGAACTATTATAGTCCGTTATATTCTTGGATTCCAAGGGTAGCTAAAATAGCATCATTTCCCATTCCCGGATCTAAGTAAAACTCATGACAGCCGACATGATAAGGAACTCCTGGAATCAACGCGGGGTGGGGGATTCAAGGTCCTTGTTCCCAAGTATGACTCCTGCTTTAATTTGAGTCCACCTGTGACTAAAGGAGTTCACTTGTCTGAAGCACGGATGTAGACCAAAGAAGAGAGCAGGAGCAGATCAGGCGGCTTGTCCAAGAGAATTAAGTTGTTTCCTCTCAGGCCGTCATAGTGCATCCAGCAGCCATCGATCTGAAAGGCTGCAGAGTAGTGATGTTCCTCCTTGTTGAAGAGCGTGGCGCCCTCTAGTACATACCTGCAGAAATAATCAACATCCTTTCACAAAAGCCCAAGCACAAGGTGGATGCATTTAGGTCATGTATGATACAGCTCTTAAGAGAGCCCGGTAAAAACATCCCATACCTGTGCTGGCAGAGACCGAGATGGTACGGAACATAGGAGAGCTCCTCTGACTTCCACTGCTGCATGTTGAGGATCACAAAAGGTGGAGGTCCATGGCAGAAAACCCTCTGAGAGAACTCCCTCAGCCCATTACACCTGCACGTTGTGAGAAAAAAAAACATTTAAGGATAAAAGAGAAACTGACTAAAATCAGAGAACTGAAGGACTTTTGGTGTCTCACCCAAGCTCTGAGCAGAGGAGGAGTTTGGTGCAGAAGAATTCATCCACGGCTGACTGGATTGGGTCTCTGTGAGGCAGCTCATGAGGAGGGCTGAAGGGAAAATAACAGTAAAATCACAATGTGAAAATAAAACCTGGCATAAAAGTTAGACTTGTTGCACTTAAATGTCACACTGCTGGTGTGTATTCTACCTAATGTTGATTGTGGTGTTTGTATACTCCTGGAATCGGGAAGGACAGCTCCAATTGGTGCACAGGCTCTCCTGCACGGTGGACATGAGGTTCTCGAGGTTCTTGGTGAAGTTCTCGTGCTCGTTGCCGAAGAGGTCGATTTCCAGCGCTGCGTGGTGGATCTCAGAGTGGTACTGCTGTCTGGACATCCTGTCCAAGATCCACAGCATCTTCACTGTGGTGTAGTCACAGGAGTCCATCAGGTAGAGGAAATGCTCCACGAACGTCTTCCCCAGAAAGACAGCCAGCTCCCTGGGAAAGCTCTGGTTGTCTCGCAGAATCACATACAGGATCATGAGGAAGCCGTCAATGGTGCAGGTGTTCTTAAGGTTGATTTTGACGTACATAGGGATGCTTGATATAGCCTTTCGTCCTGCCTTAATAGTAAAAAAGCCTCCCCATGGAAGGACAGGCCTCCAAAATGAGCGATCCTCCTCGTCATAGTTGTTTATTGAAGCCCGAATTTCGTCAAAGAGCGTTTTAGACCTTAAGAGATAGCGTTAGACAGAGGTCAGTGGGCGGGGTTTGGACTGTTTTGAGGATTTAGGAAACAACGAGGCTTTGCAAAACGCTTACAATAACAATCACCAGGGGATAATCTTCCGGTTAAAAAAAAAGTTGCAACCTAAACGCTTGCCAACAATAGCACGATGAACCAGCATCTGCTCTCAACCCACCTTTCGTTGTGAAGATTGGTCGCAGTGTTGGAAATTAGCATTTGCAGATCCTCGGTGTCGCTCAAAACACAGAATCCACTCTCCATATCTCTTTGTATTCCCTCATGTCGATTGCGACTCGCAGCGCCCCATACATCCAAACACATCGAGACGCCTTTTTGTGTCAGAAAAAATAAACGCAACGTAAATGCAAAGAAATCCACAAACACGTCCCCGTTTCGTTATCAGACCGATGGTGAATCGGGTGCGTAAACACAGTGCTGCCCTCTGCTGGGACCAGACGCGGTCACGTTCGCTCGAGAACACGCCCACCACGGTCCAAACGAGCTCGTGGCTAATGGCATGCTAACAGGCTACACCTTATTTGCTATTGGTTGTCACGCCAACTAGCGCGTCGCAGAACGTAATCTGATTGGCTGTCTGTGCTGACGCTTCGGTAGTAGACCCGCCTTTTAATGACGTCACACACTGTAAACCTACGCTCCAGTACGTTCGACCGTATTCCTGAATTTAATAAGTTAGATAATCAGCGTCTGTGCCGAGCTTTTGAGTGGAGCCTGCGCATAGAACTCTTTTTTTCGTCCTCCAAACTCACAGAACTTCTGCTCTTGCAGTGCGTGAGTGAAATCACTAGTGCACGGACGTTCAGGACCAAGTCATGTCGGCGCAAATCATAAGTGGTAAAGAAGTGTCAGCGTAAGTTGATGATTTCATCTAGTAACTTTATTTCATATTAGAACCGCTCCATATGTGCGCAAGCCCGGGGAACATGTGACTGTTTTTTTCTTTTGCTAACAACTCAGCTAACTAGCCATGTGTTCATTTCATGATGGTAAATATCCATATAAATCATGCCAGGAACAGTTAATGCAATGCTCCAACGTTCTGCATGCAGTGGAGATCTTGCCTATACTGCCAACATCAAAAGTTTTCCTAGAATTACAAAATTGATGTTAAATGTTAGATTTAAGCCCTTCAGTCAATAAAATAGATAAATAGCAGTGGTCTCATTCTTAAGTTGCTTGATAATTTTAGATGTTAACGAGCTGATTTATTTTGTGCATTTCATGAAAAGAACAGATGTTTGTTTGTGGTATTGTGTAAAAATTACGGGTGGTGCGATGTGATCTTTGCCCTGTTACTTCACTGACTTTAAATGTTAGACCTCGGTAACTGTCAGGCTGCAGTTTGTAACTGTAATTAGCAACATTGTACAACTAATTTGTTTGCTAATTAAATGAATTATGGCAGAGTCTTTTGTATTTTAAAAAAAGTGGGCTAAAGGTATTTGATAATGAGCGTAAAAGTGCATGCAATTTAGTTGCATGTGCTAGTCACAGGACTTGCCATCCCGCTGCCTGTTAAGAGCTGCAGAGAACTAGTTAGTTCAATTTATTCAGCACTGACCGCCTGTAGAGGGCATGTTTGCACTTCCTTCAATGTGAGTCTTTGCATCTTGTCTCTTTAATCATTGAAAACTTGATTTTGCCATTGATTGCAGAGCAAGTGACCCTTGTGGACACACGATTATTGAGGAGCTTGTCTTTGTCCAGATAGGTGATGCAATCAAAGGTCACCATTTTTGTGCACTGTATGTGTACCATTTCTTTATAAGATAATGGCTCTAGCTGGTCCATGACCTGGAATTAGGATGTTCATCCAGGTAAACTTCTTACAGTAGCAAATTACTGCGCACACAAACTCATAAGATTTGCATCACCTATTGTTTTCTCTGGTCGGAAGACATGTCCAATACTGCACAATCCATGCACAACTGAAATCACGAGACCGTTATTTAAGGGGTAAAAATGTCTGCATGACTGTTGCTTTTAGTGCAGGATTAATCAGTAGAACTAAGCAAAAGTTGAGTTCAGCTACCGTGTCACGCTGTTTTGGCAGGATTAGGATGATGACTGCATGATCTGTGAGCTGTAAGAGAGATAAGTGATTACTCCCACAGGCCAAATATTACACAAATAGAGATTTAAAAAATCAAAAGTGAGGAAGTCACTGTCCCATAAACTCCATCTTTGACGGAGTCACCTATTCAGGTAAGGTTAATGGAGGTGGATCAGAAAATTGCTTTATATGGTGATAGCCGTATCAATAAAAGTGAAGGCAATGGGCTTCTGGCTTATGTATCAGATGATCCTAGATGGTAATAAAGCTCTACCTCTTATTCTTTTATTCTCAGGCAGGTGAGGGAGTGTCTGAAGAAGGATGTGGAGCAGATGAAGCTTAAGGACCCCAACTTCAGTCCAGGCCTTGTGGTCTTGCAGGTGAGTATTTGGTGGATTTCTAATATTGTGAAAGCCCACCGCTGTATGCTGGATAAAGCAAATGTTCAGCTGGTCAACTAGGACATTGTGCAAAGTATATTGCCCCTCCCCTGTTTTGTAGAAGGGTTATTATAGTTTCCTTGCAGGTTGGAGACCGCGATGACTCAAATCTGTACATCAGTATGAAGTTAAAGGCAGCCAAAGAGGTAAAATTATGTATATATTGTTTACATGCATTGTTTCCATTTCTTGGTCTAAATTTAGGATTGTTTGTTTCATTTTAATCTCATTTTACTCGTGCACAGATTGGAATTAACGCCACGCATATGAGACTTCCCAAGACTGCCACTGAGGATGAGGTGAAAGAGAAAGCAACTAATACAAAGCATACGTGACCTTTGACAGATGCAAAGACCCCTAAAGGCCGCCTGTGTCACTGTAGGTTCTTCACAGTATAAAAGAAGTGAATGAGAACTCGTCTGTTCACGGCCTCATCGTGCAGCTGCCTTTAGACTCTGTCCACAAGATAGACACAGAGAAAGTCACCAATGCTGTGGCCCCAGAGAAAGATGTAGATGGGTAATTAAGAGCAAATTAAAACACAGAGCGCTTGTTTTAAAGTGTTTGTGGCTGGTCATATCTTAATATACCTGTTTTTTCTCCACGCATAGACTAACTAGCATAAATGCAGGGAAGCTGTCTCGTGGGGACTTGGGTGACTGCTTCATCCCCTGCACGCCAAATGGCTGCATGGAACTGATCAAACAGACGGGTAAACAACCATAACTGTTGGCGCCTTAAAAACACACTGGAATAAATTCAGCCAGAATTAACCATTTACCTTTATGGGCCTGCTACAGGTGTGTCTGTGGCCGGGAAGAGAGCTGTAGTGATTGGCCGCAGTAAGATTGTAGGCGCTCCGATGCATGACCTGCTGCTCTGGAGCCACGCCACCGTCACCACCTGCCACTCCAAAACGGCTGATCTCCCCGGAGAGGTACATCAGATAAATTTGCAGTATTATTTCAGGGCTACATTCCCATTTGGCCACAACACTGGATCCTACAATGTAAACAATGTTGTTATGCAAATTTGCTTTAGGTCTGTCTATTTGTTGGTTTTTGGGGTGAAATTAACGCTCCACTATCTATAAACTGTGAACCCTAATCAAAATAAAACTTCTGAAAATTTTTACATAAGAATGCATTAAGACCTTGATTGAACCATCTTGACCTCCCTTATTTTAAAGTCGTAAAAACCTCTCTGCTTCCATCTAGTGGCGTGGGTAATAATTGTAATATGTTTGCTGTCATGTCAGTTTTCAGTTTAATGAGGTGGTGCTGCTTTCTACTGCCTCAATAACCTAAAAACATCAAGCTAAACTGGGATAGGAAGAGGTTATATTCCTATTGGAGAGAAAAAAACTTGTGGTACAGATAAATTACTGCTGAGACACAATAGAAAATACTTTTTTCTTGTTTTATTTTATTTTAGTATAATTTACTGTATACATTGTTATTCAAATTCTGAGAGTGTACATGAAAAACAATCACCTCATAAAACAATAAGCAGGGATGTCATGTACCAGGTTTTATAATGCGTGCTATTGTCCACCTGTATTTCCTGGCCAGGTGATATAATTCACCATAAACTAATGCGATTTTACGTGCAACTAATGACATTTTACGACAATAAATGTCAGACTTGAACTCGCTGTTGAACTGAAGTTACAATAAGCAGTTGTCTCATAATATCGTACTGACATCGGCCTAAATTTTACATCGGCGACATTCATGAAACTCTCCTCATAAACTTTAGATATTCTCTATACGCCTTTGTTTTAACATCCTATGGCTCTTGAATGAAGAGGTCATTGTGTCATTTTGTACAGATAATGAATCAAATGGGGTCCAAAATGGTCACAAGTTGAAATATATTTTTGTTGTATTCTGTCAACTCAAAGTGACCTTTAAAACACGCAGGTGGGCAAAGCAGACATCCTGGTTGTTGGCATTGGCAAAGCAGAGATGGTGAAAGGAGAGTGGATCAAGAAGGGAGCTGTGGTCATTGATTGTGGGATCAACCATATTCCAGGTAAGGCTTTTTATTCTGTTTCAGCTGTGAGACAAATGGAACCACAAGTACTTTGTGGACTTGACATTATGGTTTTCTCCCAGATGCTAGCAGGCCCAGCGGGAAGCGGGTGGTGGGTGATGTCCACTACGCCTCAGCCAAGGAGCAGGCTGGCTTCATTACTCCTGTACCCGGTGGTGTTGGACCCATGACCGTGGCCATGCTGATGGCTGTAAGACAACAGTAATCTCTGTGATATTCTTAAAGCTTCTAGTCATGCAACCATTGACATTTGAATGTCAATGACATTTTCATGTTAAACCTGCTGTATAAGAAATCATCTGCTATATGCATGTAGAACACGGTGTTGAGTGCCAAACGCTTCCTGGAGAGCCACCAACCAGGCAAATGGAACATTTCTTACTCAAATCTCAACCTTCAAAGACCTGTGCCAAGGTAGCTCCCTCACCGGTGCCCTTACTGACCTGCTGTGTTGTGTTGCTTTCCATGTATGAGCTGGTTTATTACACTGAAGTATGTTGTTGGCTCTGCTACCTTCCACCTTTGTCCTGATAAATGAATGTATTTTATTTCTGATCTCCTTTAACCACCTACAGTGACATAGTGATTTCCCGCTCCTGCGTGCCCAAGCCTATTGACCACTTAGCAAAAGAGGTGGGGCTGCTATCTGATGAAGTGGAGCTCTTCGGCACCACAAAGGCCAAAGTCCGGCTGAATATCGTGCAGCGCCTGCAGGCCCAACCAGATGGCAAATATGTGGTGGTCACAGGGTAAATCTGTCTGTACGCTGCATGTTTAAGTATCTTACTGAAGTGTTACGCAGAATAAAACCATTTAATAATGTACACATGTGTTTTCTGCTGCCCCCACTATAATTCTGTGTTTACAGCATTACTCCCACACCTTTGGGTGAAGGAAAGAGCACCACCACCATCGGTCTGGTGCAGGCTATGGGAGCCCACATGAAACTGAATGTCTTTGCTTGTGTGCGACAGCCATCTCAGGGCCCCACCTTTGGCATTAAAGGTGAGTTGCCAGGTCTCATTTTTGAGGTTTCATGGATTTAAGCTGCTCTAATTTAGATTTTATTTAACCAGCAATCATAAGTGAATGTGTAGTTCTGTCTTATGTCTGCAGGTGGCGCTGCAGGCGGTGGATATTCTCAAGTCATTCCTATGGAAGAGGTACAACGCTGATGCGTAGTTTGAAACTATATTGGCTTTATGAAAACCTTGCAGCTTAATTGATGTAAATGTCCATTTTAGTTCAACCTTCATCTCACTGGTGACATTCACGCCATCACAGCCGCCAACAATTTGGTGGCTGCAGCCATCGACGCTCGTATGTTCCACGAGTCCACCCAATCTGACAAGGTGGGGGCTTCGTTTTGTCGGCAATACTTGAATGGCTCTCATGCCAGGCAGCTAATGGTTTTTATTCTTCTTAAGGCTCTGTATAATCGCCTGGTCCCACTCAGTGGAGGAGAAAGGAAGTTCTCCCCTATTCAGATCAACAGACTGAAGGTAGAACAATAAGACCTGTCATAGACTTTAAAAGCACTTAACTGTATATAAAATACTTATCTTTATATAGAAACTGGGTATTGAAAAGACTGACCCCTCCTCTCTGACTGAAGAAGAGGTCACTCGCTTTTCCCGTCTGGACATAGACCCGAGCTCTGTTACCTGGCAACGAGGTGAACATTTCAGATGTCTTTCAGTCCACAAGAATCTAAAATCAACAAGTCGGCTGTGAGTGTGTTTAACAGTACTTAAATCTCAAATGGGCCTCGTTTGTCAACTCAGTGTTGGACACGAACGATCGCTTCCTGAGGAAGATCACCATTGGCCAGTCTCCAACTGAAAAGGGTTACACTCGAGAGGTCAGCTTGGTTAACGTTCTACTCGTTGTTTTTAAGCAGATGTGAACTCACCCTCTTTGTCCAATAGGCCCAGTTTGACATCACAGTGGCCAGTGAAATCATGGCTGTGCTGGCACTGACCACCAGCCTGCAGGACATGCGTCAACGTCTGGCTAAGATGGTCGTAGCCACCAGCCGCAGCGGACAACCCATCACCACTGAGGACCTGGTCAGTGTTCTGCAGCTCCTTTATAATGGAACAGTTTCTGTCCACTTTATTGGCCCCACTGTCTCTCCTCGCAGGGTGTGAGCGGCGCCTTAACTGTGCTGATGAAAGACGCTATCAAGCCAAACCTGATGCAGACTTTGGAGGTGGGGGTGACAGACATCCTGAACATTCCACTTTGAATTTTGAGATTTTTCCATGTCCTGCATGATTTCTTTAAGGGGGATAAGTGCATTTACTAATCTATAGACCGCCACTAGAGGGCGTAATTTAGTTTATTTCTATATTGTCCATAATAGTTTGTCTTTGAGACAGGCGATAGATGTTTATCAGCCCTGTTTCTTATTCTCTGTTCCCATGCTGCTCTGCACCAGCTGGAAATATTGAGTTATTTTTCTGTATCCACAGGGAAATCCTGTGTTTGTTCATGCTGGCCCATTTGCCAACATCGCCCACGGCAACTCCTCCATCCTGGCTGACAAAATTGCTTTGAAGCTGGTCGGCCCAGAGGGTTATGTAGGTAAGGCGAGCTCCAGAGACCCTCGGAAAAATGTTTACCTTAACATTGGAGCTGCAGCGCTGCTGGTGGTTAATAAATGAGCAGCACTCAATATTGTATTTGTCTGACAACCCCAGTGACCGAGGCAGGCTTCGGCGCCGACATCGGCATGGAAAAGTTCTTTAATATCAAGTGCCGATACTCGGGCCTGAGACCCCACGTGGTGGTGCTGGTGGCCACAGTCCGAGCTTTGAAGATGCACGGAGGAGGACCAACGGTGATTTGGTTTTTTTTCTTTTAATTGGATTTATTTTATGTTTTAATTTTGTGGGTTTAATTGTCAATAACTGCCTTTTCTGTTATTGTTTTGTTCAGGTGACCGCGGGAATGCCGCTGCCAAAAGAATACATTGATGAGGTAATGCGCGACCGCAGCCAATCAGAATGTTTTATCCGAACGATTAAAGCCACATTACTCTCTCTGTCTGGGGTGCTTTCACTGCCGTTTTTTGCCCCTTCATAAAACTTTTCAGGCATTTCTATAAAACTACTGTTGCCTGTCCTTGCAGAACCTGGAGCTGCTGGAAAAAGGCTGCAGCAACATGAAGAAGCAGATCGAGAATGCGCAGCACTTCGGCGTCCCAGTGGTGGTGGCCGTGAATGCTTTTAAGTAATTGTCTCCGTCCCTCTATGACAGCGGGTCCCTCTGTGGTTGTTGTGTGGCTGTTACACTTTTACTCCTATTAAATACAGATTTGTCTTCTGGGATCTACAGTCGGTGGAATCGATATTTAAACTGGCAGCAATCCTGATGATTCCCAGGAAGTTTGATGCCTCTGACCAACACCGATGAAAGTCCAGAGATCTTTTGTCTGTTTATCTCTGACGCTGATTATGGTCTCCTCCTCAGGACTGACACGGAGGCTGAGCTGGATTTAGTATGCAGCGTCGCCAAAGCCGCAGGCGCCTTTGACGCTGTACGCTGCACCCACTGGGCCGAAGGTGGCGCTGGCGCTGTTGCCCTGGGCCAGGCTGTCCAGAGGGCCTCTGAGGCCCCCAGCAGCTTCAAATTCCTCTATGACCTGGAGGTGCGTTCCATCCGTTTTCCACGTGTCCTATTCATATTTCACTCCACATTTTAAATTTAGGGATATTTTTTAATTCTAACCACAACAAATGAACCAGATGACCAGAGAATGTGCAGATCTAGCTGGCAGCCACTCATGTCAACTGCTGAGCTACAGCTCTAAACAGTATGTATTCCTTTCTAGCTTCCTATTGCTGATAAGATTCGAACTATTGCTCGGAAAATCTACGGGGCCGATGACATCGAGCTTCTCCCAGAGGCTCAACTCAAGGTGGAACTCTACACCAAACAGGTCGGCACCACTCAGAGTGGATCGTTTGCTTTCAGCTGTCCATTTCATGTATTTGTGTTATTTGCTGATTTGACAAGAAGTACCTGCAGCTCCTTAATGTCGCACCTTAACTCTGAGCTCAGGTGCCATAGATAGGTGCATTCTTACTGAGGAAAGAGGATCATAACGTTGCCAAAACAGTCGTAAACTGACGCTTTCAGAGATTTGGTGTGGACACAGAAAGTTTAACAGTTCTTTCCAGGTGAGGGCTGTGCGGGTGTCAAAACTGGAATGTTAGGGTAATGATTAGGGTTAGGCCTTTTGTGATGGTAACCAGACAGGGCAAATAAAGGCGTGACACAACAGTCAATACATTTTTCTCTTCTCTCTCTGTTCCCCTCAGGGTTTTGGGAACCTTCCTGTCTGCATGGCCAAGACTCACCTATCTCTCTCTCATGAAGCAGACAAGAAGGGTGTGCCCACAGGTTTTGTCCTGCCAATCAGAGACATCCGTGCCAGCACAGGAGCTGGATTCCTCTTCCCACTGGTTGGCACTGTGAGTGAATGCTTAGAGTGAACAATGTCCTTTTTGTTCTGTGCTTCTAACAGTACAAACAGGTTTATTTTTGAGAGGCATTAGGGAGTCACTCGAGGGGAATGGCTGTAAACAACCTCCCAAAAACTACACCCATGTTTTCTTTAAAAGAAAACAAACTGCGTTCTTTACTTCACGTTAGATTTTCCACTTCATCAGGTGCCCTCTGTGTGGAAGGTGTACCTGCTTCTCACCAATGAATTCAATGCTCTCTCTCTTGGTGCTGATAGATGCCCACCATCCCTGGTCTGCCCACCAGACCATGTTTCTATGACATCGATCTGGACCCTGAGACGGAGCAGGTTAATGGGCTCTTCTGAAGCAGAACTCTGCACTTTAAAACGGTAATAAAGGTGCTAATAACAGGTTCAGCTGTTGTATACGTTGCTCTTATTGTTCTTGTGTTCGTGCTCTTTGTAGACGTGGTAACCCGGCCCCTCCCCTGAGCCTAACCCATCTTGACCCCGGTCTTCTGGTTATCGATGTTTACTCGCACATTTGTACAGGGTTTGACCCAAATATTGCCAATATGTGAATACCTAACTAGTTGAGTTCACTTCAGCCAGTTTGCAGAACCAGATCAGCTTGTTCATCATTTGACGTATTTGGCAGTTCATGAATGATGCCTTTGCACCAGGCTCCTTTTCCATTATTCTTTTTTTGTAAGTGATTTAATTAAAAAAAAAAAAGACTAATCACAGACTAATGTCTAGTACAAACTCATGTTTCTATCATTTTCTTTCCTTTAGCATTTTTGGTTTTAATTTTTCAATTCTAAACTACTGCTGTGAATCGGAGTCATTCTAAATGATCAAATAAAGTGTCATCTCTGACTTTTTACTTTATTTACTCTTTATTTGTTCTTGGCTAGTTGCAACGTTTGCTGATGCACTCGTGAAAGTAATGATTCAGTCATCAAAGGGCGCCCGTCAGCCCTCTGGTCCACGGAACGTGCACGCTTATCTGCTCAAACAAAAGCCGTCTTGTGAAGCGTGCGATCAGACGTTTGTCCCGTGCAAACGCAACTAAAAATGTCCCCATGATTGTGAGGCAGACTTGTTGCCTTATTTTAATTCTCTACTAATAATCTCCACCCAACACTGATCATTTTAAAAGTATTTTTTATTTTAGACAGATGAACATTTCATTCTACAATCTTCATTGTACAGAATGACCATTCAAGGTTGGTTCCTTCCTAGTCGTCATCTTTGCCTTTGCCACGTCCACGTCCACGACCACGGTCCCCATGTCCCCCACGCTCACCGCCGCGGTTGCCTCGGCCACCGTCTCCTCTCACGTCTTCACCCTTTTGAAAAAAAAACACAAGAATTGAGATATTTCATTCAAACAGAGAGATCACTGCTTTTAGTCCCTCCTACATGCTGAAAAGTGTACTTAAAAAAAATAATCCTACCTTGTCTGAATCGTCATTGTCATCGCCTTCTGGACGCTTGTCCTTGCCACGCTAAAAGAGAGGACAAGCATCGAAATTTCACATTTAATGTTATTTATTCAGAACTCGAAAGTGATGCATTCATGCAGACGACTCACCGATTTGTCTTCCTTTTCTCCTGCAACAAGGAGAAAATAAATTGGTCAAAACTCAGCAATCTAACACAAATCTGCCCTCAGTTTATCAGTTTGTACCAACAAGCAAGATTTGATCCACTCTCAGTAATCTCACGCTTACAGAGTCAAACAGTTGGATATATATGATCAATATATTTAGATATACCAGCTTTAAATAAACAGAGAATAAACAGGGGCATGATGGCACCTTGTGCAAATCATCCACATTCTAAATTTTACTTTAATTCACTCTGAGACTTGGAACATCTTCTTATTGGAAACAGTAGAGCGACAAAATAATTTTTAACTAGATCAACATTTCTCAAACTTTAAAACCTGAACTTACTGTCACTCATGGTGATTGTCTTCCTGTAACAAGAAAAAGAAACAAATGATAAACAAACAAATGACAGGATTTGTTACAGTCAGGCACAAACAAACACAACATACCTGCTCAGGTGTTGGGCTGTCCTGTCCTGTGTCCTGTCTGTGTGGTCTGTATTTATAAGGTTGCAGGAAGATGAGGATCCGAGGCGTGTTAGCCTCAGAAGTATTCGGATAATTGCAGCAGAGAAAAGATGAAGGTGTGGCCGGTCTGTCAACGTTCTTTTAATCTCAGGTTAGTTAAAAATACAGTAACCACCTGAAAGGACCTCTCGTCCTCAGAGTAAGGAGGAACAAACATGCTGTCAGGTGTTTCTCACATTCTTCACAGGTGGCAGAACTTGAATGGGGTGTAGAAATCAGTGGGCGCTCGCACTCGACCACATGCACAAACTGGGATGGCCTGGGTGAATGAACTGTTTGACAATGTCAAGTTACGATGAAATAAAAAAGGATGGCAGGTCGGCATCCATCGTCATCTTCATTTGCCATTTGCCAGGTCATTAGTTGTCTTTGCTTTTCTTGATTTTGTTCTGCAAACATTCGAACACTGACATTAAGCATTGACCTTTTACAACACAGACTCACAGCAGCACAGTTTAAAAACAGAACTTCCCCTTCTCCACCCCTCGCTAAACAAGGTTATTTGGACATAGGCTCAGTCTCAGGATCAACCCAGCATGTTAACATGAAAAGGGAAAATGTTGGTTTTCAGGATTGTGTGTGGTTTATGGTGTCAGACAATACCAGCATCATGCAGAACTGGTTCTATGCTTAAGAGCAAAACCACATGGTACAGTGAAAAAACAGCTCCATCCAGCTTTATTGTGCCTTAAGCTTTGTCTGTCTATCTACATCGTTTTGTGCCCTAATTATTGTTTTTAAAAAATTTAAAATGAAGACAAAGGACAGACTGACAGTCAGTGAAGACAGGGCAGGAGACGGTTGCTTGACTCTGAATTGCAACTTTATAAACTAAAAAGCCCGAATTAAAAATGAGTTGATCGTGTTCATTGTTACATGCACAAACAAATGCTTAAAACTTGACATGTGAGCAAAATGAAGATTTTAAAGGGAAAAGAATGCAGATGTTTTTAAATGTAGATTTGTACAGAGAGATGTTTTTACAGTTTTTTTTACAGCGATGACGATGATTGTGGACTAAAATTTAAATAAAACGTGTCATTTTAAATTATGTCTGTTTTAATTATCCCCATAAGCCTTTCGTTTATTTCAAATCAAATACCCAGTCTTTATATTGCAAACATTAGCACTCCTTTTAAAAATAACATTAGAAGAACAACAAGAGACAAAACAAGACAAAAAAAACATTCAAAGCTTTCTGAAGAAATCATACTTAGATTTGGCTCCATCTTGCGGACATGAATGGAATTAAATAAATGCTCAGGCATTACACGCGTTAGCTTGATGTGAGCTCTGGATGTCTCTGAAATACTTAACATATTGGCTTAAACCCCACAGCTAGTAAACATCCATAACCAGCTAATTAACCATTTCAAACCCTAAAGAGTTTTGAGCTGGTTCCCCCGAGGTGCTCAGGTTGTCTTCTCTCAAACGCGTGCAGGTAAGAGAAACTGGAAAAATAATGTTTGACTCAGTCTCAGTCTCAGTTAGGATGTTAGCACATAACTTTGTGCACTGGACACAAGGTCACACGACTCTTTCTGTATTTTTAGAATTGTAAAGTGTTGCTCGAGCCGGGGGAGGTGTGTAAACAATGCCTGAAATAATGAAAGTGTGAAAGGTGACCTAGTGACACGGTGGTCCCATCATTCATTCCTCACTTAGTTAACCAAGTTGACCTCCACTGCCACTACTGAGGTTCAAGGTCACCGTCTCCTCACTGAAATTGAGTCATTATAAACATAAGAGGACATAAAGTGAATCTATTTAAACATTTGTTTTTTTAATACATTTATTCCAAAATATTTCTTCCCTTGCTCACGAAGCTGTGGATGCATGTAGAATGTCAGCTATTTAGGCTCGGCTGGCTAAAAATGCAGCCATAATTGGAAACATTCAAAGATGCTTTTGTTTCCTCGATGCTCCGCAGAGCCGCCTGCGTGACATTCGCTTTCCGTCTCGCCTTTTGGCAACGATGGCGCGCAGGGAGAGCGGTGGAAACTCTGGCAGACCGGCCTCCATCTCTCCCCGGTGCTCTAAACGCATAAGGAGCTCTGAGGAGGCGCAGCTGCTGGAACAATGACGGCTGCTCCCCCAGATGGGTTCAAGCGTGAATAAGTGTCTCTTCCCCTTCCTCAAGAAATTGAAATTTGTGTAATTTCAGTCTTTTCCCCCTCTTGAACCAGCCAAATAATTAAAGTCTGCAGGTTGATTTTTAAAAAATGTTTATATTGCGATTTTCTAAATGATTTGAAATGTGTTTTTTGCTCTGCAAAAGGTGACGGATGTACTTATTGTTGATTTAATTAGGACTGCAGCTAAAGAGGAACAGACTCACGGAGCGACTAATTATTAATTAAAGAGTCACAAGGCAAAGTTACACTGGCACAGTGTGACCGAACAAATGGCGTTCCCTAACTTAAATATTCTGAGCATGTATACAGAGGGAGGGGGGGAAAGCAAGTGTTTTAGAGTGGGAGGGAGCATATGTGCGGCAGGGTGGGAGGGTTGGAGCCAAAGAGAGGGGGGAGGGAGAGGACAAGCGGATGGGCGCAGTGAAATCTGTTAACAGGGGAGCTCTGTTGCGTCCGTCAGACGCCTTGGCTGCGTGCCCGACTCGGCTCGCTGTAATCGAGGCATGATCTGAGACCCCAGCAGCCCTCTGTGCCGCCTCGCGCCTGGACCCATCCCAGCAGCTCTCTCCGCTGACATGGAACGACCCGTGAGTGCCTCCTCTCGTCTCATCTCCTCCTCTCTCTCCCTCTCCCTCTCCCTCCCTCTCCCTCTCCCTCTCCCTCTCCCTCCCTCTCTCTCCGTCTCTCTCTCTCTGCTGTTTTTAGGTCCCCCCCCCCTTCTGACGCAGTTCGGGCTATGGCCGCGTGCTTCTGTTGCGTCTGCGGCTCCTGTAGGTGGCAGGAACGTCGGCTGTGTGGGAAGCCCCGGCAGCTCTCTCTCCCGTCTCGGCATGGGCGCAGTCCAGCGGCAGATCCGCGGCGCTTTGTGATTTTTTCCCGTTAGCTCCGCCGCAGAACCGGCCCGGCCGAATCACCGACGGGTCTCCCGGTTGGCGGAGGCCGTCCTGCGCTTGCCTCTCCCTTGAACCTATTCTTGGTGCTATGTCCTCATGATGTGTTGTGTTTAGATCCCCTGACAACTGGAAGCTGTGAGGTAACTCTTCTCCAGGCTGCTGCCTCCCTGAGTGAGTTGGAACTTTTGAAAGACTTTGCTGTGTCCTCTCAGGATGGGCTGTAGTTGGGTGGACAAAAAAAAGTTTGGTGTTTAATTTTAATCAGGGCTTGTTTTGTTCCTGTTAAAACCTCAGGCATCATCTCCTTCCCCCAGTGTCTTTGTGCTCTCGATCTGTGCTAGCAGTATGATAGCGCTCTCTTTTAACAACAGCAGAGCATGACACGCCTACCTCATGTCTCTGTCTGGTAGTCGGTGATGAACTCTTCCGATAGAGTTCAGCAATAACGTTTGTTGAGTGGTGTTTACCAAAGGATGGATATTTGCTTTTTTATTTTTTTTACAGGTTATCTTTTCCTAAAGAAAGAAAGAACTTGTTGCTGTGAAAACAACATCCATCAGCCTAACAAATCTATTTCTAATTAACAGTATTAGTGTTTACATGTTTTTATTTAAGCGAATACTGCAGGTTGCTTCTTGTCATTATTCCATACCCACTATAGGGAGCAGGGTTGAGTGGAGTACGTCGTGCACGCTGGCACGCTTTAAGTGACATCATAGTGTTGCATAATGAATATGTACCAGATCAACGTTGATTATTTGTTTTTACTTGATTATTTGTTTGTGAATTAAAAACTATGCCCTTAATAATTAAGTTAATTATGAACTACTAATTGTCATCAAGTCTGACTTCCTGCATGTGACTGCAGAGGACTCTGGGATGCTTAGGGAGCCTCGGTTGTACACTACTTTTCACAATGCATTATGGGATACATCGAGTGTGCTGACTAGGATACAGCGATCCTCACTTAACATTGGGACACCGCTGGTTTTCTGGAGTGTTAACATTCATGAAGTTCCTGCTCCACATGGTTGCTGACCACACTGGGATGGTTGGGATGCTCCCAGTGTAACTGAGCTTCATGATGAACGCTCCATCTGTGCAGTGTGTGTGTGTGAGGGCGTGTGAAAGCTGTGTGTGATATCACAGCACACACAGTGGGGGAATAAGACCTAGTGAAGCACAGTGTGGGCCTGGAGGGGTCTCCAAAGACGGGGTGAAGGGCCCGCACAGAGAGCAGCTCACTATAAAGACAGGACAGAGATCAGAGTAGATCATCCAAGAAGGCTGCGAGGCCCCGCCCTGGAGCCAGGCATTCAGAGGGGGCGCAGCGGTGATGACCAGGTCTTTGTTACTGGGGTTGGTTTGGGCTCAGCTCACAGGGTCTTAACCGTTTTTGGGCTGGGCTGCAGAAGAGGATGGCCCTGCTGACGGTCCAGTCTGCAGCTGCCGGCAGCTCAAAACGTTGTTTCTGTGTTGACCCTTTTTGAACGATCTCATTGATGTGTCTCTCGCAAAGACCCCCGCCAACATGACGTCCAAGAGGGACCACGAGAGGGATGCAGAGCTGGACAAGAAGATCGAGGCGCTCCGCAGGAAGAATGAAGTCCTGATGAAGAGGTATAAGGTGAGGACAAGCACTCCCACTCACGACAATAAAAGTACTTTGCGGCAGAGTTTCCTAGTTTCTTTTTCAAGACATTACTTCTTCCTCAAGGGCTTTATGTGTATGTGAGAGGCTAAATTCCATTAATATTTACATTCTTGGTGTCTCTAAAGTCATTTCACTGCATTCAAGAAACAAATGTTTACTTTTACTCCTCTTAGTGCTGAATTAGGGCAGCTTACCAGCTGCAGGACATCTCTGTGTGTTATATTATCATTTTATTAATGGCAGCACTTTTAAGAGCCAAAAAAAGTTGTATTTGTTTTGGGGGGGAGGTTTAAAGTGTGAACACTTGTTTATTGAAAACACTGCCTCTTTTGAGCATGTAGGAGGTAGAAGAAGACAAAAAAAGGGCAGAAGAGGAAGGAATGGCGCTGCAGAGCCGCAAGGGCAAAGCTGATGACCTTACTATCACAATCAGCAAATCCACCAGCGTGAGCTTTTCGATATGCTAAAAACCGTGTCTGCCACGCCACGCTTTTTAAACAATTTAAACAGTTGTTTTTTTCTGTTCGCAGGACAGTCGTATCGTGGTCTCAAAGCCAATTAGTGTCTCTTCACCTGCTGAGGAAGGACAGCGGGAGGCAGGGGCCGACAGGGCGAAGGAGAGCTCCAGCCGAGGCCACAGGAAGCAGCTAACGGTCACCATGGCTGGAAAAAAGGTGGAATATTATATACAACATGGATATACTTGTGTTATCTGTGCTACGTGTAGCTACAATTCTCACGCTAATCTGCCTCTCCAGGGTAAGAGGGTGGTGAGTGAGAAACCGGACAAGAAGCCAGTTTCTGCTGACATCAAGGGTCCTACTGATGATGGACCAGGCAGGAGTGTTGAGTCGCCAGGGAGGGGAAAGCAGCCGCCGCACGCCAACAAGAGAGACCCTTTGGTTCAGGTTTGGATCAGAGCCTCTGGACATTCGGGACACAATCATTGTCCCTCCACTCTCACACAAACACCCCCTCCCCATTTCCCCACGGTTCATTCTACTGATGTTTTTAAAAATAGATGTTAGAAACCTCGGCTAGACACGCCCATCGTGCGATGGAGCACAAAAGCCTTCAGACAGTAGGTGGAGTGGAGCTGTAGGATTACGACAGAGGCCAGACAACAGGGCAGTGTGTGCTCCTTAGAGTTTATAAAGGATTTAGATGATCGTGGTTCTGTAACCACCTTTAGGTCTGCTCCTTTGTGTCATGATTAGCCAATGAGAAAGACATTCACCGTTTCAGGACCGGTGCTTCATTGGATTAAAAAGTCCTCTTCCTATCAATAATATATGATGAATATTAACAGTGTGGGTGCTGCAGAGCCCGTGTTTGACACACACTTGCCCAACTGGGCTGTGAAATGCCACACTGACACCGAGTTTAGCCCCTACAGGTATGCAGAAACTCCGAAACAGCTGCTCGGCCACAGCGTAACGCCTGACACACACACGTGCACACGCGGTCGTCTTCTGTAGGATTGGATGCTTCGTCTGCTTCTGATTGGTTGAGTGCCGCTCCGCCGGCGCCTAGCTGGTTTAACGGGCGCGGAATCCACTGCTGAACGGGCTGTTCTCGTGCTGTATTTCGGGCCTGCTCCGTCTGCATCCCCTTTATTTGTCATGTTAACTGAATCAGCACTTGAACGCTCGCCAGCGCACCAGTCATCTGGGTTTCCCAGAGACCGGCTTTACACGTGGACGCTGTTTACATAACCAGTGTCATTTAAGATACTTGATTAGTCCAGAGGGAACACTGCACGAGGGGCCGCAGAACAGGACTAAATGATGTCATATATGTCAGTCAGTAGTTGTACTTCAATGATATATTCACTGAGGTACAGTACTTTTACCAAACGGCTTTATTTAGCATTATAGTCCAACCAATGCATAGGTTTAATGTAGTATACTGTGAGTGTGCTGCAAATTTAAGAAATGAGTGATCACTCTGAGGAATGGCTGTGTTGATTTGGCTGCACCCCAGGCAGCCTGTCAAGCCCGAGTCTCCCATGACCAGACTCTCAGCTCACATTCATAAAAGGTAAAGACAGACAGGAAGTAAGAAGTGAGGGAAGCTGACGGGGACGCTCTCCTGGCAACCCCCCATCTGCTTCCAGCCACCATTTCTCCCGTCTAAATCTATAAGTGGTCTGCTCTCTTCTGTTTGCCCATTCCCACCACCCTGAAAGGGCCGATTTGATCTAATTAACATGCGTCTGCCTCCTCACTCTGAAAAGACTCATTATTCGGCTGGAGAGACAGCCCAGGCGACGTGCCAGGGTCAGGGAGGGAGTGGAAGAAGCTGAGAGGGGAATAAAACAGAAAAGACTTTAGCTAGTCAAGGGTCTTTTGTGTTTGCGTGTTGGGCAGACTGCATTTGGGCTGCTTTGAAGAGCTGTGCATTTAATTCCTCTTCCCAGTCGCACCACTCCTCCACACTACTCCGTTGTCAGCGGGATGTGGACGTGTTGCTGTGATTGACAACACGATTCATTCACCTTGTTCACTGAAGCACATCTTTTTTGTTAGAGGAATAATCAACACTTCTTTAGCTGCTGTTAGCAAGTTTAATTCCGTGTGTTATATCACCACGTGTCCACTTGGGGGCACCGAAGGCTTTTTAATACCCTGGAACAACAGTAACGTGACAGACAGCGTGACAGACAGCGTGCTGTGTCATCCTTATTGTTGCTGCGTTCATCTTCCTCTTTTATTTCTTGTCCCGTTTCTTTGACAGGATCAGGCTCAACAAGGGCCAGAGCACAATGAGGAGCACCACAGGCTTTCCACACCAAGCCAGGTACCAGCGCTGCGCTATATGTACACAGATACAGATTGCAAAACCAATCATTCAAGGATTTATCTCTCTTAAAGATCTGATGATTAGCAAACAGGGATGTAAATATTTGCCTAAAGACAGAAACAAAGGGTTGCCATGCACACGTCCCTCTTCCCTTGTCCCCATCTGCCTGGCGCTGCCTCGCGTGTCGATGTCGCTGGAGTAGCTCAGAGCTGTCTCACAGATCAGCCGTGTGATAAACAGTCCAACTCCAGAGACGAGGAGGATGGGCTTCTATGAGTCTGCCCTGAATACACCGCATGACTCTCCATGTCCTACACGCTACCATGAGCCAGGATGGATTAAGATCGCTCTGAGTTGGTGCTTCTGAGGTTTGAGGACTTGTCAGTGCAAACTGTGAGAACTGGTGATGTTCTGGACACAGAGGAACAGAAATAAGCCGTTTGGACCATGATCAGTCTGAATATCAGATATCAGTCTGAATATCAGTCAACCCCCCTCTCTTGGTGGCTTAGCTTGGCTGCCGTAGCCCGCAATAACCTCCCAGCGAGTTCTTCTGAAACCGAGAAATTAAAAAGCGCTAATTGGCACATCTGGGGCAGCAAAAGAACACAGCCTGTTGGAACATGTGAGCAAAATGCTCCCGAGGGGCCCTGAGCGTTCCCCCTGGAGGAGGGCGAGCTGGGCGAGGACGGAAAACAGAAGGATGAGTGTGGATGACACGTTCTGTGATAACTGTACACAGGCAGGCAACATGTTTACCTGGCTGTGGTGGTCAATACCTGAGGGGACGTGACCATCGCATGTTCTTAGTGACACTCTCTCCTGTTTTTCTCTAAAGAAGCAAGCAATACTCAGCTCTTCCTGCCCAAGATAACTTGATAAATGTTAACATAGAGGTTAAGGCTTCCCTTAGTATTGATTATTGTGCATCTGAACATTTTGGTTGTTGTTCAACCACATCTATAATAGAGGGAAAAAGCCATCAGTCTTTGTTAGTATGTGTGGCTGTTGTTGATCCTGTGCCCTTCGCTGCTCTGTGTAATGTGTAAAGAGATGTGTGTTTAGTTCAGTCATCCTTCAGAGCACCTTTATTACTGCTCAGCAGACGCAACGTTGTCATAAATCAACATTAGGAGCTCTTAGTCATGCGGTAAGATGGCGAGAACTGCTTTGTGTCTGCCAAGGAGCCTGCGAGTCAACAGGCCAGCACAGACCTCAACATCCCCACATCCAAAGAGGAGCAGGAGGAGTACATACGCTGGAAGAAGGAGCGCGAGCAGATCGACCGCGAGAGAGTGGCACGCCACAAAAATGCCAAGGGCCAGTGGAGGCGGGCGTGGGACATGGATAAAACGGAGAACATGTAAGGCTTTTAACTACTTTCTGGTCTGCAGGATTGGAATTCAGCCATATGGCATTAGCTATGGCTGACAGCGATACTGTCATTAGGCCTCGTGACCCTGTGCTCTTCAGGGACCTCCAGATTTTTGAAGTCAGGGGAGCCTCTTAATGACACTAACCATCTAATTTAGCGAAGCATGAAATGCATCCATTTAAGAATGCTTCTTTTTATTTAAAATGCTGTTTAACTGCCCAAACACCTCATAAATGGGCTGAATCTAATGTGTATGTTTTTCTAACTTGGGCTTGTACAGCATGTACACTAGTGACCTCTGTTGACTGAGGGCTAAACTGAATTATTATCAGTGCTGGAGGGGAGGAAGAATCACAGAAACTGATATAATACGTAGGTTTAAAGCCTACAAACAAAATACTTTGGCTCTGTTTGGTATATCACAAGGCTTTGTGATTATACACTTTGGCCACTTAATCATTTATAAAAACGTGTTGTAAACATGTGTTGGATACTTCAGCAGCTTGTTTAAAATGCATCTCGTGGCCTCTGGGGTTTGGTTGGAAAGCTTTCTTCACTGTCATAACACAGACACGATATGAGACAGATATTTCCTTTACTGAGTCAAAAATCATGACAGAGATACACATCATCAAGTACCAAGATATTACGAAATAATTAGGTGAGCGGCTCACCAGTATTCAGTGTAACATACATTAATACACAGCATAAAAACACACTTTAGTGGAGGCTTCCTCTTCCAGGAGATCAAACTACTGAATAAATAATTGTGCTGGTTAAAGGAGCATCAAAATGTAAAGAAACAAGGGAGGAACAGCTATTTTTAGGTAGGGATAAGGGATGGAATGCTTTGCCTTATTTGGTGAGGCTTAAACGAGCCTCCTGAGGAGGGATGGAAGAGGAAACATCTCTGATTCAGCGATGCTGTCAGTTGATGGGAAATGCTAAAACATGTCAGTGAAGTGAAACCTGTCGCCCGTTCTGGGAAAGATCCACAGAAAAAGTCCCGGTGGTGTAAAAACGATTGAAGATTTCACGCCGGAAACACCTCTGCGGTGGGAACAGATGAACTCACTGTTGTCTCTCAAGCAAAATGATTTGATATTACATCAGTGGTCTGAGCTGAAACTCCTCTTTTAGGTTTTCAGACAGAGCCCTCCCAGACAGGGACTGGGGAGCTTCCAGCCGCGGTGAGAGTCAGAGAAAATGAGCAAAAAATATAGACTTGTTTTCCCCCCTTAAATATGGACTATTGCCTTTTCTCCAGGAGGGCGAAATTCTAGAAGAGGACAATCTAGAGCTGATTCAAGAGGTAAAATATTCCTATTGTCTTCAAATTCTCATGCATACACAAACAGATGGCGGCGTGTCCCAGTCAAACCCCACAGTGTACACGGCATGAATTCGGGTTCTCGGGGCATCAGCCATCCATCTTCTACTGCATTTTTCCCCCAAGGGGGTGGGGTAGAGCTCGCTGCGGGGCTAACGTGCAGAGATAAACAACCACTGTCTCCCATCTCACCCTGAAGGACACAAACATTTACTGATGTGTCTCTGCTGCTCAGCTCTGTTTCATGTTCAGCACGTGCAACACGCTCGACGCTAACGGCAGTCTAGTGCAGGCGACAATTATGCTGAATTTATATAATAATTATATAATAACTGTAGATATTTATTGTTCAGGGGCCGCAGCCACTTCTGTCCATGTGAAGTAACTTCAAACTGTTGTTCTGTTGTAGGCCAGGAGAAACGAGGAAAGGAGAAAAAGGCTAAAAACGTCCCTGCCACCAGCAGTAAAGCCAAAGGCATCGATCGCTTGACGGGGAGAGCCAGGAGGTCAGTAACTATGAAATGCCCCCACAGTTGATCCATATTTGCATATTTGCTACTGTAGCCTCCACTGAGCTTTGTAGGAAAGCATATGGTGGGAGATCAAATAGGGAAAACAAATATGGGGATTGCTATTGTTTTCCTGCGCTAATGCGCTGGTTCCCTCGGATGCTGTGAGACTTGATGAACACTACATTTATTTCCCTGAATAAACCAGAGGGCTTCATGCACAGCTCACACTGCTTAAAATCTCAAGTTGCAGACTTGAAGTAACCCACTGCAGCCCCCCGAAATCTTTCTATTTAGTTTTTTACCATTGTAGGGGATGTTTCGTCTCAATTCTGCAAAGTGAAATATTTCAGGTTGTTTGTCTCAGAGATGGAGTTGAAAATGTGCTTTTCCCCGTTTTTGCTCTTTTCTTCTCATTTTTTTGTGATATGCAGCCCAATAATCCTGCACGGTAATAAAAGGTAAAGCTGTTTTCCTCCAGGCTTGGCACTGTTTTCTGCAGGTCTGCAGGCCGGAGCAGTCCATCTCCGGCTCTGTATAAAATGATTAAAGCGCTCGCGGGAGTCTAAGCGACGCCGCAGGTTCATTCGGATTTGCTGCATCAGCGACACAAAACTGCTTCCCCATGCTCTGATGTTTTGACCCCAAAATTAGACAGCAGAGTCGACGCTTTCAGCACTCAAAAAGCCATTTGAGGCCACAGTACATTCACAAGAAGCATTAGCGCTGCATAATGGCTGCGCTACTGCAGTTTTTAAAAACAGAAAAACAGGAAATGGAATCATTGGAGGCCTTACTCAATTATTATTTACTGGGTGGACATGAACAACATTGTTTTTAACCCTGGAACTTGACTTTTTATTAATTTCATTGATCAAAAGGCAGAATCTGTAACTTTACACAGTCGGAGAGGAATTTCCGTGCTTAACTTTCTTTTTTTTTTTAGATGGGAGGAAAATGAAGTTGGAGACAACCTCCAGGTGAGATATCAGACTTGCTTCCGAAGGTTAATAAACAGGCAGGTCCAGCAGACGTGTTCATATCTCATCCTCCAGATGTCCGATACAACCTTGGAGGAATTCGTGGAGGAGCTTGATGCCCTCACAGATGCTGTGGCAGAAGAGTGCAAAGACCGGGACTCGGCAGTGAACGCGTCGACCACCCTGCTTTCACCGAGCACATCCGAGGATGCGACTCCTTCAGCGGGTCTGGCGACAGCTGAGGACTCGTCTCCTCGGACTTCAGAGAAGAGAGTACGCTTCTCAGAAGAATCCCTCCCACTGGCCCACACGAGGCCAACTGCACCTTCCCAGGACTCTGCCCACTCGGAATCAGCAAGTCCGACCTCTTTGAATGCTTCTTTACCTCCATTGGAAGCTTCTAAATGTGTCCAGCAGGACCAGGGCGGTTGTCCACCTGCCCTTCTTGTTGCCGAGCAGCAGTCCTCTGAAAGTGAATGTACTAAAACAGACAGCAGCCCCTCTGGAGCTTCCAGCCCCCCCTCTGCTCACAGAGAACCTCACTCTGTCCATCCTGCAGAGCTCTCCAAGTGCAACAGCACAAACGCAGGTGAGACGAGACTCGTGTAGGTATGCTCTTCCGACACTTTTGGTTTGAGTAAACTGATGCTTTTTGTTTGTTTCCTGGTCCACAGAGGAATCCGGTCTGTCTGTCCTGAGTCTGGAGGTTGGAGAAACACACCCAGCACACCCCACCAGCAGTGACAAGGTCAGTGTGAGAGACTGACAGGACGGGGGATTCCTTAGACGTGTAACAGCTCATAGTTGGTGTATTTGCCCCTTTTTTTGCAGGCAAGAGAGCAAGGCAAGATCGTCTGACAACCCCTAACACAGTGGCAGAAATGGGAGCCTCGCCTCTTTGCACCTGAACGCATCGTTTTGCTTCTGAGGTACCTGGTTTGAAAGTCGTGGTTTGCTTTGGCTGCAGCGTGTCCTGCCCTGCGGAGGTCCAAAAGCTAAACGGCGGATGTTTTTCCCCGCTGAAATGGTTTTACATCCGAGCACTTTATGACACAGTATTTGAGGATGTGTGTGCTGACATGCTGTGCAGTACCTTAGTAAACGGCCTGAGTGCAATATCATTGAATGTTTACATTTGTATTATAATAACTTAAAGAGGGAGGCTAGCTAGTTAGACGAAGCTAGCCCGCCAAAATAAACATCAGCCACATGTTGTTTAGTGCCTGATTTTGCCTTAGGTATAAACTCTGGGTGATACAGAGACCGAATGAAGACATAAAATAGTTTACTACTCAGCTGTTTCAGCTGTTTACAGATTTACCACTTTCATTGCCCTTATAAAACTTTAGTTAAGGACATTTGTCTCCAGTTTAGAGCTAAAATAACAAAAAGTGCTTGTCCATCCATTTCAAACATGACCCAGCTTCAAAAAATAGTCGTAAAATTGAGTGGAAGATGAATTTCAACAATGTAATCCGATTATTGTAGAAACTCAAAATGAGGAAGCCGAGCCTTCTCAGGCGTCCTGTATGTTTTGAAGCACTTAAGGCACGATTGTTTTGAAGGTCTCGCCAACCAACACACGAACAGCCACATGCTTCGGTAAAATGTTCTTTTTTTATCAGCTGTTGTGTTTCTGGTATAATAAGAAGGCTCACAAAATCTCTGTCCTCAAACGATTTCCTTTTTTTCTGGGCCTTTATCTGTTACAGTATAGTAAAGAGTTATGTAACCAGTGAGGAGAGAACATAGTGGCTATTCTGTGAGCTGTCAACTAACTGTGGTTACATAAAATTCACATCATCAGGAAACGAGTAGAAGCACACTGGAAAAAACGAGAAGACAGATTTCAGTCTTCACACAAGAGTAGAAGGAGCCTAAAGGAGTATAGGGGCCTTATTCTTTCTGAGGAATGGAATCAGATCGGCAGGTGATGAAGGATACCTCCAAAGTATTTTACATTAATGCTGTACTTAGATCAGCGACACTCACTGATGAACGTGCCATCACAAAGGGATGGCAGAACCTGGTGTACTTGGGTCTCCACTTGGGTCTCCACTCATCAGAGGGAAGTATTAATTTGTGCCTGTCTATGTACGAGTGTTTCAAAGTGTGATCCCAGCTTTTTCCCTGCTCCGAGTGCTCGTGGTCATAGTTTGAATTCCTGTAGTGGAAATCCCGAAGGACAAAACACCAATAAACCTGAGAAATCCCAAACTGTGGCTGCCGTTTGTCTTTGTCCCCGTGGAGAAACAGCAGAAATGCGACCGCTGCCGGAGTCACAGCTCCACGTTGGTCCTGATTAATTTCAGATGAGCTCTCCGCAGGCCTGCCTCTCCCTCGCTGTCCAACAGGTGGGACCTCCCATAGGTGACCCTATTTTAATTACGTTTCTCCGGGGGAGGGGGGGTGGTCTCCATGGCAGTGGTGGTTCCACTGTTGCCGTTGTCACTGAATATCATTTTTAACCAGGAGCCCAAAGCCTTTTGAATCCTGTCGATCCTCCATATAGAACAGGCGGATGGTCCAGGTCGCTCGACTACGAAGCTAGCTGATATTTTAAAGGGTGTGATGCAATAGCGCGCTCTTGGTGGGGGTGTTAGAATTATGGAAATAAGTCCTGTAGGCTGTGTTAGTGGATTGAAGTGCAGTGTAGGATTATGTCAGCTGCACTCTGCTGTGCAGCTTTTGCCTCCCTGAGCTAACAGTTCAAATAGAACACTCAGTGTTTGGCCTAAGCAGTGTTGAAGCCAAGAGCATCGTCCTGATGCAAGTCCACCTTCAGGGATGCCGGCCCGCTTGTTGTCATCTTTGGAGAGCAAAAAAAAGATTTGTGGAAAGTGTAAAAGAATCAACGGAGTTCTGGAGGAGAAGTCAGATAATCAATTTAAAGGCCCATTTAGTGCAGGAGTAATAACCTCTGCCTCCCTGAGGCTATTGTGTCTAATTGGACCTGTTTTTAAAGGCCCCGAATAAGATTTTATTTCATACATTTGCTTCTAATTGCGAACCGAAACAGATTCCTTTCATTATGTCAGGATGGGGTCAAAAGTTCAACAATCGGAGACAACAGGAAGTCTAATCTGCTTGGCTTGGCTTTTGCCTTTTGCCTTACTACTGTGGTTGTAACCACGGCTGTCGCACCACGCTGCCTCCCAGCCTGGCCCGGCCTGGCCTGGTCATGTGATTTCAACGAACTTTCGGGCAGCCGGATCAGGCCACTCACGATCGGCACGTTCCCGCCAGGTGCTACACGCTGCACACACTCCTTGGCAGCCACTCCCCTTGCCTCCTTCACCTTTGACCTTGTTCTATTGTTCCTTCCTGGCACAGATGCTAAACATATAGCGGCTTGTAATTTTGCACCATGCTAATATAACGCGTCGTCCTGCAACGGTATTAAAGCTCCCCGATGCTGACGCCAGCGCCGGCATGTCCACACAGCCGCGCTTTCCCTTCGCCAGTGATTTTTGCCCTTTTCGGCACTTGAAAGTTGTCGCAGGAACAGCTTATGAATATTTCATATCTTCTATGACAGCGCCTCAAACGTTGATTTGAAAGGTCTTTTATTCCTCTGGCTGTCTCGCTGACGTTTCATTCCATTGCTGTCAAAACTGTCAGATCTCCTGGACAAAAGAGCCCCCCCCCCCCCCCCCTTATTTCCGCCTATATTTTTTAGACTTTCTATTCTTGCCAGGGCGATGTGAAGATGCTCGGTCCCCGAGAGGATGAAGGCTAACGCTGACGTCACTCGTGACTGGGTTCACATCAGATAATCCAATCATCTGTCCCGGCCACTGGTCTCAGGAGTCATAAGGTCAGATGCTGTGCTGACTGAAACATGGCTTCCAGCAGTAACTGTCAGCACTGATGAACTCCTTCATCAATAGGTCGGTCAGGCCTCCTCTCATATCACCAGGGGCCATAAGAGCCGCTGCGAACGCATTTATCAAGGAGGAGGTCGCGGCAGCATCGACAGGCTTGTCAGTGGGTTCTCCACAGACTGTAGAATCACATATATGTTTTGTGTTGTTATGTTTGTGGGGGGGGGGGGGGGGGGGGTGTGTCCGATCAATGCCCGCCTTGATCCGTGGACTTTCTTATTCAGCTTACCAGATGCATTTGGTGAAAAAGCTATCGCAACCCGAGCTGCCGTCATTGTTGACATCACGGTTCTCCCGCCCCACCTTCCCAGCGGAGGAGCTGAATAGAGAGGAGGAAATGGAGCACGTTCATGTGACGCCCGTCACCTCCAGCTGGATGAAAATAGCTCCGCCACGTAATGTCTCTTCCTCGTGCGCCACAACAACAGAGCTCTTGAGTCGATGCGCCTCCCGCACACGCCGCCGGGGCAGCGCGCGAGGCGGTGGGTCTGATTTCCTCTTCACACTTCCTCACCTCTTACGACTGTGAAGTGGTCTGAGCACGCGGCGGGCGGCCAGCTCAGGCACGATACGTCACCTCTTGAACGGCCATAATCTGGTCCGTCTTTGTGCTGCCACGTTTCTTTGAAATGCAACAAGCTTTTCAGCTCACGCACGAAAGATACACTGTTAAGAAAAAACTAACCTTTATTTAAATACTTTGTACTATCCCCTCTGGCTCTGAATAAATAAAATGTCAACATACAGGATAATGTCAGTAAGGGATTAATGGTTTACATATACGTCTTACAAAATCCCAAAATGTGTCATTTTTCCAAGGTTGTTTATTTGTACTCTGTGATATTTGTGATAGTTATATTGTACCATGAATAAAAAGTACCTAACTACAGTATAGGTTCATCTATTGGCCAAGAAGCTGTATGCCTGCCCTGCGAAAATACAACACGTTTACATGGTTATATGCACATACCTGAGCATAAATAAATAATGCAGGTTCTCTACTTGGAATCCAGGTTTGATCCATAACAGGAAAAGAAAAAAAACCAGTCTATGTTAAAAAGCAAGTAAGTGCAGTAATGATGAAGCCCAGACGATGATGGCAGTGATATTCAGCCTCTTTGACCTCTGAACAGGATTATGTCCTGCAAAAAAAAACAACAAAAAACATCTCTGGATGAACAGAACCATGTGGCCCAGGTCCGGACAGAGGCCTCGGGAGTTGTGCACGGTAGACTCACACTGATTTTAAGGCATACAGATGGCCTAAAAACTAAAAAGCAAAGGAGGTGGGGGTGCTTCTCTTGTCTTTCAACGCGGTATATTAGTTTAAGGTCTGTGCAGTCCAGCGTTCACAAAGAAGCTCTGCAAGAAAAAAAGAAAAAACCCAATCCGACCTGCGGCTTTGAGTCTGTAAAACGCTCCGTGTTTGGATCGAGCTGGTGACCAGGTCCCGGTCAGGCTCTCCTCGGGCCGGGTGGCTCTGTCGCAGGGGTCGGCGTAACAACCGCCGCGGCATCCGTGGTCCCCATCACTGCGTTGTCCCGTGCGTGTGACTCCGTCTCACCCTCCTTCTCCTCCTCCTCCTCCTCCTGCTCCAGTTCCTCTCCAGACTCCCTGCCGCCTGTCGGGATGGAGTTGCTGGCTCGGGGTTGAGACTGACGCGTCTGCCTGTGTAAAGTGTCCGACTTGTCCGTGCTTGTGTCACCGCGGGGGGGTGCGCGGAGTCCGTCCTCCTGCTGCGAGTGCGCAATTTGTGCTCGGGCACCGCGCGGAGAGGCGGCCGCCCTCTCGGTTCTGTCGGCCCACAGAAAATCCTGGCTGTTCGGGGTGGTCACCTGCGCGTTCAGGGGCAGCATCCGCGTCTGTGTAGAGTTCCACTCTGAGACGTTGCCGCCTGTGGGGATGTTGGCTGAGATGTTGGCGGTGGGGCTCACCTCCTCGGGCACGCCAGGCTTCCCCGATGAAGAGGACGCGGTGGTGGGCTTCCAGATTAGGCTGTAGTAAATTGCCAGGATAATGGCTGCTAAGGACACGGACAGTACATAAGCAAAAACAGTGGCTAGTCTTACCCACTTCTTGTTAGTCTTAGCAGCCATCTTAGCCTTTTTGTCCCCCGTGTAGGTCGCAGGTTTGCCCCTCTCCATATTGGGCATGAAGTCCCGCTCTCTCATATTGCCCCTTTTTTTCCCTCGATGCTCCACCACCCCCTCCGTCTTGAAGCCGTCTTGTTATCCACAATCCAAAAAGAAGACGGACAGCGGAGGGCTGAGCAGAATTGCGCCGTCCGCACCGCTGGAAGGGGTTCGCACCTAAATTGATCTGCTAAAATGCATCCGACTCAGAAGCACTGCGCCGAATATTCGGAGCCCATCGCTGCGCTGCGTTTCATAACGACCACCAGGCACCAGCAGGGCTGGATTACGCGTTTCAGCATCCGACAGCGACGGGGCAAACGTCCACCCGACACGACATTTCCGGGAGGGTGGCTGGCTGCAGGCCCGAAGCGCATCCGCAGTGCAAGATTTCGAACAGATAAGGATGGAGTGAGATCACACGGTGCACAGCTGCCTGTCTTATCCAGCAAACGAACGCTTGCTCAGCTAAAAATACAGCATTGGGGGCGGGCGGTGGCTCTTAAAGACACAGCTGCAGCTGCAACCAAAAAAAAAAGGGAGATCAGCTTCACATGTGTTTGTGCCGCGCATCCAGATTAGGGTGTTGTTGCGGCTGCAAAGTGAGAAACAGACCGTAGACAAGAGGAAAAGATGCGCCTCGGATCTGTGCAACGAGGCAAGAATGTAGCAATTAATCGCTCCAATTGAGAGAAATGTAACTTTTGTCCAAACCATTGATGCATCCTGATTTCCTTGAGCTGCGCTTTTTTTTTTTTTTGGCCACGTTTCAGCACAACGGACAGCGCCATGGATCCGCTGTTGCGCAATCAGGACAGGTGTGACAGGTGATGAGGAGGAGCTCTTTCAGAGGCGTGGAACTGTCACCAGGGACACGACATAATGCCAGGAAAAAGCTGGAATTTTCAGAGATCCATGTGATTTTCATCTTTGTTCAGCCTTGAAACTCGTTGGAGACGTTTGGATAGGGACATTTAGCCGAAAATGGCGCAAAAACAACACAAAAAAACAAGTTTGGAACAGCAAAAATGACTTTACTGTAACATTAAAAACATACAAAAAACAAACCGCTTGGTTGTTATGAGCTGTTTTATTTCTTATACCTCTATCAGATGCTTTCCATTTTATTTTCTTAAAAGAGAACTATTTATCCTGAATGTGCTCAGCTGTGCTTTATTAAACAGTGATTTCTTTACACCATCTTCACATTGGGATTTCACAGCTGCTGAATAATAAATACTCAAATAAGCTCAGTTGCTCTTATCACTTATAAATCTTATAAACAAAAGAACAACATTTTATTCACCACCAGGAATAACTCAGGTTATTCTGGCCCCAAAAACTACACCTCAGTTATTTTCCCACCTTCACAGAACATTGGAGTCTCATTCAGGGCTGCTGCTGGAAAACAACAGTTTATCCAAGTTGTGTTTGCTTAATCAACTTAATTTGCAATGCATATCTACCAGGGTGTGTCCTGCATGTACTTGCTGCACATCTTACTGGATCCGCCAAATACAGACTGAGGAACAAGCCTGTCTGTGACTTTGACACTGGTGGATGGGCAGCTAGGGCAGTAAACTTTAACAAAACCCACACCTGAAGTTCAAAATGAACCAGAAGAGGCACTTTTTAGAGCCTCCGGAGGTCAAGGACTACATGGTCAAAGGAGAGCGATTCACCAAATGGTCAGAGGTGAGTAAGAACCGCAGCTTGAAGAAGTGTTACTCCACCTTGTAATGACAAATCAAAAGTGTCTGACTCCTCTGTGTCCACAAAGGACTCCACAAAGACTGCTCCTGTCACCATGAAGATGGACCCGAAAGGATTCTACCTCTACTGGATCAACCAAAGCAAGGTAATGGATCCTCTAGAGTCTGGCACAGTGACTGCGTGGATGCAGGTAGAGTTTCTCTTTGCATCGCCTAACCACGGCCTGCCTGTAGCTACGTGATGGAGGCAGTCATGTTTGGGTGACTCACATGCGTGCGTGATGGGAACCTGCCAAAGCTGCTGGATAGCCGCGAGCGGCGCTGCCTCTTCCGGCGTCAGCAGCTTGTGGAGGTTATCGATCGGTGCTGGTGTGGGCTCATCCTGCTGCACCGTGCTGCTGAACTTCCCTCCACACAGAAGACATTTTGTCTTTGTAGCGTGTGATTGCTGCCTCGTTAAGGTCCATTTCTCTTTTGGCCACTCTGAATGTACATCGCTGAAATTCCCCAGATGATGCTTTCAGTCCTCGCAGTGTTTATTTTTCTATTTTCTCCAAACAAACAAAATAAATTGGCACATTTTGCTACCTCGCCAAACGATGACTTGTATCCGAATCCATATTTGGACAAGCGCCTACATGTTAAATTCAGCGTTGGATCTAATTCCTCTGTTCTTGTTTCTAGGAGACAACGTTCCTGGATGTTGCTACTATCAGAGATACCAGAACAGGAAAATATGCCAAACTTCCAAAAGTGAGTTTATCACTGTGATTCACTGTCATCCTCACTGTTCTCACCACCAACAACCTCTGCAGGTATGCAAATCAGGTGTCAAGCTCCTAGTTTGCCCATTAATATGAGCTGAACATTTGCAATGCAAAGCTGTTAGACGTATGTTCCCCACACTGGCGGCTGCCTGTTAAAGCGTGACTGTAAATCTGAAAGTTGCTGCAGCGTTCGTGCTCACGTGTCATCCGCAGAGAGTTGCAGCCGTCGTCGTCCCTCACCGAGGGCCCGATGCAGTAGCCTGAGTTTCCTCCCCATCACTCCGCCTCCCGGCCTGGCGAGGCTGGGGGAGGCGGGGTGGGGCGGGTGGTGCGGATGTTGGGAAGTAGATCTCCCCAAGGAGGTTTGGGAAAGATGCTGTTGACGTGCCAGAGTGATTAAATGGATCCAATATGGGAAGGCAGCGTTTAAATCACGTCTCGTCTTGTTCCAGTTTATTTATGTTTGGCTTTGATGGTGTTTCTCTGTGTTTGTGGGGACTGAAGTTGAGGTTTGCACTCTGGGGGCTCTGAGCAACTTTGTATAGAGTGAAAAGAAGGGTTCACTTTATGGCTGGGGCGCACAAAGAAGTAAGATTCAGTGAAAAAATCCTACTCAGATAGCAACGTGGTTGTCCGGGCAAATGATTTGAAATATTTCCCAAAACATTGAAAATGACTTTAGGAGGATTAACAAAATACATTTGCGATTGCACCGTGTTATCAAAATCTCTTTCCAAATAATGTGTCACATAGCTCACATCAAAGCACATCCTTGTTTTGTGTTGATTTGACAAACTGTCGATGACAAATATGCAAAAATATATGCAAATATGCAATTTTTAAAAATTGCCCTGTCATTTGTGTTGACTACTAAGTGACATTTCACTAATGCGCCCGAGGCCTGTGGGGGCGTTTGCATGCTTTGGTTGGAAAATTTGCCTCCCAGCTGCCGGAGCTCTGCAGATGCAGCATTTATTATCTAGGCAAATGACACCATGACTATACTGCAGGACAGCACAGAGAAAAATGGTTGATCTTTAAGCCCACCTCCATCAGTTCAGCGATTCAGACCATCCAGCTATGCCAACATTTGCAGTAGAACTGCTGCTTATAATAATCTCAGACCCCAAAATATATTGCCTCTCATTTATTTTTCGCAGCACCCTAAAGTTCGCAACGTGTTTAACCTGGACTTCCCTGACAGCAACCATCTCGCCAAGACTCTGACTGTTGTCTCAGGACCAGACACGGTCAATTTGACCTATCACAACTTCTTTGCCTCTAAGGAGAAGGTGACACAGGTAATAAACTGCAGAAACTATCTCGTTTTAGTCCTTTAATCCACCATAATCTATCATATTCATGCATCCAGAAATCTATTACATTACCGCCCCCTAGTGGTAAATTCATGTCCCTCTGAGGTATTTTGACAGCTCGCATATGATGCTGACATCCCTGTTTGTGTTTCTGCCTAAACACTCATCAGAACTGGGCCAATGACATCATTGCACTTGTGTATAACGCTGCCAGGAACAACGCATGCAAACAAGTCTTCCTGGAGAAAATGTGAGCGAACCCCCGGACGTCGGCTTGTTTTGTCAGCTTCACGCTTAGCCGCATGTGTTTGATTTCAGATACGTTCGCGTTTCCCTCCACACCAACAAGGACGGCAAGATCCCGGTGAAAAAGTAGGTTGCTGAGGGTGCAGGGAGGTAGAGTCACTTCTGCAGCTCGCGCCCATCGTTCCCGCTCTCGCTCTGTCTTCTTGCAGCATCTACAAGATGTTCCCGGCAGATAAGAAAAGAGTTGAAAGTGCGTTGGCATCGGCCCACCTCCCCAAAGGAAAGGTTGGAAAATACAAACATGCTGGGATGTTGAGGGAAGAGTGAGATGCCCACACACACACTGAGAGAAAAACAAACATATTGGCCTATGTGTGTGTGTGTGTGTGTGTGTGTGTGTTGCAGTACGACACCATGAAGCCTGATGTCTTCACTGAGGCTGCCTTCAAGGTCTTTCTGGCCAACCTCTGCCCTCGTCCTGAGATCCTAGAGATCTTCACCTCTTAGTGAGTTGGAGCGGTCACCTCCCGATGCAGCCAAATGCTTCAATTGTCATCTTTTGTGAATGCACAGCTAAAATTCCTAAAGGCATTCCTAAAAGGCAGGCGTTCCTAAAGGCAGCAGATAATATCAGGTGGATGTGTGCTGCGGTGTGGCTCGGTGTGCAGCTCAGGTGGGGGTGGGTTGGGATGTGGTGGACAGGATCACGTACGGCGCTGACGAGATTTACACCTTTGCTGCGTGTCCTCCAGTTCCAACAAACCGACCATGACGAAGGAAAACTTCACTAAATTCCTCAACGAGAAGCAGAGGGACTCCCGGCTCAACGAGGAGCTCTTCCCGCGCCTGCGGCAGGACCAGGTCAAGGCCCTGATCGACAAATACGAGCCCTGCTCCTCCAACTCGAACAGAAGTGAGGCCTGATGCAGGGAGGAGCGCCTGGCGGAGGCCAGAGCGAATCCTTCAGCCTGTGTTTCTTTACAGGTCTCATTTCTCCTGAAGGCCTCTTAAATTTCCTGACTGGTCCAGAGACATCCGTGGTGATTCTGGACCGGCTGGCCAAGTGGCAGGACATGACCCAACCGTTACCCCACTACTTCGTCAAGTCCTCCCACAACACATACCTGACAGGTCACAGCTTGGATCCCGGCTTGTGGATTCTCTGATCAACATCTCCAGGTCACTGATGGAAGGTTGTTTTTTCTACTTCCCTGCCGCTCCACAGCTGGTCAGTTCTCCGGCGTGTCCTCGCCCGAGATGTACCGACAGTGTCTGTTGGCCGGCTGCCGCTGCCTGGAGCTGGACTGCTGGAAGGGCAAACCCCCAGATGAAGAGCCCATCATTACCCACGGCTTCACCATGACGACTGAGATCCTCTTCAAGGTGGTTACACTACGGTCCCATAAAAAATAGATCCTCTCCACACTTCACTTGGATGGAGCGTCTGCGAGAGCTCTGCTGAGTTTTCTCCTCACTTGTCTGTCCTTTTCTACTACCTCATTAAGAAAAAGACCTGAAATCGTAAAAATGGATCAAAATATTGACATTTTTTTTCTAGAGACTAATTAAAAGTAAATAAAATCTGTCAAAATGGAGGGTTTAAAGCAGCTCAGGAAGCATTATAAATGATTGATAGCAGGTTTTGTCGAAAGCCTCGCTGGTCAGTATTTTCTTGCCTTCATAAATCTCGTACCTTTTATAGAGACGGCTTAACTCCCTGTTTCCTGTGTGCGCGGTTGGAATTGTTTGGCTACATCTCCACGTGCACTCTCCCCAGCACATGCCGACCCCAGACGCCGTACGTCAAAGATGTCAGGATAATTTTACGGATCATTCCGCACACGTTCCGCAAATGCATCTGGAGAATGGGACACAGAGCGCGATGGTTTAGATGTACAAAGAAACACGTGTTACGCGCAGCGGCGCCCATCATCCAACGCTTCCATTTAAGGGACAGATGGAGATCCACATTCCCCGAGGCAAGACACCTCAGTTCGGTTTACTGTCGGTTCCTAAATGTGATGGGTCTGGAAATGACTTTAGGGTCTCTGCGGAGTCAAGAGGGTTCTGCAGTTTGTCACACGGTCTTCCTTTAGTGATTTGTGGGTGAAAGTCACGTTGGGGGTCACGCTTTTGGTGTTGCTGCTCGCCGCACGGCCACAAGCCTCCTGGTTGTAACGTGTGTACCTGAGCTGAACACAAGCGTGCGTGTTCTCTTGCTGTGCCGCAGGACGTAATCGAGGCTATCGCTGAGAGCGCTTTCAAGACCTCCCAGTATCCTGTCATCCTCTCGTTCGAGAACCATGTTGACACGTAAGGCTTTCCCACTCCTGCCATATAACTGTATTGACACTGCCTAATGGCCTCTCGCTGGCTCTGTCTGCTTTATTGCAGAGTGAAACAGCAGGAGAAAATGGCAAACTACTGCAAAACCATATTTGGTGAGGCCCTGCTAACAGAGCCGCTGGACAAATACCCCGTGAGTACGCCGCTGCGTGGCTCGCAAAACGGCTTGTTTTGTTTCCCTTGTGAAGCTCAGCAGAGTTCTGGATCCAAACTCAGTAGGGGGAAGTCAGTCAATTGCAACACTGCGCCGGTATCTTATCTCTGCTCCACACGACTCTTAAACCGATTCATATCATCCGCAAACATGTGTTTACCTACTCCTCACGGGTGTTTACGGGCACGTGGGTCTGTGTGTGTGTGTATGTGTGTGTGTATGCTTCCAGGGCAACCATTGCCCCTGTTTAACTATCTCAAATGGCTGAATCTCCCAATTGAATCTCCCAAGACACTGACAAATTAGGTCTAAATTTCCCCACATCAAATGCACAAAGGAACAGTCATATTATTAGTCACACATCTGCAGAGTATTATCATGATTCAGTCAGCTCAGGTCACTTCCAGGGTCTGTCTTGTGCAGCTGAAGCCGGGCTGCCAGATCCCCAGTCCATCTGAGCTGATGGGCAAGATCCTCATCAAGAACAAGAAGAGCAGCAATGAAACCCAGACACATACTAAAAAAACCCAGGATGCTGCCAGCACAGCTACCAGCACGCAGGAGAACCAGGCTAGTTCAGGTGAGGCCCGATCGCACTTCCGTGTCTCTTAATGTGACGCTGAGTTCATTTACGTGTCGAACCAGAGGGGGGCGCTGCTGCGGAGGACACCGAGGAGCAGGAGGACACGGAGGAGCAGGATGAGGAGAAAATGAAGACGTCAGATGAGGTAGAGTCTGCTTCACATCATCTGCCTTCCACCCTTCATCCTTAACATCCTCGTGTGAACGAACTGCAGGGCACAGCTGGACAGGAAGTGACAGCTTTCGAAGCGATGTCGTCCCTGGTCAACTACATCCAGCCCAACAAATTCATCTCTTTTGACAACGCCAGAAGTATGTGTCCAGAAAAAAAACAACTAAACCAAACAGAAAAACAACAAAGAAAGAAATGATAGATAACAGCCTGCGTGCAATCTCTCCTCACAACCCTCCTCCACAGAGAAAAACAAGAGTTATGTCATCTCATCTTTCGTGGAGACAAAAGGGGAGTCAATGATTGCCAAGAATGCTGTTGAATTTGTTGAGTATCCTTTAAGATTAAAAACATACTGTGAAAATGAAATAATGATTAAACAACGACTAAAGCATATCAAGATGATGTGGCTCACATAGAAATACAGAAAAAAGCCCTCAATTTCCTAAATGATCTTTCAGATATAATAAAAGGCAGATGAGCAGGATTTACCCTAAAGGAACAAGAGTGGATTCGTCTAATTACAGCCCACAGCCTTTCTGGAACGTCGGCTGCCAGATGGTGGCGCTCAACTACCAGACCATGGGTAAAAATAGAGACAAAATGCAAATTAATGCTAAAAATATCACAAATAACTCTGCTCAAAGTGAGACGATGCGGCCACTCACCGCGTTTCAAATACCTGACGTGTCATGTTCTGTTTCCCCCACAGGGTGGCAGTGTTTCACCTCTTCTTGCAGCTGAATAAACATGGAGCGGCTTTTAAAGCTGTTTGTGCCTGTTTTCAGATTTCCCCATGCAGCTGAACATGGCTCTGTTTGAGTTCAACGGCAGAACCGGTTACCTGCTCAAGCATGACGTGTTGCGTCGCAGTGACAAGACGTTTAACCCTTTCTGCGACAGGATAGACACAGTTGTGGCAAGCACGCTCACCATAAAGGTGCGTTCCTGGCCTTGTATCTAAGTATGGATGATAGATGTATTTAATCTAATATAAAATGACAAATTAGTCTCAGTAGCCCCAAGTGCGTGTGCGTGTGTGTGTGCGCGCGCGCTGGTGCTCAGGCCTGTGCCTGTGTACCTCTACCTTTGATGATCTCTATAATAACACAAACCTCCTGCTGGGAGTAACATGCTGTTCCTGGTATTCAGCAAGACTTGGTAGGAAAGTCATGGCTCTATTTATAACCCACAGCTTGTCCTGAACCTGGGTCAACACACCACAACACACAGCGATACACACTTTTACATGTCCTTACCTCTGATTCTAGATTTATTCAGGCCAGTTTTTGTCTGACAAAAATGTGAAAACCGGCATCGAGGTGGAGGTGATTGGGCTGCCGGGGGACCCCAAGAAGAAATTTCGCACCAAGTGGTCCCCCACACCCAACAGTATTAACCCGGTGTGGAACGAGGAGCCTTTTGTGTTCGAAAAGGTGTGTGTGGCGAAGAGTTACGTGCACAATGCTTGCTGACGCCATTTGACCTAATATGTACTTCCTGTTTTTGTGGCGCACAGATCCTGCTTCCAGAAATGGCCTCTCTGAGAATTGTGGCTCACGAAGAGAACGGTAAATTCTTGGGACACAGGATCATCCCCCTTGATGCCATCCAATCAGGCCAGTGAAACCAAGTGAAACCAATCTACACCACACATCATACTTCATTATGAGCGCGCCGAGTCACCCAGGGCCGCCGAGGCTGTGCGACCATGTTTCAGGCAGCGTCTGGATCAGAGGGCCGCTGCCTGACCGAGGTTTGTTTTTTGGCTCGCAGGTTTCCATCACATCTGCCTGCACAGTGAGAGCAACATGCCGCTCACTCTGCCCTCTGTCTTCGTGTACATCGAGGTCAAGGACTACATCCCTGCTGCATTCGCAGGTGCTGGGATTTTAAATTTTTTTTTTGTACAGATAAACTTAACTGCAAGTCAATTCTTGTTTTTTAGAGATGACACTCGAAAGCCAGGCTGATTTCATTGCTTTGCTTAATGTCTTTTAGTTTTGTCTGTTTTATCAGCGCACGCATTTGATCCAAAAAACAAAATCCCCGATGTCTTGCAGATTTTACAGATGCCTTATTCAATCCAACAAAGGGCAACGAGAAAACCTCAAAGACCCCGAAGGAGGTAAAAGAAAAAATGAGACACCGTTAAACTTTTTAAAATGTAATTTTCTTACTTAAACAACAGCGCTGGACTAGCTCCTGATGCTCCTGTGCTCTTTTAACTCCACAGTCCTCCTCAGACTACATTAGTCCTTATGAGCTGCCTCTCATGACTCAGACCTCTGCAAACGATGCAAAGGAAGCTGAATCTCCGGCTGCAGGTAATGAAAGTGAAGGCGAGACTTTTCCACTGCGAGACAGCTGATGTGATTAATAATAATCATCTCACCGCAGTGAAAGATTCTCCTGGCCTTCGCGCCTGTGCGGGATCGCTTGGAAGAGAAAACACTCACTTTACCTCACCCAATTTTTCGGTGTTGGGGACCAAAACAGGCCCTTTATTGTCTCCATCCACAGACTAGACTCATAAGAAATCAAAGCGGTGGTGCTTCAGTTGATTCGACCTAATGGAACTCAGGAACTCTCATATTTCTGCTTCCTGTAGAAAAGGCTGCAGCACCAACACCACCAGCCGATGTAGGAGAGGAGTCGACTGAACCTGGACCAGAAACAAGCACGGCCGATCCTGCAGAGAACGTGCCAGAAGCTGAAGCAACCTGCTCCGAACCTGCTGCAGACGCAGCAGCTGAGGAGGCGTCTCCAGATCCAGGCCCTGTCACAGCTGAACCCCCCCCTGAAGCTGGTCCGCCCGCAGACGCGGCTGCAGCGCAGGAAGAGGTTCCAGAGCCGGAGGTGTCCAACGAGGACACAACCAGCGACCCCGACACAAACACAGAGCCGTCTCCAGGTGACAACGCTGCAACCGGCGCTGCTAACGAAGCTGCTAACGAAGCTGCTAATGAAGCTGCTAACGAAGCTGCTGCTGTAGCTGGTGCGGCTGGCGGAGCGGCCCAGTCCGCCGGAGGTGAAGGCTCAGCCCCGGCGCAGATGTGCGGTGAAGGTAACACTTCTAGCTGTGCACTCATATTTGGTTTTGGTTCAGGAAATTTCTCCCTGAAAGTTTTTCAACTCTCAAGACTTTTTTTTATCGCCATGTCAAGATCATCAAAATCCTGCTTTAGTTCTGCAGGAGCAAAGTCTTCCCAAGCTTGTGCGCGCTGCTGTGTGGGCTGTCAACACGAGGAGGGTCCTCACGTGTGCTTCTGCTTCAGAGCACGCCACGGTGACAGCTGAGGAACTGACACAGCACAAGAACTACCTGAAGGCCATCAAACGCCAGGAGAGAGACATGAAGGCGGCAGAGAAGAAATATCAGAAAAAGAGCGAGGATCTGATCCAGAAATACTCCGACACCTTCAAGGCCATCAAGAAGAAGATCTCATTGAAGAAAACAGAGTAGGGCGATTTGATTGTGTGCTGCAGCTGTGATGCATGATGATTTATAAGAAACTGGAGGGAAGAGGGCTGGGCAGCTCGTGTTTTGGTGGAGGAGGGTGTCGGGGCATTGTTGCGGAGCCGCTCAGGCCATCTGTCTAATTGTTTATGTTGAGTCATTTAACAAAAGCTTGTTTTGCTTCCTGATTCCTGTGCCAAGCGAATGCTGACCCGCTAATGAAGTTGTTGTTGTCAGTCGCTTCGTTAATGACATTAGACTTAGAAGTCCAGCGACTGTTCCTAAGCTAATGCACTCTTCTAGATGGAAAACACAATATTATGGGGTGAACGTAACGACCAAATGAAACAGGGTGCGTGCAGAGCACTTTCAGGCCACTCTCTTTGTTATGTCACTTCAGGGGAGGGGAAAACTCCACGGACAGCGGCGTGAAGAGCGAGCGTGTGCAGGACCATAAAGAAAAAATGCTGGCTGAGCTGCAGCTGCAGTGGAAGGAACAGTGTGACCATCTGAGGAAGAAGAAGGAGCAGTTTGCAACAGAGGTTTGTAGTACTCAGTTGGAGGCATTCCTACCTGGAGTCAGTATCCAAGAGTCTGGAGTTAAAAGTTGGCCATTTCAGGAGGCACGTGGTCATGATAACCTACACAGGAGACGCTCTCCTCTTTTTCCCTATGGGGAGTAATGTGGGTTAGACCATAAATATGCAAGAGGATCAGTTTTCACAGTGTTTAAATCAGTGTTTAAATAACATTCTCAGTATTAAGATGATCCTGTCCGTGCTGTAAATGATGTTCCTGAGCACTCAGCTCAAATTTCAGCTGCTGCCTCTCTTGATTCCATTTAATAATTCATCCTTCTGACTCTGTTCGTCCTAGTGTGTGGCATGAATACTAGTATGTGAGATGACTGACAGTAACTTTGCCCTTGTGTGTTGACAGAGGCTGGCCGTGCTGCTGGAGATGGCAACAGAGCGGCACAACAGTGAACTGAAGATGCTGGAGAGGTGCGAAGCGCACGTACAAACGTTGAACAAAAAACAAACTCTAATAAAGCAAAATGCTACTTGTGTCTAAATAGCATTCATGGAAACATCAGCCCTGGTCATTAACGCGCCCACATGAACCGTTAAAAAAAATATTACTTTGTTTTGCAGTGAACCCAAAGATAACAAGAAGAAAACCAAATGCTCGGACAAAGCCAAGTGAGCGCACTCATTTCTGTTTCCTTTCACCATCAGCACAATGATGAGGGGGGGCATCCACACAGGTGGGGGTATTCCTCCACTGACAGGTTCTAATGGAGAACTCCATTTATGTTTTCTCAGGTTGAAAAGGGCGATGAGCACAGAGCTGTTGGATGGGCCTTGTTTGATGGCTTGTTCGGTGAGTAAAAAAATAATGCTAGCAGCTAGCTTAGCAGAACTCCAAACACTGTCAGCATGGGGGGGGTGGGGTGGGGTGGTGGTGGTGGTGGTGGTGGGGGGGGGGGGGGGGGGTGTAGCTCAGGTGGTGGAGTGGTCGCTCTAGTGAGACGAGGGGTGTTTGTTTGATCCCAGACGCCTTCTGTGTACATGCTGAAGTGCCCTTGAACGAGACGCTGAACCCGACATTGCTCCTGGTGCTGCCTCTTCGGTGTGTTAATGTGCCTGATTGCATGAATGTGATTAGTTATTTCTCCTAATGAAGTGGTTGTCACCCTGTAAGAGTGAATGGGTGAATGTGCACGTGGAAGGCTTCCTGTGGTGAGATGACTAAAAAGGTGCTAAATAAATACTTTTTTTCTCTCTCTCTTTACTGCAGTCATAAAATACCAACTGCTCGAATATTTGGTTTTGAGTTCTAAAATGAGAAACTCCAGCGGTATTTTTCTTCGCACAGCGTGCACTTTGCTCGAGCCTGTGCACAGCATTCGGTATTCAACAGTGTAACTATGGTTACAAAGAGGAGCGAGAGTCTAAAGATCTGAAGAAATGGAAAGAAAAAAAAAGATGCTGTGAGTGAGTCGGGCCGAGCGCGTTGAGGAGGAGGGAGATTGAGGAGGAGGAGAAGAGGAGGATGATATCGAGGAGGCGGAAGATGTGGGAGGCAAATGAGACACACAGGAGCGTCCATCAGCAGAACCGTCTGATTAAACACACTCTACTACGGTCTGCATCTTCGGAGGGTTCTGATCGCTTTACCACCAAACGCATGGCAGGAACTGATGTCGACATCCAACGCAGAAGATGTGTCAGATCAGGCTGAGCTGCAATGAATAAACCAGAAAAAGTAGAATTAAATTTGGAGAAAAAAAGCTGAAAAGTAACCAAACACAGCCGCTGCGGTCTCACCACTATTCAAACCTGGCGTATATCTGTCCCTGAATGCATCATGGCTACATTCTAGAGCCTTTGGTGCACTTAATCAGCACTTGGTCATTAATTACAGCACTTTACTTCCACAGTTGCAGTTTAATCAGGGCAGTGCCTCCGTCAAACGGCCAGGGTTGTGTTACCCAACCAGACAACTGTGACTTATGTGTATTGATTGTCTTGCTCAGGTTGCATCCCCCAAGTGCACTCCACTCCAGATGAACACACTCACTTGCACACACTCGATGTGACACGCGGCTGCACCCGACCTGACGCGTCTGACTGGACGTTGTTTCTTCACAGTCTGCAGGTGGCAGCCCGCAGCAAGAGGCTCTGATGAAGAAACAGTGCGCTACACTGGATGAAATCATGACTTTGACCAATCAGGTAGGCCTCGGGAACTCAGATTTTGATTTGTAAGCACTTCGCCTCAACAGCATTAACCATCCAGAACAATACTCGCCTCTGATCCGGTTAGTATCTCGCCCTCTGATTTTGCTCCTTTGGAAACTAGAATCAACAAGTTATAACAGAGGTGCCCAAATCCAGTCCTGGAGGGCCACAACGAGCTGGGTTTTTATGCTACTACTAGAAAATACTTTATCCAAGAAATGTGGGATCCCAGGTGAAAGCGATATCTACCTGGTAGGACAGAAAACCCGGCGTGAAACTCAATGGAGTCCGATCTCCCACCACCATAGATGAAGTCAGAGCAGCTTCCTGACTTGGCTGAATTCTTTGGAGCTGTCGTCCGAGGAAAAGGTGTCGGCAGATTCTTGTTGAATGGGAATCGTCGAAGGATGAATAATATGAACTTTTATTGCTTTTAACTTGATGTTTGCTCTTCGTAGGACCCTTGAAAATCACCTTCAGTCCCATTTAAAATCAATTTAGGCCTCCACAGTTGCTTTGCAACAAATTTGTACTGTAAGTTTTAGAACCACCTGTGTCAGTTTGACAAGCTCATGACCTTTGACCCCCCTGCATGTGCAGCTCAATCAGGAGGCCCTGAGGGAGCATGAGCAGAAATTGAGGGGCCTGTCTGCAGAGGTGAGAGGGGCCGTCAACGTCTGCCTGGGGGCCCACTTCCCTGACCTGGTGGAGCAAGCTGAGGACAAGAAGTTGGAGGGGATGGACTTCTATGGGGACGTGTTCCTGGGTTAGACGTGTCCTTTTTTGTCCTGTTACTAAAGCTAGAGCTGGATTGTGAGTGTGGGGTCGTAGAGGACTCGTCATTGAAGCTAGTGTGTGAAAGTACCGTATTGATAAAGTTATTTAACCTATAATGATGTTTTCATGAACACCCTGGTACAAAATAGTGACGATGTAATTTATTATTTCCTTTTTTCTTACTTGATTCCCTTGCTTTTAACCACTGGAAGATAATCATTCCACTAAACTTGTCATTTTGGCCCTCAAAATCCAATTTTTGTAGGAAACAGTAGGGGTCTATAAATGCACTAATCTCAACATTCATTTATCTAAGGCTTTCTGAAACAAACATTTATCCTGAATGTTTTCATTGACGAACTGTAATCGGGCTGATTCGCTGTAATTCTAGTAGTACTTATAACCGTGTAATAACTAGATCCGGGTTCTTTTGGGGCTTTTTGGAAAGAGTAAAGAATTATCTTGATGATGAAACATTTCCCGAATCTTATTTCAGTCATTCAAAAAAAGTGAGACGTCTGGATTTAGTGCACACGTAACTACAGTCTTATTTACAGCTGTAAATAATATAATAGTACAGCTTATTTATGAGCTGTAAATTTACAGCTGTTTTCAGGCAATATGCACACACACTGGATATTATGGTGTGTGTTCTGTGATGGACTGGTGACCAGTCCGGGGTGTATCCCTGCATGGATGGATGGATTGATGGATGGGTGCGGGAGTGAGTGGGTGGGGGGGTGGATGGATGGATGATGGATGGATGGATGGATGGGTGGGTGGTGGATTGATGGATGGTGGATGATGGATGGATGGATGGATGATGGATAGATGATGGATAGATGGATGGATGGATGGATGGATGATGGATGGATGGATGGATGATGGATGGATAGATGGATGAATGGATGGATGGATGGATGGATGGATGATGGATGGATGGATGGATGATGATAGATGGATGAATGGATGGATGGATGATGGATGGATGGATGGTGGCTGGATGGATGGATGATAGACAGACGGATGGATGATGGATGGATGATGATGGGTGGATGGATGGATGGATGGATGCATGGATGGATGGATGATGGATGGATGGATGGATGATGGATGGATGATGGATGCATGGATGGATGATGGATGATGAATGCATGGATGGATGGATGATGCATGGATGATGGATGGATGATGGATGATTGATGGATGGATGGATGACGGATGGATGGACGACACACAGATTGACACGTTTCAACAACAACCCTGCACAGGCGTGAGCTGCCTTGTGAGCCAGGCTGGATGAGTAAACCTCGTATTCCACCTCTCCCACCTCTCCACGGGCAGATGTGAGCAGACACGTGGTAGAACTGATAGATAATAGCACATAATTGCTCCTTTCTTTTCAGCCTCAGCTGTTATGAGACCTGCCATAGAGGAAGTGTCCGTTTTTAAATGGGAGAAGATTGTGGGCACGTGGAGGGCATGGCTGGACAGATAGAGGGAGGAATATTCTCCTCACTGCATTAAGACAAGAGGAATGCTGTCACATCATTGAGAAGCACCTGTTCGTGCATGAATTAATCAAAGCGGTTCACTCCCCATCCCTAGCAATCCACAATTTCTCTCTCTGTTTTTTTTTTTTTCGTTTTAATTTTGGCACCTTTCAGCTCATTCAAATGACATGATTGGCATTTAAAAGTGGAAGATCTGGACAAACACATTACGGGGAGACAGCTTGTGCCTGAGAGTCCTGCCACCTCATGCACAACACAGCTGAACTGTGAGCGTAAGCGTGCGATTGCAGTCAGCCCTGAGTCACTCGGCCCATGAGGTTATGTAAACCAAAGAAAACCTCTGACGGATCCGTCCGATACCAGCTGGAGGAGGAGGGTCTGAGCGGGGCCCTGGTCACCATGGAGGGGTCGACAGGAAGAAGCACACAAGGTAGGAGAGCTTGAGGTTGAGCAGTGCTCAATCCTTGTGTGCCAGATGTGGCTAGGATCTCGAATGAGTCCCCCTAATGTCAAAGTCTTCTTCAGGACAAATGATTGACATGTACAAAGACTGTGACCAGTAAAACACATGGTTGCACCTTAGCGAAGGCTCTTTCTGCAGGATTGGTGCAGATGGAGGTACAACTCTGCACTTTTCACTTTTTCTTGTTTCCTGCTTCCTGCTGACCCACAGGAGGTGTGGAGTCATGATCTAGAGTCCATCTTGCCTGGAAGTGGATGCCATCCTGGGCGAATATTGCTCGCCCACGCCACCCACATGCACACCACCTGCTGAGGCTGCTCCATCACAGGCAGCATGTGAGTGTGTGTTTGTGTGAGTGGGGATCATTCAGTGTAAACTACATTTAAAGGGGGGGGGGGGGCAATCATTGCAAGTTAAGAAATGAATCTAATGCATGCTGCAAACAAGCTTTTTAACTGACAGTTCTAGCAGCCTAATGAGTATTCCCGGAAGCTACTTCCCCTGCAGCACATAGGAAGACTGCAAAGGTCTGTGACAGGCGCTTCTACCTACTTACGGATGCAAATTTGAAAAGGGTTGAGGATGCGGGTGTACGTGTACACACGCAGCGACTGTAAGCCAGCGGCAGACAGCACTTTCCTGGCTACTTGAATTATGGAGCCTCATGCTCCTTGCACACCACCGGCCCGATTATTCAGCTCATACACTGGTTCCGCGCCTCCATGGGAGGCCTGGTGATTTGTTTGTTAGGGCCTCCATCTTTGGACGCACCTGTTTCGAGCAGCAACAGACACCTCGTAATTGTTTCAAGTCCCTAAACAGCTGCGGACACTGGTGTCTTCCACGGCTTTTTGCCTTTTGGTGGTTTCCAGAACAGATGGGAAAAGGTTCTGTCTTTCCCAGTTAAAGCTTTTAACTTTGCACCAGTTTGTATTAGTCAATAAAAAAAGAACAGAAACTAAGCAGTCAAACTGCACAACACAATATTCTTGTTTTAGGAAACAAGGATGTAAATGCTGTCTGAACTTAAGCAGGTACTTCTGATAATGATTAGTCTTTCTAGTTTCAGATGCATTAACCCAGTGACTTTTCCAGCCGTCTCCTGCATGTTTATTACTCCAGTGGTGATTGCAGAAAAGGTCATGAGCTGCAGCAACACCCACAGCAAGCATTTTATGCCATGCACTTAGGTGAGTCACAAAGTGGCTCTTTTCGGGGTAATAATCTTCGCAGCGGCCCATCTGATGCGGAAGCGCAGCGGCTGAGCGGCTCACATTGTTCAGCATTTACCTGAATGCTGAGGAGCGTGTGGGCGATAGAATGTGGGCCTCAGGGCTGCTGCTACGCTTTCATTTATAAAGAAGTGAGGGTTCTTCGAGAGCTGCTAAAATCGAGAGCCGCCATTTACGCCTGTTGTATCTCGGGGTCAGATCCGACCGACATGGGCCTCCTCTGCTCTTCATGTCGACAGCACCGCGTTAGTTCAGTGAAACAGTTATTGGATATTTGAGATTTGAAATAAATGAAGGGCAGATAATAAAGTGAGAACACAATAGTCAGTGTTTTGGAATGTGTTCTGTGGCAGTCATGCTTAATTTAAAAAATTAATTACTTAATCACCTAGAAATACCTTAAATATTCACCCAAATACAAGGTTTTATATGAAATGTATTTATATGAAATGTATCCAAAAACACTTGTTTTTACAGTGCATCCACAACATAAGATATATTTATGTTATAAACAAAAGTGATATTTTTATTTACTCTAGGACCTAGAGTAAATAAAAAATAAATAATCAAAAGTGTGAGTGTGGCTTCCTCCCACACTCCAAAAACCTGCACATTATCCATTTCTCAGTGTAAGTGTGATGGGGGGGGGTTAACAGAAGATGAATGGATGGATGGATGGATGGATGGATGATGGATGGATGGATGGATGGATGGATGGATGGATGGATGGATGGATGATGGATGGATGAATGGATGGATGGATGGATGATGGATGGATGGATGGATGGATGATGGATGGATGGATGGATGATGGATGGATGATGGATGGATGATAGACTTTTATCACAAAGTAGTTGATAGTAAATGTACAAAATCTCCTGTAATACAGATACAGTGAGACATGGTGTCATTGTTTTAGTCCGTGTTAACGTCTACCCCCCCCCCCCAAAAAAAAAATCCATCCAAATCATTTCCTGTTCTGGGTGGATGTGACCACGCCGGGCCTTTGCTCCAGCTGTGGCTGAGTGTTACACGCCTCCCTGCGGCCATCAAATACGTTTGTTTTCCATTCGAACAATTTATTGAGCTGTCAGACATAAGTGGGCCTGCAAGGCCACAAATGGGTCCTGTCGAGGCGGAGATGGAGAGAGAGCTCTGTGGCCCATCAGGGGAGGACAGGAATTTCCACCGGACTTGATGGATTCAAGAGGAGGTACACAGGTGGCTCATGGAGGAAAGTGCAGAGGCTCATCCTCGCAGACGGTACTGTCAGAACTGTATTGAGTTTTATTCTGCTGGAAATTGGGGAAATGTTTTAGCCATTACGGGGGAAAGTGTGATTCTGTTTTTGTTTGGTTATAAATCACATAGACCAGGGCTGAGGGCTGCAAACTTTATATTAAGAACCAATTTCGTTTGTTTTAGCTATTTGTTACATTTGTTACATCTCACATTAGGTACTAAATGACATTTATTCAGAATAGCATGACAAATTTTGTAACTGGCTTTTTTTCTCCTGATGAGGCAAGAAAACCACCACACATAAGTTTTGCTTGACCGTCAAAGCACAAACACATTACACAATGAATGAATTAATACAGTCTGTTATGCAATGCATTTATTGTATTTTGACACTTTTTAATGGCCCATTAGCACTTCAACATTCTCAGTATTCTAATTATTTGCATTTTTCTCCCTGATCTCCTGAACAGTCATCCAGATAATGCCGCAGCACAGACCAGCCATGCTTTAGCTGTCCAAGATGTCTAAGCCTGAACACTGACATTAAAGCCATCTAAATGGCTGAACGTACAGTCTGCTATTTACCATCTGCTCAATGAGGGTGATTCATGGTGCTAATTGATGAGAGCACGAGGGACGGTCTCCTCTGCTGGGTGGCAGCTACTGTCGCGCCTTCAGGGTCTTCAAACGGTTTAAGTTTCTACCCCGGAATCAGAGGCAAAGTGACTAACGCGATGTTTGATCTCTGCTACAGGACAACCGGTGACCTCACCTCAACCTTAGCTGGGATACGAATGCAACGGCGCTTGTGCAGTGACAGCCAGCTGCTGCCTCTTTCCTGGAACGGAAGGTGTGTGAAATCTCTGTTCGGCCTCCCGCTGCAGGGTCCTTGCATCAAATCAAAGAGTATTACAGGAACTGAATGAGCGCAGAGGCATGATTCTTCTTATTGAATATGAATGCATCAATTGAACAGCCCCCATCCCCTACTGGAGTTGCTGTGTCCCAGGGTTCAAAAGATAGAGCAGCCGCGTTACATAACTGCGAGGAAATACCGCAAATGATGTTTTGTTGCAATTTGGAGGGAAAACATGGCAAACAAGGGGAAATGCTGCAAGGATATCTTCACAGTAACGACTTCATTAGACTAATTGTACCTCAGCTCCTTTCGTTTTCCCCTCCATAAATGTGCTCCGAATGGAAAATAAAGGTGACTACAAGCTGCATCCTGTTTTTCAGCCCACAGGGCAGGTGATAGCCTGAACTGCATCATTCTCAGGTGTAATTAGTGCACAGCAGATTTCCGTGGAGGGCGAGGAGGTGTTGAGACACAGGGAGCAATGCATTTTACCCTAATGAATAGGCCTTGATGAACCTTATGTGAACCTCGTGCACTGATTTAGCCCCAGGTGTTAGCGGCTAAGTGGAGTTACCAAGGGGGTTTAGCTCAGTTTCCACTTACAGGTTTTTCTCAGAGAACCTTATGAGGTTTGTTGATTTTTGTGGCGCCGAAAGTGCATGCGATCTCCCCGGTGACCAATTAAGACGTTTAAGATCTGCGGATAACACCTTAGCATGTCATCCGCTTAAATTATTAATCAGGCATTCACAGGGGCTCCTGCCTGGGCCAAAGCAGCGATGAATGGGAGATCAGATATTTACCTTGACACGTCTGCTTTATTGAATAAAATCTCTCATATTAGCTGGTCTCTTGACGCTGATTCACATTTCATTCAGGTTTTGCCAAGGTCATTTAAAAAAAAACCCTCAAATTATGATAGACTGTTGAGATTATAATTACATCCAAAAGGGATTTTAATCCAAAAATTGGTTGAAACTGGGCTCTCTGTTGGCTGATGCTATAGTAGAAAACAATGACAAAACAAAAACACACCAAAAAAAGAGAACATTGATCTTAAACTAGATAGCTATGTGAGAAGTAAACGGAACTGTAAACACAGAACGGAGTGATGTTCTACAGAGAGGAATGGCCTGTTTTTGTTTTTCTTTGCTAGCAAATTAATTTGAGAAGAGTGTGATAGAACTGCAGGCTACAGTGGGAACATCCTGTAACATGTTGACCTCGTTTGATTTTTTTTCCAGATACTCCGTCAGCGGTCCAAAAACATGCACATTACTAGCAGATTATCAGCACTGTGACACACCAGCGCTTCCTTTTTGTTACCTGGGTTGAACCTCTGGCCATCAATAACCCATATGTGTAATCTGAATGTGGCTGTAATCTGATTGTAAAGTAGCATTTGTAAAGTAGCATCAGGTGCTACCATACTTGAGCTCATCAAAAGCGATGCAACTGTTTAAAAAGAACAGCCTTTACACGCAGATGCTTCTCAGCCACGTTGGCGCTCAGTAATAAGGTCGTGCTGAGGTTCTGATGAAGGCGGGTGGTGAACAGAGAGGAAGTCAGAACCCCCCGTGTCTCTCTCGCTGTTTGGCACAGCTTTGTTCTTGCTGGGATTTATAATAAGTATTGAGAGAAATCCACAGTTGTAGAGGAGAATGCTGTGTGGCAGGTTGCTGTGGTTGACTTGCAGGGATAAAAGCTAGATTTTAGCATTTGACATCAATAATGAGCGGCGATGCGGTGCCATGTGTAATTGGAAAGGCATGTAAGGGCCAACATATCTTTATATCTTTATTATTTAATATCTTTATTTGAATCAGCATGGGTAATGCAAACAGCATTGTTTTCCAATTCAACAAGGTCACTTAACAGGGATTCATTTATTTATTCTTATCTCATTTATGCAGGTCAGTGGTCCAGTGGTGGCTTAAAAAACCTTCAGCGTCAAACTTGAGTGTTTAAAGCAGCCTGGCATAATCATTACTTTCTAGGTGATTAAATAACCTGCAAGAGCAAGCAAAGAAAGAATTTTGTGCATGCTGATATGTAAATCTACTGTAAAAAGGGATTTATAATAGAGTAGTTTCAGGCATTTGGAATTAAAAAAAATAAAAAGTTGTTAGAGGATCAGGCTCATTCGCATACCTTTAAAATGCTTCATTGCACTTTAAAAAGACATGTATTTAACGATTATGCTCAATTATTTTACAAAAGTTAAAATGACTCAGAGTGAAAGTTTAACTCATAGACCTCACATGGAGATGTTTTTCCGCTTCCCTAATTATTCTCTTTAAATAGCATGCGTTTATCTCCAGTCAGAGAGTGCGCGGACTGAATGGATTCTGTCACTGCATAATGGTCCTCAGACGTTTGTTTCCTTGGCAACGTGGGGCGGGCATGTAGCGAGGGAGGTATAAAACCACTCACCGCTCCTCTTCCAGTCTTACTCCGAGGGAGCTGATCTCTCCCTCTCTCTCTCTTTCTGAACACAGAGCCTCAGCAAAGTTCCTGCTCTCTCATTTTATCACATTCTTGGCTCCAGAATGATGCGGCCGAAGGACTTGCACCAAGGTTCTGGGACCAAGACCTTCCTTGATGCCATGCACGGAGGAAAAGTGCACCTGGCGCGCTTTATCCTAGATGCTCTGGACGGACGCATCATCAACTCTAAGACAGAAAACAGTCGCACCCCGCTCATGTACGCCGTCGGCTTGCAGGACCCGGGGACCAGGGCCAAGTTCACCCGCCTGCTCCTGGAGAAAGGAGCTGATGTCAACTGTCAGGATGAGGACGATCGGACCGCCCTGAGCCATGCATGTGAAATAGGTCACCTGGACGTGGTCAAGCTTCTGGTGCAGTTTAACGCTGACCCAGATGTCCCTGACACCTGGGGTAACAGCGCTCTGATGTACGCCGCTTTTTCGGGGCACAGCCAGGTCCTGGACTTCCTGGTCCGGGCGTTCAAGAGGTTGGGACTGAGGCTCGACAGGACCAACAACGCTGGCCATTCAGCGACTGATGTCGCCAGCTTCTTTGGACACAACCAGTGTGTGCAGATCCTGAACTTTTCCTGGAGAAGGAGTATTAACACAGCCGATCCATTCATTGATTTGGGCAGCACTGGGGAAGGAGAACGCCGCCTGCCTAACCGGCTGCCCAGGCACATCCTGGAAAAGTTCTCAAAGCAGCTAAATAACAAGGAAGACCAACTGCCCGGGGTGTTTGAGAAGCAGCTGAAGATCGGAGACAGCGGCGGGTCTTGGAGTCGAATCAGCTGTCCCCGGAGCCACTCTCAAGAGGACACCCATCGCCACAGCTGGGCCCTGCCTCCTCAGGTAGAAAGAACCCAGGCGGAGGGGGAACAAGGCATCACCTACAGTGCCAAACTTCAAAACTGCCAGCTGAGGGAGCAAAGAGGGGTTAAAACACAGAGCTCCTCTCATGAACCAGCTCAAAAAGATGCTGGAATCCAGGAGCGTCCATCAGTAAGTTTTCCTGCCTGGGGGAAAGCAAAGTCCTTTAACATGGACATCCTGAGCACCAGGAAACAGTCCTATCAGGGGGAGGCGAGTGATATGAGCCTGTCAGCCAGCAAGTTAAAGAGAGCCTCCTTACAGGAAGAGCGATGCCTCATCGACAAGACAGAGAGTCTGGGACATTCGCTCAAGTTGACCAACGATGCCAACAAGACAGCGCCGAAAACTCTCTTATGTGGGAAAAATCTGCCCGTGAAAGCAGGAGAGGAGAACTTCAAGTCACAGAAGGAAGAGGGGGGTAACCCAGCACCCGCACACGGGAGAGAGCAGCAGAAACGGGCGAGCATCGGCCGACACAGCAAGCTGTTCTCCAGAGGGGAGACGGAGTCTGGGAAGGTCCCGAGCCGCACCCCAGGGCTCATGGGCATGGGCACCAGGCTGCTGCGCAGGTTCACGGCACCGGAGTTCATGAGGATGGTGATAGACTGCTCATCCGGGTCCTCCGGCGGCCGCGGGCGCATGTCCCGCTCAGAAACCTTCCCCCTCTCCCACACGCACCAGCAGGTCGAGAGCCAGCCGAGCCTTGGCAGCATCAGCGGGGTGAAGTGCGAGTTTGACAGCTGCTCATCTCAGCCCGCCCGCAATTAGTCCAACGCAACAGAAGCTGCAGAAAACCCACGAGGGGCGATTCATGCGGCGCCGTGATGTAGGCCGGTTGCTTATTTAACAAGAAAAGCATTCTTTACTTTTCAGGTCATGTATCCCTCATTTAAAAGAAGTCTTGTTGCATTCAATTTTGCTATTACAGTAAGCAGGTTTTATCTATGGCTCTTGTAATAACTCTTTCCAACTCTGATTTCCTGTATAAGATTGTAATTAACTGATTGATATTGTTTTGTGTTTTCCAGATTTGTGGTATTTTTGCTTTTAAAGGGACTCTTTGTGTGCTGTATGGTTCATTGTTAAATATTAAATAAACCACATAAAATGATCGGCTCGTATCATTTTGGTGTGTGTGTGTGTGTGTGTGTGTGTGTGTGTGTGTGTGTGTGTTTAAATGATGACAGTCCAGGATCAAGTCAGTCTAGTATGCATCGTTTATTGATCGATTGATACAAAATTATAATGTGTAACTCTCTTTGTTGTGAATGACCCACGCGGACATAGAAATACATGAACCATGTCAACAGGTATCCATGTTTAAGTACAAAGACTATGTGCAAAGTGTTTCTCAGCAGGCGGACATCCTGCAGCATCACATGCCAGAACCTGTGTGCTTGTCCTAGGCAAACAAATGCAACCACACACATCTTTTTTTTAAAGAGCAACACACAGATCCTGTGTTTTAAAAAGACTCTCTCACAATAGAAACAGGGTTGTATCAGAGGCAAACACTGACACACACACACACACACACACACACACACACACACACACACACACACACACACACACACACACACACACACGTGCGTCCTTTCCATTACATTTGTCTCATATATATTACTGCCGTAACTCAGCAGGACCTAATATTCATCATTTGTATTTACATTATTAACTTATCTGCTTTATATTTGAAGTTAATACATAATTGATGAAATGTATTCACATCGAAACGACCAACAACAGATTTTGGAACTCAAAAATAAATATGAAAAAGAAGAGTGTGGCGTTGGTGACGTTCTGGGAGCCCATTAGCAGCAGCTGGGCTTTCATCTACCCATTTGTGATGCTAACAACGACGAACTGTCTTTCACATCATGGGTTTGATACTTATTCAAGCATTCACTTTGGGCCAGGTGCGCCTCCATTCAGCCATGCAAACAGTTCACTTTTGGGGTTTGGGTCGTGTACTATGGTTAGGGTTCCACAACAGGGAGTGTGACTGTACAGAGGTAACTTTAAAGGTCATTAATGAGATACAGCCACCACACTCTCTGAGAGGAAGTTGCATGTTGACTTACAGCTACGTGGAATATTGATTTATGCACCCTGTGTCTTATTGAATTCCGTTGTATAGAAGGCCAATCAATATTGGATCGAACGACCGAGAGGTGAAAAACGACATGCTGCTGTAAACTCACTCCTAAAGTGCTTCTTTCATGCCCAGGGTCCATGCGCTATCTTGCCACCCATTCTGCCACCATCACACTGGCAGCTGTGTGCCATGTGGGTCAGCTTCTCTGAAGCCCATAGCCCACTGGCTTGGGTGCTAGACGAGTTGGATCCCAGTTCTAGTCCTGTCCGGGTTCCTGGACGGGTGAGACTGAAGGTTGGTGTTAGAGGGAGCCCATCGGGGTCAGCATCGGGACATGCGCTTACGGTACTGCTCCACCAGCGGGACCAGACACTGAGGTGAGCCACTCTGCAGCAGGAAGGGGTGTTCGAGCAGGTCAGTGGCACTGGCCCGCTCTAAGGGGTCCCGGGTAAGCATACGGTCCAGGAAATCTTTTAAGACCGGGGAGATCTAGACCATCAAACATGATAAGTAAATGTTTTTGGTTCCAATAAATGCAGCATTTCTTATATTAAAATTCATGTAGAAGTGATGCTAAACAAATGATTTACATGATTTAGCCTGAATGTGGGACAACAGTCTTTTAAGTTATTATGTGCTGTGTGTTTATTTCCAACCTGGCTGACATTTCGCACTGTAGGAGCCATCTCGTCCCTTAGTCTCTTCATGGCTGCGACGGGAGTGTCACTGAAATAAGGGGGCTCTCCGTCCACCATCTCCACCACCATGATGCCCATTGACCATATATCCACCTGGCCGAACATCAACCAGTCACGCTACGTGTCAGATCTGTTGTATTTCCCCTGCAGGGAAAATATTGGCTTCCTCACCTCAGTGCCATATGGTGTTTTGGAAATGACCTCAGGAGCCATCCAATAGGGTGTCCCCACAAGAGATTTCCTCTTAGGGATGTCCTTGCTGATCTGAGCGCAGAAACCAAAATCTGAGAGCTTCACCTGCAGAGAACGTGCACTTTAATGTTAACAGAGCCAAACAAATAAAGAGACAAAAGAGGTGAACAACAGATCCTACCCGTCCATCTAATGTGAGCAGTATAGAATCACTCTTGATGTCTCTGTGGATGACTCCTTGAGAATGGAGATAGGCCAGAGCTTGCAAAACCGCTTCACATACGGTGGCAATCTGCTCTTCATTCAGCCTGCAAAACACAAACAAGCAGCTGTCTTCAGCATTTATTCATTTCTACAGCCAAACACAAACTCTTTAACCATTTCAGACAGCATTAAAGGCAACGTGTCAGCTAAAAACAACACTCGTCCTCGTGTTGAAAAGGAAAATTTAAACCTATACGGATGCTTTACATTTTGTAGCTCCTGTTTCATATTTTAGAGAGAGACATTTTCTGTAAGAGCTTTTTCTTTCTGTGATTTATTTAGTTTGTGAAAATCAGGTATGTGGGACAGAAAAGCAGCCTGGAGGAGGAGAATTAAGCGAACAGTGTTTCTGCACTCACCGTTCAGTACCGCACTGCCCCCTGGTGGCCATTTATGTTTTTAAAGATGATATCATAACTTCTGAAAGCAAAACTGCACCACTGTAGTGATCTGTGTCCGCACCTTGTCTCAGAGACGATGTTGGTCAGCGCTCCACCCTGTAGGTACTCCATGATAACCCAAAGCTCCTCTTCCACCAACGCGGACTTGAACATCTCCACCACGTTCCGGTGCTGATAGTCTCTCATGATGACCACCTGTGGGACAAAATATCGTCACAAGTAAGTTCACAAAAAAATTGCATGCTTAAGTTAAGTTGGCAAATAAGTTTTCTTTAGCAGTAGTTTCACTAATTAATGTCCTTTGAACTAATCCCTCACATTTTTCCAGAAGATAACCTTCTCTTACCCCAGGAGTTGTGCAACATATTTAGAACATGAGTAGTTTATAGTGATTAGGAAACCGGCATGATTGTGCAAATAAAGGTACAGTGAGGCTTAGTCATAGACAACACTTAACAGGTATAGTTCCGGACAACGTGAGCTTAATGGCACTTTAAATTTGGCCCACTTTTGATCACAGTGGTCTTTACAACTGTCAACCCTCCTTAAGATGTTTGCTAGTTCACACTAGATTCAATAAAGATTCTGACAGCATGTAGGACGTGAACAACTATGCATCTCTATGTACAGGTCTCTAAATATCGTGGCAGTATATAGGTGTGATTTGTGAGGCGTTACTTTAGCTATCGTACCTCGTTAAAGAGCAGTTCTCTCCTCTGCTGCCGCCGCAGGTCCATCATCTTCACCGCCACCTGCCTGCCGCTGTGCTTCTCTGTTGCGATGCAAACCACCCCCGTGGATCCCTCACCAATTTTCACAAAGTTGTCCAGGTAGGATCGCGGATCTCCCTTATCTACAACCATCTGCAAAGCTGCCTTAAACTGTTCATGGGTCACCTTGGGTGGGTCTGGCGGAGGCCTTGGCGAGGGATGCTGAGGTGGTCTAAAGGCAGGGGAGCACATGCCCGGTGGACTGGTGGCCAGCGACCCTGTAGGTGAGGGGCGGGGTTGGGAGGGGCTGTCTTCTCTAGGATAGGGAGGGTTGGGGCAGCCAGAGTGTCTGAGAAAGGGTTCAGGCCCTGTGGGCCTCACTCCCATGTTAGGAGAGAGGCCTAGTGTGTAGCTCGCTGAAGAGCGCACTGCCCGCTGGGGTAGGATGCCCCCCACGAGAGGACTACTGGTGCCAGTGGGCAGGAAGCCCGAATGGTACCTAACTGTCGGTTCAGCCTGGAAATAAGAGACAAAAGGGTGATGGACACTCAGAGAGACCTAAAAGATGGTTGGCCTGGTGGTAAAATTGAATGAAATCAACTTGTTTGCCAAAACTCTGGCTGCACTTCATCCGATTTAACCAACACAGAGATACGGTAATGTTTTAATAATTTGCTGATATTAAATAAAATTAAATAATCTAGATAATTTTGAATCATCACTGAGAGAAAATATGCCAACTTGGTTTCTACAACCCAGTAATGAAACTGATAGAACAAGTATGATTTAACTTATTCAGAAACCCTGCAAAAACTTGCTGGTATAAATATAGTAATGCAAAATTATGTGTCCCGGTTTAATGTTTGAATAATGCATTCTGAGTACACCGGATGGCCAAAAGGATGTGGAGAAATGCTGGAGGAAAGAACTGTCAGTTATTTTGCTCTTGGAGACTCAGAAGCTGTCTGGTGCTTTTATGCGGCTAGAAAGTGGAATCCCAATAAATAAAATGTTCAAAAGAAGAGGTTATTGTCACTTACTTTCAGGTCATAGGAGGAGAACGGCCGCCCGGGGCTGTTCTGCGTTTGCATGTACGTTGGTAGAGTGGGTCGGGCTTCACTACTGACTGGTGTTTGGTCTCCAAGGGGCTGATGTAACGTCATCGCAGGGCTGTAAAAACAAGCTATAGGTCTCTGACTTGGTGGCATTCCCCTGGGCAGCTGGAAATCTTTCTTCCATATCACTCTCTCCTGAGGGCTGCTCAGCTCACCACTCATATAAGCTCCATAACTTGGCACTGGGATGTTCTGATATGAGACTGGGTGTGAGCCGACCTCATACGTTGACTTGGCCTTGGGTAAGATCCCATTCGGCTGCAAAGTGATGCTCTTTTTCATACCCAAATAGGGTGTGTTGGTCTCACTGTGGATGTTCCTGGCCTTTTCCGTCCAGTGGTCCTGAGCTGCGTCCTCTTCCTCTTCGTCATCCTGAGTCAGGCTCTCATACTGGTAGGGGTCTCCCTCACTGACTTCCCCCAGTCTTCCTAGAGACTGGGCCCTCTTCCTGGCTGAGGGGCTGCTCTTCCTTAAAGAATTAGAGCTGGTCACAGACAGTCGGCTCATGTCGTTGATCAGGGCTGCTATGTAGTCGCCGTGACCAATCATGCTCCCGCGCACGATGGTCTGAAAGAGGAATCGGTCATATCATCAATGCTCGGAAAAAAACGTGCCGCAGGCTAACCTACCTAAAACAACAGCTCCAGATTATATTCAGATACTTTTAGGTTTAATTTTACTGTTTCCAACATTATTTTACTTTGACAAACTAGAAGATTATGCAAAAAATAAAAGTTTCTCGGAAAAATTCTTCAGGAATTCAAGCAATCTGAATTTGTAATGTGACCCTGATTCTCTTTCAGAAAAAAAAACACAGATTATTGAATATTTAAACATTTATATTTATATATAAAGCACATCCATTGCCATAAAAGCAGGCATTTCCTTTCAGATTTTAGTTTATACATGAGTTTTTGCTATTTTCATTCAGCCTCTGCCGATTACTCAGCTGGTACGATATTGTAGCCCAGGTGAAGCGCCTCAACGTGTCTGGACAGAGAAAGATCAAATACAGGATAAGATCTAACAGAGTGCATTAGTGGGTTATTAGTCACTCACAGGGTGGAGCCTTATTCACTGCACAACCACTCAACAGCATTTCTTGTTTCTTTTGGTTGAGTGCCATTACATCTGCACTTGGGGGGTAAAGGTCACTGACATTCCACCCACTGTGGCACCTCTCAGAGAGAGAAGGCAGCTGGTAACAGCTTTGGTGTGAGATCCTTTTTTTTTTTTTTGGAAAAAGCTATTTTTATAATAATGCTTTGTTACTGGACTTTCGTTGATTAGTTCTTTCCCCCCTACATTCTCAAAGTCAGGGTGTAAGAAGAGAAATTCAAATCAATGCGTTTTATTTTCTCTGTTGTGAGCAGCACAACCACCCTAATTTGACGTTAAAGCTCAAATACAAGCTGACATGATGGTTGTTGATATTGATTTGCACTAATCATGTCAGAAGGTTAATAATGCTGCTCTTGTCTCAGGCCTTTTCTTTCTTTTCCTGGAGGCTCACATCAGCTATAGGCTCCATTGAAGCGTGTACATTGTTAGATTTGCAGACTTTATTACTGGCTGGCATTTTCTTTGCTGCACCTGCACTTTTTTTTATCTCCTCTGCTTGACATCTGCGCCACCATTAATTGACTGCCTGGAGTAATACACGTTTTGGCCCAATTGAGCAATCAACATTGTGCAGTCAGTGTACCCAGTAGGGTGCTTAGCCAAGTCTCACAGTAGATAAAGCCAAAAGTCATCAAAGGATTATTGCATTCTCTGTTTCAACAGGATGTCTCTGCAGGACTGAATCCTTTGCACTAATGGAATTATCTGTTCTTTCCCCTGACATTTAAAAAGCTGTAGTGAACTCTCATTATAACAGCTCGCTAAAGACCTGACATGAGGCTGTGAGGCGATGATGTACCTTCTTTGGCCTCAGTTCCACCTCTGTGATCCTCGAGGGGTCTACCATGGGTTTGGGCCTGCGCAGGTTCTCTATCAGGCTTTGCCATTGTGTCGGCAGACCCACGAAACAGCCCCTCTTGGCGTCGAAAGAGGTATGGACGCGGTGTTCGAAATTCTTGGGCGCTGATATTTCAGGCCTCTTCTTTTTCTTCTTGCGAAACATCCTCAGGTCCACCGGGGTGACAGTGTGCCCTCTTGGAAATGTCCCTGCAGAGAAGAGCATTCAGCCTATCATAAACTGTGCTCAGTATATGCTTCAACATTTGAATAGAAGCAAATGGCACCAGTTTCACTGACGTTCAGCACTAATTGAGCCTCTGCGCTCCAGTCAGGTCAGTTCAAGTGTCACAGATTATCTTTCCATGTGTGTGTGGGGGGGGAATATCCTCATTTAGAGCGGTTCCAAGTCTGGAATGTGTATGTTCCGAACTACTTTGCTGACAGTCACAAGCTTGTAGCTCTTAGAATGACTCTAAGAACAGTGAATGGATTTGAAAGCACGTGTGTAATGAAGGCTATCTGGTCAATTAAGGCTTATTCATTCTCTGTGCCATTTAACTGATGAGTGTGCGGTCGAGCTGGCCGGTGCCCATGGGCTTTGAGTGCATTAGCAGCACAAGGAATGCAACACACATTCATGCACACGCATGCAGATCCACGCAAATATGCCATGGCAGGCTATCCCTCATAAAGTCTTCCTAACCCTTCCATCTTCTGTGCTCGTTATTAGCCCGCGTGCCCTTGATTGCAGTGAGGATAATCATTTCATTCATGAATGGACCGACGCGTGATCGGTAAGCCACTAGCCCGAGTTAACAGCACGTTGGGCTTTAATTTTCATTTAGGAGAATGGAATTATATAAATGTCGTGCATCTCATTTCCATGACAGCACAGCTGCCGTTAAGAGATAATCACTCCAGTCTCATTAACATTAATGTTGTCTCATGTTGCTGCAGAGGACATTCTGGTTAGCCTTACTAGCAGATTAGCTCAGGGCATAAGAATGCCGCACTGTTGGTTTGCCTGCTCAACCAGCCATTACAGTTCAGCAAAAGAGGACACAAGTGACAAAATATGCTTAATTTAACAATTTGGAGTCCCCATGCATACTTCATGCAGCTCCAGATGTGTGCAAAAGGGTGAAAAGAGACATTTCTACATTTGTTCTGTCAGATTGTGCAATTTCACTAGTCAAGATCAAACATAATAAAATTGACTACTCCATTCAAGGTCACAGAAGGTCAAGTGCGTAGTCAATTACATTGAAAAGAATCTGTGCTCAGTCTAGTAGAAAAGAACTGGTGGGGTGATAGTAAATATCTATAATACAGTTTATAATGGAAACAATATTACTGATCAGTTACACCTGGAAAACAATCTTCATAGGATGGTTGAGTACCTTTAGTACAAAGTCTAGCCGCAGCCATTCTGCTAATTTCACATAAAAACATATGAATATTTCAGAGCCAGGTTGCATCATGCCACCGCACAGCCCCCAGCATGTTTAAAGAGTCATCATCTCCTTTAAGCAGGATGTCGCACTCAAAGGTCTATCTACCCACTGTGGAGGCCCGGAAGATGCATCTGGAAACTCAGACGCAATCTCCCATCATGCGCTGTGAAATGGTGGGAGCTGAGTAAATGAGTTTGCAGCCATCCGCAGCTCAGCGGGAGATCACACAGCCTCTCCTCACTCCACCTCCGTCCTCCGACCAGCATGGCTCTAAATGGAATCAGCTAAACAAGACAAGACTCGCCCCCTCCTATCAGCACAGGGTAAGGAGGTCAGGCCTGCTGATCACTTCAGCTAAACCTGCCTCATTACAGGGAGGCGGGGTAAGTCATATTGTGAGCTGTCAGGGAGTGAGCGGCAAAAATAATGTCACCCTCCAAGGATAATATCATCACAAGGCTAATTTGCTAAGTGTTGCATAAGCGCATCACCCTGTGCTCTCCCCACGTACACAATGTGGTGCTGAGAAGGACTTTAATTCCATCTGACAGGGACATTATGGTGTTCTGGACTCTCAGGAAGCATAAATAGACAAAATTATATCAGACATATTGTATCATATGTACTAGAAAGACCGAGAGTCAGCTTTCAAAATGAAAAGAAGCCAAAGATTTGATGATTATGATCCATGTTTGTAGCCTAAAACGCTATCTGCTTGGATAGCTGTTCATCGTGCAGATGTTTCCAATGCCTGAATAAATATTTACACATAGCCCTCATGTATCCTTTTACAAGCAGATCAATCAATATTTACTCAGGAGTCAAATGCTACAGTCCTCCACTGCCAGAAACACTGGGGTAGCTCGGTCTTAGCATGCTTCTACATCAAAAGATGAGTCAGTCCAGTGGGATAATAATAATAATAAATATCCCGTTAATATCACCATTAAGTTCCAAAGCCCTGTTTGAATTTCAATGGTCCAGAAGCAGTTAAAACACACATATAATCAGATTGCTGGTTCAAGCCTGAGTGTAATGGATTGAAAAGTTGATGCATTTATTGACTTACAAGGTTTAATCACATGCAATTGGCCTCATATTGACCCCGCTGTGTTGGCCAAACTATCCGGCAAACAAACATCTTGATAACAATGTGCTATTGATTCCAACTCTCTGTATAATATATATATATGTACACAAAGCTGAACTTACACAGTGCATAATCAAGCTTCCTAGCCACATCAATAAACTGCAGGGACTTGACCCTATGCCTCAGTGGCTTGTCTTGAATCCATCAAAGTGCTGAGGCAAAACTAAGCCAGCTGCTGTCAGGGGTACAAAGTGCCAAAGGATGATGTCACTTCAAAAAGGGGCTTTATTTGTTCTTTCTATTTCCATAGTATTCAAAAGGAGCCCGCTATTGAAAATGACCTCAAAATGTATTTGTGAAATCCTGCGTCACGTCACGTTTGCTTCAGGCCGCCGCGCACATTCCGACTCAGCACAAACCTCTACAGGAGAGATGACAGAGCGTGCGGATGTTTCTGGGAGTGCGAATAGAGCAGCTGCTGAACATGACCGCAGCATCAACAATTGATCGCAGCAGTTCATCTTAACTTGACCAGCCCGTGATGTGACGTGATGTTGGCAGATAATTCAGGTTTTCCACATGACAAGAGGGACGCGAGTACGTTTAATTTGCTCTCGTGCTAAAATCACCTCCAGCCGGAGTTGTGGCTGAGTGGGAAGGGATCGAGAGATGCGCGAGTTATTGGATTTGCTCAATGCTCCGAGCTCTCTTGAGTGTGTTTCCTCCCCCCCCCTGTTTGCCCTGATTTTGTTTCTATCTTTTTTTGCTGGCACGCACACAGAAATGTCGTGGAAGCGCAGGTGACTGTGCTTGCAGGATTAGTGTGGTGTTCAGTCGTTCACTGGTCTAAATTTAGGATCCATCACCCCCTCCCATCCCACAACACACACACACACACACACCCACACAAGACTTGTTTATTGCAGGATTCATGTCAAAATAGTGAGGTGAGGGTGAGAGATGGTGGAGATGAGGTAATCCTCTTTTTGTGTTAGTCATTGCATGTTCAGGCATAATCCAGCTGCACTGAATTATAGAAAGCTACATGGGTTTCACATAAGCACAGATAGCATCAAGGTCTGAACTGTTTCTATTTATTTATGTATGCATTTTAGGAGGGGGGGGGGGGGGTGTTGAAAGATTGGTCCTCTATCAGCTTCATTATGTTGTCCGTTCTGCCCTTTGAGTGTAATGAGACTGCATCACTGGGGAGTTGGGAGGGAGGTGGTGGTGGTGGTGGGGGGTCTTGGGCGGTCATCTTTTCCTTGTCCTTTATAAAACAAACGCACACACACACGGCATCTGAGGACATGGAAAAGGTACGCGGGAGTAGAACGTGACCTGAGAGCACAAGGGTAGCGTTTATAGTTGAAGTTTATGGCTACTTTCTCTTTCAAGTCACCTCTGCAGACACAGAGAGACTGTCAATAGGAGATGAAAAGTGATGTAACACGCTGCATTCAATGACATTGTAAAACTGTAGCGCCCTGCATATTTCATGCCAGTGGTCTGGCGCATCATGCATGACAAAGCACCTGAACTGAGACACAGTGACAGAGGACCAGGGGGGGCGTGCTGGGGGGGGGTTTGCCTTGAGGCTGCAGAGCCTGTTGGGGGATAAAGTTTAATCCCTTGACCACTTGTTGTTTTTTTAAAAACTGAATTATATATAACGGATAAACTTTTAATTAAGGAAGTTTTGGGGAGCTACTGGGTTCAGAACCAAAAAAGGCCAACTAATGATTTTTTTCAATTTGTTTGTATATTTAAATAATTAAAAACAATGACAATAAAAGCTCTCTGTCGAATTCTCTGGAGCCCTTTAGATGCCATCTGTGTCACTGCATTTTTACAACATTTTTTAATAGTTACCAGTCAAATGCCCTGGAGATTTCTCCCTTGATTTGATTTGATTTTTTTGAATTCGACCCTAAATAACATTTCCAGCTGACTGATTTTGAGTCCGCGAAGGACTACGTTTGTTTTTTTGTTTTCTTTTTACAATCTCTATTAAATATTTCAGTCAAACACTCCAGGGTATTTTTCTTGTGCCAAGTACAATGAACAATGAGGCTGAAAATGATCAAAATCACCAGCATATGAATTAATTCTATATTTACATTTAGTTTGTATACCGCAGGAAGAGATGACCCAGATTCAAACACAGAATTCATTGAGATTCAGATAGCTTTTCTCAAATGTCATCTAACTTGTAGCAACGTGTCCTCATTTTACTCAAAACTGTATCTTTCTTGTCATTTTTTCCATGTGCCAAATGAATAAGGAAAGGCCTCAGGATCAGAAGTGCATGTTAAAAGAATGATGTGCATGCCCACCAATGTGGGCTGTCAGTCCAAGAGAGGCATCTGCAGAGTGCACAGTCCTGTGCTAATATTGACAGAAGGAAACAAGAAATGAGAGGTCAAGACATAAGAAAAACAAGGGCGGAGGTTTCTGAGGGCACTGTGGAAGAGAAAATGAAAGTTGGAGATGAATGTAGTCTGAATTTGTTTATATTTTACAATTTTATTGAATCTAATGTAGTTGGATTTCCAGCAGTGTGGCACCACAGAGCAAATATGAAACGGTGTCACATACTGGGTCATATTATGCAGGATGGCAAAGTAAATAAAATGTCAGTTGATTATATTCTCCAGAACAAACGACATTATAGTCCAAAGTTCCTAAAGTCACCAGGCGATATTTGTCCCGAAGCCTTTTATCGACTGTTAATATATCACCAGATCATTTAACAGGAAGTGTGAGAATCCAGACACGGAGGGCAGGAACCAGAACAGTAGGTGCTCTAAATGCAGCACTGACCACAGTGTTTAATTAAAGATGCTCTTGGCGCTCACGAGTGCTTTGAAGAATTTGACGCTGCACTGATAAGAACATATGATTATCCTGGACCAATCGTACAAGCCCAACTCTGCTCTCTTGGGTCTAATTTATTGATGTTCCAGGCCTCGGTGCAAGCTTTACTGTATGCGCATGTGCTCGCAAAGGCTTTGATTTGGATATCTTTTTTAGCTCAGGCCTCAGCTTGCTTCTTCTGCCGACAAAGGACTGGACATTTTTAACTTCAGCCTCATTCGCGGTACCAACCTGGTGCCCTCCTCTGCCGCCCAGCATGGGGGCCGTTTCTGCCCAGTGAAAGGAATGATGGGATGCTGTCCTAAATTAAAGCTTGTTTTAATCCTCAGTGCTTTACATCGCATCACTGGAACGGGCTGGCATGAAAGAGACGTGAGCATTCCTCAAAAAAAAAAGCAATCGCAGAACCTCATACGCTGTGTTAGCGTGCTGCATCCTTATGCATTCTAATGTTTGTGTGAGTGCGAGCTTCCTATCACTTTCTGTCCTGTCGCCGTCCCAGTAAATGTACGAGGTTGCGTTGCACTGCGAGCACGCATGAGGATGAAAGCAAGATGGGCGCCACAACAAAGCCTCCGAACGATACAAACGTCTTCAGAGGAACGTTCCCATCTTCCTCAGCGAAGCGGTTATCCAGCTGCGAGTGTGCATGCACCAAAGAGACCTCCTCTGCCACCTCCTCTACCCTTGCCTAATCCTTCTTGAATATCAATGAGAAACTTCAGAGACACGGCGGGTTGAGGAATGCCTGAGTTACATCGTTATCAGACGTATGAATCCTGTCGGTCTAATCTGCGTTAATCACTGTTGACATTTGACTGGAGGCCGTCAAGTGAGCTCAACACTTTAGCAAGCGTGAAGAGAGCGAGCGCGATTTGAGCTACACTAACACTGAGGCATCTCTCTATGGAAATGGTAAAAGGGATTTTAAAGAAACTAACTAGATATTTCTTTTGGACAACAGGGAGAGGCGACTAGTTTCTGAACTCCTTACATGCGGTCAAACACGGCACAGATCAAACATCTCCACCCACGCTTATACAAGCTATAAGTTTGCTTAGCTGCAGAATGAAAAGGTGGAAATATGTCATATCACCTTTGCTGTACCAGCTTGCTGATAGTGCATGCAAATAGTGGCACCGTGAAGCCTCGTGCACTGGTAGGACCAGAATGTTGACCTGAGACCTCAGCCGAGGTGAGGTATTTGTTATGTGTGCACCATCTCAGGGAAGCTAACCTCTCAGGGATTGTTGCATCATTGTAGAGGATAGGACAGAAGCAGGGCATGTGAGTGACAGAGAGGGAGAGAGGATTTTTGTGGAGAATAGGGTGAGCAGAAGGTGAAGGCTCCTCTTCAGCGATGCAGCCCATCATTGAATACACAATTTTTCTCCCCCCTCTTTATACTCCACATCAGCACATCAGCTGCAGCATTTCGCTCAGCTCCTTCACGTCCTTCTGCTCTTCGTCCACCACAGCTGATGCCTTCCAAAGGTGCACACTAGCCTGCTCTTTATCAATGACGTTAAGCCCCCTTCCTCCCCATTTCCACCCCCCTCCCACAGTAGAGAGAGAAAAGGAGCTGTGGAAGCATAAATCATTTTTAAATGAAGAGAGGAAAGCCATAATTTCCCTTACCTTGCTGTGTAGGAATGAGGGGAGCTTTTCTCCTCCAGGAAGCCAAAGTGTGCATACACACACGCTCACAAACACTGTAACACTCACATTCACTTGCACATGGATAGACACACACACTCTCTCGCTCTTTCTCTCTCCCACACACAAAACGAAGAGGAAGGCTGTCTCTCAAGCCAGTGCACGCTGCAGGCTGCCGCTTGCCTGGGAAAGCCTGATGCGTTCTTCCCTCCAGGCAGAAGCGCACGCTGCCATCTCAAATGCTCTTTGTTGGGGCTGATTCATCTCCGGCTCCGTGGCTGAGTGCTGGTCAGAGTAACGGTGCCTGCTCCTGGGCACACGGATCTGACCGTACAGAGGAGCGACAAAGCCATGTAGAGGAGAGGCAGCATCCGGGAGGAGAGAATATCATGGCCCCATATGGCTCCTTCCATCCCCCCTCTCCTTTTCTCTCTTTGCTTTGCCGTCTCTTTCTCTTAAACACTCCCTCCCACCTCACTTTACCTCTCTCTCTCTCTCTTTATCACTTCCCTCTTTCTCCGCCTCCTCACACTCTCTCACTGGGCTGCAAAAGAGCTGATAGCAATGTGTGCATTTCTCTCTCTCTCGTTCTTTGTGTGTGTGTGTGTTTAAGATGGTTTCTAGAGGCTGTTAGAGGAGCAGAGGCTTCTCTACACCTCATCACCTGGGATAGCTTTTACCCCCCCCCCCCCCCCCCCCCCCATCCAGTCTCATTGCAGGTAATGTGCTTGACACGAGAACACAGGGGTGTTATGTTCACCTGCTCCTCAGTCAAATGCATTATCAATGAAGTGACAGGGTCAGGGATACCAGATGGCATGAGGGGTTACTGTGTGTGTGCGTGTGCGTGTGTGTGTGTGTAAAAATGGAGAGAGGGGGGCACACTGTGCAGCTATTTCTGAAAGGATGCAGTCCTCATCTTCACAATTTTATTTGTGATCTGTAAAACAGTCTAGTTATTGAACTGAAGCCTTCCCTCAGTGTTCACCAGACATTTTCTGAATAATTCAGCCATGGCTCAAAGCAGGAAAATGCACCATGGTGAAATGTCTCACAGAGTGCGCCGGATTTGGGTCATACGTGTGTGATATGTTGCGTTTGGATAGGAGCGATGCAGGGCACTGACAGTGTGGCAGGGATGAGCTTAAATAATGATGCTGGAGTCGAGGGGGAAAAGGCTCAGCTGAAGCGATCTGCGTAACAAGAGCAGATCTGCCTGCTGTAGATGACCCCTCCCTCAGATCTGTTATCAGAGAATTTCCACTGACGTGCCCAAGTTTTACTGCGCTGCATAGTTTTCCAAATTCCTTTGCAGAGCTGTGGGCATCAATAAACAACAATAAAGGCATCTTGATTGGGGGATCACATTCATCACGAGTCCTGCCTTCCGAATGAGGCATTAACTGTACGTCCTGAAGTCTACGAGGGCCACAGAAAGAACCAGGAAAGGCCTAAATGTCATATCTGACATTAATTATTGAGAAACTATGAAACTATTGTCTGTGATATTTAGATTTGCAGGCAGTTGTACTGGAAGTGCGGCAAGGCTCCGAACAGCCCAATGCTCATATAAAGCCTTGTGGTGTACACTCCCGAATGAGTTGTGTACCCTTCCTTCACTCATATGCTGCTAAACTCCAGCACCCTCCCCATGACCCTGAAAGGGAAAAGAGAAATCAAGAAAAATAAGTATATATAGACTTCAACTTGTAATGTGGCGAAATGATATTTCAACACATACCACACAGGTTGAAGTTAGGGTTAGGGTTAGGGTTAGGGTTAGGGTTTAGGGTTAGGGTTTAGGGTTAGGGTCATGCATGTTTCTTTTGACTACCGTATTTTCACAACCATAAGGCGCGCCGTATTATAGGGCGCACCTTCAATTAACAGCCTATTTTAGAAATATTTTCATACACGGGGCGCACCGTGTTATAAGGCGCATAGCATAGAAACTGCGTAGTGCCTGTGGTTTCATGACGCGTTCACTAGATCGAGCTGCGCTAAAAGGAATGTCAATAAAACAGCCAGATAAGTCAGTCAAACTTTATTAATAGAATACAAACCGTCGTTCTCACAACTCTATTCACTCCCAAAACGAATAAACAGCTGTTTTATTTTTTTTCCCCGAGTGACGTAGTGTTTTTGCGTAACACAGTTCGTTTAATAACAGCGAGTTATAACAGGCAGTGCAACATTTTTATCACAAGTGGAGTTTAATAAATCTTCGATTTAGTGCAACATTTTTATCACGTAGTACCGTTGCGGTAAATCAAACGTTAGTGCAAACACAATATACGGTAACTCGAACTCTCGAAGTAGTGCAAAGCGATAGCAATATAACAATAGCAATATAACAACGTTGTTCAAACGGTAATGTCCATATTCACAGTATGACCAGCCTTGTTAAGTTGTGAACACACAAATGAAACACGTAAAGATCACTTTATCAGTTCATTCCTCATCCAGGAATCCCTCGAATTCTTCTTCTTCGGTGTCCGAATTGAACAGTTGTGCGAATACGGCGTCCAACATGGCCGGCTCCGTCTCGTCAAAGTCGTCATCAGGGTCGGTGTCGCTGGTGTTGTCTGGCATTTCAGTGACAATCCCTGCCTTCCCGAAAGCTCGGACCACGGTCGATGCCCAGGCATTTACGATCCACTGGCCGATAGTGACGTATGACGCTCGGCGCCGTCTCCCCGTCTTGGTGAACGTGTGTTCGCCGTTCGTCATCTACCGCTCCCACGCAGTTCGCAGTCTAGTTTTGAATGCCCCGTTGACACCAATATCTAGCGGCTGGAGTTCCTTTGTTAATCCACTTAATGCTTTGTTTCCTCGGAAGCTCCGTTGAGTTTTCTTTACCTGGCGCAGGTCGTCTTGTTGCTTCCTCCACTTCCGCACCATTGATTCGTTCACGTTAAATCCTCTTGCCGCTGCTCTATTTCCGTGTTCAACTGCGTGACTGATAGCCTTCAGTTTGAACTCTGCGTCAAAAGCGCGTCTCTTGCGAGGAGCCATTTTGGGGTCTTTACAGACAGAAATGGTTTGGGACTGAATTTACTGCTGTTACCTCGGCCACGCCTACTGACTACGGTAGCCGCGATTAACCAATATTACCGTAATCCATACAAAAGGCGCTCCGGGTTAAAAGGCGCACCGTAGATTTTTTAGAAAATTCTAGGCTTTTAGGTGCGCCTTATAGTCGTGAAAATACGGTACAGTAAAATATTTAATTCAAAAATCCAGTTGCAGCTTAATAGCTAAACCTGCTAAAGCATCTCCAGAAAGCACTTGGCATCTATTGAAATATATGGAGGAAAATGTTTGTAATGTAAAAAGGGGCTTACAGCATTACCAGGGAAGCCTTAAACCACTGTGTCATTAAAATGAAAGCCAGTTGACCAGGGGCCGCATAAAGAATCCTGCTTAAATTCTTTACATTTCAATTAATTCTATTGTTTAGGTGATGAATGTGTAAGGATTACACCGAGAGGTCACCAGAGTTCAGCCCCTAGAGCTGAAGCAAATCTAATTCTTATGAAATAACCATTCTAATTCAGTAAAACTGAGGGTAAAACCTATATAAATGGATATTCCACCAGAGGAAAAAAGGATGGAAAGTCAATAAAAATGCACACTGAGTTAAAATATTAAGCTATTAGTATGAGTCAGTTTTGAGTACTAATTGAAAAATGTCACGCTGGTTTTTCATTATGGCAAAATATGCGAAAATGTTGAATAAATGGACACTTTCTCACATGCAACACGGCGCCTTTTTAAAGTAGCCTGCAGGAAGCTATAAAAAGTGCATGGACAGTCTGGAGCTGTTGCTTTGGCATTACGCTTGGTGAATATTATAGAAGTCCTAATTATGAATTATGGGGAAAATAGGTCAAAAGTTTGGGCTGCTCTAAGTTAATTCCATTACAGCTGTGTTTTTTTTTCCTGGCGCTGAACACTTTCCATACTATTTTCTGCAAAGATGTAGATGCTGCATTATGTGAGCTCTTTCCTTCTGACCTTGATTTAAAACAACTTGAGATTTCTAAGCAAGTTAGAGTAGAAACGTGACAGAGATCTTTTTTTGTGAGCTGGTAAATGTGAGTATAAACTACATAAATGGATTAAGTGCAAGGACTTGAATCTCAGGCTTGTGCTGAATCTGGGTGTTCTTATTCTTCTCTGAGGGCCTTTCCAAAGCACACTAAGGAAAAGAAGCTGCTTCCTTACAAGACTCCGACTGCCACACGGAATATTTTATTTGAGTGGGTCCATCGACTGCAGCTTGAGAAAGATATAGATTTTCTGTCTGAGGCATCAGGGTCACACGAGATGAGCCTTTAATATGTCGTGCCAAACAGCGAGCCAATGAGGACGCATTATGATATGCTTATGATGTGTTATAATGGTGATGGTGGTGATGGGGGGTGTTGTCACGCTGTCTGCCATTTATCATAGTTCCAGCTGCTTTGACAAAACGTTTAAGCTGTTTGCACACTCACCGGCAGCAACGATCTCTGCCGCCAGTCTCAGATTTCCAGTGTGAAATAAAAGCCTGACGCTCCGGCACTGTAAACGCTCGCAACCCCCCGCATGGGAGTGACCTCTCGGGGATAAACGAAGCTCCTGCTGCCCACCACTGGTTAATGAGCAGAGCGCCTATCTTCAGACCGCTGATCAAAGTCCTGCGACAGGCTGCGTGAGACGTGCATCCCATCATCACTGTAAATTAGGTTTCTTTAGAAGGCAGAATCATTGAAAATAATTAACAAATGACCTGTATGATGTCTGTGTAAATTCTCAGTCATCCAGGTCATTGTATCCAAGGTAGTTTTCTCTGTCAACTGGACTGGGTTTCTTCTCTTGAAGACGTTTCGCCTTCTATCCAGAAGGCTTCTTCAGTTCTGAAATCGCTGGGGAGAGAGCTTGAAAATATATAGCCCCTGTGGACCATTTGCATGCTAATGATCTGGGTGGTCACCTGAGAGTCGTTAGCAGGGTCGTTGGTCGGGTCGTTCACCTAGTTTCTGTTGAGATGTCTCCCCTTTGTCTGCTGGGTCACATGGTGATGAGTCACTGGGTCTCTTGGAATGGTGTGAATGTTTGTTTTGCTGTTGGAAGGAGTGGAGGACTGCATTGTATGTGGGTGATAGGAAGTGCCTCAGGCCACCACCTCTGTTTAAGGATGGTTTCTCCAATTTAACATGGATAGCTTCCTTGACCCCCCTTTCGAACCAGCGGTCTTCTCTGGCCAGTATCCGTACTTGGCTGTCCTCGAAGGAGTGCCCACTCCTCCTTCGGTAGAAAACTACCTTGGAAATGACCTGTATGTATACATAATGTAGTCTTAATGAATGCCTTATCAGTGGAAGGGTGAAGAAAAATGCATAAAAATCCCTTTTTCTACCTAGAAAAGCAGAAATACTAATTGATTTAATATTTAATTAGAATTCCTTAGTCAACCTACTGTAAATACTGCAATTACAGATGCAAATACTAACAGACACAGCCTGTGCTTCCCTCTACACGTGCACTGCTGACAGTACATCAAAATGACTTGCTGAGGTCTAAATAACAAACACATGATTGTTCAGCTGATAGATTCAACATGTTTATTGAACACAGTGACACAGTAGTAAAACATAATTCTGTGATTGGAATCACTCCAAATGTACAATGTATAAAATCAAACCCTCAAACATCTAAATGTATGAGACATAAAAACCGAGCATGCAATAAAAAGATGTCAAAAGTTCTCTTGTGGTAAGAAAACATGTATTTACAGAAAACAAAAAAGTTCAGCAGTAGATATGTGTAGGAACCATATCACCAGTTATTCTATTCCTTATTTTGAGAAATCCAAAATGAATCTGACCAAGAGAGCTTCCAAAAAGCATTTTGATTTTGTCTTCATTGAGAGAAAATATGCATAAACAAAGTATTTACACTAAAATATAAAACACATGTAACAGTACTAGAATGCTAGTCTAAATGGAGGAGGATGTTAACAAAGAGGTGCGTAATTTAATGGCTTTAGACTGAAGTACTGGGTTCGGGGTGACCCTTCCGACCTTTGACCTCTTCGGCCACCTTTTTAAAGTAGCGTTCAGCGCGCAGTTCTTCGAAGCAGAACTCGACGGCTCCGCTGAGCAGCAGCTCTTTACAGTACATGCTCTGCTCCTGCGCTTTTCCTGGTTCCGCCTCCTGCTCCTGCAGCCTCTTCAGAGGCGTTTCCTCTCTGCAGGGTTTTCTGAGTGACAGGACTTTGTTCACTGCTGGGTTGATCTTACACGGTGTCCTAACAGAAAGGAGATGAAGCGAGGTGAAAAGCTTGAGATAAAATAAAAGACAATTCTGTTAATAATTGCATTTGTATGTATTTGTAGATTACGGTGGTCACTCACATTGTTGGAGGCTCATCTGACTCCTCCACAAATGGCTGAAAGGTTGGTTTGGAAGGTGGCGGGGCCATAACAGTGTGTCCGATTTTAGATTTCAGGGGCACCTAAAAAGACAATACAGCGGTGTCACTGCCGGTCCTGGTGTGACCCTTTAAAGTAAATCAACAGAAACGTTTTAATGATTCACACCTTGACATTACACCACTTTTCAGGCCTCTGCTCATTCTCCTTTGCCTTGATGGTAGGAAGAGCTGGCCAAGCCTCTAACTTGGGCTCTGGTGGGCAACTGGTGTGAGCATTGTTCTCATTAAAAATGACCAAGCGGCTCTGTGAGGCATTACCCTGGACAGAAGCACTATGGGACTGCAGACCTCCAGCAACATCTGCTCAAAAAAGGGAAACAATCGAATATTAAAATAAAGCATATTTAATATACCAACAAGCAATATTAAATGACTTTTTTGGCCTTTTTTATGTATTCACAATTACACGATACACTTACTCCTAATTGCAGACCCGGTTCTGTTGATCGGTTTAATAGCCTTTTTCTTCCCTTTATATTTGAGATCAGCCAAATGAACCCTCTCAGTCTGTTTTGGCTCGTCATCACTATCTCCCTGTTCCAAGTTCATCATCACCTGACGAGACACACGTGCCTGCAACGCCCTATAAACACAAAACAGTCATGCCTTTACTATGAATATCCCCCTTTTTTTAAACAAATAAATCACAAATTTGAATGCGTAATTCCATACTTGTGAAACTGCAGCAGTTTCTCATGCGGCTCTGCACACGCCTGGAGTCCTTTTTTATAGATCAGGTCTGCTTCACGACAGTTGCCCTGATTCTCATATTCCTCAGACCAGGCAATGTAGAAGGAAGTCTGCCTCACTCCGATTCCCTGCACTTGCATGTACCTGTAAATTTCCAAGGGTTCTGGACAGTTTTCCGCCTAAAGACATAAATATGGATAAGTAAAATGTAAAAAAAAAGTATATCACGTTATTTGTGATGGGAAAGGAGGGAAATGGAGATATCACACATACAAATTTAATCCAGATTTCAACATAGCGGAGATCGTTGTGATATTTCTCAACATTGGTGAATCTTGCTACAGCTTGTTCCAACAATGTATGAAGGTTGCTCTCTTTGCCACCCTGAGGAAATGTTTGCTCTGTCCACTTTATATACCTGTGAAGAAAGAAGACATCATAGACATAGTGTTCTGTGTAACACTGTATTCTTTACATATTTTCCTTACCGATCCCAAACATCGAGTGGATCATCGCCATCATACATTCGCACTTCAGTCTCAAAGGCCCTTAAAAAAATGAGGCCATAAATCATTAAGAAACTGTCAAATTGTGTTAGAAAGGAGCTTCAAATACACAGCAAGTATTTAATAATCATCGTTATCCATACTGTCTTTGCTGGTTAACAGCAGAGCTGTCTCCATCCTGCAGATGAGTGAGGGCTTGGTGTAGGGCTGATATATCTCTGCCCCGCCGGAGTGGCTGGATGTTTTCTTTGCTCAGTTCCCATTCCACATCTGCTTCTGCCATCGTGGAAATTAAAACTCGCTCGCTCCTATCTGACAGACACACGGGTCAGTATCATCTAAATTTTCTTGGAAGATTTCAGATGGAAATTTTTTTTTTAAATGGTTGTTTCTGGAGTAATGGAGAACTATACTAAAACCACTGTATCACGTATGCCAACATTGTTGTAATGAATAGAAAAAGTAGTCTGTATTTAAAGAGCAATAAGTTTGTCAATATTAATATTTAATTATTACTATACTACTACGTTAGACATATTTAGAAACAGGTCAAATATCAATGTATGTTATTGAATGACTCTTGCACTCAAAGCAACGTGACAACATAATATGTCTATTATTGTAGGATGTGGGTTATAGACCCGAATTAAAATGTAATGGCTTGTATATAAAGCTTTGCAATAACTGAATGGGGACTGTTTTGTCCCGATAAGGTCAATAGGTCTTTTTTCTTACAAACCTTAATGAAAGGGCTACGCTAGGACGTTCGACATGCTAATACTAGCTTGCTATCATTAGCGTGATCACTTATGTTATTGAAATAATAGCTGGAAAGAGGATTTACACTTGAAAATCAAATTGCTGATCTGATAATGTGATGTACAATAAAGTCAATTGCAAACCTCTGAAATCTCTGAAAGTTTCACAAATACAACTTCGCAGCGAGGACAATCAGCAGTGGACTCCGTGTTTTGAAAAGGGACCGCGAGACAATTCTGCGCAAGCTGATTGGAAGAGTAAGAAAAGGAAGATACGTAAGTTTCCAACTTCCGGTATGCTTCCGGGTCCTGGTTTTAGAGACAGGATAAAGACAGTGGTTAGCTGTAAAATATCAATTTTTACCCAGGCACTTTCATCGTATCTGCCACCCAGGGTAAATAATATTTTACCCATCTGCTCGATGACTCTACACGTATCAGGATGGACAACCGTTGCTATTGTTGTGCATCAAAGTTCAGTCTCTTCAAAAAGGAGGTATGATTTGACATTTCAACTGCACTGCTCAACAAACTGACGTTTTAAGAACGTGGACGCTGTACTTAATGTGACGATATTCCCACAGATGGGCTGTAAAAACTGTCGCCGCTCCTTCTGCTCCAGTTGTTTGACATTCAGTGCTGTGGTGCCTCGCTGTGGCAACACCCAACAGAAGGTCTGCAAGCAATGTCATGGTAACCTGACCAGGTAAACGTCAACCTTTACAGAATCTCACAAATGTGATGTTTGTGTATTAATAATTACCTTCATCTTCATAAAATTCTATTTACTATGCTTTTTTGATGTATAGTGGGGAATCCAAAACCACTGATGGAAAATGGTCTCCTCCTGAAAATTACAAGAAGTCAGTATACCACCTCTGTGGGGGCTGGGGGGGGGTCTCAAGGTATATTTTCTTTCTTAGCTAACACAAGTGCATTTTCCATAGACGTGTTGCTGCACTGGAGGCAAAACAGCAGTCACAGTCAACAACGTCTTTTGCACACGGAGGCAGCAAAAACAACAAATTAAACACACCACCAACAAAAGGAATGAGTAAAGAGGACCAGGTTATTGCTGAAAGACTCCAAAGGCTCAAGGACGACGCTCTGCCAAGTAAAAAGTGGAGCTTCTTAGCAATTTACTTGTATAGCTGAATGACAAATAAATCCTGTCCAAGTTTAATTTAATCCTTAGAACTAAAACAATGTTGTTTGTGTGTTAGTATTATTTATTTTATTCGAGCCTTTGACCATTTCTTTAGAAAAAGCCCAATCTGAGAGAGAGATTGAGTCTCGACTTGCTGCTCTGAAAACTCCCAGTCAGCCAGTTCCTTCTGTTCAGGAGATGGAGGACCGGTTGGCTGTTCTCCGGGGTCAGCCTCCACCATCACAAGCTCCACCACCTGTGAGCAAACTGCATTCCCAGGAGTTTCTAACATTATGGATTTAAATATAGGACTCATAAGTAGCGAAATGTGTTTGTAAAGAATTGTACCTCCTCTTTTTTGGCACAGTTTTATTTTTCTTCTTCTGCTTATTTGTAAAGATGCACCACCCCCCTGAACACAAGACTCAGACTGAACAAGCCAATGATCTGATTAATCAGATGAGAGAGGAAGTTTCCATAGACAACCAGCAGATTAATCCTGAATACAGTAAAACCAAATCAATTTGAGCAACATTTAGTTTATGTTATACTGCATATTTACACATCTTTTGTCCAACTTTACTGGACCCTCTGCAGGTGTTGATGGCCTGAACGATCTCAGCAAGGCTGAGAGAGGAGCAGTGGATGATAATTTAGCAGAGGCTCACGAGGTAGCCAAGCAGGCAGAGGCCGAGAAGGCCCGTTTGCTAGAAGAGGCGATGCAAGAGCTAAAGAAGGAGCAGCATTCTCAAAATGACATTCTCCAAATGGCCAAAAGGTTGGCACAGCTGAAAGATCAAGATCCAGAGAAAGGTAGGCCACACTTTGTCCTCACCAGACCTTTTACATTTGTCAAAAAAATAACTAAAATAAATAATAAAAGGTTGTGATAGGATTTTTTTTTGCACATTAAGATGATTTACTTGTCCAAAATTATTGTTTTTTTGTTTTATTTTTATTTATTTTTTTGATACCATGTATATTTTTCATTTCTAGTTACTCTGGCTGACATTCAGCATCCTGACAGTGATGAAGAGACTGAGGAAGAAGCTGTCATGAGAGTATTAAAACAGGTCTGGTTCTTATTATTATTATTACACAGGTGTTTGTTTTCTGACTGTACAACACCCAAGGTTTGGTAGACCACAAGGGGCTTCTGTTCTTCTCTTTTAATAATTGATTTCTGAAGAGTGAGTGTTGAAGTGTTTATGGTTTTTGCTTCAGCTATCTGAAGAAGCTGTATTGGATGAAGCCAGTGGCTACAACATACCGGTAGTTGTGGACCAGAACAAACCAAAGAACATAGAAAAGAAAAAGGCAAAATCGGTAACTAAAAACAAACCCAAAACCGTCATTTTAAAACTCTGGAGAACGGCATCGAACATATAATGCCTTGTTGCTTTAATGTGTTGTAAAGACTCCAGCTCCGCAGAGTAAAGTTTCACCTGCCGCTGCGCCGTCAGACAGCGATGAGGAAGAGCTTCCGTGGTGCTGCATCTGTAACCAAGACGCCACCCTTCGTTGTCACTCCTGTGACGGAGACCTATACTGCAACCGCTGTTTCAGGTAGTCTAAAATCCTGCCAGAAACACATTTTTATCTTTGTGGTAAAGCTTTTGTATGGATATCTGCAAGATTTGTGCCTCTGATAGGGACTGGCTGCCATGACCCAAATATACTGTAGACATGCTGCTTCCATGCTGTTAAGCAGCAGGACTATAAAGTATTTAGCGTGATGAATTAGCGATCCACTCTCTTTATCTTCTCTCCAGGGAAGGTCATGATAAATATGACAGGATGGAGCATCGCACTACAAGCTACACTGCACCAAAGAAAAAGAAGACGCGGTAGTGAGACGGTACTGTTGGCTGTGCTTTGGCAGGGCCCAAATGCTGTTAGCCCTGTGCTTCAGACTCATTTTTAATGATAGAACACTGGTGATGGAGTGTCCAAATACCTGCACATTAGGTTGTTTGGAGAATCTAAATTGTCTTTTGGTGTGAATGTGTGTTGTCTGCAGCAGACTGACAAGATGGAAAACCACTTAATATAAATACATTCATGTTCAAAATATAGATAATATGAATACTAAATAACTGTATTAATAAATGTATGAAACTAAATAATAAAGGCCAAGGCTGCAAGACTGTTAGTGTTATAGTTGAACTAAAAACTTCTACAAACAGAAGCCATTTAAGCCATCAAGCTGAGCGGAGATGTCCACGGTCTCGTTTCACGTCATCTGTCCTACTTTAAAAAGCTATCGAAGACTTAAAACGGATGCACTTTTATTGAAAGTTTGACAACCAACCCAGGAAGCAGACATACCATTAGCTCATCTTGTGTGAAGGTGTGCAAACTACAGTCAGCCCTGAACCAGAGCAGTGCGCTGGAGTCTGTATATAAAAGGATTACAAAGGGTTTTGTTCTCTTTTGGCACACGCTTCAGTCGCTCCTGTCATCTATGTTTGGCTACAAGTCTGACGCAAGTGTCGCCTCTTGTGTATTGTTGTAATATAATGATAAAGAATTAAAGTGTGAGAGGCTTTACGGAGCGCTGCGGTTCTATTATTATTTTAAAGCATTTCAATCGTTCCGTTTTTTTTTTTAGCACTCATCAAAAATGCTTTGTCAGACTGAGTGGCCATGAAAGCTGGAGGAAACCAAGCCAGTGACTGTAATGTTCCTGATCCTAACGACCCTCTGTGACAGAGGGAAGGCCTAAGAGCGGGTTTATCAGTGTGCATTACTGTCCAGCAAACTGAGGATGGACTGTAATTACTCACTTCTCTGGGGGCTTCTTGCACCATTAGGGTTTATACCGTGGCCGTTACCATTTTTGTCTTTTCTGACCACGTCGGACACGTGCCACTAACAGGAAATGGACAGATGAGGATAATGGATCCATACTTAATGGACGTTCCCGTTTCTGTGTTTACTCCTGAACTCCCACATGTGGACAGCGCCTCCGTTTTTATCACTCTTGAAATATTAACAGCAGAAAAGTGAAGCTTGTGTTCTGGGAACAATGTGCTGATGCTCTCCCGTCTTGCAGACCTACGTACGACCTTTTTATAGTGCTTAAGAGTTCTAATAAGACGTCACTGTGTAATTTGTTTAAATTGATGGTGGCAATTTAAAATATGGAAAAAATAAACAGAATGTGGCGGGAATACGTGACGATACTGTAGTGTCAGTTTTGTCACTATCACATGCTACTGGTGTTTGTTATGTAACCCAACACGCTGTTGAAAATGTACACGTTTTTATTCAGACATACAACACTGTTATCAGAACAAAAATATTTATGTACATACATAGCCAACAAAAACTGTTCTGTCTTGGGGAGGTGGTAGACGTGATGGTACAGAAGCATGGTGCATCACGTGCGTTATTGGTAGTTTTGACAAAATGGTAGTCCATAAATTAAAGTGACAAATAAAAATAAACCATTTCAAAAACCCAACTTATCTGCTGTTAGACTCGTACTCGATACCACGAGGTGTGGAAGACAGTGGGAGCCTTTTAGCGAACATACAGGAGCTAGCTGAAATGGGGGAGGAAATGAGTCTCCAAATTGACCTTTTTTGTTACTATTTTTTCAAGGGACCTGACATTTTGCGTAGACCCTTCATCCTGTAGAGCAGCCCGTTGATGAAATCCTACCAGGAAAAAAAAAAAAAAAAAATTGTAAATTCCACTCACTGATAGTCAAAAATGTGTTAGTAATACCAGAAATTCTAGCCCCTCACAGAGTTGCAGGCAGTAAAAAGCTATTCTCAGAACTCTGTTTTAAATTTTTACATGTTTTTTTGTTTAAATAAATGTCTTACCTCTTTAGGCTTCCCACATTCCTGCAGCAGCTCCTATCAAAGAACACAAACACAGAGCAGCTGAGAACACAAGGGTCAGATGCTGTAAAATAGCCATGCAATCTCAGGTTTACCATTTAAAAAAAAAAAAAAAGGCCAGGTTCATGAAGCACGATTATTTTTACTGTAACCCGCCTTCGTACCTGCAACCGGCTTCTCTGGCCCTCATCTGTCAGCTCCAGGAGCTCATCTATATCAATTTCTAATTCTGGAATTTCCTCTTCCTGAAAAGCAATGAGGCACAACAGGTCTGACATTAATATTTCACTCTTGCTGCTAGAAACAGGCTTGTTTTAAAAGACCATGTACACACTATTATGCCTCACAATAAAGCCTGTTAACAGTCATCCACCTGCGATATATTAGCAGTTAAAAATAATTATAAAAATAATAGAAAAAATGTAAAAAAAACCAAAAAAAAAACCAGTGCAGCAGTGGATGTTATACGAAATCAATGCAGAGATTTGCCTTAAGTGTTTCAACTACACATCGACTGAATGGAATATTTAACGGTGACATTAAACGATCGACATATAAGCAAAAGTGCAATTTCCAGTCGTAGAAGGCCACTATAGTAAAGTAATTCATTCACATCTTGGCCTTTCACACCTATCAGCATTTACATAAGGAATGGACCATGCTCACTGGAGAAACCCTGCCCGCCAACATGTGTGGAGTCAGCAGTTGCAGATTCTGACAAGCAGAAATTGTGAGTGAGGGATAGTTTCCTGTTGTTTTCATGGCTTCCAGGTCAGGACTCATGCGGCATTCTGGATGAGGAGAGAGCTAATCAATGTGGAATTGCTGAGTGGCAGATTAGACGGAACCACCCTGTCCCCTGTGCCCACTTCTAATTGATACAAGCTGGCTATTTGGAGCGCCTCACGTCTTTCTGCTGATGTCTGCAGGACACGCAGCACAGTGTTGCGGTCCTGCTGTACATGTGCGGCTGTGTAAGTGCCTGTAAGTGCTGATCATGGTACCATGACTAAAACAAGAGCGCTAAATAGGAACTGTCTTGCAGACCAGACCAATTACAAGTGTATCACCATGGAAACTGCACCTCGAACATTGTCCCTTTTCAGCAGCAACCAAATGGCAAATTTCCCACTTGATGAAAGTTTCCTCCATTGTCGGAGGAAGAGTGCTCTTTAGCAAGGTTAATTAGAAAACACCCAAAGGACAAATCGGTCAAAAACATCACGATGACGGCGGGTATTGATGTTCCTGCCCTGAAGAGTTTCTGCTATAATGCATCCTTGTACAACGCTGACATTGAAACAACTGAGAGCTGAGGTTAGATTCACTGATGCTGGTGCTCATTTAGGCATCGTTAGATGTCACACAAATAATCTTGCACCTCAGCGTGGGTGGGGAACGCCGATGATAGCTGTCACCACAGACTTGGTTTTCAGGATGAGGCTCGATTTAGGGTTAAGTTAGGGTTAGAGTTGGGGTCATTGGGTTAGTTAGGGTAAGGAGCTGGGTAATACAGTATATATCATGGATATGAAAGTCCCCACAAAGATAGTAATGACAGATGTGCATTGTGTGTCTCGGTGTTATATTTTTCCAACATAAACAAATGGAACAATTTCGAGGAGATTAGCATAATTTTGCCTGGAATCAAAACAGCAAATGAGGACACTAAATGAAACACAAAACTAGTTAATGTGTAAGCATTGGGTAGCAAATTATTACCACTCTGACCCAATTTAGCAGAAATTAGTCGAATCAGCTGCACAGCATATAAACCATGTCAATTTTCTCACCTTACCCTATAAACTAAACATTTTTTGGGCCTATGAATAATGAATCAACAAACTCACACACACACACACACACACACACACACACACGCACACACACACACACACACACACACACACACACACACGCAGTGTTGTCATGCAATGCCCATTTGTTTCTCTATTGTAAAGGAAACTGTGCCCAGGAAATTCAGCTGACTCGATAAGAAGCCAGCCTGCAAGTAAGTTATTGTCCTTTTTCCCATTTCCTCTTCACGTCATGTCGAGGTAACCAGATGAAAACATTCATTAACATCAGCAGAGCGGATTTAAGGATCACAGTGCTGTGGTTCAGTGAGGACATTCATGCTAGTCAATGGTTGAGTTTTAAACTTGTCTAGTTCCAAAATTAGCAGAAAGCTGATTTTCATGTCCTCCTTTGTATCTGTAAAGGTGTGAAGTTTGCAATGGAGCCATAGGCTCCAGACTGGGACAGCACTTGTATGAATTAGAAATGGGCTTAAATAATTAAGGCGGTGACACAGAGAACTGATGGTAAATGCTTCCACGCAGAAGAGTCTGAGCAGCAACAGTGCAACCCTCTCCTGACCGTATGCAAAATTCATCCATCTGGGCCGTGCACGAGGACAGGCCATGACTGCATCTACAGCAGGAGCTAATGCAAATGTCCAGACCATCCCATACGGAGAGTGAGCTCGTCATTTTAACACGCCCGTGTGTCAGAAACGTGACTCCGGGCCAGGTTTTACCACAACAGCACTAAACATCAAGCCTTATTTTCAGAATAAGGTTGTTGGGGGGGGCACCATCCACACCCTCGCATCCTCATGCTGGTTTATTTTAGTGCCACAGCATGAAAATGCTGCAAATGTGAAATCATAAATGTATGTTTCTGGGACACGATCCAAGGAGGCCACGGATGCAGGTTCCAGATCTGTTTTTGTAAGACTCAGTGTTAGAGGCATGTAATCGTACATTACCACCGGGGAGAGGGTTCGGGGTGTTAATGGAGAGAAATAAGCATCATAAGGCAGAACAGCAGTTTCAGAGCTCCGCTGTCACTGCTGAATTTGAGTAAACCGTTTTGTGTTTTTTTAGAAAAGGATTATTTCTGATCCTCGGATGTCTGCACGCTCCTATTTCTCGGCATCACTAGACTATGTCTCCTCTGCAGGAGGGTGACTCCCATCTTCATGGGATTTTCTGCAGCGACAGGCCGGCGATAACCAAAGCGCCCTAAAAATCTAATCAAACCTGTTTGTCTCCGCCTTTTCCGGTAGGAAATGGCGAAGCCGTTGGAATTCTCATCCCAACTGTGTCGTCATTTGCTCGAGCTCCTAAAAAGCCACCCCTCATCCATTGTGCACGCTCCTGTCTGGTGTGGCTGTTGAAACATCTGTTGCCATGGTTTCCTTTCAGATAATCCCAAAGAAATCAATACAAAGCCCACAACATAACCAGATTACAGTCCATTATGCAGGTGTGGTGCTGTAAGGGAATTATGGGTGATAATGGGACATTTTTAAGTACACCTTCCTAGAACACTAATCACATTTTTACACTTCTCGTTAATACTTTGTCAATAAACAATGACGACATTGTGTCAACATTTGCAGAACTTTATTCTGATCTTTAATTAATGTGCTTCCGTCCTTCAGGTGCAGGAATACGATCCAGAATATCATGGCAGCCATCCGCCATCAGCCTGGAAACAATGTGATCTCATCGTGACAGAACGTGACATTGTCCAACAGCTGATACTGAAACCTTGTTGATGTGGCAACCCAGCATGTGCCAAACGTTGCAGCCAAAAAAGCCTCCACTTGCCTCCCGCCTACTTCAGTTCCTTGCTTAATCTTTCATACATGGAGAAAAGCCCATTGCAGGGCAGTTCCTCCCCTGCTCTTTCCCCTCTCCATCTCTATGTGTGTGTGTTGGTGTGTGTGTGTGTGTGTGCCAGCCCCATCTTACCTCACAGTCAAACAGCAGGTGCAGCTGCCCGTCGATCCACTCCTCGATATCCAGCCTCCTCTGCAGGTCCTTCCTGTTGTATTTGACCGTCAGCTTGCCCAGCTTTCGATGTGCCGGTTCCTCCGCCTTGTCCACGGTCTGGAACATCACCCTGGACTGGGTGCCGGGATCTGACGCCATAGCTGCCACGGCCTCGGGAGTCTTCACGCACGCACGCACACACGCAAGGAGGAAGTCTCACCGACTCGGGCACGTTTGTTTTGCAGCCTCCTGCTCTGTCTCAGGTCTTCCTGTGTGCTGCTGCTCCCATGTGTGTCTTCTGTTATCGAGCGTCCGTGCTGCCCCTCTCTCTCTCTCACGCTGCCTCTGGTTCTTTCCCTGCCTCTCTCTCCCTCTCTCTCTTTATCTCTCTTCCTCACTCCTCCTTCTCTTGCAACACCCACTGGCTGCACTATCAGGAGAATGGTAATGAGATATGCCTCTGTGTAGTGTGCAGTGTGTGTTGGTTGGCGTGTGTGTTTGTGTGCGCATGTATCTTGCAGCGTGTTTTATATTGTTGCATAGGTCAATTGCGCCAATAAAAACACAGTAATCAAGACAGGAATACGGCTCTGCCAATATGTGCGACTGAATTTCGAAAATATAAAACAGCTCTGCTTGGCCAGATAAAAGCTCTCTGGCTGCCACCTCCCATGGGGGACATGGCTACCATTAATTGTGCTTATCTCCAATATTTCCTCGAAGCACGGAGAGAACTCAGACATTGCATTTAGACTTCCTAAATCAGGTGCAAGAGCGTGTCAAATAGAAAGAGAAGACATTTGCAGAGTGTCCGTCGTAGCTCCATGTGGCCGCTGTTGTGTGATGTCACCATGTGGAGTTTGTGGTCATTAGTAAATGAGAAGAATAACTGCATTGTTTTAGTGAATCAATCACTAAACATCTATCCCATCTGGTGTATGTGGTCACTGGGTTTTCATGCCCTCCATCTTTATTTACAGGTCAGGATTAGCATTTATGCTAATGTTATGAGCAAAAATGATAAAAACCTGTTGGGGAGGTGTCTGGTATCTATTAATCTACCCAGTCTCCATTCAGTACTTTGTCTTCAGAATCTCCTGGAAGAACTAGCCTGCAGCATTTTCAACGTGCACGGGCTTCTCGCCTGCTCAGACACCTGCAACACTACCTGGGTCCCCCTGACAGGAGAGTTAAGGTTCCTCCTGTGTAATACCCATCTTTTCTTTGATAACAGATGTTATCAGGTGCATGTTTAATAAGCCTTGAAGTCAAATTGGCTTCCCAAGTTACACCGTCATAAATACTAGATGAGGAGGAGATCGCTGTTTATAAGTCGGTCTCAAAGCTGCCAGTGAGCTGTGTGTGGAGCCAAATATCAACAGTCAACAGTTGTTCTGTTGCACCTTCTGGCCAAACACCTACAGTTGCAACAGCAAGGACAAAGCTGCAGTTTCCAGACATTCTAATATACTATTGTCGTAATAATGAGGATGATGATGATGATGATGTCAGATTGAGTGTTAGTTTTGACAAACAGCATCAAACCACCAAACCTGGGCCAACTGATGCGCCGTCTGTTACAATCCCTGAATTATTGAGGGCCTCCAGCAGCTCACCTTTCTACACAGACAAATTCATTCATCAGGTTTTATGCTGACTGCTTCTGCACCACCAGGCTGCTAGAAAAAAGATGAAATAATGGAGAAAATTCAAGTTTTTCAACCTCCGGCTCAGGTGAGGAGAATGATGCTTTTAAAAAAAAACTGACACAGTAACCTTAAAAGCTTCTATTCCTGTGGAATCTGGAGTAATTATGTTGTATTACAACTGACCAGGAGATTTACATAATGTCAGTATTCATATTTTCCCATTGATGAGTTTTCAGTGACTCATCACAGCCCGTAAACAGGTGATTCAATATGATTCACCTAATGATTCCGATGAGAGGATATAGAATGCTGCCAAAATAAAGAAATTTATTTATTCATTTAACTGTCCACACAGCTCGCGTGCATGAACTGGCAAAATTTACATTTTTATGTTTTTGGATTAGAGGCGATTACTGCTGCCGTTTCCGCAAACTGGGTGCGCGATGCTGCCATCTAGTGGTACAAACAGATTCACTTCCCCAGGAATTTTATTTCAATATTTGGATTTATGATTATTTCTTTTAAAGTCATGAGTCCAAAAATCGCTTTAATCACTTAAGATTGTCCTTCAGATGCATTTAATATGTGTCGATGTGTTGCCAGTATTTTTTATTAAAATGTTAACTTTAAATTTAAAACTAATAATCTGCTTTGGGTTTGATGTGGGTTTAACTCATTCAAATTAACACTATATATATAAATAAACATATATAAATTACATATATAAATAGATTACACATATAAATTAACATTATATATATTATATTATTATTCGTTTGTTTTCAATTTAAAGTTTATATATATATATAGCCGCAATGGTCGACATGACGTCATTAACAGACTGCTAGACATTTTTTTATATTACAATTAATGGCTGGAATTAGATAATCTCATTGAATAGCCTTTTTAAAACTTTCTAAATGCACATGTAAGCCCTGGGCCAAATTTAGGGCCCAATTTGACTGTGAATGGAATTAAATAAACTTTGACGCGCTAATCGCGGAACTTCTGTGCGCAGTTTTGATTAATTTGTAATCATTTCCTGTTGTCTGATTATTTAGCTGTAAAACATTCCAATCCTTAAATGTGGGTCAAAATCGGTCTTGCCTCATGTGATTGATTATTATCTTGTTTCGAGCCCCCGTCGTGGTATGGGTGAACTGGGAGAACTGGGAGTGGCAATAGAACGAGTGGAATTTCACTTCCTGTACCTTTCAGGTGACTCACGTCGAGTTCCCAGGTAGTGTTTCGTCGACACCAAACAGGTCAGGTTTAATAAGAGACTTTCGCGACTGTGATCAATCCAGGTCAGATCAACAGAGGATCGATGAGCGTCTGGATCGATACCTGATTCATCTCCGGGACGTTATCGAAGAAGAACAAACCTGTTGCTTTTCCGGCCTAAGAAATTCTCAACTACACCGTTTAACTAATTATTGGATTTTTAAAATCGTCTACCCAGCTCTTAGTCGTTAAAGGGGCTCTGCGGGTTTTATTTAACCGCGTAATTCTTTATTTTAGGAATGAATTCGCTTAAGGGACATTTGGGAGCGTGTTGCGTCCTGATCGCAACGCTGCTGCTCGACTCCTCCTTTGGCCAAGAAACTGGGGAAGGATGCTTGGAGAAATTCAAGAAGGGTCGCGATGATTTTATCCTCGACGCGGACGAGTCGGTGAAGGACGGGGCCACGTACCTGTCGTCGCCCAAACTGGGCCGGTACAGGGACTGCGTGGCGGCCTGCTGCAAAGACCCGAAGTGCAACGTCGCCTTCATGGAGCGAGCAAAGGGGGAGGAGGAGGAGAAGGGAGGCTTGATCAGCTCCTGCTTTCTCTTTGACTGTCTGTACAAAAAGCAATATGTGTGCCGCTTCGTCAGGAAGAAGGGCTTCATCAACTACATCCAGGACACCGTGTATGAGAGTTATCTCGCAGTGGATCTGCTCCCAGGTAGGTCCAAACCTGCCCGTTTCGGATAGTTGCATTTGAGCTCAGGAGCTCATTGTTGTCGTTGATGTGTCTGTAGACATGATTGAGATGGGGGTTCGTTCCTCCTTTGTTCCAGTGTTTAATGCACTCAGAAAGTGCCACAACACGCCCACATTAAACACAAAGGCAGGCCTGAGTGGATTTTGATCTTAACTGAGGAGAAACTTTTATTTCATTGCTCAAATAATTAACCACAAGTGTTTCTGGTCCACTGGAAAGGCTGCGCTGAGTTTTGAATCCCTCCGCTTGGCGTGTTCACACATGTCGGGTCATTGTGGTCCCCGGTTCGGGTTTCGTTCTCCAGGCACTACCTGGCGACTGCATTGCTGCTCCAGATGTTCCTGTTGGGTTCACACACTCATCACGCTTTCTCTCCAGATGACTCGGACCGTCCGCCCGTAGCCAACGGAGGCCAGGACCGGGTCGTCCAGCCCCAGGAAGCAGTGATGCTCAACGGCATAGCGAGCAAAGACGACAAGAAGATCCTGTCCTACCAGTGGCAAATGCTCACTGCGTATCCCTACGCCGTCATCGAGGTGACACGGCAGATGGAACCCGACCTCTGGGAAATATAGGGACTTCCATCAGTAATCGTGGGGTATTTGTCTGTCGCTATGCAGAAAACGAACTTCGAGGACCAGATCATGGTGTCGAATCTGACGTCTGGCATGTACAAGTTCCAGCTGACGGTCACGGACACCATCGGCCAGTCGGACTCCATCAAGGTCACGGTTCTGGTCCTCACGCCCGAGCAGTCTGAGCGTGAGTATCCACATTGAGGAAGGATGCCATCAGAAACCTCCAACACATCACACTTCTCATTTTCAGCCCTCGTGCGTCTTTTTTGGGGCCTTTCTCAGAATGGGGGAGGGGTGTTGTTAGGTTCTTGCGTTATTTGCTAGATGCCATTTTAATTGTGATGAAACCTGCTGAGGCACGCTCACCTAATTCCTGTGGACCGGATGGTGAAATAACAAGATAGAGAGATAATGGCTCTAAAACGTGGGACACCGGAGTTTTACAGGAGGCATCACGGTGTAATTTGAGCCCGCGGGGTGCTAAAGACGTCAGCGTGTTGATGTCTGAGGATTCTCCCACAGAAGAAAATGAGCAGTGTTGTCGTTGGGCTGCCCGCTCTAGTCCCACTATCTCCACCCCCGACTCATCGAAACCTGTTCATCTGGTTTCAGCTGAAGTTACACAAGCAGCGACACTTCGCGCTCCTCTCAATCATGAGCCGTGCCGAAGATTTCTTCTGCATTCTGGGGTCCGTGTGGCGCCTCCCGTGGCAGACACGGCGAGGAATTTGGAAGTTTCCAAGACGGGGTTAATTGTTAACACTCCATGTTGTGAATATGGTCAGACATTTACTTGAGTGGAACACTGTTGACAGAGACTCCTTTATAAAGGTGACAGGAATCGGCCATGGAAGGGCGGTTTCAGCTCCTTTTTCTCACGTGTCTCTCACAGCTGCGTGCTGGTTAGAGCTAATCCCGCATCCTCTCCGCCGTTTCGTTGGTCTCGACATTGCGCAATCGCTTCTGCCGTCATCCAGGCTCAGACAACAAAAGACAACATGGGGCATCAGAAATGAGACCAAACTGTTTACAATTAGTCACACAGGATTTTGGGTCCAAAACAACAAATGCTCCTTTTGTTAATGTGTGACTGAGGTCATCTGGGACTGTTTTTGTTGTTGACTCGCCGCTACTTAGCTTAGCTCACGTGGTTCTAGCCTGCTTAGAGAGTCATCGGTTGACTTTAAATTTTGACCTTTTATTATGATCTTACAATCAGACAGCTTGTGATTCAAGAATCACCTATGATGGGACAGTTATGGGAACATTCTCACAGTATGACTGCTAACTGCAGCCCCATCAGTGTGGATTAAACGCACTCTCTTGTGTTGTGTACCGCTAGACCACTGTATGGCTCCAGTGAAGGTGGGGCCCTGCCGCGGTTCCTTCCCGCGGTGGCATTACAACGCAGCCTCGCAGAAATGTGAGCAGTTCATCTTTGGGGGCTGCAGAGAGAATCTCAACAACTATCTCTCCAAAGACGAGTGCACCAACGCCTGCTCTGGTTCAGGTATGTCCTCAGTGTTGTCGTTATCGTACGCGGACTTTTTGTCATTCTTCCCATTTTTGTGCCATGTTTGGATGTCCACCTTCATAGAATTTAAGTTTGCTTTAATTTTGCTGCTGAAGCACAGCGACTTAATTTTTAAAACCACGTCACTTTTAATGGCTGAATGTTGATTTTTGGTTGTTTTTCCTAGAAAAAACGAGTAAGACAGGCAGGGGCTTGCCAGTTCCTACAGACCAAGGTTGGTGAACTGTTATTCTAGCAAAAACACTGGAAGGTTGTGTCAACATAAATGTGGATTATCCCCTGGAGGCATCATGCGATAAGATTTGAATGTGACTCATTCCCTTCTTATTAACCATCAGCATTGAATGAGCTTCCATTCGGGTTTATTTATGTGATCGGCAGAATTCTGCACTAGCTCCTGCAAACTCGCTGCTGCCGCGGAGCTGCTTCGCCACAGTAATTCCTGTCCTGGGGAACTGACGGGTGCCGTTATTTTCCAGGTGAACAATGCAGCGCTCCCTGCACCACAGATCAGTTCACCTGCGACAACGGCTGCTGTTTGGCTCCGGGACTGGAGTGCGACTCGACCCCACAGTGCAGCGACAAATCGGACGAGCAGAAATGCGAAGACCGTAAGCAGCGACCCCTCAAACTCCGCTTACTTAAAAAATAAATAAATAAATAGCCCAATGGCTTCAATAAACCCCTCTTGTATCTGATAGTGAACAACACCTTCGACATCCTGCTGCAGATCCCAGTCAACGAACAAAAGGTGAGCGAACGTCTTGCCGTCACACGGAGGTTCACGCTGCCGCCTCTTCACCCCCCCTCCCCCCCCCCATGTTTGTTGCTGTTTTTTTCAGTGCGCTGCACAGAGCTTCCTGACACGGGGGGCTGCAGGGACAGTCTGACCAAGTGGTACTACAACCCTGTTAAACAGGAATGTTCACGCTTCAACTACGGGGGATGCCAAGGAAACGAGAACAGATTTGAGTCTCCGGAATCCTGCATGAAGTTTTGCCGCGGCGTCACAGGTTGGTTATCGCCATCGGGAGATTCAGGAGCGCTCGCATCCATTTATAGCAAATTGACGGCGAACTCTTTATTTCAGAAAAGGACGTATTTGCAAGAAAGGAGGAGTTTGATCGCGCGGTGTCGGAGAAAAATACAGGTAACCTTGACATCAGTGTCACTGGAGGGAGATTTGACGGGACAACCAGCGAGTTTACGCCTAACATTTGACATTCTGATCACCTTCACAGCTGTTGTGGCGGTCGTCGCCCTCCTGGGCGTTTCCATCCTTATCATGCTGGCCATCCTGGCGTACTGCCTGGTGAAAGGAAGGAGGAAGTCGGGGCAGCACCAGCGCGTCCCAGTCAACACCATCCCCGTTACCTTTGAGGACCGAGAGCGGCTGGTCTATAACACCACCACGAAGCCAATCTGACCCTTGCTTTCTCACCTTTGACCTCTGCACCCTGACCAAGAGATGCATCATTCCACTGAACAAACTCAAGCATCTGGAACTGTTTGTTTTCTTTAGTTTTTCCTATTGTGGATGCGTTCAGCAGCGGTAAACGTGCACCGAAGGCAGTCTTCAATGATGAAATGTGATGCGTTTTATTTCTGGCTTGTGTTTAACGCGGTCAAACATCCATTTGTACTCAGGATATAAGGGAGGGGTCAGAGGTTGGTTACCTCCGGATGTCATGACAAGACCGGTTCAAATTATAATTATTTTTTTATTGTGATGTTTCATATAATATTTGTGAGTGACAATTATTTTTTTGTTTGTTTTAAATGAAGCTACTAAGTCAGGCAGTTCCTCACACTTCTATAAAGCTGATCCTCCAGGAATTGTGTGGGTGATATTGGTGATCCATCCACATTCCCAAAATCCTGCCGCACCAGGTTTTCCCACAATGTTCCCTGTTCATATGCCACTGTTATGCTGGAGATCTTGTAGAAGCTCTATAGTGTACATAATCCTAGACTTTTGAGAAGCTGAAGTTATTTTCTCAATAGTTTTTAAGTTGTCTTTTCAGGACAAGCTATATATTTGTTAAATGATGTCTTGTAAAGAAAACTTGTTGGGTAGACAACATTTTAATCTTACAGGTTTCTGTAAGTCATGTTTATACTTAATAAACAGAATTCCAAACTATTCTAATGCATCCCTGTTAAATAGAAATTATGTTGAATTATGAGCCATGACTACAACCATGTCTAACGTCATCCAGGCTGTAAAAAGGTAGGTATGCATTCCATGTCCTGTTGTTATGACTCTAGCTTGCTTCTCTTTTTCATAGATCAAAATCATGTTCAAGATCAAACACATTTCATTTGCATTCGCAAATTTAAGCAAAGGCGTGTCCCACAGAAGAATTACAGGTTTTCCTCTCACTTTTAAGATTCAAAACTGACACAATTGTAATGCTATAATACTATATCCACCATAAATTTAAATAAAATTAGCAGTCCGTTGTGCACATTTAACACAATAATTACTCGTGAATCCACATTTCCTCCCTTGGCTATAGATGCACTGTTGCATTTTACCACCAGAGGGCGGCCGTGGTACTTAAATGGTTCACACTTATTGCGTGGCTAAATTGGAATACGCGTTACCTAGTTACTATCCCGATTTTGCATTTCTTCGTGTTCACAGTGAATTAAAGGTTAAGTTATCGGCCTACAGAAAACTTGGAGCCGCACTTTCGTATTCTCAGCATGCAGGATGCCTTTTCTTCCAGTCAAGTCGTGGCATATTGTTTTCTCCGCAGCCCGTGTGGTGAGAAGGCAGAGAAGGGGGTTGTGTGAAGCGCCCCTCTCTATTTAATCAGCCAGACATAAATTAGCGCTCACCCAATTGATTCTGAAGCCATCCTTTGTGAGTCCAGGGCTCTACTGACCTGACAGTCATAAATGTAATTGACAGGCTCACAATTTACGATTTTCTTTCACAAGCCCGCATGAACATACACACCACGAGTGGTAGTGAAAATACTTTGATAAAGAAAACAGAATTATTGTGTCCCCCTGTAGATTACTGCAAACTGTTAGAACACGATTCAGCCGACGCCAGATGTTGAAACTTCGGTGACACCAAACAGACTCCGCTGTCAAAAACAGACCGTTTGTGTTGCGTTCAAAAGACATAGTAATTTAAACCACCTAGAATTGTTTGGCTCAGAATATAGTCTTTTCAGCAACAAATAAAGTTACGTTGAGGATATATAAATATTGTGTTTGTAAATATGCAATACTGATGATTAGTTGCGAGTAAAAATGATTCCACTAAGTTTGACTTACAAGTCGCTTGAGGGCGCTAACAATCGACGGTTACATCTCCGATAGTTGTGAACGCGGCACGGGCACTTCACGGCCCCTCGCCGCCCGGGCAGTGTGTGTTCGGCCGGAGGACGCGGCGAGAGCCGATGACCTGCGCTGGGATTTGCGTGTGTCAGTGCGTGTGTGTGTTCGCGTCTGAGTGGCTTTTACCATGTGAAAAGTTATCCAAGTAACGTACTGAGGTTTTCCACCAAGGAACCCGAGGCGAGTTTTCAGGATTTGGGGGATCGTAGACGGAAAGAAGTTGGCGAATTCGGTAGGTGTGCAGCTTTTTGACAACTTTACCAAATCTTAGCTAAAGCGCCGCCTGCTACCAGTCGAGCTAACCTAGTTGCGAGGGATAACATCTTCTGTGGTTCTTTCGTAAACAATGACCATTTGTAATGTGTTAATATTGTCATTAAGAGCCACGTTTCTGAGCTGACCAGCGAAAGGTTGCACAGTCTCTGCAGGAATACACGAAGAACAATAAGAAACTCAGCAAATGCATCATTTAAATATATGCATTCCTCTAGATTACACCACATTCCTGTGTCATTCTTCCTCGACGTTATCTATAGATAATACCCACATATTTTAGATCATGACTTTGTCTCTTTCTCAAATTTCACCACCTCAGAATTACAAGATCTGGGCTGTGCAGGAGTTTCAGTCAGATAAGAAATGTTTGTCTATGAGGCAAAACACTCTCAGCTGAAGGTGAACTTTGATCAGTTGCTGTATTTTTAGGAGATGAGAATTCCCCGACTTTAACATTGCTGTCATTCCTTCCCTGTAAGGCAACCTAAACTTCATGCTGCTTTTGAATCATTTGCCATTTCCTCTTTCCTTGCATCCATTCCCATCCCCTGTGGTGCCATGTTGGCCTAATAGCTTTTTTTCTCTAATCAGCACCCTGGTGAGACACAGCCAGTCTTTAAATGCGGGCTCTTCATATGTCAATGACTTTCCTCCCCAGCCGTTGGAAAAAGAATGGGACAAAATCAATCAGTTACCAGTGAAAAGTTCCATTTTCTACTCATCTGACCTCACTTGACCTTCCACACAATAAGATTTAGACTTAATTTCAGACAAATGTTGCTTGTCTAAAAAAAAAACCAACCCACTCCCTTTCTAGGTGGTCCAGATAAGAAACTGCCCAAGTTCCTCTTATAACTCAGAATTTGGCAATTAAAGTATATATTAATATAGTTTCTAAACTAAGAGAGCTGCAGAAGGCACGTGTGTGTTAACCATCAGCATTGGCTTTACTAGGCTAGGTGCCTTACAACTTTTAGCATTTACAAGTTACAGTTTGGATTACACCGTGAAAGTTAAAGGTCAAGCTTAAACGAGAGCTGACAGCTTGGTGTCTGCGAGTGTGAATAGCCTGCCTGTTCAAACATTACACCAGAGGTCATGCCCTCCTCACATTGCCGGTAAGATGCTCAAAAGCTGCATCGGCGACGTGTCTAAAGATGCAATGCACCTTTAAATGGGCACAGGCCAACTCTATTTGAAGGGCTCCCATCTAATTTTACCCAGCAGCCTTCAGCCTCTCTCTTCCAAACACTGCCGCACATTTTGTTGGATCATTTAGCTAACTGCATGCCACTGGTGTATAGCATGGAGAGTGTTTAAAGGGGCACTCTACACTTATTAATTGCCCATTAAAATAGCGTTCCCAAAGTTCATCTGCCAGGTATGCATCCTGTAATTAAATGCCAATGATGGGATAGGTGAAAATTGCTCCGTCCCGTTTTTGTCACCACAGCAGGGAATGATTATTTTCCCATTAGAGGCTATTTTGGCGCTGGCCTACAGGCACCGCATGGGCAGAACTTCCCACAGTGCCCTATGGGTATGCAAAGGGATAGATCCCCACATCAAGGTTTCGTCCTCCTAAAGTGAGCTAAAACAAGAATTTCGTGTTTTTTGGCTGTTTTGGCTGTGCGGCACTTTTCCGGGGAAGCTGCGGATTTAATTGAGACGCCGCAAGGAGCGGTAAGGGTTCATTGTTTTCCTCAGTGAATGAAAAGCTGTTAGTCTCTTCAGGTCTGTTTGTCAGGGGACACTCTGCAGGAGTGATGTGGGAAAAAGGGCATTCAGAGAAAAGGCTGTTTGTCAGGGGATATTTTCTACCACCATAGACAAGGTTAGAGGTGAGAGAGGGGTCTCCCAAGGCAAACACAACAGCGATGCCGAAATAATAAAGCCCCTCTCTGTGTTACCTTGCAGGACTTTGGACCTCTGCCTTCCATCTCATGTTTGAGTTTTATTTATTCTTAGTGTAAACATCCATCCTGACTGATGGTCTTGCATAGGAGACCTGCACCGCCATGTCTGGCTCGATACCTCCCACGGGGCTCGTGTCATAAATTGAGATTACCGCGGGCCTTTTGAGGCAAACAATGCAGAACGATGCCGCGCGGTCCCCAACTGTCGGAGGAGTACGGCTTGAATTCCGTAAGCTATTTTTAGCTTCTCTTCCCCATTGGCTTGTCTTTCAGGAGGATAAGAACAATTTAAGATGCTAATCTGTTCACAAAAGTTCTTTTTTGTGCGCAAATGCTCAATCTACTCCGCGTAATGAGCTGTGAGCAAAGATGCAGTGATTTCACCCTGCAGGAATGATAAACTCTCAGTTATTGTTCTTTTTTCCCCCCACTGATCTGAAGATACTACACTATTTGCTCTGATTTAATACTGTATGATCAGTATTTATGCTTAAACAAAGGCCTTAAGCTCCAACCATCTTGGTATTTGGTAAATATTTGAGCTACTTTCACATGTCTGTGCCCCCAGTATCCTGTCCTGTTGAGACAGTGAAAGTTTTTTTGGTTTCCTCTGCAGACACATTGAGTGGTTTCACTTCTCTCATAACTGCGACAGGCTGTCGGTGGTAAAATACATGTGTCTGATGGCTATCAGCCCCCAAGGACACTTTTTTCCCCTTTTAATATGTTGGGGTTGAGGTCTTGTTTCATGGGGTGTATTTGTGTTTTTGCTCAAGTCAGCCTTTTTTAATACTTACATACGTACATATATGGTGTTTTTGATCAGATTTCTCCCTTTTCAGGACTGTATACTCTTCCAATCTGTCCCCTTAAATCATGTTTGTTGGTTTTTAGACAGTGTAAAGGCCAGTGATTAGAGGAACGGTGAAGTTTATCAGTCTTGCCGAAGAAGCAAACTTTGCTTTAAATAGCCGTCCGATTAGCTCTCTTTGCATCTGTCTTCGATTATGGGCAAGTTGCAGTTTCCCTGGAGGGAGGTTCATACTGTGGGTAACTCAGTCATCAGCTGTGGGAACCAGATGGTCTCCATTTGTGCAAAACTGTGACTAGTTGCACACACAAGAGCACAGGTGGTCAGTTAGCTTGGCAGGAATGCTGGGTTGCATCCACTGTTTATTGGTGCCCCCATCCTTAGCAAAACACGTTACACCACATTCCTGTGTCCTGCTGCCTTGACGTTATCTACAGATAATACGCACAAATGTTGAGGGAGAGAGTACCTTGGTTCCAGTTGTTACTTTCTGACCAGATGTGCTGGGATACTGCAGCTATCGCATTTTAAACCCTTACGAGCATTGATGAGATTTTTTTTTGTCTACAATGAATGTTATGGCTCTATCGTTCTTTTCAGCCTCTATGCGACCAAAGATGGAGAAATAGTCGTAACTTAGGCCTGGTCATTAGGGGTTAGTTCAGGGGTCACAGTAGCTTGGTTTACCAGAGGGTTCTTTTTTTATTAGGGTGCTTTTCACCAGGACAAGTTCAAAGCCCGTCTTTCAACGCAAATCCAGTTTTCACAAACTTACCTGCCACTTGAAAAAGAATTGACCGAGCTGGCTGAAGGGCCGTTTGAGGAGGATTTATCCTTTTAAGAATGTCTTTGTAACAGTTGTCCTCTGCCTGAGCACAGGGCTGCTCGTCTCGCTTCAATAATTTGAATCTTTGCTTTCAAATATGCAGTAATATTATCGTAGCTGGGTCTGTCTGTTTGAAGACCATAGTAAAGGATGAGGCTGCTGACCCCATTGTTCCGTGAATAAGCTACCATGTAGGCTGTGGCTGTATAAACCCCACGATGGGGCAGTGGTCTTAATGTGTGGATCCAGCTTCCTGAAGTCTTCCCCCTCTCTGCATTCCTGCACATCTTAATTGGCGAACTTCCTGGCAGCGGTTTAACCCAGGTTGGCGTGGCTGTCAGGTCGGTACAGTAGCCAGAAAATGCACTAGGAACAATGCCCATCCTAATCCCTGAAGAATTCCCGCTCCTCTGATCTAGCTGGCCCAAGAATGCGATGTTAAAAAGGCCCGAGGCTCACCAAGAATCACAGAGGAGCCGGTTCTCATGCACGACGCTCATCGTTAATGTGCTGTTAGAAGCCAGAGAGGCAACCACGTGAGAAGCTGTTGGCGTATGCCTCAAAAGTACCACCGCAACACAAGTGTTACGAAAAACACATCCTGCAAGAGGCAGACCTGTAATCTAGCTTCACTAATGACACAATCTGTTTTTGTTTCACCGTTTCAGCCAACTATTGGTTCTTTTCCAGCACTAGCGGAGTAAATTGAGCATGCCCCTCCTGCCCTTTTCTACTGACCGGTTTCCTCTGCTGTGCATACCACAGCCCTGACTTTGCTATATGTTAGCAAGTGTAAATTCAGAGCGGGGAGGAGGGGAATGGGAAGAATTTCCTTTTTATTAGGCGAGGCCTTGATTCACTGAAGCAGCTTTCTGAGCTGAAAGATGGTACATGTTTTAGGAAAAGAGTGAAAAATTCTTAATAATGGTGATATAAAATGCAGAATCGCCTCCAATTCCCCTCATTGACTTGGTTATGTGCTCCACCTTTTGTTCTGTCAGGTCCTGAGGCCTGAGTGCCATGCCAGAGGAGTCCCATTCTGCTCTCCACCAGGGCCCAATGGGGGAAGGTAAAGACCTGTGCAATTACATTTATTATGCCCCAGTAATTGCTGTTTCTAGACTCGTCATATAACATGGCTTTCCAATAAATGATTCTCAGCGGTGCATCTGGTTCTCCGGGACAGAACAGAGAAGTGCTGCAGAGTTGAATGGAAAAATACTCGAAATGGACAAACGGGGGAAATCAAGCGCTTGTGAGTGGCAGAGCAGAGAGCGCAGCGAATGTCCCTCCTACAGTCAGAACCGGCAGAGAAGCTCTTTGTGTGGCTGTGGAGCTCAGCCAAACCCTTTCACGCGGCCGAAACCCCTAAACACACGCACGTCCACCCAGAACGTGTCAGAATCACAGTCAGCCAAGACTGTGCAGCCAGCGGTGCTGACCTTGTACAGTGGAAGGGGAGGGGGGGGGCACTCAAATTACATATTATTTTAGTGTTCATTATCTTTGCAGAGCTGAAGCGTGGACACTGGGCCTCTTTGTATCTGTTTGTCTACGCTATCCTCCAACCCGCTCGCCGCCCCCACGCCGCCTGTCTCTCTGCTGAGCACATTTGGCTCTCGTCTTCCGCTTTTGATGAAGAATACCTCTTCGTCTGTACTTCTCTTTTTTTTCTGTGCCCGTCCCTTTGCTTCTGCTTTTGCTAGAAGGAGGGCGTCTGCCTGGAAGGACGTGTGCCACCCTCGTGAAAATGCGTCCCTCTTCCTCCCTCACGGCTCATTTTGCAGCTCAGATGTCCAGGGTGAAATCAGCCTGGCATGTCGGAACACCCAGTTTCAGCCGAGACGTTTTCACTGACCCTCTATGCCAGCTGGAGTTAAAGCATGACTGCTCCAGCTCCCCATTGTGGATGGATGGCTGGTAATTAATGGGTAGGGATGCCGGTAATGATGGCGATGATTGGATGTGGTTAACAGACGGGAGGAATGCACGGGGTGAAAGGAAGCCTCCTTTTCTGGTCAGGAAGTGTTACAGAGGTTTCTGTGACCGTCCCGCTTCGGCTCTTTTAGTTTTGCACTAAGAAATCTGTCTCGATCACATCGTTATTGGGGACATCGTTCACTCACTTCACATGTTTTTAAGAGAGAAGCCACACAAATGTTTAACCACTCATTGTGAGTAACAAATGTGGATCCCTTATTGTTCCTGGATAGTTTTCAGCTGTAAATAACCTTTTTGGCAGTTCTAATATGGCATGGTCCAGTGGGATCACCATCCCCGCCACATGTAATGCATCACATTATGCACATCGGGCTAATGCCCAGCTAGCCTGTCGGTCCAGGGACAGCAGCTCCGCCAAGCTTAGTGGTATAAATCATCTTTTTTTTTTGGTTCCAAGATAAGTGTTCCCTCTGACCCACTTAACCCCAGCTGGAATGTAGCTGTGTGTTCAGAAGGTAAGGCTTTAAAGGGGGTTTAGGTGGGCATGTGGATCATCTCCATTGAGAACAGCTTTTCCAGATCAGTGGACATAGAGATGTGGAGCAGGCCCGTGGACCAAACCTCCTTTCCTTAGTGGTCTATATCACCGCCAGCTTCAGGTAGTCTTTCCCCTGTCTGGCTCTGACTCCTGTTGTGCCTGTAAAAGAATTTATTTCAATGCAAATGACTTTACAACCTCCTGAACTGACATTCCTCCTGTGCAGTCCTTCCGCTGAATTAACCCCTTAGTTAGGCTCTTTGTTTTGGGTGTTTCTGTTGGATCTTCAGTTACCCCAGATAAATCAGGGAACCCCTGAATCAAGGGAACCCCTTCATCATTCACCAACATGGCACTTAATCCAGGCACACATCAGCACATGTTATACATATATGTCTGTAAGAACAAGGACACTTTTAATAGGCGTAAAGCATTCTAAATGAGACTAACCTGTCAGTAGTGAGGCATCATTAAGGCCTAAAAGGGAACCATCATAGAAGCATAACATCCTTTCTAATGCTCCACATGAATAAAAGTTTAATGCGAAGTAAATGTAGTGTGTCCTCCTGTGCAGCCCACTTCACACAGCCATCCCAACATCGGCCTGGACTCCGCACAGAGGTGCTAACAGCCTAGCACTGACGCTGCAGACTACACAGTGAACTCACACCCCGGGGCCAGCTGTGGGCTGTGATTTCCAGAGGAAATGCAGCCTTTGAATTGGTCTTGCTGAAGGCTGTTAAATGGAGAGTTTGGGGGGGGGGGGGGCTTGTTAAATGAAGGATCCTCCTAAGAGGATCATGCCTGTGCAGTGAGGTTAGCTGTCACAGCTGGATCGTTCATGGTCCAGCTTTGAGCACAAAGGGAAGTATACAGGATTAATGTTGTCCTTTTGATTGTTTCAAGTTGTTTCCATAGGGCTCGATTCTCATACGTATTCTCACAGTTTAGGCCTGAGCCCTGGGGGAGGGGCACAACATTGGGTGCAATGGTTAAGATGCTCTCACAGTTGCAGTTTTTATAACATTTTTGGTAGAAACTTAGTGTAAGAGCAGCACAGGCTGAGGTGGGCTGTTTTGTAAACAGTATTACTTGCCCAGCAATGGAAAAACAGACCTATCCAGAATTCCTCTGGCAGATTCACAGGACATCCCTCCTTACCCACTTCATCCACCTTTTGGTCAGTTTCTACATTGCTAGTTGTATTAACAACTTGTAAATACAAATATTAGGGTCTCACAGTGCAGAAAGCCTGAAAGATGCCGGGTTTCGCTGAAAACCTACACAATATCTCTGCCCTTGACCGTTGTAATGGAATGTATTTACTGACCTTCAGGCTAATAATTAACATAACATTTGAAAGCTTTTACACCAAAAAACACACACAAGTTAAACAGGACTTATAAACCTGGAAACAGCTGTAGTGACCTAATTTCTTTGCTCGATCAACGAATAAGAAATCAGTCCAGTCCGTCAAATCCTGTTTAGCCGCAGGTCTTATGTCTCATGCTGTTTGATAATGGAGGACATGACAGGCTAATCCTCAGAGGTACCTCCTGTGTTCCTGAGGCAGCCATTGTCAAGTGGGGAGGAGGTTTTCCCAAGGGGATCAGATCAGGGGATCAGGACAATTTCCCCGTCTTCAAACAGCCTCCGGGCAGAGGTCGTGAAGGGGTGTTGAAGGTGGAAATTTAGACGGGCTCTTGAGGCGAGGAAGGGTTTTATTACGATGTAAGACGCAGGGTCATGCCCTCTGTATTAGCAGATTAGCTGTTGAATATTGCCTAGAAAATAACATTAAAAACTGTTTCCACCGTTTTCAATGTTTTAATGTGGAAATTTCTCCTACTTGAGCTTACACGTGCTAGTGAAGTTAAAAAAGAAAAAAAAGGACGTGCTTTGAACTCCCTCTGTGAAGGTATGTCGTAATAAATGTTGCAAATGTTAACAAGGCGTCTTTTGGCCCCGGAGGGATAGAAGTTAAATATGAAGTGCCAGGTCTCCAGTGAACTATCGCTGCTCAGCCTCTCCTCCCAGATTACCCAATGTGATAAAATGAACAGTGAAATTGCGAAGATTTTAGTTGTAATGCGTTATGCAAGCAGCAACTCCTGATGCTGAGATATGATTCATCTGCTGGATCCTACTCATCCCATCAGATCCATGAGTCAGGGTGAGTCTCCTGGGAGCAGCTGCGCATTACTAACAGAGCAGGCACGGGCTTGTTGCTTAGGTGGGATGTTCAGTCCTTATTGTTGTCACGTTGTTTATTGTGTAAGGAAAAATGCTGTCCATGGGGCGTTCATGAGCTTTAAAGAGGCCGAGCTGCCTCGCTGTAGCTGACCGAAGCTGAAGTTAGAAGACTGCGTCACTGCTGTGTTAACCTTGAAGATCAACATTTGCATCCAGAACGCTGATCTCCATCTTTGTGTCTCTGCCTCTGATTTGCTTAGAAAATCTCCAGGAACGCGTCGGACAGACGAGCACGGGGGCAGCCTCGCCGAGAACGGCGCCGGTTGTTTTAAAATGCGGTTTCAAATTTAAAACTTGAACATTTTGACCTTGGCTTCAGGTAGAGCCGCCTGAACCGTGTCATCATAAAGGTGTGTCTTCTTCAGACGCTCTTCTTAAATCATGTGTTGCACACTCGGGGCTCATCATAATAAAAAGTCCCAGGCTTATAGACGCCATCCTTTCACGCTCTCTTGATGCTGGCATTGGTGGATACATCTCATTCTCTTTCAGGTAATGTGAGGACCTGTATTTTTACCAGAATCATCAGAATTATTACACATGTCAGTGTTGAACCTTGTGACAATTTTCCAGACTGTAATTTTTCTCCGCCGATGCGTAATCATCCGCCTGGCTTTATTCTTCTATGGGACATGATGTCACGCAATAGATCTTTTACCCTCCTGATGGTAAACAGTCATTGGAAATAGCAGATATGCGGTTTGGGCACCTTTATTGGCGAGACACAACAATGGAAGGGCCTGTGTGGAATTTGCATGGAGGCTGGTTTGCATGACTTCCATGGCGTGTGCATGTGTCGACGGTGTTAATGTTTACCTACAGTACAAAGCGTGCCAAAGTCAGGATATTCCTTATAAAAGAATGTCCTCCGTGTGAAATAACAAAAGAAACACCAATGCTGGGCATGCGCAGGTGTGTCGGGTGCCGGTAATAGCCAGGTGTTCGGGTGTTTCAGCGTTTCTTCTGACCTGCTGCACCATCTCAGACGCCTGATGTCACAGACAGGCCGGTTTATAAACTGTCTGCATTGTTAACTAAATGGAGTCGCTCGATGTTTCGCGGTGAGTTGCAGGCTGTTTAGTCATCAAGCCCCACGTGTGAGTGACTGTCTGTCTACTGAGGCACGTTCCCTAAACCACCTGTCTTATCCCGGACAACAGTTCCTTTATTCCTTCATTCCAATCCACTTTCACCAGTTTCACGTTAGCATATAGCAGGACTGCATTAAAGTCAACAGGGGCTTTGGATTCATGGGCAACAAAAGGGGAAGGGGAGGTCACGTCTGTAACATCAGCACACCTTTGTCTGTCAGTGTGAACCCCAGCTTAACGGCCAGGAGCTGGAATTTAAAGAATTGTAATGAGGGTCTGGGGTGCTTTTCTTTTTTTTAAGCTGAAATTCCAACCAGTTTGTCTTCTGACATTAAGTCACTTCACACATAATTAGATCATGTCAAAGAATTACTTTACTTATTTGATGTGGACCTTCAGAAAGACTTTGTACAAACTTCTACAAACGTCGTCCGATCAGCCTTGACTTGGTTAATGGTTGTCTGTAAGCTAACAGTTGTATAGTTTAACTGGAACAAAGGAGGCCTTTGTTGGAATGTTTGTGTTTTTGAAATTTGAAATATGGTGCGTTCTAAACCGTGTACTTTTTCGAACCACTTCCAGTATTTATGAACTAACGAAACAATTGTGTGTGCTCTTATTTTGGCGGACAACTGTTTTTTTGTTTTTTTTTAAATCAACCCACACATGCTTGTTATTGTTGAATGTTGTACATCGGCATGAGCATTTATTTTAAGTGATTTTGTTGTGGCAGTAATGATCATTGTTTGAAGACCTTCCACCTCTAAGAACAGTAATCTCACCCTGACAGCTAAATTGTTTATGGTCCAGTTCAGACGTTATATGCGTGTTTCTGTAAAACAAAATAGATGGTTTGAACTTGCACGTCCTGCTCCCCATGCCTGTTATGGTGGTTTCTTTTTATAGAGCTCACTCTGCTGCCATTGGCAAAACAAGTGGTATCTGGGCTTCAAAGGCAGAATTCCAAGAATAATCTTCCTTCCAATAAAGTTATTGCAAAACAATTTGGTCTTAAAGTGGACAGAACCCTTTTTTCTTATCTGGCTCAGTTGTTAAATTGCCTGATCCCGATAAGATATTATGTGTCGTATTTCCACACAGGCCTTTGTTTGTGCCGTTGGCTCCTTCATTTCAACAATTTGCAAAGCAGAAGCTATCCAAATATGTGTTTATTGCATCAGGAACGATAAGATCATTGATTCCTAAAACCCAATTTGATTATCGCCACGAATAGAATTCAGTAGTTTCACGATAGCAAGAATAGGGGCCGCGTTTTACTGCCAGACACTTTCAGGTCCTTAACAACAGGCCGCCGCTGCCACCGTGGCCACACATCCCTCACACGCAAGTTAAAAATGTTAGCAGACGGTCAGAGGACGGCGTGAAAATAGAACGTCTGCTCTCCCTCGGTCCCGTCGCCCAGCCGACCGAACGACTGCGTCGCGTTCAGCGTTTAGGGGCATCGGAGCTCGGGCAGTCGTCATCGGCGACGCACACTTGACGATGTGGAGTTATCAAGAGTCCACTGTGTCCCGTGTGATAGAACTCCCTTTGGGCTGGACTCTTATCTTTGGCCTGCTTGTTGAGCACATCATTCACATCCTGCTTGCAAGCTCTGTTTTCAACACAGGCGTTTGCCCAGCGTCGTTTCCTCTGTCACAGTTAATGGCCGTGTGCAGATTGGGCCTCTGAAGTGTCTGATCAAACGTGGCAGAAGACAGTGATGGACTCCAGTCTGGAGGTAACTCCGGGCTTCTAATGGAGTAGGCACATTTGGGGTATCCTTGAGGAGATGTAGAATAAAAGGCCCTGCTGATTCCTGCTCTTTTTTTTGCTTTCCCTTTAACTCGAAATTGGCTGCAGACTTTGGCAGACGATGAGCCCAAGCCGCTTTAGCATAGAGGGATATTGTGTGTGTGTGGAAGAAAAGTAAGGCGGAAAAGAATTCCACATGCCAGACACGCCAAATATCAAAACCGAGAGAGCGGAGCGGTGTAGGAAGCAGATGCCTTGTTCCGATTCAGTGCGCTAACACTCCTGTTACCCCGTATTCCCTGTGTTTTGAATTTTTTTTATTCCTTGGTGGTCAGGTCCTTCCTGGTTTAGCATGGTGGTAGCTGAGCTGTTGGTGTGGACCAGTGAGCAAGTGCTGCAGCACTGCTGACTAATGGAAACTTTAAAACAAGGAAATGTGTGTGCTTTTAACACACTTTGATTAATGTTTAGGCCGCTATCCAGCTGCACGTCGTCATTTTCAGTACTCATAAATCACTAATTCTGGGCACTTCCCAAGCTCTCATATGAAGGGCACGGTTTGTTTTATTGAAAGTCACAAGTATAATGTTCTTACAGATGTGTAGGACCGATAAGTCAAAAGATAATTTCCCTGTTTTTTAGAGAACATTTTGGGTTTTGGATTTGACCCTGTTGAACATTAGCAAAGTACCTTGATGTGTTTATTGTATCTTCATCAGCTGAGCTGCGCACCAACTGGTGACCATATTTGTTCTAAAGCTCGGCCGTATTGGACAAAAAAAGCCTCATAACCGAATCTACATCTGTTGGCTATCCACAGCTAATTATCCTCCCCATTTCCACTTGGCAATATCAGTTAGCCGAGACGTTTCATTTAATATTTCTCTTAATGCTGCTTTGTTTCTGGTAGAGTTCCAGCTACGGGTCTGGGATCGCGTTGCACGACAGACCCATATTTCTTCAGTCGGACCGCTCCGCTTTGACCCTAATGTGAATATTTAAGGACATGGAGAAAAGCACTGGAGCTCTGTGCACAGTGGCTGCTCTATTCTCACACCAGCATGACTTCATCTGTTTAGGAAACATTTGTAAGCAAAGTTCCCCACATGCCCGAGAAGGATGTGAAACTGAATACGCTCTCGCTTTTTCTTTTAAAATTGAACATAGAGCAGTAAAGACATATAAACAATGTTCCTGGTGCACTTCCCTGTTTTTTTTCCCATTAGTTCCCCTCCCACCCTTCTGTTTTCCCAAGCTTCACCCTTCAATAGCCAGCAGAAATAGGAAATGTCTGAACTTTCCACAGAATTTGCACCATTTTAATTGAGGCCATGTCAGTAATTAGGCAAACAGGGCTTTACTTTGTAAACCTCTACTTTGTGCCCCATCTGGCTCGAGAAAAGGTTGCTTCAAAAGCTGTAAAGATGATGTTCCCTGGAGAGAAGTGCATGCTGTTGTTAAAGCACGAGGTGTGAAGTGTCCATGTTAAATATTCTGTGATTCCTGACATCCACCGTCTGTCTTCCATGTCCCACAGAATCTCCCCAGTTGTCTTCGTCCCTCCCCACCAGCGAACATGAGCAGGCCAACGTCGATTTGGGCGCAGACTGCTGCGGCCATCTGTGCGTGGAGCTGCCGGACAAGGAGGGCGAGCGTCCAGTGAGTCTGGTGTCCACCCTGTCCTCGGACTCATCCCGTGATGGTCGCAGCCTTTTCGGGAGCACTGCTACGCTTCCTTCCTCCACCACCCCGCCCGCACAAAGCGAGGAGGATATCGACCTGGAGCTGAGTCCACCCGAAGGCACCAGCAGCCAGACTGGGGACCAGAGTCCCGCGTTAACAGGGTCCAGAGGCCGCTGGCACGAGCAGCTGGCATCAAACGGAATGAGAAACCAGTGGAACGGCAACACCGGCTGCTCCAACGGGAAAGCCAGCGGGGAGACTCCGTACATCAAAGACTCTCCCGTCATTACGGACGCCATGGCGCCCAACCCAAAGCTGACCTACGTGGACCGCGTAGTGATGGAGATCATTGAAACGGAACGCATGTATGTGAAGGACCTGCGCAGCATCGTGGAGGTGAGTCCATGCTGAGCTCAGCTGCTACTGAGTCTAGAAACGCCACATTTGATTTGGATTAATACGCAGCCATTTTGTCTGCAGCACATTTGGGATGTGATTAATAGAATTGAACCAGCCAGGATTCCAGACACATGCAGTTGAGACTATTATGTATTTACTGTGTTCCAAACCTCAGATGAGGCGGGAATATTCTGTGGATGTTTCAGTTTGTTCTCATTATTTGGCTCCTTTTTGGATTTTCTGCTCCTCAGTTGATGACGCTCGGCGTCCGCCGACAACGCGCTTGCAGATCACTGTTTCACAGAAGTGAGCAGTCTGTGATCCAAACACCCAATGAAGTTGTATATAAAGCAATCGGTGTATTTACAGTGCAGTGAAAGTTTCCCGCCGGGGATTATGAACTTCAAACAGTCCAAACTCAAACACAAGCAGGGTTCCTCATGCCAGAAAAGAGTTTTATGATTTCGGTTGCTGGACTTCACGGACCTGAAGCATAAACAGATGAGCCGGTCCGCGGGCCGCTTCCATCTTATCGCATCCTTTTCCTTTTTGTAATCTGAAAACGGCCTCGGACAAAGAAGCCTTTTGCGGCCTCTGGGTCTTTCATGGCTCCTCCATTGAAGGCAGGAAGAATCCCAGCTGCACTGCCGGTAATGTCTTTAACATGTGAGGCATTTTGGAGAGCCACCGACGGAGCAGCGGAGCAGCCAGCGCCTCCCCTCACCTTGGGTCTTGATTGTGCTGGCGTCTGGCGTTTGCGAGCGCTCCCCTCCTCGTCGCTGCTTGAGTGATGACCCGCTCCTCCTGACGGAGGCCTCTGGGGCCCGGCCCCGGTCGCACAGCTCCTCCAGTCGACTTCCTGGTCGTGCGGGCCAAAACAAACACCCCTCATCTTCACCGTACCACAAAATAAAGGCGATGAATTAGTTTTCCGCTCGGCCTCGTGTGGGAACGCAGCGTTCCACCTACGTCCGCTGTTTTTTTTTTTTTTCCTCCCTTCCCGCCCAATATCGATCCCGCGCAGCTCAGTTCAAATCTACGCAAATGCTCGAGTCAGACAGATGGGCGCGTTTCACCGAACTCCCAAGCAGCTGGTGAGATTATGTTCTCTCCGCCTTAGTGTTTTGTCTCGTTCGCTCTCAGATCTCCCGTCTGTCCGTGGAGCGGACATCTGGGGACCCGCTGGGCTATCTGAGAACGTCCATAACGCTTGGCCTGAACACGCACGCAACACTCCATCACAGCACCGTTTAACCTCCAATGAAGCGCGCCGTAAAATCTAACGCTACCTAAATGAGGCGAAGGTCGTGGCTGGCGCAGATCAAATGGTGTGTGTGTGTGTGTGTGTGTGTGTGTGTGTGTGTGTGTGTGTGTGTGTGTGTTGTTTTCACTGCACCAGCCATCACCAATGTGGCGCTTTTCTGTGAGTTTTTGCACCACATTGTCCGTGAGTATGGGCGTGTTTGCACGTTTGTTTGTTCGTGCGCTCTTTCTACACTCGCTAAGTGCGTCTGTCTGTCTGTCTGTCTCTCGACAGCTTACTCTTTTTGTCAGCAGTTGTTTGTTTGCCGCAGGACTGTGTAATTAGCCATAACCGGAGGGTGATCATCCAGATGCTTGCATATGCGGTCAGTGTGTTATTAGATATTTTTATCCACTCCCGAGGTTCGGAGACGTGCCTCTAAATATAGAGCAGAGCAGACTGGTTTTCTATAGTTCAGGTTAAACACAGTTCAGGGAATCACACATCCAACCACTCAGGAGAATAAAGCTGCCAAAACGGTCATTTGTCCCGCGTTAATGTGAATTCATGTGGCACATGAAAATCAAATGTTTTTTTCCGTTTATGCGCCACCTGCTGGTAAGAGCTCGAATGTGCTTTTATGATCTAATACTTGTAAATAAAAACTGACCTTTTTAACTCACGTTTTTTTTGCTGTTTTCCAGGACTACTTGGCTCACATTATTGATATGAGCAATCTCCCCATTCGACCAGAGCAAGTGTGTGCCCTGTTTGGAAACATAGAGGACATCTATGAGTTCAACAGGTAATTATCATAAATACTTATCATAAATATATATAATGAATAAAGTACATTTTGAATAAAAGTAGTCAAAGCAGTCTGAAAACTCCCAGTAAAATGATTAATGTATCAGTTTGTGATGCGATGGATGAAAATACATTTTAAAAGGATAGCATTCAAAATAAGGGCCAGTTTTTACTGTTGACTGTTGTCATGGAAATGGCCGTGCGGCTTGCTTTACATTTATCTCATGCTAACCGGGGCTGGTTGCTGACCATACGACATGCCAAAACACACATTAACATTCCTGTCTCCCCTCACTGCGAGGAGCCTCCCTGCTAACGTCAGGGCTATTGTATAACTCTGAGCTACAAATGGGGGTGGTTGTGATTTACAGTTTTTGCCATATGAAGTAATTATTCTAACACACGTGGAAAATTCTGACATTTTTGGACCCACTGCCAAGTATCCTTGTGAAGGGTAACATACCGCCCTGGAGCAGCAGATCACGCTTTAAATTCACACAAGTTTAACACTGTCTTGCTGTTTGGTTCCTTTTTATAAATTCAAGCACAAATTTCCAAGTCTGTGTATGTGCGTGCGTTATTCATTGCACGAGATTAGCAATGTTTGCTGCCCTCTAGTGGCGACAATACCTAACGCGTCTCAGGGCTTTTTATTCAATACATGCTCAACTTTTTATTTATTTGTTTCAGTGAACTGCTGCAGTCCTTAGACATGTGTGACAATGACCCCGTGGCCATCGCTCAGTGTTTTGTGGATAAGGTGAGAGGAAAAATGTAGTGCTGACATATAATATCATGTTATATCAACAAAATAAAGCCCCATTTTTCTGTTTTTCAGAGTGAATACTTTGAAATATACACTCAGTATTGCACCAACTATCCCAAGTAGGTTCTTTGACTCCTACAGATTTATTTTATTGATTTTTTTTAAAGTAACTGATCACATTTATTTGCGGTCCTCCAGCTCTGTGGCAGCCCTGACGGACTGTATGAGGAATAAAACTCTGGCCAAGTTTTTCAGGGATCGTCAGGCCAGTCTGAAGCGCTCCCTCCCGTTGGGTTCTTATCTACTGAAGCCGGTCCAGCGCATCCTAAAATACCACCTGCTTCTCCAGGTAGTGAAGGACATCAATCAGACATTATTCACTGTGTTTGTTTGTTTGTGTTGGTCTGTGTTTAGTATGCATGCACATTTTCTGTGAATCGTCAGTCAATAAGTAATTTGATCTGAGCTGGGCTCCCTTACAGGAAATTGCCAAGCACTTCGATCCACACGAGGAGGGCTATGAGGTCATTCAAGAGGCCATCGAAACCATGACTGGAGTGGCCTGGTACATCAATGATATGAAGAGGAAACACGAACACGCTGTCAGAGTTCAGGTGAGACCTCATGGCACCAATGCAAAGCAGCATTTTATTCTATGTTTATCGCGATGCTGAATGCAGCCAGCTGTTTCTCTGTTTACTTTGTTCTTCAGGCCCTTTTTAATTTTCTTATTGTCCTTCTTATGTCCTGTCTAACTCGGCTTAGCCACATTTGCCATGTTCTAATAAAATCTTCCTCCACAAATTTAAATCTTGTGAAACTTCTGAACCTTTAGAACGCGACACAAACCTGTGTCAAAGCAGGTTCCGTGTGAAAGGCCACAGCTTTTCAGCGTATTATGATAAATGGAAATGTTTCCATGTACCATGTGTCTCTGCAGGAGATCCAGTCTCTTTTGATCAACTGGAAGGGTCCAGACCTGACCACCTATGGAGAGCTTGCCCTGGAGGGAACCTTTCATGTTCTGCGGGCGAAGAACACTCGCACCCTCTTCCTTTTCGACAGGATGCTCCTTATTACCAAGAAAAGGGGCGAACACTATGTCTACAAGACCCACATCTCGGTATGGGCCCTTTTTTCCCTACTGCAACACAAAAACAGCAAATAAACACAATAAAGGAGCGTCAGTGGGAGGTCGATGACCTCTCAAGCGTCAGCTGGATGAGTGTGTTAATTGTGTGTGCAGTGCTCCACCCTCATGCTGCTGGATAGCGTCAAAGATCCTCTTCTCTTCAGCGTCATCCATTTCAAACACCCCAAGCAGCCCCATACAGTCCAGGTAAATGACGACTCGGGTGGTTCTCTGAAGGCGTAATGTCGGGTTTCAACCACTCGTGAATGTTCCATTTCTGGACTAATGTGACTGTTTACACCAGCATTTACTGTATCGGTCTGAACATAATATATCCTCACAACGGATGTTCGTTCAGGCTAAGTCTGTGGAAGAGAAGCGCTTGTGGGCGCAGCATATCAAGAGGCTCATTCTGGAGAACCACAACGCTATTGTTCCACAAAAGGTGAACAGCTTCAGTGCTCCAAATGTTCCTCCTGCTCTGAGCGAGCGCGTATAAATCTGCGGTGTTTTTATCTTTGAAGGCAAGAGAAGGCACCTCGGACATTTCAGACAGTAAGTGTTACAAATTGACAATAATTTGCTTTGGTGGGACCGCTTGAGCTGTTTCCATAGCAACCGGAGATGCTGCTCAGAAAAGAGAGAGGCTTTTTCTCTCTCTTGGAACAAGGGGATGCTGTCATCCATAGCCTGTGGAGGGGTTTGGTTAGTGTGTGTTTTAGTCAACTCTAACGAGATCCTTTCACTGCTCAGGTCCAGGAAAGTACCACTATAGTCCAGAGAGGCTGAAAAAGACGGACAGCTGCCACGGGGATGAGTTCCATCTTGGTAGACGAAACGGGAGGAGGAGTTCAGGTTAAAGCCTTTTACTTCATTTCTCACTTCATGGACCTGTAACGTTGGAGTTCTGCAGAAATCAGTTAAACTCCTATATGAATAACACCCAAACAGGCATCACAGGGTTACTGTCCAGCCCTTCTATTCTTCCCCACTATGGATTCACAATACATTATCCCCTCTTTCTATGGCGCAGAAAATCAGATAATATTCGGAGGTCAGCATCTAGCTGGAAGCCCCGTTCGCAGGAGAAACTCAGCCACAGTGCTGACTTCAGGGTTCACACACCTGCCTGTGTAATCAGGAGCATAGCTCGGCTGTCAATCATCATCTTCTGCTCCATTTTTCATGGAATCGGGGGGGAAAAACCCAGCTCATCTCGACTAAACACAACGGACACTGTATTTGCAAAATCCAGGTCTTTGATTTCAGGATTGATTGGCATCCCTCGCCGCCCGCTGTGGAGCCAAGAAAAACACTCATTGAAATGTCAATTAAAGAATTTCTTTACTTACAAATGACAGTGACGCATGTTTTTTTTTTATGGATTTTTTTTTGTCTTTTCAGAGCCTGCAAAACAACTCATTAAGAATGCAAAAGGTTGGTACTTTTAGCTGTATTTGTGAGCTTTATGTGGTCTACATTATCTGCACCAGAGCAGCAAGTGAACAGCCAGCAGCGAATGTCTGTCATCCACCTCTCAATGTGCTGCGTTACCCTTTGGTGACACCTGGATGACAGATCAAAAGACATAATGAAGTTAATTATATTCCACACGGGTCAGAGGCTTTGTCACACACACACGAGCTCTTCTTCATAGTGAAATGCAGCCTCTCCATCAGGTCTCTCCGCTCTCATCTTTTCTAATTGGTCATTACAAATGGGGAAAACCTGGAGCTGTCCTCGTCCCCAGATCTCCTCCGCCAGATCAGTTTTTCAAAACCAATGTAATGAAGGAGCAATTTTCGTGTCATCCACGCCATCTTGGTGAGGGAGTAGTCCATCACATGCTGGCTAATTGTATCATGTCCAGTTTGAGCCTCTGAGAGGAAGACATTCCTAATTGATATTTATCTAATAACAAGGCCTCCTTTAAGTACGGAGCAGCCTAACTATCGCCTCAATTAACATTTGCCGGTGCAGATTGTGTCCTGACCATAATTGTACACTCTGCGCGTAAGGTCTGACCCTTTTCAGCCTTGTTGATGTTCTACTGTGTTTCTGTCTTTATCTCAGTTTTCCATGCAGCTGTTTTGAAGGTAAGCGCCTCAAGTCCAAACGTTCCCTTTTATTAAGTCTTAATGTGCTCTTTCTGTTCTGCTATCAGAGCAGATTTGTGAGGTGAAGGTGCGGTGGTGAGATATGATTTTTTTCCCCCAGAAGAACATGAGAACAAATCTCGACCTTGAAAGTCTCTGGCTGGAGAAAAAAATCCCATCTCACCAGCAGCGGCCTTACAATCACTTTGTCACATTTACAGTCTCGCGGTCACTTCATGGCTCTTGCACTGGCCTCGCAATAACAGTCCACCTTTTCTGTGACTTCACGCTACAGCATGCAGACAGTGAGGGCGCGCTGCTCGGGGAGAGGCGCCGCCTCCAGACAGCCTCTAGTGTCAGTACACTGGCCTTGGGTCTAGATGAGCCCCAGGCCGTCAACCAATGTGTGAAGGACCTTAGTCCCAGAAGGAGCTCTCAGGAGCAGCTTAGTCTTGCTGACAGTGACACCAAAGTGAGCTCTTCACCCAGTGAAGGGAGGCTGGAGCTGGAGGAGGCAAAAGAGGAGAAGGTGCAGGAGGAGGAGGAAGAAGGGGACAGTTACAAGGAAGATGTACTGTTTGGAGAAGACCAGGTAGCCGACTTTGCCAGCTCAGTGCTGGCAGCCATCTCCTGCTGGCAGTATAAAGCCAGGGCTTTGCTTTCTACTCACATCACAACGGTGAGGGTTTCTCACTTCCTGCTCCATTCCACCGCCTTACCCAGTCTTCCGCCGCTCTCTTTCTCCCTCGGGGATCTGATCATTTCACACACAAACAGAACCTTTTAACACCACTTTTCACTCTACTCGCTGGATGTGTCGGGTTGAATGAATTCTGTTGGAAGTGCACAATCTGATGTTCAAACCTCCGCATGTGTCGCCGCAAACGTGTCCACCTCTGATGCTTCTCCTCTCATCAAAGCCTTCCGTCTACCTTTTGTAGTAGTAATATTGATGCTTCCCTTGTTCAAATCACGAAATTAGCATGTCTAGCAAATGGTTATGATAATGGCGAAGCTCCCCTCTTTCATAATTGTGTTTATCTTATTCTCTTTTAGTTGAATTCTTTGAAAGTTAATGGCTTTGCCAGTAATACGGCGTGATATTCCTTTGTTCTGGTCATGTTTGTTTATGGATTGGCCTGTTGGCCGACAAAGGATTTTCGGCCTGTCGCTGCACCGCAGTGGGAGCTACAGCAGCATTTATGATAAACTCGGTCCTTTCAGGACGATCCGAGCGGTGATCTGGCTGAACAGAAAGCGGACAAAAGCGAGGAGGTAACGCCTCCCAGACCTGAGGAGATGGCTGTGGAAGAATCCCCGACTGCACAGGTATCAACTGAAGCCCTGAATCCATCTGTGGCTGCTGACGGACGGTTCTTTTCTCATGCTTTATTATCACTTATTCAGTTGAAGTCACCGCACTGTGCAGCACAGTGAATTTGCTAGAAAGTGCTCTCTGTGTAGAACAAGGTACGCTGATTAACTATTACTCTAGACTGTTAAGTGAGGTTCCTCTTTGATCGGAGCCAGGGGATTCTCCGGGGCTAAACTGAATAACGCCTGGAGCTAAAATAATATCCATAAATTAAATCCCCCAAATCCTGACATGGTCCAACAGAGAAGCATCGCGGTCTACGTCCCCAGGTCCCCGCTGACACCGGTCCGTCCGCCTTTCCCCGATGTTGCAAACCGAATGCTTGAACTTTAGCGTCTAGCCTCAAATGGCCAACAGATTCAGATTCAGATTCCTTTATTTGTCCCACACGGGGAAATTTACACTACAACAGTGCGTAGTGATGACTCAGCAGCATCCGCTCACCTTTAGATCCTCACATTATTGGATGTAAAGCACACACCCCAGCAGATGTATTTACTTGTTTTGCGATAAGTACTCCAGACGAGAGGAGCGGCGCGTATTTCACAGCTGTGCCCGGCTGATTCTCACTGTAACTTTCCAGGCCGTTTCCTGTGAGAGTGTAGCTTATTATTTTTGCTCGGCCTTATCTCCACGCACAGCTGCAAGCTGCTCTTTTTTTTTTTCACTGTCCTGCTGCCGCAGGCAGCCCGGTGGAGGGGGCCCCACCTGGAAACTGACTCAGATTAATGGCTAAGTCAGAGGACATCAGCACAGGGAACACTGTTAAAGTCAAAGACATGGACGTGCCAACCGTTTAACTTATAAAGGCTGCACGGAGCAGTTGGCAAATCTCAAGACTCACCACATGATCCAAGACTTTTTCCCCCCATAAAAATGTCAGTTAAATAAATATTGTAAAGCTAAAAGCTTTAAACGGCAGATGCTTCAGATTTCCTTACATAGTTGACCCCTGTCACATTTGACTCCAGGACTGATTACGTAATCTTTGTGCCTTAGACCACGGTGGCAGACTTGGGCCCTGTAGACTCTGAAGAACAGAAGCTGGACCATCAGGTGACAGAACGTTGCTGTCAGAGTCCCTTGTCTCCCTCCTCTCCGGTACCACAAAACTTCAAGGCATCAGAGTCTCAGGACAGCTCAAGAGAAACTGGAGAGGATGGAGATGTTGAAAGCGATTCCTCTGGTCTTCCAGCTGAGGACACAAGCATGCTGAGCAATGGGGGGCTCTCAGAGGAAGAAGAGATGGTACTTTCAGGCAATAAAGGTATCCTGCCTGTATCTGTGTTGGACCAGGCAGGCGTCATAGTGGAGGGTTTCATGAGCAGTCTGTCCAGGCGTAGCAGTCTGGTGTCAGAGGAACTGGCCTTTTCCTCACCATTTGTGCGCAGTCCCTCAGCCTTGGAGGTAGAGACCGAAGTGGTGGCTAACTTTACCCCAGAGCCACAGGAGACCCCATTATCCATAGGTGGTCCTCATGAACCTGAGGAGAGGACTCTCTCTGAAGGGCAACGCAGGTCTACCCTCTCTAAACAAGACCGCCTCCTCATTCACAAGATCAGAAGATACTACGAACACGCCGAGCACCAGGACGCTAACTTCAGCATCAAACGCAGGGAAAGTCTCTCATACATCCCAGCCGGACTAGTGCGCAACCTGAGCCAACAACTCAATGTCGGGCCTCGGGACCAGGCAGCCCTAGCATACAGGAAGGGTCAGTCTCGTAACCGCCCCACGTCATGGGCTGTGTTTGACCTACCTGGACTAGGAAAGAGTAAAAACATTCAGCATCATAAGGTCCCAAAACTCAAGATCAGCCCAGTGGAAGCCAAGACATGGTCACAGAGTGGTGCAGATCCCAGAGAGGAAGCATTCAGACCCTCGGCCGATATGCTTAGGGTGTGGGATGATATGGAAATGGCCCAGAAAGGGCAGCAGATTCCTGAGGAGGCCTGTGATGATTCAAGGACATTACTGGATACTGAGTCAGACATTTTTGAAATTTGCATGAGTGAAGAGCCTCCTCAGGGTCCAATAGAGTCTGAAAACTGCCCTCCCCCAAAAGAATCCTCCACTTCCTCTCTGAGGACATCATTCCCAGCAGTGCAGGAGGAACCTCCTCAAGAATCTACGACGCAAGAGAAGAACCATTTCGGTCCGGCCCACCTACCCAAGATCGTCACCTTCCAGAAATGTGCAGAGGAGGACCAGATCCTCGAAGACATGGGAAGGATGAAAAACAAAGTGTTCCAGTTGGCGCGTCAGTACAGCCAGCGCATCAAAAATAACAGACCATTAGTTTGGCAGAGGAACCGAGGGACAAACCAACAAGGTTTCAAGAATGTGCCCTCTGCCCAGGAGAAGTCAGGTAAAGAGCGTTCAAGTGAAACAAGAAGCCTGTTTTTGTTTCCCGAATTCGTGTAGGCCGAAGGGAAAGGGCTGTTTAATCGCTGTGGCTTTCTCTTTTCTGTTTGTCTCTACAGGTAAACCCAACCTGAGACTGTCCATCAGTCCTTCCGATCAACCGCTCATCCACGATGAAAGTTCTCTAAGCCCGGTCCAGTCCCCAAGATCTGCCTCCAGCCCTGAGCAGACGCTTTCTCCTTCGCACAGCATGCAGTCAGACCGCTTCCTCTGGCCCGACGTTCAGGAGCTGCGCACCAAATACACCTCCCAGTCCTCGAAGCTGAACTGCACGGCCCCAAATGGGATGGTAAAGTGCAGCACCAGCGGATGTCAGGGCTGCCCGAGCCACTACAACAGTTTATTTGACCTTCGCAGAGCTGCAGCAGACTGTCACAGGACAGAAGCGCTCCCAAAACGGAGTTGTGGCGAGGAGGATCCGGCACAGCACACCCTTCATCCTCCTCTCTGCAGGTGGAGCTCTTTGGACCACGTGCTGGGGTCTCTGCCTCTCCACGAGGTGCAGAACCTCCAGGACGCGGCGAGTCCAGCCAGAGAGAATGGAACCACGCACGCTGAAGTGGAAGCTCTTCAGGAGGGCTCGGACTGCTCCACAAAGTCAAAGTTAGCCGAAAGTCATCTGGTAAAAAGCTTACGGGAGAAGTTCCAGAGCCTGAGTGCAACTTCATGAATTATGTACAGCTTCTTCTTTTTTTTTTTATCATCCCATGGAGATGTTATCTGTTGGTCCCCTCAGAAGAAAACATCTTGTACACCCATTGTTGTCAACACAGGAGACGTGTAGATATGAAAATATTATTGGCTCTTACTCGCCTTTTAAAAATGTATATTGTAATATTTGTACATTTGGTTTTTGTCTGTAAATTAATACATGTTAATTTAAAACCATGCTTACGTCTTCAAGTATCAGTTTTATGCAGATTGGGTTCAGCTGAGGATTCTTGTTATGATTACTGTATTTTACACTGTGTCAAAGGGAAAAATTAGACTAAGGAGAATTCTGCGCACCACCAAAGACGGTTTCCTTGTCAGGGCCATAGCAACGGCTGTAATTAACCCCCATATCTACTGTAACAGCTTCTGAAACCGCTCTCGCCTACTTTACTACTGGAGCTTTATGGTTTCCTCAATTATACGTATAATGGCTGGTTAATATTGTTGAAGAAAACTGTACAATTGAGAGATCTTCAGCCACGTGTACACACTGACGCTTAGCGCCCTTTTAAACTTTGCTTTCCGAGAAGATTATATTTTCTTTCACACTTGAAGTTCAGCCTATTTTCAATAAAAAGAGAAAGGTGTCTGCCGTTGTTCTCGTCTTTACCCGAGAGGCGTGTAACTCGCATCAGGCAAACATCACTGCAAGTTGTGTGTCTAATGAGGAAGCAATTTTATTGTAAATTGAATTTTCACCACATGGTGAAGGTGGAAATTAATGACAAAAATACCTGTTGCGGCTATTAGTTTCCTGCGACGCTGCAATCAGGTCTTCCATTTAAAAAGAAGTGTCTGTGCTAATTAGCAGGGTTAAAAATACAGTTCCAGCATCTGGCGACCATCTGGAATTACTTTTCCCATCATCATACTGCAATATTTGTAAAATCCTGATCTGTCCTTCCTCATGATGATCCATCTGCTCATCAAATCACGTAAAAATCGATTTTTTTTTAATGGACACAAATGGCGCGCGCTGATTTGATCACGGTAATGAAATAATTTTGGGGGAGGGGGTTGATTTCGTGGATTTAAATGAATAAAACGGCTCCATCATCATCAGCGTCAGGTTGCCGAGCGCCCGAGCCGACAAGCACGTCAAGTCGGCACTGGTGCAGACCAGAAGTCGATGTTGGTGACTTTCAAAATGAAATCACAACCGCTGCTTAACCTGAGCTCATCTTCTGTGCTTTTATTTTGAAGCAAAAGGCGAAACGAGTGCATCCTGACTGACGCGGCGGTGTGACGCCGACCAGGGGACAATTCAAAACGCGGGTGGGGAGTCGCGCACTCGGACCACATGCCCACGACATTCGATCTCCCGTGGAGCAAGACCACCTGAAGCGTTTGCCGGGCTGTCACCGCAGCAGACCGTCGAATCAAAGCCGAACCAGCAGTGTGGGGTCTTTTTGGTAAAGAATGGGCTGCGCGATATCAAGTCTGGGCACAAAAGCGGAGTTTGGAGAGAGGAGCGCAGAGGAGGAGGAGGATGCTGCTGCTGTGTATCCCAGAGAAGATCAAATCCAGATGATCAAAGATTCCTGGAAAGTTATTCGGGATGACATCGCCAAAGTTGGGATTATTATGTTTGTCAGGTAAGATGGAAAAAAATACTGTTTTAAGTGTTGGACGCTTGTTAATGTTTCCGTAAACCTAGTTAATTTGCACATTAAAGCGCTTTTCCAAGGAATACTTACAAATATAACGACAGTGCCAAATGGACCTGTAGGCTACGAAATAAAATGTCATAAATGTTTAACCTCATCATTCGGCTCAATGAAACCCGCAGAGACCTGCTGGATCCTTTATGATGACGACTTGACCTTTACATGCAGGGGGGTCCAGTGTTGCTGGAGCGCCGAGCATCCCTCTGCTCCCTCTCTCCCTGACCGACCGCTTTCCACACGGAGGGCGCCCCACCCCTCCTCCAGCCCCCCCCCGTCTTATCACTTCACATCACATCTTGGCTGCAGGTCTGCGCCGCGGCCATGCAATTAAAGCCATCAGGAAAATGCGTTTTATCAATTACAACGTTGATAGCGGGTGGGGTTGGAGGCAAACATGTTTGGCCTCTGGCTGGAAAACATGATGGACTATGAGGATAATGGTGGTGGTGGTGGTGGTGGTGGGAGGGGGGGGGTCAGTGCCTGCAGCTGGCGTAAACAGACAGCTGAGCCGGTGTCGTCCAATTAAAACCTGGGTGCCCGCTGGGTAACCTGAGCCTGGTGCAGAACTCGGTGGCGTGGGAATACGTGAGCCTTATGTGGGTCAGGTCCGCCGCAGAGACCCCCGACTCCCTCCCTGGCCCACCAGAGCAGCATCGCGCCATTGTCAGGCTCAATGGGAATCACCTATTGTGCGATTAATTGCGGGTTATTGAAGGCAGGAAGGTGCTCCACTCTGATGTGACGTATTGGATCACGTGACGGCCCCCTCTAAAATATGCATTCAACTTGCTGTGTGTGTGTGTGTGTGTGTGTGTGTGTGTGTGTGTGTGTGTGTGTGTGTGTGTGTGTGTGTGTGTCGCGCTAATGTCTACTCTCACATCCTTGAGAAGCGACTCACAATGGAGCAAAATAACCAGCTGAGAGCCACGGGACGGAGTAATAAACCGCCACCAATTTCCCGTCTTTTCCATCCACAGCTGGTGAGCGGGGGGGTTGGGGGGGGGGGGGGGGGGGGGCACTTTTTGCAGGCTGTAAGGAAATGCGTCCTGCTGACATATTCAACAAGCACGTTTATGTTGTGACATCTTCTGCTGGAGCTGTCGGTGCTCTGGCAGCACTCTGACGGAGGCCGTCACTGCTTCTCCAGCCCCTCCGTCCACCTGTCAATCATTTATTCATGTCTGTCTGTAAACACACTTTTATTCACACCGTCACAGGCAGAGATCAGCAGCAGCCAAGACCTGTCACACGCAGCCTCCAAGGCCACCTCCACACACCCCCCCCCCCCCCTCCCCCCCTCCTCCGTTTCCATTTTACGAGCAAACAGACGGAGTTTGGCTCAGACGTGCGCGCCGGGTCGTAGGGAGAAGCTCTCACCCGGAGGGGGCTGGAGGCTGGAGGCAGGGGCGCTCGCTGATTGGATGGAAACGCGTTGTAAATTTCCGCTTAAGAAAACTGATTGGGGTTGAATCAGAGAGGAGACGCCATCTGACCACGATCCGGGTGGTTCATGTCGGGGTAGCGCGTAAAAAAAGAATCTACGGTCTGATTGCGGATTACAGGGGGGTGGGGGGTGGGATGAAGAGGGGACAATCAGATCTCTGCTCAGAGGACATGAGGTAGAATAAACCGTCCCGCCACCGCGTTGATGAGCTGCAAACGTCCCAGCAGAGGTCATGTGACCCTGAACTGTCCATTCCTGAATGAACTCTCTCTCTCCCTCTCTCTCCCCCTCTCTCTCTCCCTCTCCCTCGCCCTCTCTCTCTCCCTCTCTCTCCTCTCTCCCTCTCTCCCTCTCTCTCCCTCTCTCTCTCTCTCCTCTCCTCGCCCTCTCTCTCTCCCTCTCCTCTCCCTCTCTCCTCTCCCTCTCTCTCTCTCCCTCTCTCTCTCTCCCCTCTCTCTCTCCCTCTCTCTCCTCTCCCTCTCTCTCTCCCTCTCTCTCCCCTCTCTCCCCCCCCTCTCTCTCTCCCGCTCCCTCGCCCTCTCTCTCTGTCTCTCTCTCTCTCTCTCTCTGTCTTATTACAGGTTGTTTGAGACTCACCCCGAATGCAAAGACGTCTTCTTCCTCTTCCGAGACGTGGAGGACCTGGAGAGGTTGCGGAGCAGCCGGGAGCTCAGGGCGCACGGCCTGCGGTCAGTCGGCGACTCTGACAATGTCAACATGAGGCCTGAGCTGAGCCCAGAAGGCAGAAGCCACACCGAAACTGGTTTAGACACAAAGGTTAAACACGTAGAGCGCAAATACGTTTAAAGACGAAGCCTCTCAGCCCTGCCTCGTTCCACTGTTTGTTTTGGGAAATGTCCGTTCAGAACGAGTCAGATTATGTATAATTTAATAGCAGTGACCGCAGCTCAATTCAATTTATTGCAGCTTTATTTATATAACTCGGTTACAGTCTAGATCGTGCATGCAACGTGGTTTGCTGACATTTTCATCGGTTCTGTTCAGGTTTCTGTCTTGTTCATGGCATATTTAAAAGTTTTCACGGAAGGTCAGTCATGTAGGAAACGTGTCTTTGAAAGGAATGAAAATGCGTATGGGGATTGAGGATGAGCAGCACAGAGGGCAACAGTGGCAGCGGCCGAGCAGGGTGCCATAAAACCCCACTGTCACTGGGGACGGGAGGAAGGGCCGGAATTATTTATTCAAACAGAACATGAAACCCTCACCCCTGCCTTGGAGGGCAGACAGGGAGCTCTACATGTTTGGTTCGCTTCCTCAACTCAAACATGAGTAGAATGGTACCAAACCGGACGACTGAGTGCAGCTCACCTGAACCGAAGGTCACCATTCTACATTTTATGACCTTGATACAGTAAATATGGGTTTCAGTGCTGTGATTGGCAGATGAAGTTAGCTTGTTATTGGGCAGCCACCTGATATTATGGCTGCAGCCCCTGATGGCGAGATGGCAGCAGCCATACTGCAGGACTATATTAGCCATGTCTTAAGCCATCATCAGGTATGGATCTGTTGTAAATATTGACGACTTAACAAATTACATTTTTCATTGATTTGAGGTTTTTTACATCTGCGGAAAAGTGCAGCTTCAGTTCCAGCGACTGCACCTCGATCATAAAGGTGGTTTATGTTATTGATCCTCCAGGTCACTAATCAAGGAGCAGCAACCTATAATACTTCATGAAGTACCTCCTCTCTTACACACACACACACACACACACACACAGACACACACACGTTGCAGTGATGGTAGGGTACAGCAAAGAAAAGTGATCTGTGGTGATTTGTGCAACAGAAAAATGTATTTTCAGGTTACAAAAACCATTATGCAATCAGCTGTCCCTGCCATGAACAGCAGCGAGAGACACAGAATCGATTGTGTGAGTGTGTGTGTGTGTGTGTGTGTGTGTGTGTGTGTGTGTGTGTGTGTGTTTTCAGGCTGTTTCATTGTGAAATGCCACTGGGCAAGAGAGAGGGGTATCACACAGGTTGACGGTGGTGCTGCTGCTAATTCACATTAACAGGTGAACTTTTATCTGCCTCCCTCTCTTTCAGGGTGATGTCTTTTATTGAGAAAAGCGTGGCGAGGCTGGACCAGCAGGACAGACTGGAAGCTCTGGCTGTGGAGCTGGGGAAAGGCCATTATCACTACAACGCTCCACCTAAGTATTACAGTGTAAGACCCCCGTGACCCCCCAGCACAAGTGAAACCACGGTTCTTTTGAGCCTAAGCACAGATTTTACACACTGGATACAATGGACTCGTGCACACATACACACTGAAACACTTGATTTGAAAAACAAGCACACACACAAAAAAAGCCTCTTTTGAATTTTTTCCCAGTATGTTGGAGCTGAATTCGTCTGTGCCGTGCAGCCCATCCTGAAGGAGAGGTGGACGTCTGAGCTGGAGGAGGCGTGGAAGGTGAGAAGGTTCTTGTTAGGTGCACGCTTGGACTGGTTTGATGCGCGCAACCAGTGAACAGGAGCCTGTTGAGTAAATGGGAATGTGGCCCCATCATAATGTGACATCTCTCTGAATCCCTGTGTGTTACTACCTAGAGGCCTAGAATATTAAAAATAGAGCTGATCAAGAAAACAATTCTAGAATGTACTTATGTTCACTATATGTTCACTACTACGGCGATAGTTTTAAATTCGTAGGGGGAAAAAATAGTGTTATTGATGTTAGAGAGGTTCGTCTGCACCAAAACCCGGTCTTTACTGCCCTCTAGCGGATCTGGTGGTGTATCGTGGGGAAACAAATTTGGTTCAGTTTGCCAAACTCACGTCCAGATAAATAGAAAAAATAAAAATAAAAAACTTTCAATTTCTATTAAATGTTTTGAAAAATGCTGACAGCTCTAGAATTAACCACAATATTATTCCATTAATGCTAAAATGCTAATGCTGGATTGATTTAATGATTTCTAATTGGCTAATGAAGGAGGCTAAATGGATGGTTTTACAGGGACAGAGAGGATGAACTATTAATTAATAATTAACTATTAATAGTGGGTAAAAAAGGATAATTCGATGTTTGTACTAACACAGAGCTACTACAGCTACTACCAGTCCCAGAGTGTGGACTGGTCACACAGGGAAATGTATTTTCAGTAATATTTCATTTTTAAATTTTCTTTCTGCTCCTCCAGATATTTGGGGCAGAAGCTTTAGCCTGTTTTCTATGTGCTGTGTTGATGCAGACCTTGTTCCAGTACGTGACTGGGCTCATGAGAAGGGGCTACCAGGAAGAGTGCTGTCGACAGCGCCACCTAGCGCTCTCCCCGAAGAACAGGCCGGAAAAGAGGAACACTGCTCTATGAGACCCCTTTTCAACTGTCTCACTGGTCCGACACAAATGTGTTTCTGTATATACCGTCTCCTTTTGTATGTCACTCATGTCAGCCCCCCCCCACTTGTATCACATAAAACACACTAAAAAATATAAGCTGAGACTTTAAACAATTCACTTTATTTCTGAAATGACATTCTGCTGCAGGATTCAGAACACAAATGGTTGAAAGGAGGGAACGGCTGTCAGAAGACCTGCTGCTTTATTTAATCGAGAGAAATTCTATGGCGACAGCCGTTCACTTATTCCACCAAAGACAATTCAACCCCGTTAGAGACAAGAAATTAGACAATTTTATCAATTTCACCCATCTTATTTAGATGAATCAACACATTGTTAACATTTGTACAGTACGTTATGAGCTGTGTAACAAACGAGGCCTGGTGTGCAACTGTGTTCCAAAACGGGGAAACAACATTTAGTGTAGTTATGATAAACTAAAACATAACAGGCCCATAAAAACTGTAAAGCAGGTTCAACTCAAGTCAGTTTTGAGGGTCTTTTATATTTTATGAGTAAACCAACAGCATTTCCAATTTAGAGAAAAAAAAGTAATTAAATCCACTGCCTAGATGATTGAACATTTTTGATTGAACTGAAACAATTCAGGCCAAATCTAAATATAATAAAAGTGTGTGATTAACTATTGTAAATGGCAGCTGATCACTGGGGTCCAAAGGTTTGTCTCTGGCTGTATTGGGCACGGTTCCGAAGCAGAAATTGTGGAGAGTCGATAAAGTTGACCCGCTTCTTCCTGATACTGAGTGATCCTTGGCTTCCGTTTCAGGTCACTGATGGCACTGTTCAGCCAGTGGTTGAGAAATAACCATGAAAACAATAGCATAATGTAAAAAAAAAAAAAAAAAGTCACCAGGTACTTTCAGCAGTTCTGAAGCCTCAGGTGAATGGGAAGCAAATCCGATTAGACAAGGCCTTTCCCTTCTCCACTGACAGCACAGGCCCATCCAAGACCATATCTAAGAGTCCCCTGCTCACTGGGTGGCTTTGGTTTTCTTGCTTTTGCTTTTCTTATCTTTCTTCTTGAGGCCATCCATGTGAGCTCTGAGGAGGTTGGAGTACGCCTGCGAGGAGAAAGTAAAGGATTACCACCACAGGCCCAATCGAGAGAATCTTCCCAAATGACCCACTGAAAATAAATCTTAACGTACCATCTGAAACTTGATTACTTCTTTGGTGGTGACCTGAGGCAAAGATTGAGAATGAAAAAGAAAAAACACTCAAATCTAATAGCAAACACAGAGGGCTTTAATGTCTTTCAAGTCCACAGATGGTACAATGGGAGCTCACCACTGTGCTGATCTTCTTTTTGCCATCTGAAGCTCTGATGAGACACTTGTTGTCTACTGGTTCAAACGACTCCGAGTGGCCTTTCCTGGGTACCGGCTTGGTCCTCCCGTCATCTGGAAGAAAACACTTACCATGAAGAAATGCTGACCTTGAAAAGGCACGGCACCGTTTCACGGTGGGACTTGACACTACTTACATTTCTTTAACGTGATGACGACGCTACCAGATGTTCTGCACTTTTGGAACAGCCGTGTGAGCTCGGTGAGGAACTGCAGGGAACAAGAACAAGTGATCAGTTCCAGGAAAATGGCTGCAGTTGATCTTTGCACCATTACTGGCGTCTGTAAATTCAGGTCCAGTATATTAGCTGTTACCAATTCCTCCAGATTATTTTAAATAACAGAAAGGTTAACAACATTCTTGCAGGCTAACAGACTACAACAGTTTTATTCAGAGCCTGTCGAGACTTTATATAAGCGTCACCTCCATCTGGTAAGCACGTAATGTTAGAATATGCTCCAATACTTGACTTTAAAGTTAAGCTGATAATAACCAACAATACAGTGGTAACATACGTCATAAAATGAAGTTTTATTTAAAAACGTGAACATTACACAAGGTAGAAAGCAGCGATGTGCTGCTTAGCTTAGTTTACAACCAACCACCTCAAACGAAGAAAATGCATTCAATCTTCTTGCCATCTTTTTTAAAATAAAAAACTCAACACCTTACTCTATTGTATACCATAATATAACAGCGGTACTATATAATTAATTCATCGCACAAATCAAAAAACTTCAGTCTGCTAGCAGTTCGGCTAATAAGTCAGTTTGCCGACTACCCTGTTAACATTGAGCAATGAGCTTCTTGGCTTATAGATGGGGAAACATTCTGTCAGTTTCTCATTCTATTAAATGTCAACAGTCTGTCACGATATGCATTTTCGTCTTACCGAATCATTTTCCAGAAGCACCATGATTTTAACGTACAATCAGCTGTACTGTTAGCGTCCTGGCTACAGGCTACATGAAGCACACGTACTAGAGAAGCCAAAGCTCCTCCCACAAATTTAACTACGGGATGCGCCTGTTGTGTCACAGCGCCACCCAGCGTCCAGGAGTGGAACACGATTTACCGCCATGACGTGGGCATAAAGGTTAAAAACAAATGCAGAACGACAGCCCTACCAGTTGACCTACCAGGATCTGCAGACCTTGTCCGTTGATCTTAAAGGAACCAGGGGGTCTTTCATCCCTAAGCTACTACTCTTTTTTAGCCACCATGATTGTAAACTTACCTTACCTGCATATATTTAAAACTATGAGTTTTCCAGCGATAGCACATCTACACGTACGCAACACTAGTTATTGATGATAGGTTCATCACCTCTACAATCTATAACGCTTCAAGCTTCTTACCCAATCTCTACTTGTGAATAAAACACATAAAATCCAGCCAGATCCAAACCTTTCTCCAGAAGGTTTCTTCCTGTTAAAGGGGAGTTTTTCCTTGCCACTGTTGCTTGTTGGGGGTCAGGCCCTGGGATTCTGGAAAGCGCCTAGAAACAATTTTGATTGTAACAGACACTATATATATAAAGATTGATTGAGTGATTGAATTCTTCCAGTAAAATATTTGGCCATTTAAATCAAGAACATGGGTAATATCAAGTTTTAATAACATTCGATAAGTTTACATTGAATTAATTTCATAAAAAACTTAAAGCAAATTTCAATGAAGCTGAAAACAATCATCAATAACATGAGTCAAGACTGCAAATGTAAAAAGGAGATAAAACAATTATTTTTTTTAGGTGACATCAACATTGTAATTCATAAAGATTGCACACACATTGTATGCAGTGAGCTGAAATGGCTGTATTTGGTTAAGGTTGTAGTCAGCACTAACTCGTTTCTGTTGGAACAGAAGAAAATCCTTCTTTAGGATCTAGTATAAAATGCCATTTATGTGAGGCCATGCATTACATTCAGTCTTTGAAAATGAACCATTTCTAACAACCACACTACATCTGTCCTACACTTTAGCATTGATTAGCTGAACTGTTTCGCTTAATTGGATGAATACTGAAAACAGGATTCAATACTGATCCTTGTTATTTCTGTCATGCTGCCAGAGCGCAGTCTTGGCGGTGCCCCAGGTCGGCGAGGGCCACTGCAAATTCAGAGTTCCAGTCTCTGTCAAACACTGATCCGAGCTGGCTCTGCAGGACCTCGGTCTCCGACACATTGGGAGGAGAACGCTGGGCAATCACCAGACCCACTCCAGCCGTGTTCATGAAGTATTCCCCTGACCAGTTAGAAGTTCCTGACAACAACAACAACACCGGCCACTAGAACTCACACCACATTTATGGCACATTTGTTGATTTTCAAAGAATTGCACATATAATGTCTTACTCACCGATATAAGCTACCTTATCAGTCACCATGTATTTATTGTGGTTGACTCTGGAGTAGGGAATATCAGTCTGGTTCCCCACGGGCACGATGTACAATTTCTGAAGAGCAAAATAAAGAAATAAAACCAGGAAAATCATTGGAGATAACATGCTTTAAGGACAGATCCTTGTCCTCCATGCTGGGCCTTACTATCTGGACACTGATTCCATGCTCATGGTTGTCCATTGCAGCTAAAGACTGAAGGAAGGGCAGCATGACTGGATTAGAGGCCCGCCCACAGCTGATCAGCATGCGGATCTTCACCTTCCTCTCATATGCAGCAGCCCTGATGGTGTCATCAATGAGGGACCAGTACCTGTCCATTAAAACACCTCCAAGTGAGCAGAAACAGAAGCAGCCTCGTGGGAAACAAAAATGGCTTTCAATTTGGGCGTCAGGTTCACCTCCGGGGTTTCTCAAAAGGCATGGTGGGGGAGTAATCCATGACCGCAATGTGGACGAAGTGCCGGGCCTCAGAAATGATGGAGATAATAGCCTCCAGGTCCATAGTCCTGGACACAGGACAGAACGATGGGGGGGAACCCTGTTGGTGGGACACCAACAAAACTCATATCTCACGAATTTCCTAATCTTTATATGGCTCATAAAGCTGATGAAATTCTGAAAGAGAAACTCACTGTAAGGTAAAGCCTACTGGAGACATTACCCGCTTTCACCAGCAGGGGGCGGTGTTTGTCGAAGGCAGCGTCATACTCGGCGGGCCAGCGCTGTGGCAGCGAGCTGTTGGCCTGTCCCATCACCCAGTAGGACTGGAAGATCTTGTGCAGGTCCTTTGCCAGGCTGGAGCAGTTGTAGATCACCACCCCGAGCTCCTTCACCTGAAAGAAAGACGCATTTCCTGAAACAGCCCAGTGTGTGTTAATGGAACCTGCATATTTGCACATATTAAAAGTAAACCTGCGTGAGAGCCCTCCAGTCGATGTTGGCGCTTCCAATAAAAATATGCTTCCTGTCAACAATCCAAAACTTGCTGTGGAGGACCCCCCCGGTCAGGCGGCCAAAGTTCACCCTCCTCACATGAACCCCTTCAGACAGGAGACCCAAAAGTCACACTTGAGCAAAAGTACACAATCCATGTGTGGGGTAAACAAACAATCCAGCTTAAAACAAAATCATCAAGTATTAAATTTTAACTTTATAATCGAATTTCTGAGCAATGAAAGACTGGGAGTGGGAGATTAAAATAGCAGATAAATTGAAATGAATATCAAAACGACCAAAAACAGAAGAGAGATATACAAACCTTTTTGTTTTAAGATCTTTAAGTCTGTGGAGTTTGCCTTCACACTGGGAATACTGGCCAATGCACGGACACTGATGTTCCTGGAGGGCAGCTCCCCAAGTCCTTCCAGGATGTCTCGTCCCTTCAGTGGACACACACGGACACACGGACACACACACACACACGGATGTTACAGACTGCATTCACAACTTTAATGCCTTTAACACTCGCTCATGTCAACGCGGTTGATGTCTTTGTTTGATGGTGTGTTTGTGGACCCCTCACCGGCTGGTCTGAGGACGAGTTAACGCCGATGTCCTCTCCTGTTAAAGTCCAGTAGAAAGACACCAAGTCCACTTGCTCTGTCGCCATGGAGATGAGTGTTTTCCATGCCTTTTCCAGAGGTAACCCGAAGGTTACATTTCCTTTATACCTCATCTGTTCAGGGATGCTCTCCACCAGGACCATCCTAAGATAGACAATATCATTTTTGAAAACATTAAATATCAGGGAAAAAACAAATAATGTACTAACAGTTCACAAGACATCTTTCTCACGTGCACATATAAAAACATAGATGTGTGTTGTTGATCCATTTAAGCTGTGCATCCAAGTCATGACTTCCCATTCTTCTGTGCTTTTACAGATAAATATATCACATATCAGCAGATAGCCCCTGTGTGACCTGGTACCTGCACTCATCTGCTGTCCCACCAGATTCCTGAGGCAAGGTCTCCTGATCCTGCATGGGCGGGGGTCTTTCCAGCACAACAACGGCCAACACGATCCCCAGGACGATCAGACAAGCCAAAGCGATAGCTAAGGTCACACAACTTTTCGAGTTCTAAGGGAAGGGGCGTGGTTAGACGTTAAAGAAAAGCATTTACAAGTGTATTCAAGCCCGATCGGGGTGATGTCCACCTACCTTTTCATTTGAAACGTCACTGTCATCACGAAGGCTTCTATACTCACAGCTCATTTTTCTCGTTTGCCTACTAAAGTCAAAAAGCAGGATAAATGATCATCCAGTGCCACTTTTCTAAAAACAAAAATAACAAAAGCAAACTCACTCGCTTGAGCTCCAACAACAAACGAAGCTTCTGCTGCTGCAGCTTTCACTAGAAACAGAACTGAAGACAACCTGGCACAGTTCCTGTTTTCAGTTTCCTTTCTGGCTAAATAAAAATAGAGTGGAAATACGAGCCTTGAAACAAATCATCATTGCTATTCAAGTTTATTGGAAGAAAAAGAAAAACAGAAAATCAAGAGTCAACAACATAAATATCAGCTGAGACGGCAGGATTACATCAAAAACATAGTTTGGGCTGACAGAAAAGGAAAGAAGGGGGGATTGGACAGAAGTCCATTTTAGCTCTCAAACCTGCTGAAGCTAATGTCGGGAATTCTGATCCCACCGAGGAGGAATAGCAGCAACACTTTGAGCAGGAGTTCAAAAACAAGAAATCACACGTTCGATTATTGCTCGTACGACGACGGAAACATCGTCCCACACCGACCCGCGACACCTGCAGATACTTCTCCTTTCCTTCAGCATCAGGACTGGGGAGCGCCGTGCACGCAAATGGGCTTTTTACCTGCTTTCGTATTGCACAGCACCTCAAGAACGACAAGTAGTGCAAAGAAGACAGGGAAGTCGTGTGCAGAAGGGATTCTTTACACAGACCGAGTGCCACAAACCATGTTGTGATTTACAGTTTGACAACATTTAACGTGAACAGTGACATTAACGCCTGAGGACCAGATATGACTCCTCTCCCCACGGAGCTGATTGTCTTTCCTAAAAACTAGTGTTCAGCCTCCATTTCGAATAAATAAAACACTGCATAGTGGAGAAGGAGCAGGAATTCTTGTACTCTTGTTTTGAGTTTGCGGCTGCCAGGAGATTAAGCCCGCGACCCTCCGGCCGTTCAGAGCACATTCCTGGAGGATTTTCCAGCCCCACTTGGACGAAATTGAGCTTTGATTTGCAGAGGAGGGTCTGGACTGGGCTGCTGGATAGGCACCCGAGTCTACCGACTCTTCAAAGTTGCATTGTCCCAGTTTAAGTCTCTCGCTGCAGACAGCTTATAAATATTGAATACATTCGTGAATCAATCTAGTCAACCAGACAGACAATAAACAGGAATATTGGGTTTCTGAAAATACAACACAGTCAACAGATCTACAAAATGTTGCTTTTTTTCTCCCCAAATAGACAATTTATATAGATTAACACATATTTTCTATGTTTAAATTTAACAAATTTCCCTGAGATGGATCCGCTCAGGCTGGTTTTCAAACAAACCTGGTTGTTACAACTTGCTTCTAAAATTCAGCAAGCTTGGTCATGTGACCCAGACGCCAGAGAAGCCATTTTGGATGCTGAACGCCGTCATGTCCAAAACACTGTTTGTCCTGTGCTGCCTTTCTTATGATGTGGTTTGGTTAAAATATGGTAAAAAGCCCCTAAATGGACCATTCCAGGGTGGCGTTTGAATGCATCGAGGCGTGGTTACATTCTTTGAGTTATTTATCACAATTTGCATCCTGACTTCATGGAATCTGGGTTTTGTTACTGGTGAATAAAGACATGAACCTCTGAACGTACAGACAGGTTGCTGAGGCTAGTGAGACGATACCGGTAAGTATTTTGGTACTTCCTCATATACTTCTCTGTGACAATTATGACTGTGTAGGTGTGTAGTGTTCAAAGTCCACTGCACTTCTGCATTTCCTGCTTTCAGTATGTGCACTACCAAACTACACCTGCACTAGTGGAATTACAGCGGGTGTTTTGGGCCCATTTGTCAGGTATCAGACCAAATATCCCTGTCTGACATCATCTGGTGTCACGGCTGCTCTCCTGATGCTGTCACCGGGCCTCGGGCCGCCGCCGCGTTTAGAGGTTGAGTGGACCGTTCGGAAGTCTCGAGAGGGGGTGGATCTGGAGAGTCGGACGCGGGATGAGGATGCAGCAGAAGCTGAGGTCCTGGACAAATCGGGCTGCCCGCGGGGGTCCATGACCGTGTTAATGACTGAGGAGATAGAGAAATGTCCCCGACATGGAAATATCAGGAACTGAAATGGTTTTTACTCTACAAAGGTTCTAGATTTACCTTCAAGTTGCCTTTGAACTCTCATGAGTTCCTTCAGAATAGATGTGATTTCCTGAAATAAAGACGTTCACAGTAGCTCAGAACCCAACACTGCCCGACACACATCAACAGCTTTTCTCTGAGCCACCAACCTTATTGGAGGTTTTGACGACGGGAACGTCATTTTCAGAATTCACCTTGACTTCAATCTCCTCCCAGATGTCCATTCTGTCCTGGAACAGTGTCCTGATCAGAGATGGAGAGAGCTCATGTTTTTACAGGCATCTCATCCATTCAGAAAATTCTGTTTTTTCCAGCTATACAGGATCTTTACTGAAATATACAGTGACTGTAAAGAATTTTCTTTCTAGATTCTCTTACTTTATTTTGGCTGCAAGTTGCTCCGTGTTTTCTCTGATTTCTACAATGACTTGAGACACTGGATTCAACATCAGATTATCCACCTTGGCCTGCAAAAGAAAACACATTTTACAGAGATTTTCTCAGGACAGGCAGCACAGAAGACTCATGCAGGATCACCAAATGACCTCATCTGTGCTCTGATCTTGCTGCCTGCTCCTTTCCTTGTGATCCATGCTGCTCTGCACAGGTTCGCATGTCGATGTAGTCCCTGCAGAGACCCTCTGGTGGTTTAAGCCAGCCTCTGGGATATCGCTGACCAGCTGCAACAGTCAGAATTTACATTTTATTTTCCATTGTGCTGACAAGAACAGGAGGAACGAAAGTCCAAAACCTACAACATCAACACCTTTGAATTAGAGATTTGTTGCCTAAAAAAGACTGACTCCACACCTTTTCCTGAGTGGCCTCAGTCGTGGCAGCTGGATCGATGTTTGTGGGCTCACCATCTCCTGCCACATCGTGGATCTCTCTGGCTAAGATGGCGAGGTCTTTAGCCAAGTCTTGACTCAAGCTACCAGAAATGAACATCGGTAATCAAATCTTAAACTCCGATTAGAGCACCATTCCCACTTAAACGCAATACTTTCTTTACCGTGCAATCTCAGCACTGTGGTTGGACCAGTTGTGGAGAGTTTCTCCTTCATGTTTGTTGTCCTCCGATTCTTTGCTGGCCTGTTTTGGATGGAGGGCGACCACGGGCTGAGGTCTGGATCGAGGCTGAGGCCGCGGGCTGTGGAGAGCTGAGGAAGGTTGGGAGCGTTTGTTTTTAGGAGTGCTCTGCTTCGAGTCATACTCGTCATCGTCTGAGGTAGAGGTATAATCGGAGCCTTTCTGTCGTCTCCTAGAGCCTTGGTGCAGCGAATCGGTTTGAGTTAGGGAGGGTAAGGAGAGAGGTGTTAGGGGAGAAAAGGAGAAGAGAACATAAGCAAGGAAAACCACCACCACAGAAACTTCTGTTACTAAGGAAAACTGCTATACAAGAGCTCACTTCTCCTAAACTTTTTCATTGTTTGTCAAGAAATGAGGCCTCGACAGCAGCAGAGTCCACGTAGACAAGACCATAATTTAGTTAAAACATTTGGAAACCGTTAGTTGTTTTTTTTTTTTTCTTGATCATTAAAAATCCTCAAAAGTTATTATTGTATAACCAAGATGTTTAAGGTTAAATGTGAAGCAGCCTCAAATACATACAGAATGCAGATTTATACCAGTAGACCCAAATGTCTGACCCTGCTCACTGCACCAAAATACCCAATAGAAGGTTAAAAGGATGCACAGACACAGGACTCGGTTCTAATGTCGGCGTTTCTTCTTACCCATCATTGCATTTTGATTAATCTATACAGTAAACTGTCAATTTATCAAACCATTCACCACAGTGGTTAAAATACTTCTGTTGAGGAAAGATAGTTTGTTTTATTCATATAAACCTGAGTTGGCAGGCTGGATGAATTAAACCATAAATGTAATTTGATTTGGATATGCTGATGTAATCAGTTTAGCAAAAGGTTAATAAACAAACCTAAACTTATTACTTGTGTTATTTTACATTCTGTGGATATTTACCTGATGTGCTTATTAAAACCACTGTAACAGGTCAAATCCAGATTACAACTGATTTTATTAACCTCTAGTGCTACCTACAGAAAAGGTGTGTTATACTCACTGGCAGTGCTGCTGGCATATTTGGCACTGCTTGAGCGTACACGAGTGAGTGGTGTCCTGTTGAGGGGGGGTTTCTGTGGCCTTTCGACAGGCTTTGGTCCTGGAGCAGAGGCCCGTCGGGCCGAGTTGCCAGCAGACTCGGCGCTGTGGTTGGAGAATCCTGTGCTCCTGCCTATCTCAGTGTCACTGGGGGTGTTGAAGGAGTTGGTGCGCTTACGAGGCATCGCCAGCATGTCCAGCCTGGAGAGTTTCTTGGATTCCTGCGGTTGCTTAGATGGGGCGCTGCCCACCTCCTGCACCGGCTTCTCTGTCTCTGGGCCCTCGTTGTCCGAGGCCTCTCCCAAACGGGCCCTACGAAGCATGGACGCTCGGGTGGGCCTCGGGGCTGACAAGCTCTTTGTGCGAGACAAAACCTGGGACACTCTGGAGGTTTTGCCTTCCTCCTTCTGAAGGGGCACAGTGTATTTTCTGTAGGGTGGGTGGGTGTTAGTCTCCTGATCAGAGCAAGGTAAACTCTGAGGATCATCACTCAGGTCTGTGGAGCCATATTTTCCAACGCTGCGTTTGAGTTCCACATGTCTCCAGATGGACTCAGACTGGTTTTTGCTTTCTACACGCTGAGACTGTCGCCTCTCTGATGCACCAGGCAGCTGGACTGAGTCCTGACTGGTAATACTGGCTGAAGACTTTTCCCTTCGGAAGCCAGCTATAGGAGCCTTTTTAGTCAGCGTGTTAGACCTGGGTCTGTTGCTGTGCTGGCTGACAGTGCTGGAGGTATCTATGTCGGACTCCCCTGATAAGGAGTCTGCTACAGGGGTCATCTCCGACTGTGCAGCCTGGAGTTTCGCCTCCAGAACAGCAAGAACATCCTCCGTCTCTTTTAAGTAAGAGCGTGTGTCCTTGCAGGTTCCCTGTACTGATTCAGACCCCGAGTCTATCTGGGTAGACTGGCTGGTTATGCTGGGCAGCTTGACATTACCTGACTTCTCCTTGGTGAAGCTTTTCTGTCTCAGTAATGTAGATGCTGTGCCCTCTCTGGATTCTGAACCATGGCATAGAACAGGAGCCGAAACATTGGGCCTGACTTTTGCAGTGTCGTGGTTTCTTCTCGGCTTGGTCAGAGTAGCTGTAGAGAAAGATTTTGTTGTGTGTTTTTTTTCAGTCTTAGCCATACGTGATTTTGATCCTCCGTGGTCGGTTTTGGAAATAGCCTCCTCTGACCCAATGTAGAATGAAGTAGACTGAGCTGGGAGTCTGGGTTTGCTCTCGTGTTTCATCTGTTCTGTGTCTGACAGTGGCCTCCTCCTTTCGTCTACAAGGGAACCGTCCTCAGACTTGCTGGCATCGCTCAGGCTGTCTGGCTCCACATCATTCTGCACCAATAACCTGTGAATGCTGTCCGGAGACTTGCAGCCTGCCAAGCTTTTGTCTTCTACATCAAATGTTGTATGCGGGTCATAATGAACATGAATGCTGGGAGCTGCAATGTCAGTCTTCTCCCCTGGTGGTAGATGAGGCGGAACATGTGGAGATCTTGAACCCTCGCGGTCTGCACTGTCGTTTTGACCGGCCTTGTTTGTGCACGTTCCCTGTGCTGAAATAAAACAGTTTTAATGCATATTAACTACACATGCTCAACGTGAATATCATTCATATTCATCGAGGCGTCTCATTATCATTTCAAATCCGACCGCATCTCGTCAGGTGGCTTACCCCCTCCGGACAGCTCCATCTGGGAAGGTATGTCAACGAAGCCAGATGGGGCACCAGATTCTGTATAGCTGTCTGCCAAACTGGCCCAGCAAGACTTCCATTTAGGAGCACCCTTTAGGCCTACATCTGCTGACTGAACCTGTGTGATGCAGTATACAAGCTATTTAGTCATTTAAAAAGGTAAATTCAGAGAACACAAAATAAGTTGAAACCAAGATGGCGCAAAACGGCTGTTTTAGTTAGGCACAAAACCTCAGAAGACTCAAATTGTTAGTATTTGGTTAGACGCGCAATGATTTTTTTTCTTTTTAATGGTAATTCAAATGTAGAGTTCAGAAATCACAGGAGGTTCATCAAACAGAAAAGACACACAGAACGGTAAATTAGGAGAGCAGTTTCAAGTAAATCTTTTTACAACCAGAGAATGTTAATTGATTATTTAGTCTAACCATTAATCTCCCCCTGTACAGGATAGTTTACCTTTACCAGACTCTGTCCCTGTTCTGCAGCTGGCCTCACCTCCCCACTGCTAGACTGGCTATGCTGCTCCCTGCTCTCAACATTAACAGGGCTAAATGCTGCAGATGTTTCTGCTTCACTCTGGTGGTTTTGTTCTGGGCTCTCACAAACACCAAACACCTGTCAGGAACAGAGCAGTGCCAGTCGACAGGTAAAGTTAGCAACAATATTAGAAAATTTTTATCCATGCACTGAACAAAATAGTGAACTCAAAATAGGAAAAAATTATAGGTTACATTTTTTTAATCACACTTGCAACAACAAAACACATCATGCCCTTAGATTAATTTCCTACCTACAGCACTAGTTGTGTCTTATTCATGTTTTGCAAGTAGATAAAATAAACTTACCTTGTCAACTTTGCTCCGTGCCTCTTCTAGCTCTCCATCTTGAACATCAGTTTCAATGGTGTAGGTTCCCGTGTCGCTCAGATTGTCATCCTCCTCATTTTTAGGACAGACGTGCACACTCTTCGCTTCGACGTTCTGAGCTGAGAGGGGCATCACCGGGACCGTAAGGGGAACAGGCTGGTGGACAGGAGAGGAAGTCTGTGGTTGAGAGGGAGCCCTAGACGGAGAGCGGCCAGCGTGGGATGCTACCACCGTCTCCATTTTCGCTGCAGTAGGGAGGCTGGATGCATTTCTCTCGTTGCTGGCGGAAGAGATCTGCTTTGCTTGTTTTTGGAACTCAGCAATAAATTCCTGGGCAAATTTGGATCTCCGGCCCACGCTACTGAAAGGTTTTGTAGGCACAGATGATGAAGAACGAGAAGAGAAACCGGTACTGATCCGGTCCTCAGTCTTCTCTCTTCGAAGTGAGCCACCTCTCTGATGGTCGATGGGAGCTGGATCCTTCAGAGGGATGGTGTATCGTTGGGTCGGGGGTGTGTTGGAGGTCTTTCTCTCTTCCGGTGGGCTCGTGCTCTTTCTTGATTTTTCCAACAGGACCCTGACGCCAGGATACTCAGGCGAAGATGCGCTATTGGTTGGCGAGTTGGTATGCTTTTTTCTTGAATTATCATCAAAAAATTCAATGACAAAGGCCTTGTGTGGCTCAGTGCTGCAGTGAGTTGGTCGGGACTGAGACTCTGGAGGAGTGGATGACAGGGGCTGCTCCGAGTCAGAGGAGGTGAAACGTTGTGGCGGGGAAGCTCTCGCAAATTGTGACGACACGTAGGAAGAAATTTCAGGTTCTGATAAAGAAAACTCATTTCCATTGACTGCAGGCTTCCCCAAATCACTGTAGGTGCCATCCTCATAGTTATTTGCTAGTGATTAAAAAAAAGAAAAGAAAAATCCCTCAAAAGTTTGCACATTATTGTATCAAGCAGCCATCTTTGGAAATATACTTACCATTGTCCATTTTCAGGAAAGATGGGTCACTGTTTGTGCTGTACATGTCTTCAGCAGGTGACTTCCTCCTCATCATACTAGCATTGCTGTGGACCAGCCAGTCAGCAACCTTATTTTCTGCCGATATCACCTCACTGGGTGTTGTGACGGAATCTATCAAAGGGAGCTTGCGTGGCTGGCGGAAGGAAAACTTAGTTATGTGGTCCTTGATCTTCATTTTACCTGGAGTGCAATCATCAAATTCAATAGTGAAGGAGGCATGGCTTTGGACCATGGCAGGTGTAGGAGCAGAAGGGACACACTCAGGGAGGTTTGGAGTGTCCTTTGTGGGAACCTCATCAACCTGCGGCTCAGGTTTTTTGACCAGTCTTGGCAGAGTTTCCTTTGTAGGGATCTCAAAGTAGCTGGGCTCCCGGTGGTAGGAGAAAAGAGACTTGGCTTGACTGTCAGATAGAGATCCATTGACTTCATATCTGACATCTTTAATGGCCTCTGCACAACAAAAACACAGACAGAAATCAGGATTGAGTATAAAATAAGTGGTGTACAACTCAGACAAGACGACACCAAATCACAGAAATATTCCAGTTATCAGACCGAAAACAAATCTGCCCACTGGTCTCTAAGTACCAGCTGATGTGGCCAAATATTTCTTTAGCAGATCAGAGTCCAGCACAAGGGAAGCCGAGTGGGAATAATCTGCTTCAGCCTGAACAACACGGGACAAACAATCATCCTTCCTCCCCCCTCCCGCAGCTTTGGGGGTCATAATCCATCACGAGGCAGACAGGCACTGCCCGTTGGCATCATACGCTATGGTTTGGCTAACCTTCCACAAATGGTGTCCAGAGACGTGCCCAGGGCTGAGCATTATCCATCTCTCACTGACCCACTAAGCATATCAGATTGCAGTGGCATAGAAATTCATGTCACAACAAATTAGGACTAAGATCACAGATGTGTAAGATCCATTATTAATAATTAGAGAGCCAGTAACAAAAATGGTTTAAGGGTAAATACATCTGTGTAAACAAAAAACACAAGTTACTGGTTTGCGTGAGTAAACAGAAGAAATATTGTTAGACCTGGAAATTTTCTTTCTTGCTTTATTTTAGCTGGGTCCTCATCCTCCCCCCACCAGGAAGGTTGACCATAGAGAGGAGTTGGCTTGGATATTGGAGAATCTGTGGCAGCTGACAGACACACAAGCAGACAGCTTTAGGTTCATACATGGAGTAAAGAAGAAATTTTGTATATAGGATGGCTCAATAAAAATATTTCAGCGTGTAAATACTTATGGATGTGATCAAAGTAAATTCTCAGTCAAGCCTCCAAAAGATAATCCTTCTTATTGATGTCAGGACAGAGCTAATCCTAATCTTTAAAGGAAAAAATACAGGATAGAGGATCAACTGCATCCTAAGATTCTGGGACCCATTGTTTGCAATCTGTCCCGCCCCCAAAATGACTGTTTTCAATTGACTCGATGCCTTTTTTAAAGCCTTTTAGATGCTGGGTTGCTGCCCATTTTGCTGATCAGAAAATCTAGACACCATATGTCAGTTTTATACATTTAAAGCTGGATCATTTTAATATGTATATGAAAGCCTAAACCTCCTCGGCTCTTCAATAATGCTGCTTTGGACACACACCCCACAGACAGCAACACACCGATGCAGGAAACATATTATCAGTTTTTTTCTCCTCTGCTTTTAGCAAATAGACTAAACACAGCCCTGAAAATTGTGCTCAGACCATGTGGAATAGAACACAGAAATGTCTAAACAACATCTTTCGTTTTATTTTGAGGATTTATTCATGCAAATGTTTGTGTGCAGATGAAGCACTGTTTTAAACACTTTTCTAAAAGCCCCGAGTCCGGCCTGAGTCACACACTACAAAAAGTGAAGATTCCTGCCCAACAGACAGCCGAAGAATTGGACACACACCACATCCTGTGCAGCTGCAGGGGAAACAAACAGGAGCAGGTAGAAAGCAACTGGTCTCCTGCAGTTTACAGGAGTTACTGAAACACACATTAACCAGATCCAACAAATTACGGCCAAAGACGGTAAAACTGTGTGAAATCAACAGTGTGGCTCCGAATTATAAAACTGTAGTGAAAAACACACGGATACTGCTGAACTCCAGGCAGCAACCATGGTTCCTTGCCTTTAGTGCGCTTGGTTAACAAAGAGTTTACAGAAGCCGCTGTGGTCGGGTCATAGCTGCAGGAGATGCAACAGCCCTTCCACGGTTACAAGCACATCGGCCCCATCTCCAAGTGCTGCAACTCCAGAAGTGTGCAGAGAAAAAGGCACGTTTTTTTGTTTTATTTTGAAGTGGCGTTTCTAGATTATTAAACTTTGTTCATTGTCTGTAGAGCAATAAATGTGCAGCTCTTCCACAGAATACTCCAACCTGCTGAAGTTTTGCAAAACCTTTCAAAATGCAAGAGAGTTGGGCCACAACCTGGATGACAGTAGCAACAGATCCCAATACCGATGTGTCAGTAAAACCCTAACCACCTTTCTGATTCTTAAACAACACGTGCTGAACCTATCCCTAAGTGTCTTTGGGCACCACACCTCTCCAGCAGTCAGGTCTGGCTGAACAAGATAAGAGCGCTTGTGGCTTCAGCTTGTCTGGACAACTCTTTCTCGTGTGAACACACTCTGCCAAATCCAGGATGTAAAGTTCTCTGTCCTTTCTGGATCCACAGGATTGGAGCTCACATGGCATCCTGATCTAACACCCAGGAAGTTAATAAAAGAAGCTACACCTCTTTATGGAATGACCTGCAGCTTAAGTCATGCTGACCTCAGATTAACCTCTTTCTTTTCTCTCTCTTCTTGTGCCAAAGGAACAACAGGTCTGTTTCTGTTTCACCAAACGTGCAGTCTTCCTGCTATCGTCTCCCTTCGGAGTATGTTCAGTCAGTTTATTACCTGTGAGAGAGTGGGCTTTTCTCTCAGTCCTCTCCTGCAGTTTAACATTAGAAACAGGTCCCCTGGTCTTCTCTGAACTGTGGAACTGTAGCTTCTCCTTTGCCCTGGCCTCCAGGGCTTTCAGACTAAGCTGCAACTGACTTGTGTACTTCTCGTGCTGCACAGAGAAGAAAATACAATGTGGGAGAACGTGAGAGAGATTAGAAGGTTACACTTACAGTCAATCCACAGTTTGTGGATTTTAAACCCAAGAAACACAAGATCTGCTGCCATGTTCAGACAGAGAACCCAGACAGTGATAAGTTCTAATAAATGGCAGAGCTGGTAATAACTGTGCACGTGAAGAAACAGATGCAGACAATGGCAGACATTTATTCACCATGTTGGAAGTATTACTTACTTTAAGAGCTTCCTCTGGGACCTTATGTTGACTCTTCTCCAAGATATAAACATGAGCATGTGCAGGAGGAGTTAAAGAATGCAAACCTTCTTTCTTTATTAGTGCTTACCGTATTTATGAGATGATAATTAGGACGTTTTTTTCCTTTTCATTTATGGCACGATGGGATTTCATACAATAACACTATTGATACCGATGATTTTTACCCTTAACCTGAGGCTAAAATGAGAGCAGAACATGCTATTAGCCCACAGGCACAGTTCATTATGGATTTCCTTATATTACAAGTCTATCACATGTTAACTGTTTAGTCTCACACGTAACGTGTGGTAAATCTGTAGGTATTATTTGTTTCCCCAAGATTTCAACTTGTGCTGAAGGTCAAATATATTATCTACCGGCGACAAGACAGATAATAAAGGAGATGAGCAGCTGAAACCTGTTGCTATTCAAACAACTCTATATCCTTAGTAATCAATTTTCTTGAACCAAGCTAATGCATATCTGACATACTGGCCGCTGCTCCTGCTAAAAAAGTGCTCACAGCTCCCAGCTGTTATCTTAAATTAGATTTCCCACTTGTGTTTTCTGCTCTTGGGGTCAAGGGGTGCATTTTCTATCTACAGCTGACCATAATCTACAACCCCTGCCTGGAAAACACAGAAGGAACCCACGTGCTAGTGGAGCGAACCGACGCAGCGGGGCAATGAAATGAAAAAGGTGCGTTTCTCTGCAGGTGGCCTTCAAAACGAAGAAAGGAAAATTCTGCATTATTCTAGTTTGCATTTTAAAAATCCATTAACTCTGTTGCGCTGATGTGTGACACATTCCAAATAGTCACACATGACACGTGGTTTGATGTGGTGGGAGATTGGAAGTAAAATAGATCCTGCAGAGCGCACATTTGCTTTGTGTTTAGGGTTCAAAATAAGAAAATAAAATAAAGGATATCGTAGCCAAATCGAATGACATCAGAGAGCTTGAGGGTGATGTACGTCTGCTCCGGGATTCGCAGGTCATTGACAAATGTCTGGAAGAGAGAGAGACAGAAAGCATCTTCGCCGTCATTAAGCAAGCACAGCTTTTGACTCAGAGGTGACAGCCTCTCTACGGCCTTGCAGCTCGTGATGGCTAAGGTGATTTGCAATTGGATCTTTTCCCAATGGAAAGTAAATCCATCAGCACATTAAAACTCTAATGAGATTAGGTCGTTATGCAACGTCCGCCCCGGCTTTAGCGGAATGCTTAACGTCCAGGTAAATGCATGCAACACTGCTGTGTTTGTTGATTAATCAGGTGCCTTCCGCTTCAAGTATTAATAGACAAGAGCCACATTAGAAAGTTTGTAATGGTTGTGTAATGTAAAGAAAGACGACGTGGGAGATACACAAAAAAAAAGGGAACAGTAGACTTCAGTTTAGTTCTGCTGCACTGATATTTTTCCTTGAATACAAACTTTCAGAAGTCATCAGCGTCTGACCTTGACTTGCTGGGGAAATCAGATCAGTCAGATGAAGCTCACTGTTGCAGGGTTCCTACACATTTAAAATTTCAGAAAAGAAAAAAAAAAAAAAAAAAAAATCGACAAATCCATTTAATTCTCTTTTTAGTTTTTTTTTTTAGGAAATAGAACAGTGGTAACAGTTTCATGCTTTTTCAGATCTGAAAATGTATCAAATCAAATCCCATACTTTCCCACACCCCTTTTCACCTCAGATTAATGAGGATAATTACTAACCAAAAAAAAAAAGGTACACTGGATTTCAGCTCAGCTGTTCTGCTCTGATTAGTCCGATTTCCATCTACTCCCTCCAAAAAAACCTTGATGAGAGGAATGAATGGTTTTCGCTCGCTGCTACACAGTGGGAAAATGCCGCTGCAAAGCAGCAATGGAGCAGGACCAAAATCAGATAGATACTGAGGGAAAAAAAGGGGGGTCTACAGTCTCCAGTTCCCTGATTACAATGTTTCTACTTGTGGTCTCCGTCCCTGGCACACAGAGAGGGGCACTTTGTGCTCTGGGACTTATTGGGAGCACAAAGGCTGGCTCCTTTAACACTGTGCACTGAGGCAGGTAGTCACGAGACTCTGGCTCACCCCGTTCAAGCTGCCCAGATCCTTCACCATGTGCTCGTCTGCGTTGTGGTCATAGTTGATGACGGCGTGTTGTTTGTCGACGCTGCGAGACTGCAACAGCAAATCAGAGACAACGCCATGAGTAAAGAGACAGAGGTGTCATTTTGTGGGGTTTTCATCTTTGGTGGCATGTAGATGACCAAGACTAAGGATAAAAAAGCCTGAGGATTGCCAATTCTCATAAACTCAGGCTTGTTTTTCTGGCCCAAATGATGATGAAATGAAACTATGACTGAATTGCTCAGACTCTTGGAAACACTGACATGTGTTCCCTGTACTGGAAGACTGGAAGTGTGATTCTAAACATGCTCTCCGCTAGAGCCTAGAAATATAGATCAGATTTATAATCCCTGGGAGGTGATCGAGTGCAACGAACTAAATCTCTTCTAGGCAAGTGAAGCAGGACTGATTTGAGATGCAAAAGACCGAGAGGTTAACGACCAGTGGATGCAGACAAAAAGGCTGTCCGCCCGGTCGGGAAGCAGTCCTGAAAATTAAGAGGAGAAGTCAAGTGCGTTTAATTTCGGAAGAACGCGAGCTGAGGTTTAGGTCGATGCGGCACCGCCTAAATGTAGTCATGAGAAGCGTCTTAAAAATAAGCAACCACTCTGTGGTTGGCACAGAAACGAAAGAGGGAAGCGTCCTTTCCTAAGCGTGGAGCGAGAAGACGATGGGAGGGAGAATATTGCGCAATGATAACATAGACAGTGTGTTGCTCACAGACGCTGCACGGGAGGAAAAACACAAAACTCTGGAATGCTTTTGCTGTGTTTCAAATCATTGTGTGAAAGGCTGTCGGGGCAACAATGTGTGGATGCAACATCGCTAGGTTACACACACAAAGCGAGCAGGGCCTCCTAACGGGTGCTCGCACATCTACGTGGCTGCGCCTGTCCCGTCAAACCTCAGCGGGGAGTAACAAACACGTGAGCATTTTTTTTAAAAACAGATTATCCTGACCGATTTAGAGGTCAGCAACTCGGGTAAACAAGTGCACGCTCTGGCCAGGTCGAACACACAAAGTCACACACCTGCAGCATTAACTCGCAGTCGTCCCGTCCCACAAAGATCATCTCCCGGGGCAGGCGGTGGCGCGTGCCGGAGCTGCTGACCAGGAACCATGATGTCACACTCATGCTGGGATCGCTCTTCAAGACTTTATGAACATCCTGGAAAATAAACAGGACAGACAAATGGGTCAAAGTCGCCCAAAGGTGATGAGGGATTGAGGGATGGGTGGAAATCAGAAGGAGGGAAGGATGCAAAGTCAATACCTGTTTACCAGGACAAAGCAAGGTGGAGATAGGTGAGGGGACGTGATCATCACACCTGAGATAAACCTCTATTCCCCCTTTAACAATGCATGTCCGGATGTCTTGACATAGATATCTTCATTTCGACAAACATAACAACAGCAATGCACGTGTTGGAATGTTGGCCAGCCTGTCATACGTGGACAGAGCTCCAGAGCTCCTCGCGTTTAACCAAATAGACAAAAAGTCGACAGAATCCACGGTGGATTTCATCGTTTCAGCCGTGAGAAACCTGTTGCGAGTCTGGGTGACAGCTAGCCAACAACCTCAACCACTGACTCCGGCTGAAACTCCCTTTAACATTGGATAAAAATACCACCGAGGGATTGGTAAGAAATTTCCCTTTTAGCTTCCCTGTACGGACATGTGTAGTGGCATGAATAACGTGTCTGGAAGCCAGACCGTTTGCGTCCGTGCGGGTGACACTGTTTAGCTAACTTCAGTCAACCTTCGCCCACACGAAACAGCGTTTTCCAACCATTTGCTCCCCACAAAGACCTACCTTTAATCCCCTCTCCGTTTCACCCCGTAGTGAAGCCAGTGTTTAACGTCCTGGGGCAGAAAGCAATTCGAAAACGGGAATGTTAAGAGAAGCAGGTAACACCGGACAGGTAAAGCGACAACACCCTCTTCTTCCTCCGGGAATGACACCCGACCGAAACTCTCCAGCTCCGCCACCGACACGGTGACGTCGTCTGACACGGCACTTCAAACGGAGAGGAGCTCAGAGAGGCGGTGGAAGGTAAGACCTCTCGCTCTGACTGTTTTCCGCTTGACAGCCAGTCGTGACAGCGCCACAAACGTCGACGTATTGCAGCGCTGGGGGGGGGGAGTAGTTGTCAACGTTTCGTATAAAAAGCAGTGGATTAAAATGCACTCTTTTCTTTAAAAAAAAAAATCAGAATGGAAAGAAACAGTTTACGTTTTAAATGCAACTAAACAAACGGACATGTTGATTAAAACCAACACATTTGGGGAATGCAATGCTTTGCATAATGATTCATTCAAGAACCATTACACCAGTGTTGAAATATTACAGTATATTTTTGGTTAACCTTAAGGAGACCGGTAAGATTATATCAATAGGATTACGGAATCCTGTCCTGAATTGTAAACACTATACCCATTATACTTCTAACCGTAAATATATAAGATGTAACAAAAACCACAATACTACTACTACTAACAAAATAAAATAATAATAACAACAATAACAACAACAATAACAATAATAATAACAATAATAATACATTTAGTGGATACATACTTGATGTAATTTGTATTTTAAACAGTCCGATTTTAAATAAGTTGTATGCGTAACTTTATAAATCAGAGCACAGGAAATTGGGAGTTCATCTGCTCAATAGACGATCTTCGGTTCATGTCAAGGCCAATAGTAAAACTTTTTACCTTCTTCAAAAGTCATGAGGTTACCGCCTAGTCAAGGAAATCACTTCGAACAGTAATAAAAATAATAAAGTAATAAAAAGTTTTTCTATGCAATTGACCTAAATTAGTAGTCAAAAATATAGTTAGTACATTTTTACCATTGCCTTTTGGATCTCGAGCGCACCTCAGGAGACAGTCATTCATTCACATTCGGTGATGCATTTTCTGTCAAAACGCTTGCTGTCAATCATAACAGTGCCTGATATGGTGAGATTAAAAAACCACTACCCCATCTTTTTGCATACGACTGATACACGCTAGATGGCGCTCTCGTTCCGAGTGATATTGATCCCGACCCACATGCGTAGCCTTAAAAAGTGGCACAAAGTATCTTAAACTGCAGCTTTACAAATGCAAATGTGTTGTCCCAATGTTCCAATTCCCATCTGAAATTAAGTCAATTTGAAATTAAAGCATTGATGCAGGTACAGTTCAATTTATTGAATAAAATTCAAAACAACTATATAACTTAGGAGTTAGAAAGGAAGTCAAAAGGTCAACTGTGTTGTTTTAAGTTAAAACATTTTCCAATCATTTGAAACCTTTCTGCAAACAGATTTTAAGTGTTTTCTGCTTCTCTCACTGTTTACAAAGGTATGTGCGGTGAACAGGTCGAACCTGTTCCTTGGGCCCCCGTCCTGTCACACCACAACTGCAACCATCAGGGTTGCAAAACTTCAAAATCACAACAGCTCCCACCACCATGCTAAAGCTAACTTTCTATAGTATATTTACATTATTATGTAGTTAAAACATTACCTCCTACCCTGGACAATCATTAGATCCAATGATTGACATTAAGGCTAATAAAACCAAAAGGTCAGAATAGAGAATCCAAATTCTGCCTTCAATGAGTGTAGATCAGAAGGTGTGTTTGCAAAGAAGAGCAGAATGCTAGCTTGCAGGCTGTGTGACTGACATCTTCTCTGCACAGCGCAGCACTCCATCACCCCCTGGGAATCCCACAGCCAAGCTGCAGCGCCAGCCCAGCAGCATTGTGGGTAGTGCAGCTGGAGTTAGGAGAGGGGTGGTTGTCAGGTGAGTCCCACTCCTGGCCAAAGCCTCGGTGTGGGTATGTGCTGCTGTGCACTGCAGCTGGCCAAAAGACAGACTGGGAGGCCTGGTTGTCAACATCTGCTCCAGAGACTGTACCATCTGCCCGAGACCCAGCGGGGCAGGGCGGGGTGGGGCGAATGTCTCCTGTCTAACCAAAAACAACGCAATCAGAAGCAGGAGGCAACGGGATTTGCTGCGTTTTTATGTGCGATCACGGGAATAAGCCACATTCCTGCTCATCTGGACTAGTGAGAGAAAAAAAGATGCACGTTATACAGTCAGGTCTGTCATTTTCCCTTCACCTGTTTTTTTTTTTTAAAATTGATGCATAAACAAAATGAGATTAAACTATGTAAAGCGAAATGTGTTGTTTTGAATGACGTGCATGCTGAAGTAGAACTGTGAACTGTAGTGTTGCGATGTTGATGGACGTTGACCTTGAAGAAACCGATTAGAAACTCAAACCTTTACTCACTTTTTCTCCGTTCCACAAAGCTACTGAAGACATATAAAGAAGCTGAAGGTGGCTGCAGTGAAGAGCTCTGAAAACATATTCAGGGAGGTAATTATGAATGTATTGGCCCCTTTGTATTTTATTTTCAGCCACTGAATGCAAAAGTACGATTACATTTATTTCCAACAGTTATAATAAACTGTATAGAAACTTAAGAAGCATAAATATATCAAGGAAATTTCATAGGACTGAGTTTAATGTGGAGCTTTTAAGATTTCACAATAAAAGCCTGCACAGCTTCTTGTTAAGACATTTTATTTCATCAATTTGAAGGAAACAAGTAAAAACAGTGTACAAAGTTTATATTATTTGTTTACTAAAGCTGGTGTCCTCAGTTTCAGGAATATGAGAGGGCAGGTACAAAAAAAAAGGTTGAAATATAAAATAAAAAGTATAAAATGATTTTCCCTATTTTCAGAAGGTCAGAACAAAGAGTGAGCGTGCATAGGAATAATTAAAAACTGGATTCAAGAATGAAAGAAATGAATTTTGCAAATAGCATGAAATGAAACAGGTAAAAACCAGTACATTCAATAAGGTATGATGCACTTTTCCAGAAATGATTATCCGTCATCTCAAAAATTCTGAAGCACTTTTGTTTTTGGAAAACTTTTGAGTACACAGGACTTTTTAGTTCCCAAGAGTCTCGGTTTATTCAAACAAGCAACTCGTTTCATTTCTACCCACAACATTTGAATCTACACTGTAAAAACAAGCTAATTTAGTCTTTACCAACCATAAAGTACAAATAAAGAGACCAAATACAATCATTTTGGGGCTGCAAAGTGCATATCATTGGCACAGTTAAAGTCATTTTAGTCAATGCTGGTCACATATAAATAACTCAGAAGGTTGTGAAAGGACAGAATTCCCCTGAAGTAGCAAATCAAGGAATACCGTGCGCGATTTTGTGATCCCCAAAGCTATGCTTGCCTGCAAAGTATTCCTAAAGAAATGACCTCATTGAGGCAGCTGTGAATGCACTGGGTGGTGAACACCCAATACCGTACTGTACATGGAGGAAAAACCCAGAGGAGAGAGAAGAGGTTCTGACGGGTCAGTGCTGGCTGACCCGTCGCGGACAGAAACCAGGAGGTGTCTGCAGCCCAGCATCAAGAAGGAAAGGAGCGGGGGCACTGTAAGCACTTATACTTCAGGGGAGGGAGAGGAAGGAGATTTCTGCTTCTGAGCAGGAAACTGAGGGTTTCTCTGCAGCTCTGATGTGCAAGGAAGCTCCGAGGAATCGACTGGAAGGCTGCCGACCGCTCGCTCCGCATCAGATTGTACAGCACGATGGTCATCAGTCTCGGCGCCGTTTTTGCGTGACAATTGACAATTTGCGTGTGTCAGTTTGACATCAGTATAGAAGAAACGTGATCCTGCCCAGACGTGGGGGGGGGGGGAATCAGGCATGTCAGCATGCAGAAAAAATGACTTTATTTGAGACGGTACATTCACTCATTTTGACTCAAATGATATCCTGATGTCCTAAATTTGATTTTTGTTTTCAGAAGTCAAAGAGAGAGAAACCATTATCACCCACCTAACTAACTTTGTTCACGTTTTTTTTTTTTTTTGGTCCACAGTTTTTTTTTTGTTTTTTTTTTTTGAAATTCTTGACCAATATAGTTTCTATACCTATAAAACATCCCCCGTTCAAAATTCATATCAGTGGCCTCATTTGTGCATAACATATCTGCATTTTCCACAATCATTATGGTGTATGGATGCCTGCTCAGAATACAAGATAATAACCAGAAAATGCAGGGTTAGTGTTGACGCGCTCTGTGGTCAGTCTTCAAAGGGGGCTCACAGAACGACCACAGTTATTTGTTTTTCTTCAGATTTCCTCCTTGGAAAACGCAACTTGCAGATTGTTAAATGGCAAATTCCACCAACGGCGTCTGCAGATGATGCTGGGAGACTTCTGAGAGTGCAGTCGGGTGGGGTGCGGGGGAGACGGCGGGACCTGTGGGGCGGGCCGCTCAGGCTGTCCCACTGGCGGAGTAGGAGAACTGGGGGAAGTGGGGTCTCCGCTCGCTGTCGAATGACTCCATACTATCGTCTGAGCACAAGAGGGAAGGAAGGGAGATCAGCGTGTGATGTTATGGAGCTCATGTGCACCAATGTGCAAACAGCAGCAACAACTCAGTAACCTAGCAGCACACCCATATCGTCTACTTTAATATAACAAAATCAATTGTTTTGATGTTTCTTATAAAGTCACAAACACTTGCTGCACCTTCTGCATCTCGACAATGAGATGACGCAAACAGAATATGGCACAATATATTAATATGGAGACAGCTGCGCACAGCTGCAGTCCCCGCATTAATATATTACGCTGGAAATGAAAAGAAAAAAAGTGTGCACGTCCGTGTGTTGCTACCTTGTCCGGGAGGTGTGATAGTGATGGTCTGTGCTGTGAACTCCTCATCAAAATATCGCGTGTCCGTCTCCGAGGTAACTTGGGGCTTAAACGGTGGGACCAGCTGTTGAAGCAGAGCACACACGGGGACATATCAGTCCTGTCCAACAGTTGTCCTCCTGATGACAATCTGCAAGGCTTCCCGGAAGGCATCATATACAGTAACGCATCCAGCCTGAGCCCCTGGTTGAATGATGCCTCTGAGTCGAAACTCAGAATCATCAAAAGGTGCTGAACCGTCATTTACCTCAACTTTCCTCTCTCGATCTTTACAAGGGGTTGAGGCAAAAAGAACAAAGTTTGTTGGGATCTACAACATTTCTATTTGGCTGAAATGGCATTAATGGACATAACGCACCACACAATGCGCATGATGATTACATTTTCTCAAGCCAGGTGGCCTCTATTTATAACATGGAGTAAAAAAGTAAAAAACAATCTAAACTAATGTGCACAATTCATACATGTTAGCAGTTTTGAGACCATATTTGTATTTTCCACACCATTTAGTATATATGGGATTATTACCGGAACAAGAAAGGTAAATAAAAAAGAAAATTTATAAACCAACCTTCTTCTCATAAACATCTTTCCATTCAATTCCTGCAAAGAACTTGTGCTGCATGATCTCCTTGGCATCGTCGGGCCCCCCTCCTAACCTAGTAGACACAAACAAAACAGAACTCTAATGTCACCTCCAAAAGGTTTAGCTTCCACATTCATTAAGTCGACAAAAGGGAATAAGTTTAGATTCAGCGGTGAAGAGACAGCATCAACAGGCTCCTCACCTCTGCATTGGGTCTTTCTTAAGAAGGCCGGAGAGGAGCGAGCGGGCCTCGGGCCCCAGTGTGCGGGGGAAGCGGATGTCTTCCATGAGGATTAGCTCAAACAGCTTCTCGTGATCCTGGTTGTAAAACGGCAGTCTTCCGCACATCATCTCGTACATCACCACGCCCAGACCCCACCAGTCCACCGCGCGGCCATAGTCATTGTCTTCCAGCACCTTGTTCATTAAAAAAACAGGCGAAAATAATAACACCGTTATTGCTGTTTCCTGGAAGCACATTAGCTTTTTCCCATTGGTGTTTTTCAGAATCTTGCAAAACACAGAAATGTAATAATCTAAAAACAAGTTAAGCTTTTTAAGTTTGATCAATTAGGTAGTGAATGGACCTCATAGGGCTGCTAATAGAGCAGCTTTTCAGGCTGAAAACATAAACCATCATCTCATCCCCAGCGCCGCTAAAATCACCTCCCGCCGCGTCTTTTGGAGGCAGACCCAGCCAACGCTGAGTCACATCTCACATTAGGAAGGAGGATAGTATTTCTCTGGAGTTCTGAATATTTAATCACCGCGGGGCCCTCCACCCATACACAAACACACAAACAAGTGGAGGTGAGGCTTGTATAAATAGGCAAATATGTTGCAGCAAACACAGGACCAATCATTCAAACAAAGCACTCAAATCGATAACTGCTAGTTAAAGGGAAGACAGAATTTAGCCATTACTTCAAAGTGGATGAGAGTTTGGTGCGTCAGTGTTTTTAAAACAGAGCAACTTGTTGCATGACTAATGTGCTGCCAAATTTTCTCAGTGTCTCTGAGGACCTGTACTGGATTTTACCTCGCCTAGTGGATAATGAAGGTGAAACCGAGACAATGAGAAGCAGCCGGTTTTCTCAGGCGTACCTCAAGCAGTGCGGTTTAAAGCAACCGGCGCCCAAGAACATAAACTTGGATATAAGAGCGCGGATAGATTTATAACATTAGCTTGATTAGATTACCTAGGCAAGTGCACAGAGAGGGTCCTGGAAAACAGATGGATGGATGTGTCCATAAAAGGAACAAAACCACGTGTACGTAGCCACGTGTGTCTGTGGGCATTCCGCCTGGTGCTGCTGTGAGTGGTGATCATCGAGGAGAGGGTTTGGGAGGGCAAGGGGAGTAACGTGAAGCCGGTGCGGGGCTTGGATTACTGGACCGTCTCTATTTCCAGCGCTGCTGTCGTGTGATTCACACCGTGCGACAGCTGGGCCTGCAGCTGCCCCATATATGTAGAAGAGCACCACAGCTGTGAAGCTGCCAGGAGCGCAGGAGCCAAGCTCATCCCTCATATACGTAACCAGGGCTGCTCGGCTGCCTGCTTGGGCCTTATCCCCAATCTAATACTGTTACCCTGCACCCAAAGGAGCCAAGTTATGGGGAGCAGAAAAGGGAGCAGCTAAAACCCAAATGCTTGCTGCTGCTCTAAATTTCCTTTTGCTTCCTTTACTCTCAGATTCTTGCAGGCGTTTATCTTCAAAGCTTGTGAATTCTGATCAGTGTTTTCCAGCCATTGTGTTTGCCAATAAGGGTTTTCTTCTTTCAAGTGATGAACGTAAAATGGTCCCACTCCTTAACTCATAGAGAAACTGGCCACCCCCCCACTCCTCCTTTGCTCAGGGTGGAATATTCCCAGACGTTACAGCATTCCTGTGCAGCACACACAACAAGGTCATTGTTTACTGCAGAACAACCTGTAACACTGCCTGGCCCGCACTCCATAGAGACGCTTGCCAGTGACCCTGTTGCCACGGCAACGCCCCCTGATGTCTCCCTGCTCTGTGCTGCTGAGGCTGGATCTATCATAGACGCTGGACAAAGTTCAGCGCACTAAGTTTAGGACAGACAGGTGGGGAAATGGAATATTTGATAGCAGTTTATGGCTGTAAAGGATTTCTGCTTTTTACCCAGCCCCAGATGCAAGCGGCCCTTGGCAGCGGCAGGGCTGAGCTGGGCGACTGAAAACAGCACCGAGGTTAGGTGAGCTCATGACGTTTCCAGCTATGCCAGGGGGAGGCAGGATGACTGAGGCAAAGGGGTTGTAGCGCCCCTGGTGCCACATAACAGCTGTAGCCAATGGGGTCATTTTCCTCAGTGGCAGAAGGTCATGTTTCTTGGGTCTCTGCCAGCCAATCACCCGTTTTCCTCCCCAGGCTAGCAAATTCCAAATGGAAGCTAAAAACAACGATACGGCAACTGTGTCAACACGGACACCCTTCTCCCGGAAAACATTTTTACAGCAACAGGCGAGGGGCAAACACTCGACTCGTTGCCAACACGCACAATGCGGTATCAGGTTACCAAGCCTACTCCAACACATGTCATACCTGCACGCAATGGGGAGTAGCCACACCCCTCTGCAGACTGCCCAGGGCACACGGCGCATTCATTAACTCGCAGACTTCAGCTGGAGATTAGAAAGGCATTTTGGGACAGCTGCCCTTTCCTCCACATGCTTCTCATCTGCTGATGTCCAACAACACACGCTGCATTTTTGCTTGGAATCCACCGCTGTCGCATGTAAGAGGATTTGCACGCATTTTTGGCACCCGCAAGTTGTTTTTAGACCTAATTGAAAATATCTCAAATTGCGCTTTCTTATTAGATAACACTCAAGCTGGGTCAATTATCTTTAAAAGAAAATAAGGAAAAACTGGGCATCAGTGGACGTCTGACCCTCAAAGTTTTACTTTTCTTTTAATTTGTCACTAATCTGTAAGAATTAATCTTAAAACCAGTTGGTTATAAAGAGGTGTTGGCATCAACTGTTCAAATAAACCTTGTAAATGTTACCTCAGGGGCTAAATACTCAGGTGTCCCGCAGAATGTCTTCATGGTGGCTCCATCTTTGATCCCTTCCTTACACAAGCCAAAATCTGTGATCTTGATGTGCCCATCTTTGTCCAGCATGAGGTTTTCCAGCTGAAAGAGAGGAAGAAAGTAAAGTAGATGTTTTACTATGTTTAAAGTAAGAGGGATGTTCAATAAATACAAAATGACAGAAAAGAGTAAATTAATTGGTTTCAATGAGGCTGCTTTTTAAAAATCAGTGAATTATGGTTTCAGATCCTCCAAGAATGTGTGAAGTTATGATTGAACCATGTGACTCTGAAATGTGACAATTATGCTAATTTGATCAGTAGTTGTAGTTTCCTGCGAGTCTGAGCGAAAGCCATATTTCACTAAATTCATTTTCCTTTTGTGAGATGTGACGTTACCATCTTTCATTTTAAGGAGAAAAATATAAATAGAGCACATCAGATTTCTGAAATCCTCAGTCCAAACTAAAACTCGAGTTAAACACCAATACTTCCTAAAACTTTGATAAAATTGACCGATGGCGAGATCTTTCATACGTTTGGGGTCATCAAATGTTAGAGACGGCTGAAGTTGCATGGCCTTTTAATATTAAAGTGTCCTCCCCCCTCCCTGTTAAAGTCACCTGGCAGCAGCAGCTCACACGTGGTCAACACTAGCTGCCCAGAGTCAGCACATCCTCCAGTCCTGCTACCCTGGCATTTTCAGGAGAACCCTAGCAGACTGGAAGCCTGCCGTATAAACTCCAGGGAGAAATGAGAGGGGGCGGAGAGACGGGGAATGCTGTGCTAAACCTGACTGGCTTTATCAGTGGTTTTATGGCTACAGATGCACACGGCAACACAGCCTCGGTCCAAAATGTCTGCAGCATCCACCTCTGAGCCAATCTGCAGACCACTGCATCTCAGTTTACTCTAAGATTATTGCCTTTTTTCCCCCTCAGTGCGCAAGTAGTGCCAGCTTATACCGCAGCCTCTGATAACTCAGCTGACATACAACAACAGAGCGTGGTAGTCTGGTGGTTATTTCTGTCAACCTGCAGTAGGTGCATGAACCCAGCCTCCGTTCAGCTGAACTGTGGCCTAGAGACTGATCTGTGGGAGCCAGATCAATAAAGCCTTCACTGCTGCAACTTCTGTAGATGGAAGCAAACCCTATTTATAGCCTGCCTGTGTAGAACTGAAGAGGGAGGGAGGACAGAGAGTAAGGAAAAGATGAAAGCTATCCGAGGACGCTTCTGCCAGCTTACCTTCAGATCACGATACACCACATTCCTTTCAGCATGCAGGTAGTCCAGAGCCGACACGATCTCTGCGCCGTAGAACCTCGCCCGCTCCTCTGAGAACACCCGGTCCCTTGACAGATGGAAAAAAAGCTGAGAGGAAGCAGGAAGAAATGATTAGAACATCAAGTGCACGTAGACTCTAAAAGGTTTTAAGCTTGTGATAAGTCTGATTTAACGGCAGTGGTTTACCTCTCCACCGTTTGCATATTCCATGACAAAACACAAGCGGTCGTGTGTCTGGAAAGAGTATTTCAGTCCCTAGAGAGAGAGAAGGGCCGAAGCAGAACTTTGTTATATTTATGGTAAACTCTACAGGAAGCTGACCTTTAAATTTCTGATAACGCGATGCTGCAAAAGTTCACATGAAGCAACATTAGCGTTTTATTAAAAGGTAATATAACAATAGTACAAGTTCCTAGATTATTTTGCGTGACTTCACCCACAGGGTGACAGAAAATGCACTCCCTGATAAAGAGTACTGATGTTTAACCAGGCTCTTCTATGAAAACAGCTCTTGGAAACGTTCTTGATAACTGGAGGCTCCTGAAGACCTCCAAATTACTGGACTAAGGACCGGTTTAGATAGATGTACAATGAAAGAGCTCCTTGCCGTCAAGAATGGATGCTTTGAGTTCTGGAGGACTCTGTTCTCTGTGAGTGTGTGAGCCACTTCATCCTGAAAACAAGCCAAACAAAAAGTGTCTGTATACAATAGCCAATCATTAAGGTGTCTATTACCCTCTTCCAGTATCTTGACCGTTCACTCACTTTTGCTACAATCACCTCCTTCTTTAGGATCTTCATGGCATAGTAGTGTCCCGTTGCCTTCTCCTTAACCAGGATAACTTTGCCAAAAGTGCCTTTTCCCAGGAGTTTGAGGTATTCAAAGTCGTGCATAGTCTGAAGTGCGAGAAATGAGAAAGCGGCAACTTGTTAAAAAACAGCAGCATTAACAAACTCATGCTCTAACTAGCCAGGACATCCAATTCCACTGGCAAAAACACAGAGGCATTTATAGCACTGTTTCACCCCTCGCGCAATTTCCACTCCTCTAATGGGTTGGCCTATATGTGGTTGTATCTCAGTTAACCTCTGAACCCGGCGCTAAAGAGAATGATGAAAATGGTTGTGTGGGGGACATCCAATCCTGTGGCCTTAGACCTTCATGACATGACACGTGGGGGTGTTGAAACCTTCTGGATATGCTATCTTGTGCTAAGCCACCCACGGCTGATGTTGGGAAAGTAGAGAAAAGACAGAAGTGTTCTAAGTGCAAATCTGGCAGAGTGAGATCAATGTGAAGACAAGGAAATAGTCAGGGAGCAAAGAAGAAAGCTTGCGTTAAAAATCTGTAGTAAAAGGCTTTTAGGCCTGCCAAAGTTGTAGCACAAAGAAGAAGCAGAGTGTAAATGGTTCATACCACTTTGTGTCTGATTTTGGTCAGGCAGACCTCCATGTCCATGGGGTCTGGAGAGGAGTCCATCATCTCCTCCTCTTGCTTCTGCAGGCCTTCAGCCACTGCTTGGATGGCTTTTGTCCATTCTTCCCTAAGGGAGGCACAGGCAGCAGAGATCACATCAATCACACAACTGTTCTCTTATCCACAGGAAAGCAATTTTAAGTGGGGGTTTTGCCAAAGGACCTGTAGCACAAGTGCATCGCAATTACACGTGGGAACCTCTCCATGTTGGCCCTTAAAATGCCACACTACTTTCCCACACGTAAATAATTAGTGTTTTTCTACTCAGAGGCAGAGGTGTGCACGTGTGTGAGCATCTCTCTTGCCTCTCCTCAGGGGTATCCACGTGGAAGGTGCGCTCGATGACAGTGGTCCACTGCAGGCAGCGGATGATGAATGTGTTGGGCTTGGGTCGTTCTGTCTTCATCAGCTGGCATTCTGACCACAGCCAGGGAGAAAGAGAAGGAAATGGTGAGAAGGGCTGATGTGTAAGGTAGCCGAGGAAGGAGAAAGACCCACTCTCGCAGCCATTTATCTTTATTGCCACCATAACAGACACTGTCGGGAAAAAGCAGGTGCACTTGGAAACCCGGAAAACGCTTAACACATGGCGTCTGATAATCGCAATGTTATCATTTCTTTATTAATTGCACTTATTCAATTATTGTTTTTTTTATTATTTCAGCTTTTTATTGTAAACTCTTGAAGGCATGCCTTAACTGATGGGAGCTTTAAATTTACTAATCTGCTTTAATTATAAAAACAATCTAAAGCCATCTTTTCCACTTTTTCTCAAAGCTCACGATTTTGCAGCAAGTGTCATGAGTGGTTTAAAAAACAATTACTCACGACAGTTTAATAAGCGAATTTAGAATGCAGAAATTTCCATCTGCACCTCCTTCGCATTAACATCTGTTCCCAAATGAAACATATCAGCAACTATGTCAGAACATGACATGAAATAGCCTCTATCTGATGGATGGAGGAGGGGAGAGTGGACCACCACTGAGATTCAACATGGCTCCATCTCAGTGAATCTGTAATCCAGCTGCAGCCGCCCCATCAGCGGTGACGTGCCATGTGTCCTCGGCGGCGGGGTCGCAGTGGTGCAGAAGCCGAGGCTGATGGAGGCAGAGCCTCGGAGCAAAGCGCAGATAAATACTCGAAATCAGGCAGCTAATAGCCACGATAACTCAAGAGTGTCAGAGAGAAAACATTTTGTTAAGCTAACAGTGTGCTGTCTAATTGCTGTGTTCAGTCATCTGCACAGCTTATCGCAGCAACTTTCATGATAGGGAGACGGAGTTGGCTGAGCTGCTCCGGGCAGCCTTTTGTTGTTTTGTAGGATAGAAAAAGGATTTAGGAAGGATGCGAGCAGAGAAGAGGAACGGCTTTTAATTTAATAATAGAGGTGGCAAATCTAGCACATTTAAACTTTACGGGAAGACGATAGCTGTACAATCAAAGCGAGAAAGTAGCTGACTGAAAACTACCCAGAGACACAGAATGCAGCGGTTGCTCTAAAGCAGATACCCACGTGCGACAGAGAAGTTATTTAAGGGGGTTTCCAGCTGGTCAACATCTTGCGGCCTTTCTTTGTAGCCGATGAAGGTACCATCAGTCTTCAGAAGAAAATACCTTGGCCTCCAGGTCTTGATATATTCTCCTAGTGAAAGGGAAAAAAGAAAGGGGACCTTTATGTTAGAGCAGATGATATAAGTGATTAACATTTTCTGGTGATTTCCTATTTTCAGTGCTTTGACAAACGTGCTGATGTTTTTATCTGAACAGTGTTTTCTGTTCCTTTGGTGCCTTCAGCCGCAACACCCGTGGTTCAAGCCGATTACTATTCTGCCCAATGGAGCGCTATAAAATGACCATCTTGTCACTGTCTTTCGTTTAAACCAAGCCAGCTGCAAGGCAAATGGTGGTTTTAGTAGAAGTCAGGACCCTTTCCACAGACCATATGTGCCGCTTCAAACAGCCGACTGCCAATGGCGATTTTAGGAGAGATTCAAAGGCCTGACAAATGTACTATACAGTATTTTCCACTCATGAAAGAGAAAAAAATAACCAATTATGAGTCAAAAAGAACTTTCTAAGACCTGAACAGATGAAAGATTGTGGAATTTTACATGTCTTAATGGCAAAACTTCCCTCTATTGTCACTTCATGCTTGAATGCCTCTATTTGAATTTTAATCTTTCCACCATTTCGTTTTCATTTCTAGACACCACCATAAATATGAGCCACACAACTGAATCTCTCGTTGACAGACTATACTCAATTTATTCTGGTGATGCTTCAGGAAATGTTGTGCCAGATGTTGGACAGACGGAAGGGGGAAAAAATGCTTACATACCATAGCAGAGGCAGACAGTGGAGATGGACGTGAATATTTATACTGGAAAAGTGTAATTTATTTTTAATTATGGAGCTGTGTATTAACCCCATGCAGGGCTGCAGCAAGCTGGCCTTAATCGCACCATTTCCTACCGAAACAGAAACGCGACGCGCGCGAAAAGAAAGGGCGTCTGTCAGCGGGAAGAGGAGGTGGGCGATTATCACTTTGACCTTCTGTTACTGTGCCCAAAACACACTCCTGACTGATGAAACTGGTAACAAACAAAAGACAAGAGGTAGCGCAGCTAGAAAATGTCTCATCCCCCCCCCCCCGGCTGATCATTGGGCTTCAGATTCTACCATTCTACTAAGTCTTCCCTTTTATTTTTTTTCTCAAGATAACAGATGGGTGGAAATTTCTAAAAAGTCATGTGCAAAAAGCACGTGAAATAGTGTAACCTCGACTGTCCCTGAACAGCAGATGTTGAGAGCATTATTAGACTTTTTCTCTGGTTTGCTGTTGTTTTCTCTAAAAATGTAATTTAGGAATTGGCCTGACATGTGCCTTCCTAATTGAACCACACACGAGCAGAAATCCCACTTCCCTCATGCCCGTTTTAATGTACCAAATGGCTGCAATGACTCATTCGTCTGTTTCTAAACTCCACGACTCAGTGATCAACTTCTACATTTGTCTCCTACACACGCGCGCCGGTGTATTTACCTCGGGCCCCTCGAGAGCAGCAGACATCCTTACTTCAGCACAAAAACACAAGTTATATGTTATTTAAGAGTGCAGGCAGCTGTGCAGGTTTCACTGGGTCAAATTAAGCCACTGTTCAACACAAAGAAAAGCCTCCTGAGTCGCCTTGTTTGCTTCTCAGCTGGGCCTCAGCTGGTGCCTCATTGTCATGAGGTTGCAGCTGACCTAAATCACCCCCTCCTAGAGTTCATGCCACCCAACAGCGAGTATGGTTTGAGCACAAAACACAGACAACATAATAAGGATCTACCCGACATTATGAGGCACAACACAACACAAACGCTTATCTCATCGACACAGTTTAGAACGTTCGAGTCGGCAACAGGAGCGCCGCAAAACAAATTATAGCGTTTTGTAATGGGGGAGGCAGGTGTTTATGTGCGCGCATGTGTTTGCTTGAGTGTAAATACACTTTTGTGGATACACTGCTTTGTCGGGAGGGACGGGTATTGGCGTGACATAGCGTACAGCGACGGTCATCTCTGGAGAAGCTCGGGGCTTTTTTACTGCCAGCCGCACTGACGCACGACACCTACCAGGATGAGGTCGGGTGGTCGCGGGTGACGTAGCAGCCGAGGATTCTGTCACTATCCCACTAGCCTCAGTCACATGGATGCGTTAGAACAAAAGCTGCTCTGAAGTCCTGGTGTGCTATGTTTAAGTTGCTTTAATGCATGATGTTCTGCGTGTTCTTCAGTTCATCATGGATTAAAAAAAAGTGCTACTGTGGTGTTAATCATGAACAAGAAATGTTTCCTTTGTTATCTTTTGTATGAAATCTAGACAAGTTTGACAAAAGGATGTGGCACCAAGACATGAAGCTACCCTACATCCGAAAAACACATCCTTACTTTAGTGTGTGCTCTTTCAAGATGGGGGGGAGACACTGCGTTTTCCCCCCATCTGTGACCAGAGACCTGATCACATGACAGAAGTGGAAGCAGCGATATCCGGACTGTGTGTCTCTTTTTGTCGAGAAAAACACACACAGCCCCCGAATAGTCTGCACTCTAAACACAACCAACAAAGATGACCCTTGTCTGCTTCCTATTTACACCCATTTCCTCTTCTTTTGCTTTTATTGAGTTTGTACCTTTCACACAGGTCTTTTTTAAAAGAACCTACATGATCAGAAAGTGAAACTCACAGCTGTATGCTGAAGTGTTGACTCAAATGTAGACAACAGCAATGCCGAAACAAAACGCTACATGCAAGTTAGGACTAAAAAAACAAAAAACCTCAAGAATATCCTGTGTACATGAACAGTGCAGACATCTGACAAAGGACAATGGGCCTCACAACAATAAAGAGATGTCTGCTTTTAAGCCAGTTCATCGTTGCTGATGCTAGCTCAACCCTTTTGATGTCAAAATGTTCCCCTTATCCAGGAAACGGGCCCAGCAAACAGACTGACCACAACCTACATCTGATAGAAGCTCCTTCAGCTTCACGTCAGCTTGCTGCTGAAACACAGACGCGTCTGTTTCTGACAGAAAAACTCGCTCCGCGAATGAAAGTTGCTCCAGTAAAAGTCGAACGTGACAGCAAACATGTGGCTGAACTCAGCCAACTTTGGGTGGAAAGACCAAAGAATAGGAAGACTGATTTGCCGCCAGATGAGAAATGGGAAAACAACGGGGGGTGAGAAAGGCACAGTGTGCTAAGTGCTGCGCAGGATGGAATGCTAGTGAGATAGATCGCTACATATGCTCCCTGCATATGTAGAACTGTCAGTGGGAGGGGGCTTGAACACAGGCAGAGTGTGTATGAGCCATGCATGCGGTGTGTGCATGGGAGGAGCTGTCAGGGCCTGATAGAGTGTCTTTACATGACAAGCAGCTGCTGAGGTCTGGGATCCACGCTGGGTAAAGTGGAAAATAATGAACGGAGAACCGCTGCCAAACACAACAGAATTCATCTTTATTTGCCAACTGCTGCATGTCTGTATGTGTGTGTGTTTGTTGCAGCCACGCCCTCTGTAACACTAACACACAAACACACACACGCACAGACACGCAGGCTGGGTACTGGGGGACAGGACAGGTCCAGCTGCAGCTGGATATGAAAGCGTGTTCTATTGTTGCGTTTGATTAGGTAGCGGTGAAGCAAATCATAAAGACTGTATGTTTCTCCGATGGGTACATGGAAATTCCTGCTTTGATGTTTTTTTAAGAATAAAATGTAAAATCGAATTCAAAACTTTTCATTAAGAGATGCTGGCGGATCCTCTGGCTCCAACAATAAGATGTTTCAATATTATTTTCTAGGCTGACTGAAGCCAGCTGCAGGTCAATGTGGCTTGAGTGGCTTTAGCAGCGCAGCCAGATGGGAACGTCAGAAAGACAAATCAATAAAAGCAGAAATGAGAAAATGTACAGAAAATGTAAGAGCGTGACAGAATATACGCCGGACAAGGGACCACCTTGTCCTTGTCCATGTTTACATGACAGAAAAAGTGATGCTGTGGTCCTGGCTTCAGTTGTTTCCTGTCTCTCAATAAGACGCATCTTACAGCTTTCGCTGGAAGCAACAAAAAGAGACGTAATGTCCAAATAAGGAGACAAAGACACCATCTGCCACCAACTCGTTCTCCCTTTTTCCTCTGTAGTATTTGAATTAGATCTTTTTCTTTTATAATGAATAATATTTAGATATTAAGGGCATCCTTCTGGCATTAAATGACCTATAATCATAAAAATAAATGACACGTGAATGAACGTGTAAAGAAACCAGCAGTGCGCAGTGGCCGGAACCATGATAGGGTCAGATAAATGCACCTCTCAGTGTTTAGCACCCAGCGGTGGGACTTCCTGAGGGTGCTGCTGCTGGGTTTTGTCCCAATCTGGCCATTCATGGCTCGGTGTTAAGAGGAAGGGAGCCAGTGGTAACTGCATGAACCGTGCATGTGTCTGAGTGGTGAGAATCGGATGAGAAGGGGAGTGGGGGGAGGGGGGTTAGGCGGAGGTTGAGGATTAGGGAATTAGAACTCCAAAGCGAGGGAGATGGGGAGGGGGACGCGTCTTTTGTTGGTTTTTCCTCAACCGCCCCCGCCCTCCCTTCGCCCTTTTCTGCCGGGGTTCTGCGTGTAGGCTGCAGCTGCAGCCTGCCACCCTGTGCCCTGCATCTTAATGAGCCCCAGGCTGCCCACTCCAGAGGAGAGGGGGCTCCTTGATGCAGAGGTCTCCACAGAGTCCCAACACCCACAAACTACACCCTCTGCAACATCCCCTTCTTTGAGCAGCAGTGCTCCTCGTGGGGCATCTCGCGAAAGCAATCTGCAAACGCAGCTGACCGGATAAATCCGGGCCCTGTTAATTCAACGTGCCGTAACCGTTACATAAGATGCTACAAAACGCTGTTAAATAGGACATTTGTGACAACTAGTCACCATAGCAACCAAGATATAGCATGAAGATCTGAACCAGGATGGTGTCATCTGACTTTGCTTTGCATTAAGCAGAAGTGATGATTCTTCATCCAACTTTATCGTTCGCGTGTCACATCCGACTGTCCATCCCCACCACACCCAAACCCACGCCCCCCCCCCCGTGTCCTCCTGACATCCCTGGTCGAGACCCTTTTATTTACCCTTTTCTGCACCATGCAGCTGGATGGGGGTGGGGGTGGGGGGGTCAATTTTCAGGGCTTTGGCAGCAGCATCAACAGGTTATGGAAAAGAGCTGAACTGGCCTCCACTCACTCTCCCTGTATTACTGTGGCTGGTGCTACTACCCCAACCCCAACAGGAAAAAAGCAAGGGGGTGGAGGGGGGGTGCAATGGAGACTGCCCCTCTTTCTCACGCTTGTAAGAAAGCCCTCAGTTCTTCTCCGTGGTGAGTGGCACCTGCTGATTACCATAGAGGCACTGTGGGAAGTTCCCCCTTCCACACTGTGGCAGAGATTTGCCCCCGTCCCTCAATAAATAAGCAAGCAATGGATTAGTTAACTAGTTTAATACACGGTAAACAAACAAATAAACGAATGTCCGGATAATACTCACTCCTGCTCCATGGCATTGCGTGAAGGTATATAAATGAAAAATATATTAACATTCCAACCAAAAAAACCACCAAAACACTGTGACCAAAAGCAAAAAAAGATGCACTTGGATGACAAACAATGGGCATGAACAGAAAAGAGGAATAATAGGAGAGAAGGAGAGGGAGTTGTGCTGAGCACCACAGTTGTGGCGAGCAGGCGGACTCTGCACAGCAAAGTAAGCACACAGCGGGTTTTCCAGCACGGAGGCGAGCACTGGAGATGCATCAGCCTCCTGGTCCCCGCCACCAGTCCTGCTGACAGATGCACCCAAGTAATTTACTTCTCTCCACCACATTTAACAGGAAGACTGCTTCCCATTACCCAGGGCAGGGGGTCTGCTGGCTTCCTGGTGTGACAGCCTCTGCTTCTGGACGCTGCCCACAGGGGCTCTATTCCCAGGTGTGCCTCACACTTTAACTTCCACCACTGTGAACAACTTGGTACTTTGAAAATGTCATTTAAAATCATTATTGAAAAGAGTTTTGTTTTTTTTAATTAATTGACACAAATACAAATGCTATGTCATGATCCTCCTCCTCTGGTTGACTGAGGGAAAAACTGGAAGACATAATGATAAACTCCACAGTTTATATAGTTTTCCTTTCATAAGATCCTTTAAGTTGAAAAACGTGTCTTTGTGTCACATTACTCTGTTAAACATCTCCTTGGGGAAAAAAAGATTTTAGCATCAAGCTAGGAAGTGAGCAAATGGGAATCAATGAGTCTGTTTGTGTGCACAGCAGCGATTATGTACAGCAACAATATTTAGCTGTGGAGGTCCCTGGGTGAGTCAGGAAGAACGACCTGAGGCCATCAGCACTGCCGCATCATGGGACGCTTTTAATGAGATGTGTCTGCTCTCTTCGGGAGGATCCACAACTTTTCCCTACTAGGGTTATTAATGGAGTGTTGAGACAATAAAGTTTTGAAAATACCAGCATGTCCAAATACCCCAATGAAAAACCATTTTCTGCATCACTGACCGCTGTGTCTGGGATTTCGTATCGCTCACGCATGCTTTACCCTCCCCCAACCTCCGCCTCAGTCTCAGTCTCATGCACTTTAACTGGACCACCAACAAGGTTTCACTTGGAGGAGCAGCAGCTCAGATCCCCCAGCCACATGACCAGCAAAGGAGCCAATCAGGTGATGAGCCCCAAACCAAACCATGACAGGGTCTCTGTGGCACGTTGCGCCTAACATCCATTTTCTCTCTCCCGAAGGTTGCCTGGGTCACTGAGCAATGTTCTGGGAACATCAAAAAGATGCTGGACTTCTGTCTCTCCTCTTCCCCATCGCAGCTAGTGCACCCTCTGCCGTCGCCTCCCCCGCCTCGAACCCCCACCCCCGCATGCGTCCAAGCCAGCTGAGCGTGCCACCCGAATCCAACAGTTGTTTCGGAGTTCGTTAGCCTAACGAAGGGGCTGGCTCTTTATACTTGTCAGAAAGCAAATGACTCAAACAAACAAGGGCCGTGAAGGAGGGGAGGACAAGCCGGGCGCTGTTCTGCCGAGCTTCACTGGGTTCTTGGCCGCAGCACTTCCCTGGAAACTCAGGAACCCACAATCTGCCTCTTTGATGTCTGGCGATGCTTCGGTTTTGATGGAAACTTTGGAAAAACATACTTAGAAAAAGAAATAACACAGTGCCCCGACTCTGTGGCCACTAGAGGCCGTAGGCACATAAAAAGGACTGAACGAGAGTATGGGTCATGTCTTGCTGACAGTGTGACTTCTGAATGAATATGCGTCGTCCACATACTCACATATTTGCATTCCAAACCCGTCCTTCCAAAAAAGACAACCAAGATAACAGACCTGACACTCGGGCAGACCAGACTCAGCGCCGGAGAGTGAGGCTTTAGCTTAAAGTCAAAAGGTGTGTCCTTCAGAATGAGATCATTTCACTGAGCAAGCCTGTCTGGAACAAACGCACAGAGCGCTCCATAGAAGAAGGTCTGGAGCCCTAATGACAGATTAGCTCAGCTGGAAGGTTTAGACGCGGCGCTCGTGCCACTTCCTGCAGCTTCCATGGAGCCTACAAACACACGCAGAATGTGACTAACCGGGCAGGAATCAGAGAAAGTGCCTGTCACTGCTGTGAAATCATTGCTCTTGCTAAATCATGTATAAAAGATGGAAATAAAGAAGTCAACTTTTGGGCATATTCCCAATTGACTGTTTTGACAGTAGTGTTGAGGTTTACCGGTAGATATACTGAGCTCACGCACGCAGACACATATGGAGAACTCTCTTTTGTAAAACATCCAGTTGGTGTTTTGAGCGTACACATGGGAGTAATGAGCACACTTAGAAGTGCCATAAGCCATTTATTATTACGCCCACATGTAGATGTGAGTCACTTGGTTGGCGCCAGCACGCAAACAAACTCCACTGTCGGAGCAGCTCAGGATGATAACGTCCACGCAGGGGCTACCTGACCGGGCTGATGGACAGGGAGCAGGGACCACGGCGGAGTCGCCTTCGGTGCCGTGGCTCTGGGGCAAAGACCGCATGACCGTGATGTGACACTAAAAACCTTCCTTTCGAGGAGGCAGGTGGACGCCTTCCAATCCAAACACAGAAACTCTGGGTGACATTTCGCAGGGCGCATCTGCTGCAACGATATGCCCACTCGCTATTCCTGAACAGTGCGGTTTTCTCTATTAGTCACTATTTGACTACTCTGACAGTTACATTTTACACCGTCCTCTTATCAACACTTCCGTTGTATTTGGAAAAATGGACCTGTGCCAGTGTGGGGACGCGATTAACACAATGGGAAATAAAGAAGACATAAACCAGAGATAAAGACAGCAAGGTCACAGAGAGAGGCTGTATTAAGTTGTGAAATGTCAGTTAAGCCCACAAATAAACCTTTATCCTAGTTGTCCATCTTCAAAGGAGAATTTGCACTTTCAACACTTTTGATTTATCCTTTCCTTCACTGGAAAATCTTGGGCGTGTCCAGCTGAGACAAACCAGGCTGACCCTTTCCTATAACAGCAGCCTGTTATGCTCAAGCCCAAGTCATGAGAAGGGGGAGCGAGGACTACCACACCACAGCAGCACACTGTTCCTGCCAGAGTCCCAGGACTCCCCTCATAGTGACCTGCTCCCATTACCTTATCCCCTGAGTCACAGTCTTCCTTTCCCCTCTTCCCGTAAAAGTCTGGCTCGTTGGCGCGGAGCCCCGTGAGCCTCCATTGGTTTTGGAGATGTTTCTCATCCTACTTTGCTTCCGTGCTGGTGGAGGCGACGATGGCGTGGGTTCCGTAAAGCAGCCACAGTTTGAAGGCAGTGTTTGTATGCACACATAAAGCTGCTCAAAGCCAACAGGTATGTGAGGAATGCCTTTTCGTCCAAACAACAGGACTCACACCCGACAGAGCCGTGCCATGCCACAAACTGGGTCCACCAGGGGCCGTGCAGTTGGAGGACTTTTAACGTTATAAAATGGAAAACAGCCTAGTTAAATAAAGATAGCCAGTGATCAATTACACCCTGTACTTCATTCAGGCATTTCTGCAGTTCTTAGAAAACAAATGTGCAAAGGTGCTTTTGAAACTTGTATTTATTTTTCCTAAAGCAAGTGAATAAAAATTCTCAGGTATCAGTTTCTGAATAACAGAAAAGCTTTAATAAATCATAAAACATTAGAATTCAGCTCACACCTGTCTCACGTGCAGCGAAATGTCCTTTAATATTAAAAATAAATCAACTATAAAGTACTATCTTTCTGTGCACATACCTCTTTTATGCAGCCATCCCTCCTTGACAATCACCACATTGGTCATGTTGGTGGGCAGGGTGGAGGATCCAGGTTTCCCACAAGGAGAGCTGCAGCTTTGTTTCCCAAGTTTGCTTCCCTCAGCCCTGTGGAGGAGCTTGAGACGGGGTCCTGGGGTTTACAACCGCCTCGTCACCGGTGGTTACCTATTAGTGGAAAAAGAGTAAAAATTAGCCTCAAATAGAGGTGAAAGATTTTTTTTTCCACCTGTCTGATCATTAACCCCCAGGTCAACACGGCAGAGGAGACAGATAAATTGGACTTTATTGTCCAGTTAGCGTGTTAAAATCACAGTTTGAATCTTTTACATGTAGCACCTGCAACCTTGGATCCAATGTGTGTGTGTGTGAGCCTTCAATTTGGACATTCACAAAGTAAGGTGTGTGATTTTTCTAAATATCAGATATATATTACAGGGAAACAGACTGATTTTTTTTTAAATGATCTAATTCTTGTAGTTCCTTTTTCTTGATAAAAGTCTGCAGGCCTGTTTTAGACGTGCCTTGACCATAACTGTACCTTCAGCTTCTTTAGACGTCAACCCGAAAACAAATAAAAAGAAAAATTCTAAAAATAAGGAAATAATCATGCTGAGGTTACAAGGCCTCGTCCAAATACATACTGAACATCAAACCCCACAACATATTGACATACAACGCGACACCATAGGGTGATAAAGATCACACGCTCGGGGTAAAAGTGCTGAAACGGCTTCTCGATCGACCTTGCGGTTAGTTTGTTGTCTAAACAAACAAGTTGCAGGGACTGAAATGTCTATTCTGATGAACTGATTAAAAGTCTTGAGAAAGTAGATAATTCCTGTGTGATCTATATGAACGATGATTTATTTGCACCTGGCCTGTGGTGGAAACGTTACAGCAAAGTGCTGGTGTGTATAGGACGACCTAGTAACAGGAACAGAAAAACAAACTCTGCCTTTACAGCTCGGCGGCATGTGTGTAAGGGTGTAAAGAAATGTGCTAATTTACACACAAGTACAGATCAAACCAGACAAACAACTAGAGTCAAGATGTGTGATTGGAAATATGGCCAGAGGGCACTGAAAATCATCTGATGGGACATCAAACGGAGCAGAATTCCCTCACAGATTTATCGGCTCTTCTTCAAATGCAGCTACAAAGCAACCTGTGGGCCATCAGGACCAAACCCTTGACTTCTTCATCGTTTTTACCATAAAGACGCCATTGAATGCAGGGCAGAGGAAAAGACGATCAATTTGCACACTTGTTCACACAAATGTCACATAGTGCACGCCGTAATATCTGACAACTGACTCCAATCAATGCCCCCACTACTGCACAGCCATCAAAAGAGAGCTCTGTCTGAGTGGCCTCATCCAGCGTAAGAGTGGGGACAACAACAGGAAGTGGATGTGACTATTGATAGACTTCGTGTCATATTAGAACGCCCTCAGGCTCCAACACATCTGTCAGCAAATGCGCCATCAATGTGCCTTTTTCTGTTCACTTCCATCAATAAAGAAATGCAGGTTTATTATTGCTTCTGTGGTTTTTTCCCTTTCGGACGGTTGCGGCGCTCAGGCTGCGGGCGCTATTGGAACTAAAGATCACACAAACCGTCCACATATCTGACAATGCGCTCAAATAAACTTTAATATACACTTGCAGATGTCTGACAGACAAACTGGGGTGAACGCATGTGCGCTGGAGCGGTCCGGGAGCCAAAACAGAGCGCTGTTTTAAAGGGAGCGACCTGTTGCTTCTGTGGCCTGTGTGGAAAAGCTGGGCCGCTGCCAGTGCTGCAACCAGCAGCCACTGAATGAACCCAGTACCCTGTCTGTCACATGGTTCTGAGGGCCACTGCCTGCCCCGCTGTCAGTGGTGCTTTCACTCATTCATTTCTGGCTGCGCGGCTTGGAGGGGGCATTCCCATTCAATGCAAATGGGCGTTGTGAAGATGCCACACAGTCATTCCGTCTCTGGGACACAAACGACAGAAAATCACCACCGTGTGATTTCCTTCTTTGCAGATCGATTCACACGACACTGTTTTTGCTCTATTTTCTGTCTCTAGAGGGTAAACAAGGGAGGAAAGCGTCTGCCGCGCAGCTAATCATATTAAAATGCTCAAACCAATTAAATGAAATCAAATAGGCTCACCTGCCGCTCGACAACAGCCCCCGACGTGACCCTGGCTTTGTGTTCAACTGCCACAATAGAACCAATAACAATTTTGATCTGCCATAGTGGGAAGTTCCTCTTCTAAGTTCCCACATAACACGTCACTTATAAGGATATTGCTGGTAGACGTATGAGAATAAACAGTGTCGCTCTGACACTTTCAAGTGAGGGAGGCTAACTGCGAAAACACCTCCCTAAATAAGCCCCTCGACCATGGCGTGCTGCTGGAGAAAGCTGCGGTCCAAAGCAAATGTCAAGACATAATATTTAAATAATCCGCCTGTCTTGGGCCAAATGGGGAGCTTTTACAGCCGGAGCTGTAGGTTAGCTCACCCTTCGCTTTTGTAAGTCTTTCATTTTTCTACAGCGATGTAGAAAAACACCGTTTGATTTGATTCTTCGCTCAATTTCTCCTGAAGCCCATGTTTCTTCCAAAATAGGTAACAGGAAATGAAACCTAAAAGCACAGCCGGAAACACACAACCAATCACGACAAATGCTGCCCGTCCAACTTTGGCATAGGATCCACGCCGCTTATGTCATTTTACCCTCAGACGGTGAATTGATATCCCTCCATCACCAATAGTTTTAAACCAGCTTCATTTAAACACACTTTTAATTTGTCATTTTATGTTATTTAAGCTCATAACAGAGAGATAGGTTTTAGGCTGCCGTCTTCTGTTTGATGACTCCGGGGGCAACATCATGTGATGAGGACACCATGATGAAAAGTACGTCCACCTCTGTGATGAACCATCTAAACTTTAGCCTTTAGATTCTAAAGGCTCTCTGGCACAGGCGGGGAAATGGGCACAATACGTCTGTCTGTGTACAGGAACAGCAATTTCCAGCATTCCTTGAATTCTGCACACGTCTGGTGGCACGTTTACGTCAAGGGGGCTCTGAAGGAATTGGGTGGGAGGTGACTGGCTTTTTCTAAATAAAAGGGGGGACAGGCGAGCAGTCACAGGCTGCATCACTGCACCAGCTTGTTGCGTCTTCCCCGGGTCACATGCCAGAACACACAGACAGACAGACACACACACACACACACACACACACTACTACAGACGTGGTCTCATGACTGATAAAAACATTTGGACACCGAAGGCGTTACAAGCAACACGCCCAGGGACAATGTTCTCTCTCCAGCCCCTGCATGCACATGTAATCCCTGCAAGTATCAATGGCGAGGCTGCACGAATGGCCACGACAAAGACTGCACAGGATGAAGAAAACCCCTTCCACACACGCATGTTACTAATGCACTGCCCCCATTTTGGGGTACATGTCCTTAAACACAGACCAAACTCCACGTACGCTGGTCCTGAGGCCTCAAGATGCAGCAAGTCAACAAATAAACAGGTCCAATGCTAATGCAGAGCAACAACAAGCTAGCAAAGCGCCCGACCTCTGCCTGGATATCAATTTCCCCGGTATATCCAAGTAAACAATCGCAGTGATGGCTCATAACAATAAAAGAGCTGCTCTGTGGTTGAGCTCATTTGTTTTCATTTGCCTGCAGGGCCATAAAGTAGCAGCAAAAACAACTTTCTCTTGGAGGTGGACTGTTGAAAGTAACACGGCTGCAGATCTTCTGGCCCGAGGGATTTCTCCAAAGTGGTCATTGTCAAAAATGAATGGTTAACAACTGCGGAGAGAGCCGTTGTTTTTTGTGGGAGGGAGGGGGTGCTAACAAAAACAACGGTGCGTTCTAATTTACAACAGGACGTTTATTATTTAAAAAAGAAAGAAAGAACGAAATGACCGCCCCGGCGAAATGAAGCCCGGAAAGTACCTCGTTTCAGGTTTGCATTTAGCGAAAGAGAAGGATATGGGGCCTAGCAGGGCAGCTCGGGTGAGAATAACCGCATCCCATGTAAGTACAATGGGGACCTACCCTGTCTAGCTGTCGACCTCTTGTAGTCTAACCGTGCGACGGAAGCGCGGACGTTTACCTGGGCAGGGATTCAACAGCGCGTCCGTTTCATTCTAGGGAGATGTTTCAGCGGTATAATAAGTTGATAAGTCCTTCAACAATGTGGACAAAAGTGCTCTCATTTACTCCGTTTCTTTGCCTTTCTTCCACTACACCTCCCAAACGCGCTGTCTGCAATGCCTCTGTGGCGGCCCGCTCTCCCGGGTCCTAGAGCCGGCCGGGTTCGGGCTCGTCAGACGGCCCATTGAAAAATCCTGCGGCGCTGCTGCGAGAGGCTCGTTCGGGGCTGCGTGGCCTTGTTGAACCCAGTGTTTTATCTGCGCCGGTGCTTTCCAAGCGGAGGCCCCGGGACCTGCACAGGACCTTAAAAGATTTCTAGCGGATCTCCGCGCAGGCCGCCCCCGTTCCTCTGAGACGAGGAGTCACTTTGAGATTAAACTTAGTAGGGAGGGGAAAAAAACAATGTTATAGATTGTATTCAACGTTTATTGATCCACGTGCACATTTTTAAAAGACGCACATAAAGAGTAAAACAATGCAAAATGATGCATCGCTTTTGCATAGGAATGCACAATCCTTTTGTAATATCAAAAAGAAATGGTTAATTCAACTACAAGATGAAAATCCAATACATAAAGCACACTGTATCTGATGGAAGCCCACTGTTTGGCTGGTCAGTCCTCCATAGGATGCTTATTTACTCCTTTTGCACCGATCTTCTGAGCTGTTCTCACAACTTTGTCAATAAAGTTGCAGCCCTCCGCAACTTCTACACAAAGTCCGGTGAGTGGAGCTCAAAAGGGGACCGGAAATGAGCTATCAACATCTGTAACAGCTCTTCGGTAGGCGCACCAGTCTTACTTCAGACATCTGGAGCAACAGAGCCTCAGATGGATCTTCTTACATCAGCAAAGATGAAAAAAAACAAAACACCTAAGACACCATTAAAGGTAAACATATGCTGTATTTGTCACATGCTCAGTTAAACACAGTCAAACGTTCATATTTAATAACTACATTATTAAATTGTTTAACGCTGTGGAAAATTGCTCACACTTCCCAGTCTCCCATGTTGGTTGGGCTCTAAATCTTCGATTTGTGTCACTTCTGATGATTTATTGAGGATTTACAGACGCAAATGACCACAGTGGTAAAGTTTGATGATGATTGGATGATAAGAATCGTTTAATAAAGTACAGCACACATTTGTAATCCAACCTGGTATCATAAATTCCGATTATTGTTTCCGTAGTTATTATGATTATTAAGCATCTCACCTGGTAGAGGGGAAAAGGGGGACCTGTTAAATGTCTAAAACATTACAAGACGCATTGTAAATCTACAAATATAACATCAAACACACCGAGGTTTATGAGTCAGCTGCTGACTGAAATGTGGTGAAAAAAAGGCTTTAACACGAAGGGACTTTTTAGTTGTTACGCCACCTGTTGATTGGGATTATTTAAAATAAACAGCCGCTTGAGTCACAAAGAGCACCCTGCCAGCAGGCAGGAGTTAAACCAGTTTAGGGCAGGTACAGACATGTTTCACCATCCTTCCCATTAAATGCCCTGAGCTTTGGTCTAGACCAGTCAGATGAGAACTGAGTAGACTTGCAGTGTTATATAATAAGAAAACATGCGATAAAACACTAAAATAAAATGTTGGGGAATAAAGAAAGAGCAGAGCAGCGATGCAAGGATGGCTGCCAGCATTTTTCCTATGCTGAAACACTTGTTGGCCTCTGCCCTCTATCTCTCAGCCCCCCCTGTTGTCATTTCCCCTCTTTGTCACTTATGCTCTAATGTATTCCTCTCTGCTACTATGTGGCAGCGTTGCCGCTATTCCTGTCATACGGCCAGAGCCGGGTGAGGGCATCCCATATTTTGACAGTTCTTGCGCCGTGCCACCCTCATCTTCCTCCTCCCGAGTCGCCTCAATTCCACTTCTGGAAATGTTCGTTCTGTTGTTGAGCGAGAAAGCGGCCAGATCTGAGAGCGGGTGATGGATATCTGCGTTGTACCGTGCATGTGCTTATCTGTGGAGAATTTAATGATCAGAATGGGGCTTAATGTGCTGTTGAAGGAGAAGAGGTGGCGCGTGGTGACAACAATGAGACGCTGAAGGGCAGCGGGGCCATAATGCGGAGGAAGTGGTGGGGGTCAGACCAAGCATCTCCCAGCAACTGCGGCGCAATGTTGCTGCAACTGTCCCAGGATGTTTGATCCACCTGTTATGCAGCTCTGCCCATAAAACACCATCAAGGCCTAAAACAGATTTTTCTTGAAAGCACACCGAGGGTGCCGAGGGTGACGCTGTGGTTGTGGCATTTTTCTCCATTACTCTAATTTCTGAGCCTTTAAATAATCTAAAAAGCATTTGAAGGTTGGGGGCTTGGGGGGGGGGGGGGGGGGGGCTTCTGAGATAAAATGCATGTAAAATGAATCTTGCAACATCACATCCTTGGTGTCAATTTGATGGAACAGCTGTGGTATCGCCTGAATTTACAGGATTCCGCAAGAACCCCCCCCCCCCTCCTTTTTTTCCCACTTTGAAAAGGGAGGAAAAAGTGTAAATCTAGAAGATGTGTGAAAGCAGGCAGCATCCTCGGACTGACGCCCACCCCTAGGATGAGACTTGGGTTTCAGACTGTGAGAGCAATGTGGTCGAACTGGATGGCTGGCTGGTTGGCCGGTCAGGCTACACTGGAATGTGGGGTCTTTTGTTTGTCAGAGAGAGGAGTGGGTCAGGGGGAGAATGCCATTGATGATAGCAGAGAGAAAGAAAGAAACTCCAGGAAGTGTTCTCTCTCTCTTTCTCTCCCTGCTCCCCCACTCTCCCACTCCCATTCTCTCTCTCTCTCTCTCTGTCCTTCATTCTCTGTCTTTTTCTGTGTGTGAGAACCTTCACCATGGCGAGCCTCTCTCTCGGAGGCCGCGGTCCCCAGGCACAACCACTGCTTTGTCTTGCCCTGTGAACACACACCCCTCCTCTGCTCGGGCGCCCACGTTTGCCAGGGCCACGGAAACACGGGGCTGCAGCTCCTATTCTTATCCACATCACTGCTCCTGTATGGATGTGTGTTAGCGTGCTGAATGGTGAATTGTTTTATCGCCATCATGCTTTAAAGTGTTTGGTTAATGCTTCAATGGAGTTTGTCAATAATTTTTTTTATTTTTTTCAATTTTATTTTAGGGCATGACACTGACTCGGCTCATCTGGACATGACTCGGGTGCAGATATCCACTCTCTGTAGCAGTAACAGCCAGACTAAAAATGGAATTAAGTGGTAAGTGGATAAGAATCTAGCCCGTGGCCCCTTTTTCGGCCAGTGGCTGCTGCCTCCCATCACATTGCCCGCTCCCCTCTCTGTCAGAGGGCTGCGAGGAGCTGCAAATGGCCCTTTCAAAGCACACGGCAGCTGGAACACAGGGCAAAGGTGACCGAAGCAGTTGGGGGAGCAGAGGGAGGGACGGGAGGTGGGGGGAGCAAGAGATGAGCAGCTGCAACCTCGGGCCCCTGTTTTTCTGCCTCGCTACCATTTCTGCGGGCTCCAGAGGCTGTTTGTTTGCAAAAAAATCCAACCCTACTTCTTCAAACGCAAGCAGCTGTGAAACAACAGAGTTCGCGTCTCGAGACGATTTAGGTCAAACACATCACGGTGCCGGACCTGATGTGGTCCGGGGCAACAAAGGCGCTGGGGTGGTGTGGTGCCAGGGAATTCCACAATCCAAAGCAGGATTAGGAGTGAACGGCTTTAAAAAGTTCCCAATAGTCCTCTGACCCCTCCAGATCACAAAGCCCGATTTAAAATTCTTTCTGTCACTTAGAATACCTTCACATATAATTATTTTTGGATGAAACAATCTCCTTTTATTCACCATCTAACACTGCCAACATTAGAGGTAAGAATGCACAAAAAATTACACTTATATGTATATCTTTTTTTAAACCAGAAATGAGGATTTCGTTGTAAAATCAACCGCCACCCCTTGGACAGGTGTTTTCATAAGAGGGCCAACTGCTTGCTGCCACTGTGTGAATCCACCGAGAAGTGCACAACTTATTGTGGCTGCGCGCTATCGCGAGAGTTGTGCCGTTATCAACCTGCCTGACACACAGCAGCGCTGAGTGCAGCCTGCCTCACCAGGGACGGACTCAAGCTCAAGAAACGGCGAGGAGAAGCGAACATCTGGCCCACACATCATGAAAGGACGTCGGGGCTTCTAGGAGAAAACACGACGCACCGGCTGGAAATAAATGTGAGTACCCAGTGTTTGGGATTTTATTTTTTTTCCTGCGTGCGCTTCGGTGCCGGAGGAGCCCAAAGTTAAAGCGTGTCCGCTCGCCGCTTCGCTGAGCGCAGTTGGCTCTCTGGCTGCGAGTTCCTCCGCTGTTTAAAAGGATCCGAGCAATGCGTCTCCAAACGCAGACGTGGAGCTCGGCTGACCTCGTCTCGGGCTTTTCCGAATCACGCATGCACTTTAATCTTTTAACCAAAAACAATGGGGGGGGGGGGAAATATCTAAACTTTAAAAAAAACCGATCTCAGCATCTAACTTATTAATAACTACCTATATTGGCTTAACTTTTCCCTCCCCCTCCTTCCTTTTGTGATCGTCTACTCTTACTGGTCCCCTTCATAATATTCCGTAGTTGTTCGTGTCTCACGAGTGCGTAAATGGGACTCGGAGCGTTTAATGTTCTGTCACGGTTGTCGGTGGCAGTTTTGTTCCGTCGATACGTTGGATTTTGAGAAAGGTTCACAATCCTCCTCCTCCTCCCCCCTCACGTCTCTTTTCAACCGCGGGGTCTATTTCGAACTAAGTTGGGTGTCTTTTTTGGACTGCGTAGTCCAGAGTTAACATATGGCATAAAGGGGAGCACAGCTGGAGGTAGCGTTTCCATTGCGGTGATGTCAGAGCAGCTGACTCCACAGCTTGCAGTGTAATTAGCAAACAGAGCGCCAGTTTACTCACTCCGCACCGCTCGCCGCTTCCTCCAAAGGCTCCTTCTCCGTGCGACACCGGGACCGGCGTCCAAATCCCGGCTGCGCGTCCTGCGAGCGCCGCGGTTCTACATGTTTGCGCGACCGATTATCGAGGCGCACGGGACGCGACTCTAGACGCCAGCAGGTTCGGGTCATTCGAAGAGAAAGTGGCTCCGTTTCCACCGTGACACATGGGTGAGCGCAGCACCGCTGGAAAGAATTCCTGCTCCCAAGTTGATGAAGTTTAGGTCGTTTGAAATATTCCTAGAAGATCTGGAATCGCTGTTAATTGGCGTGCTTTAACGTCTGTGGACTTTCCAGTGTGTTTCCATACATTTAAAAGTATTTTCAACAATGCGCTGAAAGTTTTTTGTCAGGTTTGGTCTGCTCTGGGTTACTCTCTGTGGGCCTGATGTGCACAGTGGCTTCGTTTAGCTCACCCCCTATCCTGTTTTTCCTGTTTTTTCACCAGGTTATGAAGGAAGAATGGAGTTCCCAGACCATAGCCGCCAGTTGCTGCAGTGTCTGAGTCAGCAGCGTCACCAAGGTTTCCTCTGTGACTGCACTGTTCTTGTCGGCGAGGCTCAATTCAAAGCACACAGAGCCGTGCTGGCCTCCTGCAGCATGTACTTCCATCTCTTCTACAGGGACCAGCTGGACAAAAGGGACGTTGTGCATCTCAACAGTGACATTGTGACAGCCCCGGCTTTCAGTCTGCTCCTTGAATTTATGTATGAGGGGAAGTTGGAATTCGGCTCTCTCCCGGTGGAGGATGTCCTGGCAGCGGCCAGCTACCTCCACATGTATGATATCGTCAAAGTGTGCAAAGGCAAGCTTAAAGATAAGGAGCTCTCCTCTCTGGATGAAAAAATGAGTGACGATTTGGGACTCAGCTGTCTGGAAAGAGAAAATTCCTCAGACGGCGAGCTGCACAGTAAGCAGGTCATCCGGCGACAGGCCGAGACGCCGTCTCAGGGGCTACCCAGAGCCCCCCTGGTGGAAGAGTTTGACACGGACAACCGCGAAGTCAGGCTGGCTGTCACAGATTTTGATACGTCTACGCAGAGCAGGCAGAAGGCGAACGGTCACTCTGGCAGGTCCCCGGACCTTGTAGGTGTCAATTATGTGTCAGCAGAGGCTGAGCCCTGCATCCAAACAGCTGGAAAAACAAAAGCTGATGTCAGTAGTTCCACCGTCGCCCTGTCCCAGAGGTCTCGGGCTTCAGATGACATGGACTGTGCACTGGATTTGTCTTTCAAGCCTCTGTCTAGCAGAGATCCCTTACACCCCTCCTATGTCTCGGGACAGCTGGCCCTCGACAGCCAGCAGCAGGGCAGTGAGCCACTTGTTAAAGACGAACACGACTTGCTGTCAGAACAGGAGGACAGTGAGCCGATGAGCCCTGAGAGCCAGCGCTTTGGGAATAGTGCCAGGAGCTCTGTGGTGACAGGGTTCGCTGCCCTCTTCCCAGGCAACAACGGCTCCACAGCCGCCCTCCTCTCCCAGGAGGAGGACCTGATGGATGAAGAGGGGGAGGCCTGCAGGGGAAGGGAGGGTGCTCCGGGCAGGGAGGCGGAGGAGAGGAGGGGTCGGCTACTCGGGGACAGCGAAGAGGAGGAGGAGGACGACCTGGCCTCTTCAGATATCTCCACCTCCAGCGGGGTGCTTCTGCCCCCGGGGCAACAGGTGTGCGTGTGCCCCCTCTGCAGCAAAGTCTTCCCCAGTCCCCACGTGCTGCAGCTGCACCTCAGCTCGCACTTCCGCGAGAAGGACGGCGCCCGCTCCAAGTTGTCCCCGGACGGCTCGGTGCCCACCTGCATGCAGTGCAACAAGACCTTCTCCTGCATGTACACGCTGAAGCGCCACGAGCGCACGCACTCTGGCGAGAAGCCCTTCACGTGCGGCCAGTGCGGCAAGAGCTTCCAGTACTCCCATAACTTGAGCAGGCACGCCGTCGTCCACACGCGTGAGAAGCCTCACGCGTGCAAGTGGTGCGAGCGGCGCTTCACCCAGTCCGGGGATCTCTACCGCCACATCAGGAAGTTTCACTGTGGCCTTGTCAAAACTCTCGCTATCGGATAAAACGCCACCTGGCGGCGCCGTGACACCAGACAGTCTTTTAATACTACTGAACGAGCTCTCTCTCTCCCATTGTACAGTTTGTCAGGACACATCTCCTGGATTCTCCCTCGCACGGCATTTCTCAAGTGAACGATGTAGCAACTGTAGGACTGGAGCTGTTTTCTGTGCAGGACGTGTGGGTCAGAGGCGGGCGGTTGAAGGTGCACGGGGTGCTAAGCGTAAACACGGGTGCTGTGAAACTCGAGCTGGATCTGTGGGAATGAAGGTGAACAAATCGGGTGATTCCCTCATTTGTTTCAACCTGCTGAGTTTATTTGAGGAGTTTTTTGCTGTTTTTTGGCCGAGTTTTGCCCAAAAGCGTCCCATGTTCACAACCCTCTGGGCAAATGGGAGACAGCTAATGCTAACTTATGTTAATACAATTGTCAAGGTGACTGAGACTATTATTTGTGCACATGGGAACTCAAACCCGTCCGTGAGTAGCTATATATATATTTTTAACTCTATTATGATTATTTATTTTCAAGGATTGGTTTAGTCCAAGTAAACTATCATAAGGCAGCAAAACTAATGAAGTCGGAATACTGGAAGTCTGATTGTTATTTCATGAAGTCGTTTTTTTTGTTTTTTTTAATGGAGTCACAGTTTTTGGTTGTTTCTGAGGCAAGCAGTCATCACATCTCCACACTGACATGTTTTTTGTTTGTTTTGGGGAATCTCCTTATGTTCTCGGTATATAGTAAGGGATTGGGCTTCGGATTCTTTAAAAAAAAGGGTGGTATTATCAAAGGCGGGGTGGGGAGTAGTTTAAAGCTAATGCCTGTAACACTGGTGCCTACTGAAATTCTTAACACTTCACCTTGTGTACTTAGTCGAGCAGGAATGAGATCTGTGGCCAGGCCTTTTCTGAGCGAGATTTCAGACCTAAGCAAAGAACCCTGCATTACACTCCACATACCAGGTGGTAACAAAGGTAACATCAACTGAATGTCAATCACTTCTTGAGTGCCCTTAATTAGGTCATTTGCGAGAATGCGGCAAAAGCAAATAACGTGCTTCTCCAGTGTAATACCTGTTGACTCATTTGGGTCCTAAGCCAAGAGTAAATCACCTTGTTATTTCCTGGTATGATGTAAAAAAGGGCACGCCGACGCAGTGTAGCAGGCAGGGAAACTAGTGCACGTGCGGGTCTTTGGACCTTGGTCAGCACCGCCGTCGGTTCCCCTCCGTCTGCCGCTCAGCAGAACCTACTGACTCAATTGTCACTTTCTTTTTTTTTTTTCCAAATGGGTGTAAATTACTACTGATGCTGGAGCCTCTGATGACGCTATCCGGATCGTTGCTGTTGGGTTTCTTAAGGGGGCACTAAAAACATAAAAAAAAAATCCAATAATACTAAAATACTATTTGTCTAATCTGTCCTGAGAAGACTTGAGCAGAATTTATTTATTAGTTTGCCTTGGTTCAGGGTTTACTGTAGGCTCAGTCGTCATTTCTCTGAGCTTGATTCGTGATCTCGGTACTCATTAACTGGTATTTGGGCTGTTTGTTCATTTTCTCTGTGCAAGTCAGGTTACTGTAATTGTGTATTAATATACGACATAGACATCTCTATGGAGTATTCAAGGTTTATCACAAGGAACATAGAGAAGCACTTGTTTTTGTTCATTTTTAGCATGCATATAGTTTCGACACTATTGTCTAGGCTGCTATTTCTTACTATATGTATATTTAATGTAAATATATATCCTATTTATCAATCTATTTGTTTTTCCCTGTTGCCGCACATGTAAGGAGGAGACAGGCAGGTGTCTTATTGAGGCTGCAGCCTCGTAAACTATCGCGCCCTTCCACACGAGATCTGATCACTACAAATCAGGGCAGGTTATTTTTTATCCCCGCACGCCACTCTGCGACGGGGGGCTCTTGGGTCGGGCCGATGTAGCATCGGCTACCTATAGAACCGAGACAATGCCATGCTTTGTCTCCCCCGCCACCAACAACAACAACCAAATCCCAGGTAGTTCTCAAGGGATCATTGTGTGTTTGTGTCCCCCCTCCCAGCGGCGGAGAGAACAGGGAGCGCGAGTCTCTCTGTGCACTTTTCTGTATTGAATGGAGCCGTTGGAATGTGAGAAATGTATTTAGCAAAGGGAGACCAAGGACACTGTAAACAGGTGTATTGTTTGGAGGCATCAAAGAACAGACCCCTCCTCCCCCGCAACCCCAGCATGCAGTCGATAAATGCTTCTTTGTTCCTTAATGGAGAGGCGATATGGTGGTGATTTGATTGCACATCTATTAGAGTAATCTGAGTTTTTCTGTTTTCCATGTGCTTGGGTGGGAAAGTTTGTGGTGACTGAGTATGGAGGGCAGACAGGCACGTCGCCGTCCATTTACCTGGATATTTAACCTCATAAGTCCCTTAAAGGAAGTGAATCCACATGTGACATTTGCATGTCAGAGTTCCAGAAATGGCCAGAGGCTCGTTGTTGAAGGGGCTCAGACATATTCCCGTTACAAACATTGGGAATTGACTTCCTGTTTAGCTGTGCAAACAATCAAGCTCATCTTCACGTGTCAGAACTTTCACTCTAATTCACATGTTTTCACACATATTTCGATTTGAACGCAAGAATGTAGATTTGATCCTTTTTTCTTTTAAAGGTTTTGTATGTGGTGCAGAAAAAAAGATTGTCATGTACATGTGTACAATAGTAGAAAAAACTAACAATGAGAGGAACAAAAACACCTGTTTATTGTCTTCAGTCTTTATTTATACCTCCAGTATGGTCACCAAATGTGCCTTGTAGACACACGGACAGGTGTTGCATCTGGAGAAGCCCTTTTTTTCTATAGCGGACCCATTTTTAAAAAACATTTTGCCCTGAACTGCGGCGGTAAAGTTCGCATCACTGAAGCGGTCGTTCCCCCTTTTCCGCCATGTCAACAAAGTAAAATGTCGGTTTATTTTTTGCTGCTTTGCGAGAGATTACCCTGATGTTTTCTGAAATTTCTTAGGAAGTTTTTTTTTTTTTTCTTTGTCAATGTGAATAAATCACTCTGGGAGGTGTTTAACTGGAAACAAGCATTTTTTTTTTTTAGATTTTGGTATTGGGTAGCTGATACTACTGGGAGCTGGTTCAGTCATCGGTTAATATCATTGTTGAATGTGAAACACTGAGACGTTGATTTCAATGGAAACGGCGCCGCGCCCCTGATGCAGCGTCATTCGCCTATCTCATGCTGTATGATCTTCAAGTCAAAAAAAAAAAAGAAAAGAGACTTAAATGATACTGGAATTTTTGTCCTCTGTTACAACTGTGAAAATGTGTATAATCATGAAACATATTTATTACTGCATTTGCTTCTTGTGCAACATTTGACTGTCTCAGTTTTAATTTCTCAGTTAAAAAAACAACAACAACCTTCTAAACATCAAAATCTATTTGATAGAATCTGTAGAAGTGCCATTAGAATTTAATATAATTTTTTAAATAAGAAAGTTCTATTTTATAGTAATCAATTGCTTCATTGTTAGTGGTGTAGAGATTTAGAGGACAATCTTAATGCAGAATTGACATTGATTAGATATTGAGGCCATTTAATTTGATTTGTTTTCATTTCTTACTCCTTTGTTTGCGCTTTCAGAGTGTGCTTGTGTGTGCGTGCTGTGGAAATGTGACAATCTTGATTTAGGTCTTTCTTAAGATTACGCCTAGAATTAAATGGAACAACTTTCCCTGTGTTGATCTGATTTATTCCGTCGTTTGCACTCACCGCAGCTCAGCGAAGGATTTCCAGACGTGACTCTGTCGCCTTAACGACAAAAGGAGCGAAGAAAGGGGCCCCCGTGACCGACGCGCAGCGGCAACAATCGGGCAGACAGTGTAGGAAGTGCTGCTGTGTGTACAGAGACAACAGAATGTGATAACGCTGCTGGTCTTCCCTCTAAAACCATAAACCGTGCCCAAGGGCGACTGCTTTCAAGATGGTCGCCTCTTGCGTTTGACCTGTTGCCGGTGCTGCCCGAACGCTCATTGTTGTGCTAAAAATCTGATAGCATCTAACCAAACACACCTGTATTTGTAAGCAAACACATCCGAATGTGTGTCTGAAGGGGGAACTCGATGCCCGTTCGCAGCGTAATTTCAGCCGCGCGAACTTTTAATCATTTCCCGGCTGCGACGTGAAAGGAGAATCCAGCTGCTCCGCTACGTGATCCCAATGGGGATGTGCTCTGGTTCCCACCACCACCACCACCCCACCCCCCCTTGATTTCGGCTCTCGCATTCTGGGAACACCATCCAACCGTCCCTGCCCCCATCCATCCGACCTCCACCCCCCACAGGCCCCCAAAACCACGGCCCCCAGAACCCTGCCTCATCCCATGGCTCTATTGTGTGTGGGTAGTAGCTCAGCCAGGCTATTGTCTGGCACAGCTCCCCAGCACGTACTTTATGCACAAACAGACGACACGGCGGCGCTGGCCAGGCAGCACCGACATAAAGACAACAATGTCCTCCCGAGATCATTCATAAACACCCCGAGCAGCCCCTGCCAGCCTCGCAGTAAATAAGGGCCCTCTGCAGCGCCGTGGCCCCCCTCACACTGTAAACATCCACAGCAGCGGCTAAAGGCCTCAGAGCCCACACTGGCACCATCATTTCACATCTGCCCGAGTGGGAGCCAGAGCTTAGATGGCCCGTTGTGTGTGTCTGTGTGTGTCTGTGTGTGTGTGTGTGTGTGTGCCATTCTTATGGACCAAATGGAAAAATAGGGGCCATGTGATAGAGCTTAGCGGCAGGGTGACGAGCTGGGATATGTGCAGCACTCCACGATGGTGTAATAAAACATTCCTCTCCAAGGTTTCAGAGCTCGGCTCATTCGGCCCCTGTGTGTGTGTGTGTGTGTGTGTGTTTGTGTGCTTGTTTAGAGGTACTTGGAGAAGTTGAGAGCAAAGTTGTTAAGTGTCCACCGCCTCAACAAGGCCAGCGGTGGGAGCCCTTGACCTCTGAAGGGACGGGCTGCCATGGACAGCTGGTGTGGCCTGTTTATTTATTTATTTCTCAACAAAAGACAGGTGGTCACACTTGAAAAGGACGCACACCCCTGTGTACACACGCGCGGACACAAACATGCAGGGTTTCTTTTCCCCTCTCTTTACATGCATATGGTTATCATCTGCTTAATTTCAGGGAAGCCATTCTTTTGACTTTCATGAAAACCACACCGCGCCCATGAATATGAACTCCTAAATCATTAACGAGGTGGCATTTTACATGTCAGAGTGCTTCATCACAATCTAAAGCTTCCATCTGATCATACATCAACTGCTCAAGTGCATAAATACATATCAACTAGTGCCGCCACACTGGGTTTGCCTTTTTTGGAGCGGCTCGCTCCGACAGCGCCAAGACAGCGTGTCCTTGCTCCACTGTACAGCTGTCACTTACTCGCACTCGCTGCCGCATATTTATAGCAGCAGCATCACCGAGCTCGACGCACTCAGACCACAGCTGGTCCCCGGAAGAATGGGGGGGGGGGGGGAAGACAAAGCCACGTGCCCCCTCTGGCTGACTGGATTTGGTCCTGTCTGGAGCGCCGTGGGTGACCGTGTGGGCCCCCTTCTTTCTTCGCAGACGCTTAGCCGAACACGTTACCAGGGAGGAGATGACGCGGGGCGGGGGGCACACTGCAACCTCTATTTTGTCCTTTGGGCGTGATGGGGAGGGGGGGGGGGGGGGGGGGGGGGGGGGGGGGGTCATGCATAGGGATGTGCTGGCAGCTGTACTTGTCTTAAAGCTGTAGGAGAACCACTGAAAATAGATGATTTCTGTTGAATTGGGTCCAGGTTTTAGCTTCAACTCGTGCTCAGATGTGTCATCAACCCCCCCTTTTATCCATCTTAGAATTCATATGCTGATGTGGGTCCCCCGCCATGGGTGTTAGACTCTATTTTGGTCCCCAATAACCGACCACTGTTGTCTTTAAAAAGCGTCGGGCGATGAGAATCGTGCCTCCATTTCTTACCCACCGAACCCCAAAACAAGTCAATTCAAGAGGCACATTTCTGCAGCACAACAGCTCAAACCCAACCGAAAACATTTTATCATCTACAGCTTTTTCATGTTCACTTCCTCGAGCCTCACAAAGAATTTTGCAGACAACTTGACGCCTTTTCTTGCCAGCAGCTGTCTGTTCACTGAGCCAGAAATCAAGTGGTGCTCACGGACACCAACTGCAGGGCTCCCCAAAGACCGGAGCCACAACTGGCCCGCTGAGGAGGGGATGTGACTCACGCAGCTCGTCGGCACACTCGCAATAATCTCCAGGAAGTGCACTCATCCGAGCTAATATCTGTATGGCTGCGTGATTGATTTCTGCAAAGCCGTGCTGAGGACTTCTGCCACCAAGAACAATTACCCACACGTACAGCGGCTGATCCTGAATCCAGTTATCATAAGTGACATGTCGCAGCCCAGAGCCAGCCGGGACTGCCCCTCAAGGTCATGTCCAGCTGAGATAATCGTAGCCAAATGGTTGCGTTCAATCACCGGGATGCTCTTCTTTTAATTCCCCCATAGCAGATTCTCAAGGTCAATGGGGTGGACTTCTTTTATAAGCATCTGAAGACAAACCTTTACAACTTCTAATAAAATGTGATTGGCTGGTGTGTCCATCCTGCGATGAAGCTGGCTCTTAGCGGTTGTTATAGGCCAGTATGAGAGGAAGTGGTCCCTTACTCAACTCTGAATTTTGCTGCCATCTGCAGGACCACCTCGCTACCGGGTCACTGTTTGTTCAGGCCCGTGGAGTGTACCATCTTCAACAAATTAAATTTAGCCTCTTAAAAACAATAAATACATTATCGAGTATTCATAGAACAGTCATAATTAGAAAAGAGTCCAAGTTTATTTCGATTAGTGTTGAAATGTAATACATATGTACAAGAACATTAAAATCAGCCTTTGTAAACAGGTTCAATATGACCCCTCCTGTGAGACAATTTCCACAGTTTACACCCCCGTTCTTTCCTTTAAAGGTATCCCTTTACGTTGAGCAACTGCAGCACAGTACTTCATCATACGGCCCGCTGTAACTGTGGGACAAAGGAACACGACAACCATTTAACAAACGTTCACCGTGACCCCCCTTGTGTTTAACAATCACGCGACTGACAGATTACCAAGACCAACTAAAGCTGCAAAAATGCACCGATAAAGGCAAATGCACACATGTGGAGCGGCTTAAACACTCAAAACCAGTTTTTCAAGTTTGGGGACTAAGCAGATGATTAGCCTATTAGTCAGTGTAACAATTAAAACGGGATTAAAAAAGTTTACTTTTACTGTGACATGATGGCAAATTTATGTTTAGAGCCGTTTGAAGCTTCAAAGCAATACACACAACGCGTAAAGCCAAATAACTTCACTTTCAGTTAAAGGTCACAGAATAAGAAATGATGTTGTACTTACTCTGTGATTGTGCACACAGAGCAGCAGAGGCTGGAACAGCTGGAGCACTGGCGTAAGCACGAGGAACAAGCTAGGCGTTCACACTGGGTGCACAGTGTCCTTGACCTCTGGTTCTTCTGACACACACAGCAACATATAGGAGCCGCAGACACACCTACAGGCACACACACATCCATACATGTGAACAATGGAAGAACATCAAGTAAAACTTAAATAACTTGGAAGAAAAATCATAAGCAACACTGACACCTGCTGGTGAAAGATAATAACTGACATTAAGGAGGCTTCTCGTTGACAAAAAAGAACCTAATTAGTTGACGGGGGGGGGGCAAAATCAATAAAAATGACAAAAAAGTTACATTTGTTTTTCATATGTATTACTCAACAAGCAAACATGGAATTCCTGATAACTTTATGACATTGAGGTTGTGAAGTTAATATCTTAAGGACCACCTGAAAATGACACCAATGTTCATAAATAATTTATGATTTTACTCAATATATTTGATCAATATTCTTCTGCCATCAGAAACCACTGACATTTCTTCAACAGCTCTCTTAATTCTTAACAGTTTCCAATTGATTTTCCTAAAAAAATAAAAAAAATAAAACAATATGAAGTTTGAATAGCACACTTTCTCTTTCTGTATAAGTTACAGTTTACTCATACTAATTCTGAATTATATTTTATGGAATGTTTCACAACTCATTCCTAAACCTAAATTTAGTAAAAATGCATATGCTAGTCTAGTCTTAACTGTATGCAGAATAGCAGTTTATCCAAAAACCAAACTTGGTGACCCAGCTCACACCACCAAGACTCATTGAGAAGCATCTCCCCGCTCCAAGGAGCCCATCCCAGAGCCAGATATGTTGAAAGGCACAGATTATCATATCGAAGACTCTTCTGGGGATGTTTTCGTGGATGATTTTCGAGCAGGGCAATTTCTGAAGTATAAAGGCCCTTGATGAACTCAGTGCACAGGATCCCACCGGGTTTGGAGCCTAGAGGCTCCCATTAAAATGATGCCACACAAGATATACATCTAGATTGTCGTCCACGGTCATTTGAATAACAATCATATCAGACTCATGCTCACCTTGTGCTGGGTTTGATTTCAGGAGTTTCCCATCCTGTCCAATGAGCATTTGTCCTCTTAGCAGCGTCTGACAGGGGGGAGTCTCCACATGTCCACCGCTTATCTCCTCGGATGTCCATATTTTGCCCACTACAGTCTTGGCACCGTTGAACAACAAGTTTTTCGTCTTTTCTGTGGAAAAAAGAACCCGTGATAAATACAATCGTCACTTTTACAGACAGTTGGATCTGAATAGTAGCCAAGGACACACAGACCTAACTCAGAAACAAAAGTACGAGAAGATGAAACTAAAACCTATTATGATCAAAGGAAAAGGGGAGGATTATTGGAATCCTTATACTTCCCCATGCAGAGTAGTGCAGTGAAGCTAACATTGGCTAACATTACATAGCAACGCTGTGCACGCTCATGCGAAAGTTGAGGACTTACCATAGATTTCCTGTCTGTATTTGCTTCCAAATACTCCGTAGTTGTTCAGCTCCTGTTGCCCGATATGCATTTTGTACTGAGATGAAAAAGTCTCGGGGAAAGGACATGTTCGTTTCGGCATTTTTGCAACGCAAAAATAAAGCACCAACGAACGCTTCCACACACTTGTTTATTGCGGGAAAACTGCGACGCAAGCGCCGAAGAGCCAATGAGAGGCGTCCTTTATGGTCACGTGAAAACTAAGAGCCAATCATACAGATTGTTGTAGAGTCACGTGCTTTATAAGTATGGCTGATCTGCACTGTGCTGCCTTCACGGGGGGACGCAAAATAACGGACAAATACCTTACTCCAATTTATTTTCAAGTAAAATGCAGGTTTGTCATGATTACACGTTTGTCGTATGATGAAGCAATGGTAAATATTTATAGATTAAAACTTTGAGTAAATTTCGTTTGGACCAAAAATCAGTTTGACCTTTAAAACACTTGATTTTTACTGTGCAGTACTTTTCACAACTGTAAACAAATTTGATCTGCAGCAAAACAACAAAAAAGTTGCTAATAATCTGAGGTTACAGTGACGTTTATTAGGTAATGAACATAATCCTAAAGGATGATGGGGTCACATAGATCGTGATTCCACTCCGTGCCTTTAGAACATCTGGATCATGCATTCCCTGGACTTTCCGACACCAACCCACTTAACTGAAGAAGAAAAATAGAAATTAAATTAACAAACCCAGATATGCTGTATTTCTAATTTTGTGACTATGTTAAACATACTTGGGACTCCGATGTGGTTCTCGATGAAGCGGATGTAGTTCTGTGCTTTGACTGGTAGGTCATTCCACTTCCTTGCTGCAGATGTGTCTGACTTCCATCCAGGGAAGGTTTCATACTCGACCTCCACCTTGTGCAAAACGTCCATATTGGCTGTGTTTGGCAGAAATCGTGTTATTTAAATCAACATTCCATGTCATAAAACACACCTCAAAGATCTCTATATTTCCTCTATTTTTGCAAGCAGATTACCAGGGAAATGGGGAATTCTTTTCCCATTAAGTTTGTATGCAACTCCAACTTTAATTTCATCCAGCACATCCAGAATGTCAAGTTTTGTCAACGCAATGCTGTTTGAGAGGCGACAAAAAGAGTTATGAATGGAATATAGTGTCTGAAGGCACCAAGAAACTTGCCAAAACCTCTCTATAGACTTACGCTGTGAAACCATTGATCATGTGCGCATATTTAACAATGACGAGATCCAACCACCCACAGCGTCTCTTCCTGCCTGTGGTCACCCCCACTTCGTGACCCCTGGTCTGCAGCAGCTCTCCTACTGCCTGAAGTCCAAAGGCAAAATGACACATGGCGTTCAACAATAAGGCAAACAATATACCCATTTCTGCTGAGAGTGGAACATAAAAACATCACAAAGGTTAAAGAATAAAGTTTGAACATCTTGTCCCGGGTGTCTGCTCAGCTCCCGTGACAAGTAACACAACCCTGTCTCACACTGTAAATATATCCTGAACCTGCACAGGCCCTAAATTTATCCCTGTGAACATGTGATCTGCATATGAGTTAAAGAGACTTTGGGTTGAGGCCATCTATCATCATTTTTGACAGCTGCACTCACTCAGAGAACAAACCAACCACAAGACATATGATCACAAGCTGTGCATGTCAAGCACAACATCAGGGATCTACATAAAATGTCATGTGTCTCCACTTCATACAAAACAAAGCAAACAGAGTATGTAAAGCAATCACGAATTCATATCCTGATAATAGCAAATAGCTTTGCTTACGTTCAGTTGTTCTGTAGGGAAGGCCCCGATTCCCACTCTGGTCGTATAGGCCTTCGATACCCCGAACACATCGCCGATATTCAGAGGAGGGATACCCAGACCAGTGCAGACCCCTCCCACGGTGCAATTTGAGGATGTCACGAATGGATATGTGCCTGGAAAAGACAATTTCATGTCACTGTGACTCAATGGCACCCGCTACCTGCGTTCATACAAAAGCATTTGCACTGTGCTCAACGGCCACTAACTGTACCAAAGTCAATGTCAAGGAGGGCTGCGTTGGCCCCTTCCACCAGAATGTTCTTTGGCGTTCCGTGAAGCGCTTCGTACATGTAGTAGACGCCGTCTCTGACCATTGGCCGCAATCTCTCAGCATAGTCCTGCACGAGACCAGAAGAGGATATAGGTCTTTGTGGAACTTTTATGACATTTGTTGTCCAATAGCCACCAGTTTGTACCTTGAGTTTCTTTAGTTGGTCATCAACATCGACTGTCAAGGACGGGTACATGGACTGGTACTGACGGACAAGGTTTTTGAATCTGTAAGAAAGAGAAATTAACAAGAACAAAATAGTTTTTTTTTTTGTCTAATATGTCCATGCCTGTACCTCAGGGAGAAGTCCTTAAAATCAGCCAGTAGGTCACACACACGCAGGCCAGTGCGAGATGCTTTGCTAGAGTACGCAGGACCGATTCCTTTCTTGGTTGTTCCGATGCTGTCATTAAAAAAGCAAATGTGTGGACTGTTGTGGAATAAGTGGCAATTCATATTCCTAGCGCACTACTGACAAACTCATACGTCTTTCCTTCTTGAGCTTGTCTTTCGGTTTCCTGCAAACCATCGACCACCTGGTGGAAATCGAACACTGTGGATGATGACAAAAATGTCAGTTATTGCAATGAATGAATCCCCCCAAAAAAGGTTCACCTGAAAATCAAAACCAACTCGTTATCTCCACAGTCAGTACGGCTGCTCTGGAAGGTCACTGATTTGGACAAAATCAGTGAATTAGGACGTCTGTGAGGAAAAATACCACACTTTTAGACACCTGAAGGCACCACATGATGGCTGGAGAGGCTTTTCATTTATTTTTCCAGAGAAAAAGCCCTCCTTTCATTTGTTCTGTTGATCCCCCAACACTCTCCAACCACCAATGTGCCGTTAAGGCTCATGCGTGTATTTTCTTCTCCCGAAGCCTATAAACAGATATACTGTACCTACCAAGGTGAGCTCTGTCTGACACAATCAGTCTTTTGTCCCAGCCTCTCAGCCCTAAGGGAGGGAGAAAAAAACCATCTCATTGGAGGAAAACCCATTTCTCTATTTGTCACGTGTCCGTTTTTATAAATACCTTTCTTATCATTTTTATCTCCTTCCTCAAACAAGCCAGGTAGATGTATGACCACTCCGTTACCTGTGTGAGCACGAGCAAAATAACAAGCGGGCTGCAGGAATGTCTGCCTCTCTCTCCTTATAGAGGGGGAAATGAGCCCACTTACCAATCAGGGATGTGCTTTTAGGGTTGATGATTCCACTCGGGAGAAGGTGGAAGTCATACTCCTTGCCGTCCACCACCACCGTGTGTCCGGCGTTATTCCCACCCTGCAGGTTCAACCAGGGGACATGGAGACTGGATCACAACATAGTACATTGTAACACAAACAAAATGAGACTGCGATGAGCCACCCTATTCCAAATTCAGATATTTACATGCAGCGCTTTAACAGGCTGCCTGTGGCCTTCTCACATATCAAGCTGGAGAATGTGACCTCTCTCTTGCCCGGTGGGTGGGGCTCTCAAGCCTCAGCACACAGGGTGCTCAGGGCTGTCACAAAGTGCTCAGCAGCAACTGTTGGCTGGGTGAACCTATGGGTACCTCAATTTATGTAAGCTGGCGGAGACATTTATGAGGCTCCTTTTTTAACATAGAAATATTGTGAGTAACTGTGTCCTCTATGATCCAATGCTGTGGATTTGGAGCATTTAATAAAGAAATTAAACTATCATGTTGCATTTGGTGCAGCAAACCTAATCTAACATTTTCTATTTTGTAACTATTTAAGCCTCAATTACCTAAATTATTAATTCAGCTGCACAAGACCACATTTTAAGAATCCCTCGGTGTGATCTACTGTGGCGATCCATTCATTCACACATTCTAGTAATAAATATATGTATATTTTCATCAAATCAAAGGTTGATAGCCATACAAAGTTGATAATATTTAACAAATCACAGAGGTACGAGTGTCTTCGAGTGCGTTGCCCCCTGAGCACCATTCGCGCCCCAGCAGTCAGTGACAGATTCCATTTGAGTTTCTCTAGAAAAGATCTCGTCACATATATATAAAAGAATCAATCAACGTTTTTCCCAAAAGGACCCGCCCACACGAAGCACCGTAGACCAACCATTTACCTGACATCTGCAGACAAGGTCTGCCTCGGTCGCCAACAAATCGACGACTTTCCCCTTGCCCTCGTCGCCCCACTGCGCACCGAGCACCACCGTCACCTTGTTCCCGCAGTCGGTGCGGGAACGCTTCTGCCCCGCGGAGGCGGGCTGGTTCGTGTTCTTGTGGTCTTTGCCAGACCAGTTCAGAGACATGGTGGCGATGGCGTGAGTCCGTTGGTCTCAAGAAGACTAAACGGTCTGAGAGGGTGGCATTGCCATATCTGTCCGCTCATAGCTGATGATGTCAGAGCCAGACGCGCACAAGTGCGTCGCCGTGCTCGAACAAGTTGTCTCCAAGGCTGTCGAAGGCAACGACAGAAAAGCCTTTCCACAACAACCAGTGTGTGTGTGTGTGTGTGTGTGTGTGTGTGTGTGTGTGTGTGTGTGTGTGTGTGTGTGTGAGACCACTGTGTAAAGGCAAATATCAAAACAGGTATTTTGTGTCAACAAAGGTGTGTGAGATGGAAAACGTACAAATTTAAAATCCCTGTTCACATCTTTCAGGATGTGACGTGCACAATTTCTCAGGCAGTTTTATTTTTTTGGCTTCTCCTTAATGTAAATTCGACTTTTGTCGTTTTGAGCCACATCTTGGCAGCGCGGTGATCTTTTGAACCAGTGCAACCAGTTTAAGGATCCTCTCCGTTGTACTTTTCAGAGCAAATGTTGCAGTACCTTCTAGTCCAGACGGGGGCGCTGTCGAGGCAGCAGCGTCAGAAAGTGTGACCCACTGATCCAGAAAAAGCATCTGTGTCGAGTGAGTGAAAGGTTGCTCAGTACGTGCAAGTCTTTATTTCCTGAAACTGATTACTGGTTTCTGTAGGCTTGAAAATATCCTGATGGTGGCTCAGGATCTTCTTGGTGGCCCCCACACTCACTGAGAGAGGACTTCCAAAGGGGCAAAAGTGGCAAACATGATTAACCCTGAAACCCTTAAGGTGATTTCATGGCACCGGCCATAAGGTCACTTTTGGCAGTGTGATCCTGCAGCCTGTTGTGAAGGCTGCCGAGCTGCTCCCAAACATGGGGGAGTTGCTCTGCAGCATCCAGCTGAAAACACCGTCCTCGAAAATGGGCTCACATCTTTCTATATTTTCCACAGGCATCATTCAGTGTTTATGTTTTGGTTGTCTAGACGAGAATCAGGAGAAACGTGCATCTTTAAAGGAAACGCTGCCTGTTAAAATGTAACAGAATGTTGTGTAAATCACAACGAGGAGTTCACCATGGCAACCAGAGGAAGTGATGAGGACCAAGGTCACCTCAGATGAATAGAGCTGCACGGACGCTCGCAGCAATGACCCCATAGGAGGCGGAAAAGATGCTGCTTTGAAAATCAAAACCGTTGTAGCTAATGTTACTGAACTACTGAAAAATCTGACCACAATGTCTACATTCAATGAGAAATGCAAAAATGCACATCTGTGTTTTCGTCCTCTTTCTGTTACATTTTTTTTTTCTTTCTGGTTGTCAGTGACATTGCGAAACTGTCAAAATATCATGTAGACTTTATGGCGGCAAGTGATCTACAGAATGACCAGCAGAGGGCGCAGTGGGCCAAATTAGTTAATCCAATTAATTCTAAAAGTTCACCGACATTTATTGAACGTGCTCAAAAACAAAATGAAACATTCACATTCACTTTTATTAAAAAATATATTTAACATTAAAAGTTACAATTAATTAAATTTTTGTCTTGTGTATTAACATTCGGATACCAAAGAATTTCAGGCAGTTCAGTTAAATATTTTGCACCACACGTAGCATTGTTTTTGTTCAACAGGTGCTGGCCAGACAATTCAGCACAGTAAAACACATCCACGGCATATTGCAAGTAAGTTTACAAAACATATAAAGCATTTCCAACTCTTTTAAATTAGTTCTTAATCAAAACCACTCAGAAAATGACATAGTTATTTACATAGACGGACAGAGATGCATTTCGGTCCATCTTGACCGCCGCCCGAGTCGATATTATTAAACTTTTACAAAATAAAAAGCACACTTTATTCCTCCGCCCATCACAGAACTTGTGTGAAGCTAACAGTTTCGTTTTCCTCTCGATTTCCTCTTCTTTGAGTGACCTGCAGGAGGACAGATAACAAAATGAATAGTCAGAAAACAAAACAGGCGTAATGAAAACATTTTAATATCTTTATTAAGTGTACAGCTTCTGGATAAAATGTGCAGCTTTTAAAATATTGACCCTATTTTTTTTTTCCCCTTTTGAGAGGTAATTTTTTAATGTATTTAATCTGTATGATTTCCAAAGTCAGATTAGCAGAAGGTCAGTTTACAGGAAGCACACAAAACTGTTAGTATTAGTCCCAGTTGCAGATTCATGGAGAATGGACAAGAAAATATGGAAGGATGGAAAAGTGACAGCTTGGGTGAGGCAGCTCCACGATGACGTCACAAAGACTTCACAACTGCAAGACTGCTCGAGACCAGAAGACTGACGTTGTTAGGATTAATTGATACGGATTAAAAGTACATCCACAGTTAGATTTTGATGTTCTTTTTTTTCCCCCCGGATGTGGTGGAATTGAAACACATCAACATTGGAATTGATCACCAACGAGCATTAAAGTGAGCGAGAGTTAGAAGTCGGACGACAGACAACAAATGAGATCCAGATTCCGGTTAGACCAACAAATGATGCATTGCTGGGACAAAGATCATTAGGATGATGTCCCTGCTTACAGCGTGCCGTCTCATCGATGGGACCTACCTCACTGCAACACACAGCCCTTTTTATGTTTTATGTGTCCTGTCCCACTGTTACCTTGCGCTTCAAAACGGAAAACAGAGCATTCAAACAAACTGGCTGCAATTCAGTCCATTCAACATTATATATGCAAATCAAACCCAGCCAACAGTGATTGATCTTTTTAAAAAAAAGTTACCAAAAAATCTTACAAGTACACGCCGACATGACTCATCATATAAAATGCGATAAAAATGAAGCAAATAAGAATGGTACTGGGAGATTCTGGGAGGCTAGCGTTCCAAAAGTGACCTTTATTGATGTGAAGGGCGTTACCTTGGTTACTCTTCTTTTTGTTTCGTTTTAAGAGGCTGTGGCGTTTCTTTGATTCGGGCTTCGCTCCCTCCGACGCCGACGGGTCTTCTGCTTGCAGCCCATCTGGCACCTCCCACCCTGCGATGCCTTCATCGCATTTAGCGTCCAAACGTCTGTGAGTCACCACTTCGTCGCGGCGGAGTGTTTTTACAATGATAAGTTTTCGCTCCTTTCCGCCCTTCTGTGCCGTTTCCGCTTGGCGGCCTGTCGTTTTATCGCCACTTTCACTTTCCATTAAGTTGCTTTCTCTTCTTTGTGTCACGCCGTGTGTGGCGTCTAAAAGAATTTCCTCCGTGCCGGCGCTCACTCCGCTCGTTGCCTGATCCTCAAGTGCGATGTTCTGGGGCTCCCCGCTGCTGCCATCTAACGCCGCCTCTTGCAGGTCCAGATCTGTCAGGGACGGAGGGGTGAGGACGCTACTCTCAGCCGAATCTGATGAAACTCCATTTGTGGCGACACGGGGTTGGTTCTCCCCTTCAGCCCGGGGATCCGGTTGGGCCGCCTCACATGAAGATACTTCAGATTCTCGTGGGTGTGCACCATCCTGCCTTGATGCCGGGTTTTCCAGGGGTGCCTGCGCTGATGTGTTCGCGTCTACTGGGAGTGTTTCGAGAGGAGCAGCTGGCCCATCCTGCGCCAAACTCCCTGGAGCCGGAGGAGTCTTGTCCGACGGGCTGGTGGAACCGTTCGCTTCTTCTGTGGTGGCCTGGTGACCCCCGGGCTGAGGTTTGGTGGGATCTGAATTGATGGCCAGATCTGCGATTCCTTCTTCTGCAGGCTTCGCATTTGACTCTGGGGAGCAAAAGGAGGAGGGGGGATGATGAAGATATGCACGAAAAGGACGGAGGGACATTTCAAAGATGGAAGAAACCAGAAATTAGGCCAGAAAATTAGGCCTTGCAAAGCAAAGGAGTGTACACACAAAGTAGTAAAGCACAACAAATAAATATATAAAGCAGCAAGGCTGTGGTTCGCAGCCGTGTGGCTCAGGAGGAGAGCAACAAACTGCAGATAAAGGCCAACATCTCTCGTCCTTACCAGAGGGGCAGGTATTCCTACGCATTTCATTAGAAGGGAGGCTTTCCGAATCGCACCTGGGCCTGGTCTTTCTGAGGGTGAAACCTTTCCTGATATCAGCCAGGAGATGGTCGATGATGCAGCCGTCGTTTTGTGGGACAAATCCTTTCTTGACTGGTAAAAGACAGAAGATGAAGGAAGATTTTACTGTTATCTTTGCTTCTTTTAAAAAAAAAGGTCCTCAGCTCGTGTAAATTTAGATGTTCATTTGTTCTCCAGTGTTAAAAAACCCAATAAATCTCTGCCCTGCTTTATACTTTTGAAATGTTATGATTCCACCCTCCCTGCTGGTTGGCAACTGTCAGGTCAGGTCATAATTTATAAATGGCATTTTCCAACTTACTTATCTTTCCATCCTCTCCTTTTTGTCTTTTGGACTCTTCCTCCGCAAGCTGCTGCTTCCTCTTCTCAGCTCTGGCTGCCTGCTCCCGTCTGGTTTTGTTATCCTGATCGAAGGGAAAACATTGTTACGCGCGCACGTGCACAGCAAACGGCCGTTTGTCACCATCGTTTCAAAGGACACAGTCAGAAATATTATTTCCGACCTTCAACGCCTTGAGAAAAAGTTCTCTAAAAGTCTTGATGGTTCCGAAGAGCTCCTCCAGCGAGAGCTTGTTGGTGTCTTCGCACAGGTAGAGAGCCAACTCGTTCTTCTTCTCTGCCATTGCGGTGAACCTTTCAGTGAGGGCTTCACATTCTTCCAGATGTTCCTACAGCAGATTAGAGGGAAGCAGTTAGACCCAGCGATCACCTTGTAGGTGTATGCAGACGCATCTGTCCAACCTTCAGAACGCTTGTAAACTGCTCCTTCACTTCATCCACAGAACTGGAGACCTTCTTTGACGTCATGGCCAGGCGGCTCACTAAGCCACCAGCTTCGGACTGAATCGAATCCAGATTAATTCTGGGGACAAAAACGTAAAGAGCGTTATGCGTCTGTTCAGGAAAGAAGCCCGGGTTGTTAACCACAACATGTCTACCCTGCCGCTTTGTGGCAAATCTCCATTTCTTCTGGGAGCTCCAGCAGCTCCGGATGGTGTGCTTCCGCTTCCTGCGGAACAGGAACCACGTCCGGCGTCAATAAAAAGTCAGAACCAAGCAGGACGGGTAACGTTCCGTCACCTGCGGGCCAGTTTTTGTACCTCCAGGATGTGATGAAGCAGGGTGATGCAGCTCTTGTTGGCCTTGGTCTCGGTGAGTTTCAGCAAAGAGTTGATCTTGAAACCCACAGCATTCCCCGTGTGACTTCCCTGGAAAGAACACAAGTGATGTATGTGGGATTTATCCTAAGAGCCCCTGAAGTAAAATACAGGAAGATTCTCTTACGTAGTTGAGGAAATTCCCGACGTCCAGAATTAGCCGGCAGAAACTGGGCAAGAGCGTGCTATTTCTGAGAGCTACGGAAGGAGTCACACAAGGTCGAGTATTTTTAGGGAAATAAAAGCGCAAATTAAAGAAGTTAAAGGTTTCGTTTACCTTGGCAGGCTTCCTCCACCAGCTTGACTTTGGGTTTGATCATATCCAAGATGGTAGAACTCTCTTCGCATAACAACATACACTCAATCCTCAACTGATAACTGAGGGGGAGTGAAAAGGTAGACAAAATGAGCCCCTGGCTGGGAACGATCCGTTGGACAGACGGCAAAATTCCACAGCAGCGGGCTCACCAAGGCACGACGAGGAGGGAGCTGTAGAAGCGATCGACGTTTGCCATCTTCTCTTTGTCTCCTTGGAAGGATTTCAAGTTTTCAATCTGGAGACAGATACAAGAATAGCAAAAAAAGGCACTTTAAAGCGGGACCTTTAGCAGAAATCTGAAGAGACTTAGCATTACGTGACCATCTTTTGTGGGTGAACTGTCTGCTCTGGCTATTGTTATCATAGGAGAGAATAGCAGTGCTGCCCTCAAGCGAGGGCTGATTTAGAGTTTCAGATCAACCTAATGTGCATGTTTCCAGAGCGCAGGAGGAAACTGCAGCCATCTCGCCGAGGTGGCAAGTCACACAAACAGGATCGTTAGCAGCAGAAACAAGCAGCTAAAGACGGAAACCTCGTGTTTCTCTGGAAGAAGCTTCAGCAGCTGTTTGAGCATTTCTGCGTCAAACTTAGCACGGTCCCCGCTCTCGATCATGGCAATAAATTCTTCATTTTTGCTGGAAGGAGAAAAGGAATTAAGATACCAGAACCAATCCAACACACGCACGAGACGCTGAAAACAACATTGCTAATCTTACCATTTAAACTGCTTCAGGAATATGTTCAAATTCATGCTTTTCTTAGGGTCAATGAACGTAATCTAGAAAGAAGTTGGAGAGGCTGGTTGATACTGTAGCTCAGACAATCAGCTGTCTTTTTTTGTGTTGACCTCTTGTGTTGACCTCGCTCACCTCTTTGGACACCTTCTTGACAGGAGCACTGACATTTTTGTCTTTGTTCTCGGCCACCGGGAGACAGAACAGCTGCTCGATGCTGCTGTAATCCGGCTCCCGCGGAGGACATTCTTTCTGAATGGAGGACCACAAGGACTGACCGTCGGTATCTGTAAGGGCCCAGAAAGAGGGGAACGCATTACCCACGGTACAGGTACCGATACCAAACCGCATGAGTGAATCTGTGCTGAAGACAATGTCACCATCTGCATCAGCTTCAATAAATGAAAAAACCCTGCTCACCGGTAACAGAGCGGATTTTCTGCCAGTTGAGTTTTTTCATTCTTAGGGAGGGGTAGCGGCTGGACGTGTTCTGACTCGCAGCACACCCTAGAACTTGGCTGGTCTGGGCCACTATCATGCCAGGGGGAGGAGGCGGGCAGGGCATGCCAGGTAATGGTGGTGGAGGTGGTGGGCCGCCACCCAGGAAGGGAGGTGGTGGGGCTGGAGGTGGGGGAGCCATGCCCGGGCCGCAGGGCAGTGGTGGTGGTGGTGGAGGCGGAGGGGGAGGAGCCATGCCTGGCAGCGGCGGCGGTGGTGGTGGCGGTTTCCCAGGCAAGCCACCTAGTCCTCCAGGTAACAGCGGCGGTGGTGGTGGCGGTGGCGGTGGCGCAAACAAAGAAGGTGCCGCAGTTGTGGTCAGACAGGGAAATGGAGGCGGGGGAGGAGGAGGTGGCGGCGGCGGCGGCCCTGGGGATGTGGCACTTGGCGGCTGTCGGTTTTCCTGCTGCTCCAGGTCCGTCTGCACGGCCTTATCCACTTTGGCCAGCTGTCCGTCCACTTCCTGATGACCATCACAGCATTTGGAGAACACCAGCCTCGGGATGATCGTGTCAACGGATTCCATCTGGGCTGCGACACCAATACACAAAGACCGACTTACAAATGATTTTTACTGGCCGAATTTCCCGTCAGCAGCGCACGAATTACAGAGGAGGCCATTATGTAGCCATTAGCCGCGGCTGCGTTGACCCTGCGGTGATGTGTTAACGCTGCCTCTGGGCTGACTCACTGTCCTCGGCCAGCAGAATGGCCCTGTTTGTGATGGTCTCCAGAGCCATCCAGACGGCAGAGCGATCAGGCTTCAGCGCCAGCAGCGTCTGCAGGATGGACAGCAGTTGGAGGGATGCCGGAAAGCTGCTGACCTGCACACACACGCACACGCACACACACACACACACACACACACACACACACACACACACAGAGAAATGGCATTTTCAGGTTCAAAGTGCAAAATGACAAAAGCCAAATCGGCTTGTAGAGCGAATTGATGAATAATCTAAACAGACCTTGTTGAAGAGCAGGGAGAAAACCTCCACGTGGTTACTCATGTTAATGCCCCCATAGATCTGCAGCAGCTCCTCCTCATCTTCAGCCATGGCCTCTTCGAAGGTTTCACATTGAATAATCAAGTCTTCATCCTCCAGCTCCCTGCACATTAACCACACGTGAATCCGATCAATTCTGGTAATCCTTTCCAAAAAGCACCATATTCCCAAGTGCCGACCCTTAAACTGCAGGAATTAGTAAAGATACTTGCAAAAGAGTGAAGACCAACCTTAATTTTGGTAGAATGTCAAGCAACTGGAGCCCTGAAGGTATCAGAAAACAGTGGTGAGTGTCACAACTTTTAGTTTATCCTTAAAAACGCTGTCAAACAGATGTCCGAGGCTGCATGTTTTTGGGGAATTGGCAGCAACCCACAGGTGAGCAATCACAGAAGGAGGAGGTGCCAAACAAATGGCTGATTGGTCCGAGGGGTGGGTGGTACCGTCAGGAGTCCAGAAGCGTTTAAAAAGCCAGAACTCTGACTTTTTCTAAAAACTGTCTTGACAACTGTCAAATCAAATTCCACCCGAGGGAGAAAAGCAATTTCAGCTCCCGGGGTTGAAAGAATTGCGTAACACAGAAAAGGAACGGACTCTCATTGACTGTCTTTCAGGCAAAGATAATAAAATCAAATTAGCTCAGTGAGATTGAATCAGTAGTGATATTTACTTTAGCCAGAGGCCTTTGATAATCACAGCTTATTGTGTTAAAGCAAAAAAACCTCCACAGAAAACAAACACATGCTCGATAAACTCCAGGTTTTATTGTGTTGCTTAATATCTTTTAAACTGAAAATGAGGCCGGGAGACTTATTCTTAGTAGACCCACAGAGATAATTGCCCCGTCCTGTATACGCCCAGCAAAGGAGGGAAACACTCTTCCTGGCAACGTGCATCCATGAGGAACCCACGGAAAAATACGGAACCTACCGACAAACTCCTTCCTCAGCTTGTCTCTCTGCCTGAGATCGTCCATCCCGAAGATGAGGGCATTGATGACGCTGAGCACGGTGGCCATGTACGAGGCGTTTTCGGTGGCCTGCAGCTCATGCATGATCACACTGAAGCGATACTGCTGCATCTTCACGTTCTGGAGGGGACACTAAAGTGAGTGCAAGCTCATGCTTCAGCGCCAATACGGAGGCCTGTATTTTTCCAGGATTAACAGACCAGCGTTTCGGCCACTAGATGGTGCTATTGAGACTCTTATTATCCAGGAACGGTTCTACAGGGACCCGCTACAGATGGTCGCTTGTTACCTTGTAGTGTTCCAGCGCGTCCAGCGCCAGCCGATGTCCGTCTCTAGAGAATACACTGAGGGCGGCGAGAAGATCAAAAAGTTGCTTCTTCACCATGATATTGGACGTGTCCAGGGCTGTAGAGCGGGGTGATCACATCGGTTCAAAACGAGGATGTTTCGAGCTCCTGTCTGGATCATTTCACTACTTTTCAACATAGCTTGATCCTTAAGTTTGCCATTGATAAAATAAGTAAATCATGGGAATGGAAACTGCTACATCAGCAGCATGCTGGGATATGACATTATTAGTTATGCAAAGTTGCCCCCTATGATTCATTGCTGCCGACTGTAAAGCCCAACGGTGAGAGTCACAAAAAACCATTTAATCAATGTTTAACTTTGCTGATTCCATTATTTGAGCCAACTGTCCAGGATAAAATTTGATCTTTCGTCCCACATAACTGCAGAGGGAATGCTTTAAATATGAAGATTTTTCACGACATAAAGGATGCGTCTTACCTTGGGAAAGCTTCCGGATGTATCCCTCATTCTCTATAATAAAATGGATCCCCGTGGAGGAGTTCATGACCGCCCGCACACAGTTGACACAGGTGAGTTGCAGAAGGGCCTCGGAGATTTGGGAGCATCCTCTCCCCGAGAGTCGGTCCAGAGCCTCCAGGAGGAGGTCCAACCCGCTCAGCTCCAGGAACTGGATCATCCATGCCTCGTCGCTGCCCTCCAGGCGCCGCTTCAGTCCGGAATAGTTGACCACGGTGGGAACTTGCAGCAGCCTGATGCACAGCTCCGGGTCAGCACTCTCCAGGTTGGCGTCCAGCTGAGTGTCTGAGTCCTGAGAGGAGCCCAGGCGATCCCTGAGCGCAGCCCACTTGTTTTTCTTGTCCGACTTCCCTGACATAATGCTGAGGAGGAAAGAAGTTACTTCTTCATTGGTGTGACCTGCAGATCTTATAAGCTTTTGGTAAACAATCAATAATTTCCATGAGTGCTGGTATTAATGTGCTCTTCAGGCCAGAGGAAACGCACTGAAATGAGAGAGACTATCAGAACACACAGCAGAATAGAAAACGACAGCTCTGCACTTCTCTGGATGAGCAAAAGATATGTCAGCAGTCCAGTCATCACCAGATCTGCCAAATGTCCCCACGTAATCCTGTCTGACAGCAGTTGGCCAGTCTAGAAAAATCACCCACAAAGCACGACTTACCCTTCACGTAATATATCGCTAATCGATTGTCAGACAGCAACCAAACTTACATGGTCGGATGCGGAGATGACTGCGCACAGGCTCAGAATAGAGGCCGTCTCTGTAATCAAACTGCCCACCCCCACCACCACCCTTCCCCCCACCCCACCCTAGCCTGTTTGTAAAAACACCCTCCCGTCACACTGCTAAAATCAACATCATCAGCCTTTTGGACCGAAAACCTTCTGCTCGGGCAGAAGCAGCACCTGACTATTTGTACTATCTCCTGTTGCTGACAGCATGTTTGGCGAGGATAACGTACACAGGCGAGGCGCTGAGGCATGCGCATGAACAAACACATGGCTGCACGTAAAGGTCACTATGGAAAAACCCGCCCGGGCAAAACTCCCGCTTGGGGCTTGGGGACACGTCGGAAGGCTTGAGGTGTTTCCTCCCAAACTGGTGGAATCAGCTGTGACTGCAGCATTTCTGCTGCCAGTGTGAGAGTGTTACCGTGGCAGCAGGCGGACAGACAATGGGCTTCCACAATAGGCCCACAGAGCGCTCTTCAAAGTGCGGTTTTCAGGGGAAACAAAATGGATGGGCTGTTCCCTGCCCCCCCCCCCCCCCCCCCCCCCCAGCAGGGAGAGGGTAAATAGCAAACTCTTGACTTGCACACCCAATAAGGCCCAAAATTAGCAAGTCACTGCCTGTAATCGGGAGACTTGCAACATCGTTTTGAACAGCGGATTCACTTCCTGTAATGAAATATGACCATGACTCCTCAGAGGAAAAGGTGAGGCTGGGAAGCCACTGAATTCCAAAGCAGAACTATCGAACTTTGCACAGGAAGCATCCTTCAGAGACAGGAAACTTTGGCTCCGGATAACATGCCGCTGGCCTGACAGCTTGTGTTCCTCCACGGAAATGTCAGCGCTCTAAAATGTTGTTATTTTGATCTCTGTTCTGTGTCCTTTCATGGAATTTTTTTTCCCCCCACATTTTCTCGGGCAGTGTTTTCAATTATAGGCAACTTTCCTTTGCAACCTTGTGAGCCAGAGCTCCCCACATGTACCACTAATAGCAGGCTGATTCACAAGCCCACTCATCTGTCCTCTGGTTCAGCTGCCCACGCAGCAGCTCACCGTTACAGTAAAACCATCATTCGCACGCACAAACATCTCCATTATCGTTGCAGTTGAATGCATTTTATGTGGAAATTCCAGATGCGGTTTGTGGATTCCCATATGTTAACATTATATAACGCTGGTGAAGACTAAACACACAAAAGATGCAGCGTGGGGGACGGCACCGTGACATTATTCGGGCTTTTAACACATCTGTCTTGCATTCAGCTGATACCCAAACCTCCTCCTCCTCCCTGCTGGTTTAGGGAGCGCTCTACGACAGGACCACGTCTGCAGGAACATTTCAGAGTTGATGCCCATTTTATTGACAGTGTGGTGTTTGTTCTTTGCCCACAATGTGAACATTTGTGTACACAAGCAGGAGTGACAGGTGGCTCCCACAAGGGACTAGAGTCCTTCTTTGGAGTCTTTTGTAGATCTGTGTTCTGTGTACCAGCCCTCTTCCTCCCGTGGCCACTTCAAGGATGGGACACTTATTTGTTGTCATTTGTGGGGTTTAAAAAAAGACCAGAATACGATGAGTCTGTGCAGTCTGCATTCTGGTTTGATTCAGCACAATAAAAAAAAAGACAAATTGGCACTAGTAAAGGCGCAATACTGACACTTTGAGGTATGTGGGATATTTCTCCCCCGACGTGCAGGAGGCATAACGGGACTATTTACCTGCCCGTAGCGAAAGAATACACTCGAAAGAAACAGATCAATACACACAATGTCCCCGCTTTGCTGCTGCCACAGCTCAATACCGTGTTTAAGCGTTCAAGATCACGTTTCAGCTGAGAATGTGATGGCTTACCTGGTTTAATTCCAAAAATGTAGACTTGGAGAATCGCGTCCTCTGGTGCACTCAGATGGACGGGAGGTTTACGGACATCCATACGCCATTCAATTTTGTTCTAAAATACACGTTTGAACAGATAAAAAAATGAACTCGCTCTCTGAACACTGTGACAGATCTTCTGTGGGTAATATCGGGTGGATGGCGCTGCGCTCCAGTGGCCACGGCCCCCTTTACTTTTGTTGCGAGTCTGGCATCGTCAAACCGGAAATATTACAGGAGAAGAACATCCGATTAACCTTTCAGCATTAAAGACACGTCTGGAAGGACACCGCCAGTGTTATTGACTGTAGAGGTCCGTTCTATTGACATACGGGCGTCAGCATGTTTACATAAGCAAACAAATAACTGTGAAAGACTTAAAGTAAAGAAACCGAGCAATTGTGAAACTCATGATGGGATGGACTTGGGTTGGTCATTATGTTTCATGTGCATAATTATAGCATTCGGGTTTTTTAAAAATCCTCTTTAATTCATTCTGTGCACCAACAAGGTGGGGACTATTCAACTGATTCCATTATTTGAACTAATAATGGTAGAAAAGAGAGAGAAAGGAAAGGAAATTAAAGAAAAGTAAAGAAAAGGAAGGATTTCTTTTCCTTTTATTTACCAAAAGTAAGTCATTTTCATTTTCGTCGTTTAAGCGGGATTTTATTTTGGAGGCAAACCAGCTTAAATGCCTGTTGAAGTGTGTCTGGTCTTGTTGCTGAGCTCATGCAGCCAGATGAGGCCCTCCTCCGCTCGAAACCATCCCAACAGCTGCTGGCAGAAAAACTGGCTTCAACAGCTACAAGTTGCCTGTTTTGCGGTTTTGTCTTTTAAATTTTCGTCAGCAAAGGCCTGAAGCACATGACCCCCTCCACCCCAACTAAAGTGCACTTCAGATAGCATCATTGATCAGGAGATATAGTAAACAGAAAAAAATTTATGGAATCCAAGCTGCTAGTTGGTTCACGCAGTTTTTTAAGTGTAAACATTTATTTCAAACTAATTTAAATGTTGCAATGCTATGTTGCCGTTCATTTTTCTAAACATTTTGTTAAGTTTCAGTCTCTCTCAGCCTTTCTGACTGAACAAGTTCTGGCTGAACTATACCTCTATTGAGTGGCTCCTAATGCCATAGTGTTAGCATGGCTTTGTTAATATGCTGGAAACTGGGGTTTCAGCTGGGAGCACGACGATGAAATCTGCAGCATCGTTACTCAAATTTCAACACTAAACAATACAAGTGGCTTCTCAGCCACCACTCTATAGGCACCAACCAAAGGCTGAACCTTTCCCACTGACTATAATGGTTCCACATACTTTTTTGTTTTACAGTGAGCAGCAACAGCTACTGAGTAAACAGGTATATGTACAGTAGACTAGGCTGAACTTGTTCAGCAGGGTCAATTATGAAACTCAATATGGATACTTAACAACCGTAGGTCTGACTTTCTTTATTGCCATGGGGTGTATTTTTATTTTATTTGTGCTGCTTTTTACATGATAGTTCCAAGGAAACATACAGAACTGCTCAGTTGTAAATGGGAGTGAGGGCAAAAGTAGATGAGTTTTAGGGTCCATTTTTTCATTTTTAAAATGATTAGGTATATGAGAATATGTTTGCTGAAAATGAAATAATGTAAAACCTTAATAGTAAATGAATATAACAGGACAGTTGTATATTTAGGGGGAAAATGAAATAAAAAGTAGTGTACGACGCTTTTGTTTGTGTATGGAATGTTATGGCAGCTTGTTTGAATCCTGTGGGATTTCTTCATGCCTATGATATGTAAAAGTATTTTCTGTTGTCTAATGTAAAGGCAAAATAGTATTTGGAATGAAATGTTAGGTTCTTTTCGCCTATATAGGTGATAAAAGACTCGCAAACGGCGTCATTTTAAAGTGTGATACAGCAAAAGCGCCACTGAGCGGAGACGTTGCACCAGCTAGCTGCACAAGTTATGCCAAGGCGTTCCTGTCCATGGATGAAGTTAACCATATAGAATAATTCATGCTTGTTCATAATAGATGACCACAAACACTATTGATAAATCTGACAGTTTATGTGATAGTTAATTTGTAGATTGACAGTTTTGTCTTTTGAGGAGGCGCTGTCTACAGAAGGCTCAAACAGCAGTGTTCTGCTACATCCTATTCAAAAAGGTAATATATTAGAGTAGCTCTGTATGACTGCAGATAGAAGGAAACCATATTTACTTTAGTATCATGGATTCAGAATATGTGGTTTGAGCACTTCCAATGCCCCTTAAATGTTCTTCTCCGCAGTATTTAATTATGCTATCCATATATCATAATAACCTGTTTTGCTTTGTCTAGCATCTGGAATCCAGCTATGGACGGCCTTGAATTCCTTCATTTGATTTCAAAGCTTGTGATCCACAGAGCATTGTCTAAGAGGAATTTAGTGGTTGTAAGTTGTGAAGAAGGCAGCTCCAATATGACTTGTTTTTTGAGGGCTGTTGATGGTTTAGGGAGATAAATGTTGGAATGTCTTTCGTGTTTAGTGCACTGAGGGCCAACAATTAAGTTTGTGGAGACAGATGCCGTGGCATTGATTATTTATCACTCCTGTTTGGCTCTGGGCTCGATTAGTTGAGGAAAAGAAGCTCATAATAGTGACTGTTTATGAGAGGTTGTCTGTAGCTTTTAATGTCAATGCATAAAGTCAATTGACAGAAGGGATTTAAGCTATGCATCTGCCTGCCTCTTCTCTTTATTATTTCTTTCTGATGAAATTAATAAGCTGTTGACCTTGTGTTGAATTTGACGCCACATGGGCTGTGATTTAATTTATGTTTGCCAGTTATCCTTGTCCTGCCAAAGGGGGGGGGGGGGGGGTAAGCTAAACGCTTACCATTTAAAGAGCATTCACGTGTAAACATTAGCAGTTGCCTTGTTATTGTTCAAGTGTCATTCTACCACCAAATACACATTAAAACAGTGCTAGTATGTGGAATTAAATTTTAGATGTCTGTGTAAATTCTCAGTCATCCAGGTCATTGTATCCAAGGTAGTTTTCTCTGTCAACTGGACTGGGTTTCTTCTCTTGAAGACGTTTCGCCTTCTATCCAGAAGGCTTCTTCAGTTCTGAAATCGCTGGGGAGAGAGCTTGAAAATATATATATATTGGCCAGAGAAGACCGCTGGTTCGAAAGGGGGGTCAAGGAAGCTATCCATGTTAAATTGGAGAAACCATCCTTAAACAGAGGTGGTGGCCTGAGGCACTTCCTATCACCCACATACAATGCAGTCCTCCACTCCTTCCAACAGCAAAACAAACATTCACACCATTCCAAGAGACCCAGTGACTCATCACCATGTGACCCAGCAGACAAAGGGGAGACACCTCAACAGAAACTAGGTGAACGACCCGACCAACGACCCTGCTAACGACTCTCAGGTGACCACCCAGATCATTAGCATGCAGATGGTCCACAGGGGCTATATATTTTCAAGCTCTCTCCCCAGCGATTTCAGAACTGAAGAAGCCTTCTGGATAGAAGGCGAAACGTCTTCAAGAGAAGAAACCCAGTCCAGTTGACAGAGAAAACTACCTTGAATTAAATTTTAGCTTCTTTTGGCCGGTATAGATGATAACACTCGCAAACGGCGTCATTTTAAAGTGTGATACAGCAAAAGCGCCACTGAGCGGAGACGTTGCACCAGCTAGCTGCACAAGTTATGCCAAGGTGTTCCTGTCCATGGATGAAGTTAACCATATAGAATAATTCATGCTTGTTCATAATAGATGACCACAAACATTATTGATAAATGTGACAATTTAGGTGATAATGTTCCTCTTGTTTCTATTTAGCGACAGTGTGTATACTATGTTCAAATGTGCTGTAAAATAAAAGTATAAAGGATATTTGGCCTAAAGCTTATTTTTTGTGCCAGGACAATTATTCTTGGTATTTAGAATTCAATGTATTTATTCAATTATTGTTTATGCACTTTTTTTTCAGTCTCTTCCACTTGCGTGCAGTCTTTCTGAAACCAGCTCAGTCTCTTTCTCCTTAAAGAACGCCAGAAGACCTACATATTTGCCTTATGATCATTTAGCACATTGAACTTTTTCTCTCCCATTTTATCCCCTTCAGCCATAAGCGCAGAAAGAAATTCCAGGTGTTAAGTGACCCCGGTATTAAAGGTAAGGGTTGTAGCTATTTAACTTTGGTTTTCACTCCTAATACTTTTTAAAAGCCACTGTGAATAAATAGCTCTTCTGCTTCTCTGTCATTTTCCATTTGAGTTCCAGTGGAAATGTAAAAAATGTGACGGAGGGAGGCGATTGGGACGTTCTGCTAAAGCTACATGTCATCACAAATAGAATAGGTGGGGTCTGTGTTATAGTCACACTTTACATTGTGATACATTTTGGTGGAACAGGAATGTTACATGGGATATTGAGAGAGATGGGGAGAGAGTGAGAGGTGGTGAACCACAGTGGTGGAAGCGTGTTGCTGTCTTCAGGGATTGGCCATTTTTGCAATTGAAGATTATACGCATTATAATCTGCAACAAACTTCACTCCTGCAACTTCAGAGAACCACGGCCATGTTGCTTTCTTCCTTGTGTGTGTTCTGTCCTGAGATGCTGACCTCAAAAAGCTCAGCAAACACACGCTCGATAAACTCCAGGTTTTATTGTGTTGCTTAATATCTTTTAAACTGAAAATGAGGCCGGGAGACTTATTCTTAGTAGACCCACAGAGATAATTGCCCCGTCCTGTATACGCCCAGCAAAGGAGGGAAACACTCTTCCTGGCAACGTGCATCCATGAGGAACCCACGGAAAAATACGGAACCTACCGACAAACTCCTTCCTCAGTTTGTCTCTCTGCCTGAGATCGTCCATCCCGAAGATGAGGGCATTGATGACGCTGAGCACGGTGGCCATGTACGAGGCGTTTTCGGTGGCCTGCAGCTCATGCATGATCACACTGAAGCGATAGTGCTGCATCTTCACGTTCTGGAGGGGACACTAAAGTGAGTGCAAGCTCATGCTTCAGCGCCAATACGGAGGCCTGGATTTTTCCCAGATTAACAGACCAGCGTTTCGGCCACTAGAGGGTGCTATTGAGACTCTTATCAAAACAGTTGCTTTTTCACCATTGTATTAGACGTGTCCAAGGCTGCAGAGCGTGGTGATCACGATCACTTCTGTCTCAACATTGTTAAAAAAAAAAGGTTTGTGGTACTGATGCTATTTGATACCTTTTATTGGTTGCTATGCACTTCAGCCAAACCATCAATCATAAGTCACGAAGCCACCGTCAAACTAAAAGAATGACACATATTACAATGAATAAATACACTTAAATTGACACATAAAATGATAGAAACATAAATAAATAAAATGCCTCCCTGGTTGACCACCATTCGAGGTCGAAATGAGGTCTTTCATAAACATTTGATTGTAAATAACAAGCTTGCCTTGCCATGCTCGACCTTTGGGCGTGTGCCTTAAATTAACACACTGTTGGAACCAACCTAAGAAACCAAGGTTCCTACCTGACCTGAATTTTAAAATAAAATACAAAATAAACTAAAATTATGGGCTCTTCCTCATGAACTGAGACGCAGCGCTTGAGGACCTGTGGCAAGACCCCAGAAGCTTCTGTAACTAATCCCACTATTCTGTTTTAAATAAAAAGAACACTTCATTCATTCAGAATTGATAGTCTATTTCTTCCTAAAAAACAAACGGTGCATTGGACGTGTAAGTAAAAGTTCCCTTAACACAGTAAAAATCACATCGGTTTAAAGCAAGGGCATGCTTCAAGCTCCTGTCTCCTGATAGAATCTGTAAATTATGGGTTAACAGGAATAGAAACTCCTACATCAACAGCATTCTGGGATATGTCATTATTAGTTATGCAACGTTGCCCCCGTATATTACTGCTGACTGAAAAGCCCAACAGTGTGACACAACCATTGATTCTGATTCCATTATATCAGACAACTTTTGTGGATAAAATTTGATAAAAAATCATAAAATAAAATTAGATTTAGACTTAATTTCAAGTACAGAGGGCGATTTTTAAATATGACTATCTTTTAAAACAGGGAGCATCCTCTCCCCGAGAGTCGGTCCAGAGCCTCCAGGAGGAGGTCTAACCCGCTCAGCTCCAGGAACTGGATCATCCATGCCTCGTCGCTGCCCTCCAGGCGCCGCTTCAATCCGGAATAGTTGACCACGGTGGGAACTTGCAGCAGCCTGATGCACAGCTCCGGGTCAGCACTCTCCAGGTTGGCGTCCAGCTGAGTGTCTGAGTCCTGAGAGGAGCCCAGGCGATCCCTGAGCGCAGCCCTCATTTCAGACAGAAATGAGATGAACCTTATCAGAACACACAGCAGAATAGAAAAAGACAGCTCTGCACTTCTGTGGATGAGCAAAAGATATGTCAGCAGTCCAGTCATCACCAGATCTGCCAAATGTCCCCACGTAATCTTGTCTGATTTCAGAGCGATCTGCAGTTGGCCAGTCTAGAAAAATCACCCACAAAGCCCGACTTTAAGGAATCGCAGTTGTCAGACAGCAACCTAACTTACATGGGCGGATGTGGAGATGAACCTCACATGTACCACTAATAGCAAGGCGTGCAGGAGGCATAACGGGACTATTTACCTGCCCGTAGCGAAATAATACACTCGAAGGAAACAGATGAATTTGCTATCTGAACACTGTGACAGATCTTCTGTGGGTAATATCGGGTGGATGGCGCTGCGCTCCGGACGCCACGGCCCCCTTTACTTTTGTTGCGAGTCTGGCATCGTCAAACCGGAAATATTACAGGAGAAGAACATCCGGTTAACCTTTCAGCATTAAAGACACAGGTATGTTGCCGGGGTAACGGCCCGTGCTATCTGATAATCCATGAGTGTAATTCCTCCCATATAAACTATTAAAAGTGATCCAGTGTCATTTTGCATGGCATGTGTAAAATTTCCACCCAAACTAAACAGCACTTCAGATAGCATCATTGATGAGGAGATATAGTAATTGTTTCCCAACAGAAAAAAATGTGAAGGATTTTAGAGTGGATGGAATCCAAGCTGCTAGTTGGTTCACACAGTTTTGTAAGTTTAAGCATTTATTTGAAACCAATTTGAATGTTGCAATGCAATTATTGCCGTTCCTTAGGTGCCTCAGGTTTTTTTTAACTTTAAGTTTCAAGTTCTGGCTGAACTATACCTCTATTGAGTGGCTCCTAATGCCATAGTGTTAGCATGGCTTTGTTAATATGCTGGAAACTGGGGTTTCAGCTGGGAGCACGACGATGAAATCTGCAGCATCGTTACTCAAATTTCAACACTAAACAATACAAGTGGCTTCTCAGCCACCACTCTATAGGCAGCCACCAAAGGCTGAACCTTTCCCACTGACTATAATGGTTCCACATACTTTTTTGTTTTACAGTGAGCAGCAACAGCTACTGAGTAAACAGGTATATGTACAGTAGACTAGGCTGAACTTGTTCAGCAGGGTCAATTATGAAACTCAATATGGATACTTAACAACCGTAGGTCCGACTTTCTTTATTGCCATAGGGTGTATTTTTAAATGGATTTGTGCTGCCTTTTTACATGATAGTTCCAAGGAAACATACAGAACTGCTCAGTTGTAAATGGGAGTGAGGGCAAAAGTAGATGCATTTTAGGGTTTTAGGGAAACAGAACTATGGGTACAAGCCTGACTGAAGACTGTGAATGATACTCAACTGAAAGAAATGTTTTTACTTCATTTGTGCCAAAGCTTATTGTATACATGTCAAATATACATGTCAATTACATCTCTGTGTGTGTGTATGTATGTGTATTTTTACTTTCATTCTATGCAACATTGCATTACTGTTACTCTGTGCATATGGACATTTTAAAAATGTTTTTATATTGTATTGCAGAAATGTACGCGGTTTTACAATGTGTACTCAAAATATGTGCTGATTAAATGTTATTCAGTTTATTGCCGATTGAAATACCGTCAAAATGCGTCGACAATGAAAAAACTACATTTCCCAAATGACATTGCGCATCCAAGTTGCCAGTATGATGACGTCATATTCCTGCTGCCTATGTTGACAGAAACGTTTTATATAGACGTCCTTTAAATCTTCTCTTTTCTTGTGCTTTTCCTATAAACTACCGTCGCAGAAATGTCCTTGAAAGCTAAGGATATCCTAAAGATGGACATTTATGGTTTATTAGGTATAGAAAGCACCGCTACACCGAAAGAGGTAGGTAAATTTGACTTGCTATACAGCTGGTCAGGGCTGACCAAGAAAGCTTCTAAATGTATTTAATGTAATGTAATACCATATTAGTAACTGAATATAAAAGGAAAGTTGGGAAAAAAGTGAAATAAAAAGTAGTGTACGACGCTTTTGTTTGTGTATGGAATGTTATGGCAGCTTGTTTGAATCCTGTGGGATTTCTTCATGCCTATGATATGTAAAAGTATTTTCTGTTGTCTAATGTAAAGGCAAAATAGTATTTGGAATGAAATGTTAGGTTCTTTTCGCCTATATAGGTGATAAAAGACTCGCAAACGGCGTCATTTTAAAGTGTGATACAGCAAAAGCGCCACTGAGCGGAGACGTTGCACCAGCTAGCTGCACAAGTTATGCCAAGGTGTTCCTGTCCATGGATGAAGTTAACCATATAGAATAATTCATGCTTGTTCATAATAGATGACCACAAACACTATTGATAAATCTGACAGTTTATGTGATAGTTAATTTGTAGATTGACAGTTTTGTCTTTTGAGGAGGCGCTGTCTACAGAAGGCTCAAACAGCAGTGTTCTGCTACATCCTATTCACAAAGATAATATATTAGAGTAGCTCTGTATGACTGCAGATAGAAGGAAACCATATTTACTTTAGTATCATGGATTCAGAATATGTGGTTTGAGCACTTCCAATGCCCCTTAAATGTTCTTCTCCGCAGTATTTAATTATGCTATCCATATATCATAATAACCTGTTTTGCTTTGTCTAGCATCTGGAATCCAGCTATGGACGGCCTTGAATTCCTTCATTTGATTTCAAAGCTTGTGATCCACAGAGCATTGTCTAAGAGGAATTTAGTGGTTGTAAGTTGTGAAGAAGGCAGCTCCAATATGACTTGTTTTTTGAGGGCTGTTGATGGTTTAGGGAGATAAATGTTGGAATGTCTTTCGTGTTTAGTGCACTGAGGGCCAACAATTAAGTTTGTGGAGACAGATGCCGTGGCATTGATTATTTATCACTCCTGTTTGGCTCTGGGCTCGATTAGTTGAGGAAAAGAAGCTCATAATAGTGACTGTTTATGAGAGGTTGTCTGTAGCTTTTAATGTCAATGCATAAAGTCAATTGACAGAAGGGATTTAAGCTATGCATCTGCCTGCCTCTTCTCTTTATTATTTCTTTCTGATGAAATTAATAAGCTGTTGACCTTGTGTTGAATTTGACGCCACATGGGCTGTGATTTAATTTATGTTTGCCAGTTATCCTTGTCCTGCCAAAGGGGGGGGGGGGGGTAAGCTAAACGCTTACCATTTAAAGAGCATTCACGTGTAAACATTAGCAGTTGCCTTGTTATTGTTCAAGTGTCATTCTACCACCAAATACACATTAAAACAGTGCTATTTGAATCCCACACAGGCGCTAAATCTCATTTCCATTGTATTATTGTTTCGGTCCTTTTCTGCCCCTGTGCTGCTTGTTGTCCAGCTGATAAGGTCCCATAAAGAAAAACGATGTTGTAATTAAGGAGGATGGACCGTTACCATATCAGCTAATCAGTCTCACAGGCTTCACAGGCTATATCCGCTCTGTGTCGCGGCTGCACCGGGGCCACTTTGTCAGCTGTAATTGCCACCGAAGATTGGTATAATGAGGACGAGATGTGGGCCTGCAGTTACGACTGTGGCATGGAGAGGTCAGTGGGGCTGGTTTAAAGGAGCGATATTAGCTTTACAACTTCTATTTCTATAGACTGATGATGCTGACGATTATAATATTATTATTATACTGTCACAATAGCTTTCTTTTCCCAGTGTTGGTGCAGATTTCCAGTGCAGATTTTCCCTGATGGACACCCCCTAAAGGGATCAATAAAGTACTCTTAAATCTTAAATCTTAAATGATACCAGTCATTGTTAACTGTGGATGAAAGGATGCCTCGCTGCGTGGATGACCTTTAAAGACAACCTGGCTTATATGTTGATTTCATGATAAAACAAGATTTGCACGCACATTTGGTACCAAACTTCTCAGAATTACAAGAAGCCATCTTTTATTAATCTCACAATGGGGGAACTACTGTTCTCAGGACTGTTTTTCTTTTTTATTACACAGAAGAATTGTACACATGCAGTCACTGGGGGGAGGTTACAGAATGAGTAACCATGAGAAATGAGAAGATCAGCATTCAGAGAGAATATGACCTGAAAGTTTGGGATAATTAACTGTATTAACTAAAGTCATTTACTGTAGTTCGATAATGAGGTGCAGCCTGGGTCCTGATACAACCAGAGCTGCATCAGTGATGCCATGTTGTACTACTCAAACATCTTCATGACATGGACACATGGTTCAGCCATGAGGGGACTGCAGGTGATGAGGAACATTGTCTTCAGAGCAACTGTGACCAACGATTCCAGCTCTTAAATCATCATAGCTGAACTGTCTTTCAGCCCAGTGTATTCTGATATCAATTTAATTAGTCTGGCCTTTTTAAACAAACCAAAAACCCCTTTTATTAAAAAATCCTTTACACTCAAACATTTACTTCACTTGACTGATATATTGTGATAAATTTGACATTTGGCATGTTGAATCTTCTTATGCATAAATCCTTTTAGACAAACGAGCCGAGTGAATATAGTGAGCCAAACGTGATGGAGGAATTAGCCTTTATTTAACTGTTTAATTAAATTTAAAATAAAGCCAATGTTGGCCAAGGGATGTTGGAAATAAATTTGGACATTTAGAACTTATCTGACTTCCAGAGGGCTCGCTGGAGGCGTGATCCTTGCTTTGGCTTTAAATTTGAACATTGGGAACGCAGCAGAATGTGACTCAGTTGACTGTTGGGCTCATTGGTGTTGCTGTTTAAATGGCCGGGACACTGATGGATTACACTGCTGTAATCAGTTCCCTCAGAGTTTTCTGTTTTCCCCCGTAAAGTCAGCCATGTATTGTTTGGCAGGCGCACGGAGAGCTTGTGCAAAACAACCCACCGGGGACGAAGCATCCAGCGCAACCTTTCTGTGAAGGAAAAGAAAGGGGCTGTTAAATCCTGTGGTCTTCTCAGGCAGACTGCGTGTGTGCAGAACGTTAGCATCCTTGATTAAGAGAGGTGAGACTGTGCGTGCGTGTGAGAGAGCCAGCCATAAAGTCAGGATGTGTGCCAGATCTTTAGCATGCAATGCGTACGTGCAGAATGCTGCTGCAGCCCCTTCTGGTCTCCCCCCTGAAATGTTTCCTGCTTCTCTTCTTTCTGCAGAGGAACGGAGATCTAATGAAAACCACCTTGTCATGAGCTGTTCCTCCAGGAGGACCAGTGATTGGTTAGCACACAGGCAGTGACCCAGAGTTAAAAAATCAACTTCAACTAAAGCCTCATATGACATTACAAACACCCTAATGTATTATTCCTCTTTTCCACTTTGCTTCCCAAACGTTTTGGATGACAGCCTAAGATATTAATGGCTCCCTCCGTAGATCGTCATGAACAATGGTCGTGTTTTGTCTCTTTTATTTTTCTTCCAATTTGAATAAAGATGAAATTAATATGACTCTAAATCTTAGGCCGCATTTGCCTTGAAAACTGGCAGCCGATATCAGAACGGTTGGGAGCTCTCCAGCGAGTCATTCGCCGTGCGGTGCAGCGAGTGCCGTGGCGGTTAGACACCAGCACGGATCTGCTCCGGTATCGGTCCAGGGAGCAGCGCTTGATTTTCAGTTCCATGCAGAACATGTTCCATGGTGGCTTTCACGGTTCATGACTGCTCCTTGAATGCAGCAGCTTTTTGGTTTTTTTATGTCTGGGCACCTCGGCAGGCATCGGAACATCTAAAGATGCATTTCATTAGAAGTATTGATGATCTTGAGGTGTTTTTTTTTTGCTTTTAAACCAGAGCTCTTTTCATGTCCTGACATGAGGCCCCTTAAAAGATCGAGCAAAAGTGGCTCATTTTTCACCCTTCAATAGCAAACATGTCTGAAATATCATCTTTTGGCAGTATTACTGATGGCAGCCTCGCTTCTATTCTTGCAGGATTTTTAAAAACGGGTCTCACCAGTTACGCTGTGTCGAACAGATGGAGGCCTGAATTAAGTGATTGTTTTGCTGCTGAAAGTTCTGCTGATGGATCTGGACCTTTTATATTCTTTCTCTCAATGTACAAAATAGAGGGAGGAAAAAAGTGGGTCAGGACAAGACAGGGCGACATCTCAGATTGTGACTTTCTCTGTTTTTCACTTACATAACTAATTGCATTCCCTTGTATTTGTTGCAGATCAAGAAGGCGTATCGGCAGAAAGCTCTGGAATGCCACCCGGATAAAAATCCAGACAACCCAAAAGCAGGTAAACTGTTTGTCAGGGTTTTATTTTTATTTTCTCCCCAGTGTCGCTCAAAGAATCCTCGCATACAGAGAATTATTGATCCTCAGCTCAAGAACAGCCACCGATTGCTTCTGAAATCAGAAATAACAGATTCAGACCTCACATTTATACCTGCACTGCTTTTTAGGAAGTCTTTGTTGTCAGGCAACCCTTCACCAACAGAACATCACCACATGTTTTGGCAACCTGTCCCTCCTCCCCCTGCTTTTGCCAACCAGCCTGCCAACAATCAGGCCCGAGATATGAACATAGCTCTTGGTTGGAAGAGGATCACTTTGGATGAAGGACCGCTCACAAAGCATATGAAGTTTAAATTTCTGTGATTGCTGGATTTCTGATTATGTTAAGGCAAAAAAGGAAAATTGTTTGTGGGTGTATGTGTGTGCATGCACGAGGCCAGATTCCCAGAAATAGAAAATAAGTGGTTTAGAGGGCCTCAACACTTGAACCTGCACAGGGTTTCTATTGCACGGGAGTGGAGCAGGTTCTGGGACTTTTTGTCCCATGGGGAGAGGTTGCGTGAATGTTAGAGGTGATTTGGAGGTCATGGTGTTTTCACTTGCTGAAGACACGCACGCAATACACAGTCTTTCCCAGTAATCTTCCATATTGTGACACTCTGAGCTGCCTAGCGGGGATGGTAGTGTTCTCCCAGTCAGGTTTAATTCCAGGCCATGATTTGAGTGTGGGTAACTTGACCCTCTGTGCTGGCAGCTCATCCCCAGAGCCTTCTGTTAGTGTTTGCTGCCAGTCGACCACAGGGAGTAACAGTATCAGTCCGTCAGGCCTCCTGTAATTGAATGATTAAAACAGGCTCGGAGCTGCAGTAGTGTGGCGACTGTGCGTTACAGAGAGGGATTATGGGATTGCCTTGTACATTTGTGTGCCTCCGATGACATTTAGGGAGGGGGCATCCTGGCATTTTATTGGTGATTGCAGCTTCTAATATATGATAGGTGCAGGGGCTGGTGTGTGTGTGTGTGTGTGTGTGTGCTGTGGAAGGGGGTCCATTGAGACATTTTGGTCTCGCCATAACTTTGAATAAACAAGTTCTTTTTGAATTTTGAGGTTTAAAGCATCAACTCAGCATAAACTCATCATGATTCTCTTAATGATCACAAATATTCAGTCTTCCTTCCTCTTTCTCCCGTCTCCTAGCGGAGCTCTTCCATCAGTTGTCCCAGGCTCTGGATGTGCTGACAGATGCAGCTGCCAAGGTGAAACCAAGACAGGATTTGATCTCGTATGCATGTGAGCAGATTCAAACACCTACATGTACATGTCATCCTCATATCCCGCAATGATTTTCAGGCTGCTTACGACAAGACCTGTGCTGCTAAGAAACGAGCAGAAGAAAGAGACAGGGAACTTGATGACAAGAGGAAAAAGTTCAAAAAGGGTGAGTTGTTGCTGCGGCGTTGATTCATTCATCATTTTATTAATTCATGTGAAATATTTGTTCCTTTTAAGTCTGGAAACAATTAAATATAAAGATCCCCCCCCCCCTTGACTAAATCTAATGAACTCTCTAATTAGTGTTTCAGCTACAATTACATGTCACAACACAAATTCCCTACAAATTAAAACTTTTAATAGTGTCTAAAAAGAGTAAGTTATTGTATGCAATGTTGCTAAAAATAGTAAAGTGTGAATAACGCACTTGTGTGTTTGCATCCTCTGCTTTGACAGATTTGGAGGCCAGAGAGAGACAAGCTGAAGCTCAGCGCCAGGAAGAGCTTCAGGCCACATTGCGTGAGCAAGAGGTAAGATGATCCATATATGAGATGGTACTAACAAAGCACTGATAAATATGGTGTTTGGAGAAGATTTAAATACAACAAAACAGTAAGAGTTTCACCACATAACACGGGCCAAGCCAGCTGTCTGCTGGAAACAAGCATCCGGGGAGCTGAAGTTCATCCAGGTGTTCTAGTTCATCAAATTTTCCAAAGACTCGGGTCACAATCACCATCTATATCATCTCAAGCTGACATTGTGTAATTATCAGTAAACCATTAGGTGATGTCGCATGACTCGGTGCACTGTGTTCAGAAACCCGCAATGAATAAAAATAGCGTGCATGCTCCTGTGTTGAGTCACAACATGTGTTCTCGATGGATGTGAATTTATGGCTCTATGTTGGGGGAGAGAATTATGTCGTGACCAGTAGGTGGCGCTCTTTAAAATGTTTTGTTGAAGTATTCCTGGCTTTAGTGAAGAGGTGGTTGAATGTAATCATGATTCACAGGGACTAAACACATTAACATCTCTGCCTGCAGACATTTTTACATGTTTTGTGTCTGTTTTCACCAGATTGCCCGTTTGAGAGAGGAAGGACGCATGATGGTTGAGGAGCATAACAGAAAGCAAACGGAGCGATGGAGAGAAGCACAGAAGCAGGCTAAAGGTTAGACTGGGAGAGATGTGTCCAAGATTTAGCTTCGTCCAGTTTGTCCTCGTCCTAAAACTCGTTCTGCAGTGAAAAGCGTCCTGAAAGCTTCAGCTGAGGACAGAACTTGCCTCCAGTGGAGCAAGTTGAGATTTCATTGAATATTTACCCCATAATTTTAGTTATTCGGTAAAAAACCAATGTGTTAAACTAGACTTTTAGCCTCTAAGAGCTATTTCTGTGTTGTGAAATAAAAGTATAGAGGCATATTTGGCCCCAAAAGCTACATTTTTGTGCCAGGATAATTATTCTTTATGGTAATTTGGCAATTTCAGTCTCTTCCACTTGCGTGCAGTCTTTCTGAAACCAGCTCAGTCTGTTTCTTCTCAAAGAATGCCAGAAGACCTACATATTTGCCGTATGATCATTTAGTACGTGTAAAATATCTCTTTTCAAGTTGCTGTGAGGTGTTACATGTCAGGAGTCATGCCTCAACAAAACTCCACTTTTTACTGAACTTTTTCCTCTCCAATTTTATCCCCTTCAGCCCCAGGAGCAGATAGAAATTCCAGGGGTAATGTGACCCCTGTATTAAAGGTAAGGGTTTTAGCTATTTTCACGTTGGTTTTCAGACTGGGAGAAGGGATCAGGGTGATTATTCCAGAAAAATAATACAGTCAGATTTGGCAGAAACTGCTCCACTAGAGTGCAAGTGCAGAACCTCATGGGGATAAGGATAGAGCTTTGGACATTTGTAGTTCATTATTTGTAGACTGCATACGTTGTCTCACCATTAAGTGCAAGCCTGATCTAACGCCCATTCCTACAGAGGAGGCCCAACATCATCAAGAGACCTGATACTATGCCAAAAGAGGCCTTATTGTATTTCCTCCTGGAAACAGACTAGCATGCACATATTACCAGACTCTGGGGATGTTAGCTAATGCACTTAGACATTAAATCTGCTTTTAAAAATGCGATAGCCATCTAGTGCAGCAGTGTATTCCCCAGCAATTATGTGATCAACTAGCAAAACAAACGGCAGCTGTAAGGCTCGCACCATCTTGGGGGTCAAGAACGAGGACATTACGCTATTGTGTTACAGGCTATATAAAAATTATTCGAAGCATATATGGTTATTTATTCATTCAGGCTAAAGGCAGCATTAGCGTCATGTAATGTTGAATTTTAGCTGTTATATTTCCACCCTAGCAGTTACATCTTTTTAAAGTTTCACAGCTTTAAGCCCTCTTCAAATGGACTTCCTGTCTCACAGGTGGTTTCCATGCTGATGATCCAAGAGCTTAACAATCTAATTTCTCCTGTAGCTTCAGTCTAGCCTGATGTTTATTTGAAACTGTGTTATCAGGGCCAAGCGTGTCTTTCATGCTTGTTTGTGGTTCTGCTCCCCTGATTAGACTTTATCACGCACTCGCTCTTAAAGCTTTTAAACGCCACTGTGAATAAATTGCTCTTATGCTTCTCTGTCTTTTTCCATTCCAGTTGAAGTGGAAATGTAAAAAAGACAGTGAGACAAATGGAGGCTATTCTCAGGACGTTCTTCTCAAACTTCTGCAAAAGGTAAATAAAATACGTAGGTGGGGGTCTGTGTTCTAATCACACTTTACATTGTGACACATTTTGGTGTAAAAGGAACGTTACACGGGACATTGTGATCTGGTGTTGAGCTCATTTAGCTCCATGTCCAAAAACAGAGCTCTGTATGAACCAGTTCAGCCCTGGCATGACATCAGCACTATATTCTTCCCTTTAAATGTGGCCTATTAAGTTTTGTTGCAGTGAAAGTGCTGAGGGCAATGATGTAGTGCCCATTTAAAGCCACGCACGCCATTGTGTGTGCCCCTTTAACCAGGTGATTAAGCAACGCTGGGGGAGAGACTAGGAAATGTGCTCTTCTCATGCAACCCACTTCCACTATGGGCTGTTGTGAGGGCTTTCTGATGGGACGGGGGTTGGCCACAAATGAAGACAGGTCAAGTGTTGTTGATGCCAAACTGTGCAAAGAAGGCGTTTGAATTTCTGCTCCGCACGAATGTGGTCCACGCTCTCCCAGGCAGGAGAGCTGTGTCACAACAGAGTGGGGAAATAACATGTTCTTTTTACAAAGAGAATACATTTTCAGGAAAAAAAATGTTTATGATGGCTTGCAGTTGCTAGTGGGATGAGCCACTGTGTCTGGGAACGCTTGCACAGTGCACGCATACTTCTGCGTACGTGTGCAAACTTGTGTACTTTGGCTGCTTAAAATAATACATCTACTTTTAAAGGGAAAATATGTTAACTTGAGATATTTATATTTTATGAAACAGAGGCCCACCGAGACTCTCATTTGTCACTGTTGGCTTGTTCTCGTGGGTCCTGATGAAACATTAGAATTCTTGGACTTTCCCAGAAAATTACATTTACACAGACAAGGCACCTCTCTTTTATTCCTCAACCAAGCTGCTGATTCAGTTACTGGGATTATTGGTTTTGGTTGTACAAACATGTTCTGCTAATGCTTGATAAAGTAGAGAATAGCTGCGCTCCTCTGATGGAGCATTTCCAGCATGCTCCCATTTTTGGTCCCTGTTCTAATATGTGGCAGAGTTAGAAATCAGACCTACAGCCAGTTCAGTTTTCAGCTTCCAAAACTTTTTTGCTGCGCTGAACTACAATCCATTACTGGTTTGTTCCCAGAGAAGTTACATAAACTGACTTGGATCTGTGTTGCAGTGTTACTCATTAGCTGTCACCCAGATAAGCACAAATATATTGAATCTTTTGTTTTTGCTCCAGAAATCTGATAAAGCAACCAATGATTTTCCTCTCTCCCCATTCTGTATTTGCATGAATTGGAAGATGGGAAGTAACATATTCTGCCTCTCCATTTCCATTTGGTGACTGTTCTTTTCTTTTCTTTTCTACCTTTAGTATGGGGATGTTTTGACCGTGCTCGTATCAACCAAGAAGAAAGGACTTGCTATAGTTGAATTTGCAACTGTGAAAGCAGCTGTAAGTATCTAACACTCCCCCCATTGGTGTCCTGGTTCTGTCTACAACAATGAAAACCCTTCCCCCAGCAGTTTTTAAGATTTACTGCTCATCTGTTTATCATTCATTGGCCTCAAAGCCTCACCTGCTGACACCCGTCGTAGACATTACAGCCCTGGGACAGTTGCTGTGGCCCAGGTTAATGTTTGCTGTGATGTAGCAGCCGCTGTTCTGGCGGGGATCAGTGGATCGAAGCATATAATCCGCTTCATTGTTCCACAATGTCTGCACCCTCAGGCCCGTAATTGTGAAGCTATACTTTATTATTGTGACTTCCTCACCCCGACATTTGGTTTCCCTTCAGAAAACAGGTCTGCCGGTCTACAGTCCACTTCCCTTTCTCCAGTCTTGCTCCAGGAGTTGGCTCCGTCACAATCTGTCTTTGTCTTTGTTCCCGTCTGCATGTGTTTTGTGTAGATTTGTTGCACCAGCAGTCCGATTTCCCAGGCTGGAAATGTGCAGAATGGTTTTGGAGACTTTGCTACTCTGGTCTCAGCATTGATGGTTTTTTTTTGCTGTGTGTGTGTTTTTAGGAGATGGCAGTGAATTATGAAAGAGGGCTGAGTGAAAATCCATTGAAGATTTCGTGGCAGGACGGGAAGCCTGAAGCTACTTCGTCACAAGCTCAGCCAGGCCAGTTCCAGTCTGATCGTGAGGTATGAGCAAACCCCAGATTGTACTCTCGCAATTCCTCCCGTTGCAACACAAATAATAATCGCTCTCACAAAAATGTATGTAAACCCTTCTAAACTTCACCTCACACCCCCCCATCGGGCCTAAATTTGCAGGCAGCTCTTTCGCCCTTCAAGAACAGTTACATTTTTGTTATGTCCGCTAGGAATTGTCAGTGATTCTTGTTGGTTCCTTTCATTTAGTTCATATGAAGTCATGTATTTTTCCTCAGTGTCCATTTTATTTATCCTCCATTATTATCTTTGCCTGTGAGTCGACCCTCTTCATCCAGGGATATGTTTCCCGAGGCTCAACTTCACGTCACTCCCTAAACCCCCTCGGTGTTTTAGACAAGGCTAGCATGCGAGCTCCTTCACAGCAGGACTGTAGTGTACTAATCTTTTCAAATGTTATTATGCTAACCTGCTCTGTCTTACACGTATCCAAATTCAATTCTTCATGTTTTTTTTTTAAACCTTCGAGAATGCATATAATCCTATAGATATGTATTTTGTCTTTCATTACCCACCAGCTACAATATTCACTAAAACAGGCCTCTATTGACATCCTGGTACAACCCTTATTGCTATACGTGCTCCACATCTGGCCTTGGGTCAGGGGACATGGGGGGGTATTGGAAATGGGGGGACAGAGGTAATCAGAAGCGAGAGAATTGTCCGAGTGTATCTTAGATCTAATATTCATGTTCCTTTCCTATTGGCCATCCCACCATTACTCCCTCACAGCATCCAGCTGCAATCACACTGAAGAATCTTGGGTTAGGACGCACTTTTTATAACCTCATCAAGCCAAATATTATGCTCTGAGAGTTTCTCCGCAGGGACTTTGGACTCGGACATATGATTTCAGCCTTCACATTCCAGCTCCTCTGTCTGGATTCAATGTGAAGGGCAAACAGTGCATCGGCCCCCACATCCGAGAGACATCCAAAAAAATAAACCCGGTGATGACAGAAAGCAGGCAAATGATTTTTACGCAGCACTGACAGCTCTTGTGAAGTTCAGTTTGACAAAACCGTGTTTGGATATGAGAGAATTTAACAGGAATTGTCAAATAAGCGTCAGAAATCATAACAGTTTATATAGATGGAAGCACGTACGTCAGTCAGCTGTCGTTGACCCGAAGAGTTCAGCTCAACCCCCACTGACGTTTGTCATATTCTGTCATTTGGATCCTGTTTGTTTTATTTTTGCTGGCGTGAAATTAGCAAAGCTGCTCTACAGGACATGCTTAGATGTTGAGAGCCTGATGAATGAGCGAGGTTGTGGAGTCTGACTCTGAGTTGGCTTCAGCATTAGTCCATATTGTTCCTCGATCACCTCCTTTGCCACTTCATGAAACACTTCCACCACTTGAATATAATGTGTTTTGACGTGCTACAGCCAGAAACTGTCGGTTTCCCTTTATGCCATCGCAGGGGAACAATTTGATGGCCTCAGAAGTTGTGCCTAGGGAAGCGATTTCTGTAGAGGAGCCTGTGTATTCACCATATATGTTTTCAGTTCTCAGTTAGTATCTGACAAAACAAATTAGTCCAAAGATTCACTTTCCAACGAGATGACAGTTTTTCTGGGTATTTAGTAGGATATTTAGACAGCGATAATTTGTTACACATTGCAGCCCATCTGGCTGACAAAGACAAGATAGTTTGTCTTCAATTATGGACTCCTCTCACATCATCTTCGCACTTCTCCATCTGCAGAGAGGCTTTTCCAAGATGAATATAAAATACACTAACATGTGTGAATCATAGACAAATAGAGGCTATAACATTTGTTATTTGTTATTATGGTTGACTTTTTGATTTTCATACTGTGATTGAGATAATATATGTTTACTTGTTTCTTTTGTAAATGTTTTATTAATGAGTGAGCTAAGTAGTCGGCCACCAGAGCCCATGGTGCAACCACATATTCATCTTATTTTGACATCGGTGCCTTGACAAACCAGTAGAAAGCACTGACAACCACAGCTTGATTAGTCTCTGAGTATCACCTCTTTCTAAGTTGTTCTTAGCTCTGCAACTGCTTTAAATTTAGATTGGCTGCAGTGCATCATTTGTATCTAAATGATGTGCTGTTATTCTGAAATGACCCCACCGATCTAGTTATGCACATCTGTCCTTCCAAATAGAAAGTGGTTTTTGTTATTGTGAGACAGGCCTATAAGTAGCTGCTGCTGCTTCCAAATAAATGTCTATCCATCATTTTATATAAACACTCTAAAATGAGCTCATAAAAAAAGCCCCGACATGAGCGGGATTTATGAACAAAACTGCCAGTCTGGCATTTAAAAGATATTTATCTTTACCAACATGCAGAACGAGGGAATGCAAAAGTCAATGCAAAAAAATAAAAGAAAAAAGATTGCGAATGTGTTGTTATGTTACCCAACAGACAGCGGTGGGGAGAACCGGGACAGATAGGCACGGCAGGCCTGCCCACAAATGTTTTTGTTTGCAACCACATGGAAGTCTAAATGTAGCCTTTCCTGGTTGCCCCCAGCTGAGGCCCAGACTGAGCTGACTCCGACTTTCACCCCAGCACGTACAAGCACACCCACGCGTGCTCTGCTTTACTGTCAGTGTATGTGTGAATCTTGTTGGATTTGATGGGGGGGGTGTTTTGTCAGAAGGTAGTGTTTAAACCCTCATCAAGACTTTTGCTGCTGTAATGGAAGTCTGGTTCAATTCCCTCGACACCCCCCCGCGTATGTGGAAGTATCGTGTTTCCCTCTACCACTTTCCCTCTCGTGTGCCACACGGCGGAGCATTAGATTTTGATTTGCAGCTAAGAAAACAGTCAGCTCTTGCTGCTTTTTTGGTTTTATTTTGTTTTCTGAGGTCTTGGACCTGTGGCCTGGCCTGGCCTGCCGCCCGCCCCGCCACTGCTGGCGTGCTTTTATTGGAAGCAGAGCTGTGTGTTTGTTTTCACTGCTCTTGTTGGGAATGAAAGATGGGGGGTACCTTGGGCTACCTTTGAGTGGGGCCTTCAGGGTGCGTGCGGAGGATAAATTGCCCTCTACACACAATGTACCGGCAAGCATTCCAGTGAGCCAAGACATCCCGAGTCGATGACCTTGGAATTCAGCCACAGCTTTTCAAAACACAAAGTTTAAGCCGCTGTCGTGCCATGTGAGGTTGAGAATTAAAGTAGCAAAAGGAGGGAAGTCCGCGCTCAAATCGCTGACTTTGACATCAGAGTTCAATTAATAACAGGCAGGAACCTCCGAGTGGACTGAAGGGAATGGAAAACATTAACTTTATACTATATTTAATTTTAAAGTGAAGGTTAACAATGTTTACTTTTCACCTAATGTCCCCCAGAAACCTAGAAATTTGCTGCGAACTCTGAAAAGAAAAAGTTAAATAACAGGATTTTCTGCAGCACTCATTCCAATGACTTCTTCCTCTGAGAGACTTTTCATTAAAGCGAAATCTCCGGTTTATGAGAAAGTGTTTGCCCTTAGTATAAATTATGTCTCCACACTATTCCAGCTGGATTGAACTTTCCTGCGTTGGTTTTTCAAAGCCTTCCCAAATTGTCTATTTGTGCAGTTTCTCCATCACCTGGAGAACATCTTCCAGGATCGAAGGGCCCAGGTCAAGGCTAAATGAAAAGCTACTGTCCTCCTCCGGTCCCACACCTTTATCACTGCTGTAAACAGAAGTCTTATCCTTATTTTCTTTTTGGCACCATTTCTCCTCGTCCATCTCTCCATCCTCGGTGTCCAGAAGCGGCATGGAGCTGCATTTCTTTTTCTTCTGGGGTGCGTTGAGCTGGTGGCTCAGACGCCACTCCGGGCTCTCCGAACCGTCAGCCTCGTCCAACTTCAGTCGGGGGGGCTTGGGTGGTGGCGAGCACGCCATGAAGATGTTCTGCTCGCTCTGGGAGCTCTGCCTTAGCAGACCGTGGCCCATTTTTAAGAAGGAAAGGTCACCAAAGCTGTCCATGTGGGCGCCGTTGCCGATATGTGAAAGGTGGCGGAAATCAGCCAGCGGCAGGCTGATCATGTTGACGGAGAGCACCTCCTTGCGTTTAGAGAGCCTGCTGGCCCAGCGACCAGAGGGCCTGTACAGCGATGTTCTGAGGGGCATCTCGAGAGGTCTAGAGGAGACGGACGTTTAGACGGCTCCTTGGTGGTTTGATCGCTCAGCGTTTGATTGGGACTCCTCAGAATGTAGCGAAGTGTAAATGCATCATGGCATCTGCAACAAAGCACAAGATACAGGGTTAAGGCTAATAAATATACCGGTACCAAGTAATATTTAATTGTTTCTAGGTCTGTGTTTAGTCATACAGCTTCAGCCAATATCTCGTGTTTGGTTACAGCAAATACAGCAAATGACAACAAATTATATTTATTTTTACTCATTAATTTGGGTTAAACCTCTGAAATCTTGGCCACATTAGATTAGTGCAGAAATAACATGTAAAGTCCGTAAAAATAGATTAGTTACATAAAATTAGCAGTGCACTTTAGTTCAACGATGCTATACCGTGATCAACGCGCCACGCTAGACACGAACACAAAAGCAACCACAAACAGCCACATTGACAAACTTAAACTAAAGTTGGCAGCTTGAAATTATAACAGAAACGAGCATTTTTTTCCCGTTACCTGTAATCAGTTCTACACAGAACTCCTTTGATCAACGCTTCTATCGGTTAATCTGCTCAGTCTCGCCTCGCAGGAGATCTGCGTTCGTGACTTGAATCACTCACTCTGTAAATTTGTAACTCACTGCAGCTAACAGCCTTTGTTGGCCTGTAAAGGTTTTACCGGCACATTCGGAGCAGCGGGGGACCGGAGCGTGCAGGCCCACGAGCATTCCTTTCCAAACATGTCAGTTTGGCCAAGGAGGAGTCTTGAGATAAACCATCAAGATCACATTTAAGGAAAAACATCAGGGTAAAGAACCTTTAAAAAGGCTCATTACAACAAGCTTTCAAAGATTACCCTCAGACCGCTGGGTCCTGCAGTCCTGCTCAGATTAATGATTCTTACCTGACTTGCTGATCCTGTGTGGGATCCTAATCCCGCCCGTCTTTTGTCAGAGGAATGAGGCAGTACCAACCCGCTCACCCTGACAGTCCCTACCTCGACATGATGAGACCTGTCCTGGTCTAAGCCTTTCTGCCCTCACAGAAGCAGGCGAGGTATTTCCACCAGTAACGCAAGCAAAGCCTCTTTATTTAAAGAGTTTCGCACCCGTGGAAGCATCTCGTACCTGAGTATTTGTTGCTCCTCACTGTTGTCATGTGAGCCTCTTGTAAAGTTTTCCCTGGTGAGCTATTCAAATGCCTCACCTGAGAGATAAGAAAGGTGGGATCAGAGTGCAAAAGCAACCAGGTGGAGCCTTTTCTTCAGTTTGAAGGAAGCTTTTTTCTTAGATACGTTTGCTTTCCTCTTCCTTCAGACTAATTTCCAGATGATTGTCCCGCTCTTAGTTTGGCAGCGCACAGTGCCCACAGATTGGTGAAATATATTCCCGCGATACTCAGAATAGCCACGCCGAGTGAGAAATTACAGCTCGCATCCCAGCTCGGAAGGCCTTAAAAGAGCGTAGCCGTTAGCGTGATAACGAGCAAACGGCGCGCGTTCCGTAGGTTTGCACGATTGGGTCAAAAAGGAAGTTGTAGACGGTGAACAAACAGGCCACTCACCCATAGGTGGGGGTTAACTGATCTCTAATCTCTGTCTCATTGTCCCTCTGCTCTGCTGCCTTCCTGAGTTCCTGCTCGCTGACGGTTTGTCTAAATCCGGAGTCCAGCCCACTGCCACCGGCTCTTCTGCCTGACTGGAGGCCTGGAGGTTCTCTATGCTATCAACACACCAAATCACAATAAGTAGCACCCAAACATGCATGTACAGGCACGCATGTCAACGTGCAGCAGTTCCACTCGCCACGCCCACGGCAACAGTCTTTCCCACTGGAATGTTGAGCGTTCTGGATGTTTGAAAAGCAACGTTTCCATTAGTGACCTTTTTCCGATGAGAGCGCAGGTGCTGCAGGTGAGGTCGGCCATTGAACGTTGGCGCACGCTTCCTCATAAAAACGCTTGAGATGATAGATGCAATTAAACTGTTTAGTTTGCTGCTCAGTCACACGGGTCGGAGTCACAGAGGTGAGCTGCGTGACCCCGGCGTGTCCTCTTGCTCTGCATCCCGACAGTGAAAGTGATTAGTGGGACCAGACTGTGTTACTGACACAAATGATATTAGAATGTTTACAGTGCACGGGGGGGGGGGTTGTAACTTGCTATATTTCTTCTGTGGAGCTTCCTCCTACGTCCTCAGAGCCGCTGTAGACGGGCAGAGCGTTATCTGCTGAAATCAGGCCTGACCTCACGAGACCGGTGGTCCCGCCGAGCGTGCCGCGCCGTGCACTTCCCCATCTGGACCGATGCTTTCAGCCACAGCTGAAGCTGCGTAAAAGCCTCTTTCTTTCCTTTCCCCGACCATAGTGGCTGGTGTGGTCGGATGAAAGTATGCTGCGTGGTGTTGTTGCAGCATCAAACTGTTTCCAGATATTGCTTTGACTGGTTCTAGAAGCCTAAACTCAGGTTCGCTTTGTGGGGTGTTGATCAGCCTCTGCCGAGAGGACAACCTGAGGGTCAAAAAGTTGGAATGAGTTAAAGCTGTTGGTTCATCCGATAACATGAATATTGTCTTTTCTTACATCTAAAGTCAGCGACTCAGGGGAGTCATAAAAATTAAATAAAAATTAGCCTTCACTCAGATTTGTTCTGTTCAATAAAAACTGGTCTGTGATTTTAAGGCCATAAAACCAGACATACAGTATTTCCAGGGCCTGCTACTCTCTCCTGTCCTCTGTGGTGGGATGATCCGTGTTTACGTCTGTCACCACGCTGACTCCTGTCGCCAGGCTTTGTTTCTGAAGAGACGCCTCGCTAGGCCTTTGAAGCCGCTCCAACAGAAACCTGGCAGATCTGAGGAAATAAAACGGTCACTAGTCAAGACTGCAAGTCCGGTTTTACATAGCGAGCGTACGATGATGAAACTTTAGAGGTTCCTGACATTGGTTCAGCTATGTCACGGATGTGAAAACAGTATTAAATACACATTTAATGGCTTGTTGCTTTAACATACGGAATGTTTACATTAAAAATTGGCATTTAATGTACAGATGTGTAGTTAAAACACCGTTTTTCCTGCACGTGTGTTTTTAAGCGTCTGGAAATGTTCGGCCGTGCCTCCTGGCACTGAATCACCAGTAATTATAAGATCGTGTGTGTGGAATATTTTAATTACACTGAAGCTCAGGGAATGAAGGTAAACACACATTAGAAGAACAAGGATATTAATATAGGAATCCCTATATGCCCGAGTTCAAGTGGCGTGTTTTTTCTATTTGTTCTTGCGGCCAGTTCTGGGGTTTAATGAGAAATATGCTACGTTCTCTGGGCCTTACCCAGAAGGCCGAGACGTGATTTTGCCTCCCCAACATTGTTCTGTTGGATTTTAGTGAGGCCAAACCTCAACATCTCCCTTTTTCTTGGGTTCTCTTGACTCATTCATCAAAAAGAGAAACACCAGGGCACCGAGAGTTCAGGCCTCCATTTCTGTTTTACACTGTTTATTTCATTTTCTCTGCTTCTAAATGTGCCCCCAGTCTCCATAAAACAGGCTTAGCTTGTCTTCAGCTCTACATTATGCAGCTAGACTCTCTAATTCAACAAAATCACTTTTTTTTCTTTCAGTTTAAGTAAAAGAAGGTCTTGTTTGTCACACGCAATAGTCAGATGTTTACAGTAGTTGTAAATGTACAGGCTTTAATACAGGAAGTAGAATGTAATATCTGTTCACTAACAAAAACAGTATAATTGACCAGGTTTTCTGGTTTAATGTCTGTCATAATAAATGATGAGTATTCCACATCCTTTTATAATAGTCAGGTTTTGTCTGTCAAAGAATTCCAGCTTGGCTATGGGTTGGCCTCCAGCACTGCGGCTGCATGGCCGGTTTATTTGAGTTAGAGACGGTGTTCGAACACACACACACACACACAGACACACAGACACACACACACACACGTTATTTCCAGTTATGATCTTGGAGGATTTCTTGATTACATTTTTTCATTTGGACCAGAAACAAAAGTGGACATTGCCACTGTATTTATGATGATGAAAGCGTCTTTTGATCTGTTTAGGATCATCCCTGAATCTGCATCTAAATGCAAAACACACAATTAATGGCTAAGGTGGAGTAAATGAGACATCGGCTGGAAACGTTCGTTGTCGAACATCGTTGTAGAAACGTCAACCTCACACCCTCCAGTTACACAAGAACATATAAAAGAGTGGGGTAACATGCAGCTGATTCAACAACGGGCTTCTTGGGAACCGCGGCCACCTGCTCTGCATGACACACCCGCTCTGTGTGTGTGTGTGTGTGTGTTACGCTCCCTGAGTCAGCTTGGTACTGGTATTCATGATGTCACGACTGGCTCAGGTCAGGCTCTTTGGTGAAACAGCCATGATGTCATCAGCTTGTTTGTGTGTCTGCATTTTACTGCCCACACCCCCCCTCACCTCGGCAATGGCCTCATGCCCTCTCGGCATTGTTTTGGGGCTGACTTGTGCTTTGTGGTTGCCTGCTAACTTTGGGCCCCCCTGCTGTTAATTGCAAGATGCAGGCACGCATACGGAAGAGCAGGTACCTGGCCTACACCCCAGGCAAGGAAACTTCCTAAAGCTGCCTTAGATTGCTCATAAAGCACCTGTTAATGGTCAGAACAGGCTGACGTCAGCGTGCCTGTGTGCGAGGCTGTGTATTTCCCGCCGTGTCCAGTAGAGGGCAGGGCAGCGTGGCGATGGGGCCGCTGAGGGAAGGCAGCGTGACAACAACTTGCCCTTGTTTGTTGAAGTTGAAGATGCGAGACTTGTTTATTTACCTAATGGCGTTAGCGTGATATTTCAGAGTTACGTGTCAGACAAGGGCTTGAGCTCACTTTGCTGGAATGATAATAGCAGCTTTCCTGAATCCACGGGCTGAGTGGCGGGCTGAGTGGCGGGCTGGGGGGCGGGGGCGGGGGGACTTCCCCTTCCCCCTTTTCTATTCTTTCTCCATTCTTGCCCTCATTCTCTCAGCACATGGATGTCGGAGTCCCCGTGATGTGTTCCAGATGCCCCCAGCTTGGTGAGCACATTGATATAAAGCTACCTCTCTTCTTCCTGGCGTTCTTTCCCAGTCTTTAGCGCAAACAAACACACACACACACACACACACACACACACACACACACACACACACACACTCCGTGTCTCCTGCCACTCGCTGCCGTAATAAAATAACACCTCTGCAGTCCCGCGGGCTTCCAAATGATCCCTGTTTCGATAGACATGCATGTTATCTACACACACATGCTGCAGCATAATTTATGATGTCCTCTGGCCTCCTTGTGGCATATCGTGATCAGATCTCGTGCGTGCGTGCAGCGCAGCCTTCTGCTCACCCCCCTCCTCTCCAAATATCACACACAGACACACGAAAGCACGAACATGATTTGCAGGCTTACTTCCAGCTCTTTTTTTTCGTGGTTAAATAACTGCAGGCAGCAGAATTACCGTGTCTCATGCACGATCACCCAGTGTTGATGCTCTCGACACGGTCTCCTCTGACCCTGCTGTCATTCCTTCCCTCAACCTGTTGATTCAAATTCTGTCTTTGGCTCCGTGTGGATACCAGAAAAAGCCATCTTTCCTTGCCTAATGCCACGCGTCTGTGTTTTCCTTCCTCCTGCAGGGCTCCCTGATAAACGATAAAGACTACGAGTCCCTGGTGCTGATGAGGATGAGACAGGCTGCTGAGAGACAGAAGCTCACAGAACAAATGCAAAAAGAAGATGAAGAGGACGCCGAGTTGTAGCGTATTCGGCTTTAGTTTCATAAAGTGTTTCTTTTATTGTCTGTACATACGATCCTAATGTGGTCAAATAAATCTTTCTAAGAACAATGTTTGTGATGAAACCGTGTGCATTAGTGTTAAATAAATGTCACTGGTCTTGTTTTTTTAAATGCCACCTGGACAGCCTTGCTCTCTGTTGGCACTTCCGTCCGCGATTACAACATTTCATTGAAATAAACCGTTGGAAAACCTCTGGTGGTTCGTTTGAGGAGTTTGGAAACAGCCTGAAAATGTCACGCAAGTCGTTACCTCATCGCTGTAACCAGCTCGGGGAAACGTAATGGTTGTTCCTCTCTGTTGCCGTGTGCAACCGTCTCTCGGCGGGCCGACTGTTGGAAATCCAAACCAAAGACTATTTAATGCGACTGTGTGGAAATAATTTCTCCTCCTTGCTGAAGCAGCAATCAGACTGAGGAAATCTGCGCGATGAAAAGTGAAGACTGAAGACCTTCTATTAGAGACACGGTGGTTGAGATAATGACTTTTGGTTTCTACAGCTCACTGATGAGGTCTAAAATCAGGAGCTGTTTAACGTTTCCATACGATAGAATGTGGATCGGGCCGAGCTGCCTCATGACAGGGAGAGGTTTTACTTCTCTCGTCATGGTCTCCATCCATCTATCCTAACCGCTGCTTATTCCTAATCAGCGTCACCATGGTTGCTGGAGCCTGTACACCCTGGAGTCTGGGGATATCTAACGTCGAGGGCCTAGAATCCATCAAGGGCAAAGACACCTTTGTTAATTTCCTCTCCAGTTAACCTGTAGATGTTTCTGGTCTGTGGGAGCATCCAAAGTATCTGGAGACCATAAAGGTCATGTAGAAAGCCTCAAATTGGAACTTGGGGCTGACCCTGCTTATGTTAACCACCACACCATCCCATATTTGTGGACGCGATGTCCCTGTTATTGTCGTTATCGTGTAATTGTAGACCTTTGTCAATCAAAGGTCCAAAAACGTTGAACGGCTGTAGCCAGTACGTGATTAGCTGCTGAAAGGACGGGAGCAAGGAATCACTTCCAGCATCTCCAAACATAACAACAGCAGCTGAAGTGTTGTATGTTGGAAATGACACGTGATGATTCGACAGGGGGTCCTGAACTATTTCTTGGAAGCCTCTTTTGGGGTCTTGTAGTCAGCATTGGGTTTCCAGGCAACGAAGCAGAGTCCGGGAAATCACCGGTGTCGGCCAAGAACTTGTCTGGCACGTAACCTCCTTCATGTGTCTCCAGCCTGAAATGGGACAGAACTCTTGAGAGAAGTATCAATCTTCTCGTCTAAATTTCAGCAAGTAAGCAAATAATTTGCTTTATTTTGCAACTTTGGCGAGAAAACCCCTTCGCGTGAGCATCCATCTTTTTTCGAGGATGTTTCTTTGGACAGTTCAAGGTGGGCGACGTGCCCGCGGTATCTCAGCGTTCCTCCTCCTCGCACGCTCTCTCACGGGGTCACGACACGGCCTGTCAATCAGCTCTGAAGTGGTAAACTGCAATTCAAATCGGAGAACTCTGCGGAGTTCTCTGAGGTTCCAGGAGTGAAGTTTGTTTTAGATTATAACGCGGCGGCCATGTTGCTTTCTTCCTTGTGTGTGTTCTGTCCTGAGCTGCTGACCTCAAAAATGATTTCAAGCTGTTTCACAACATGCTTATGTAACGGATACCTCAAAGATCATCTGCATTGCTTACTTACGCCCTCTCCAGTGACACGCCACCACTCTGTGACCCACGTTAAGCCAGACATTACAGTCCCATTCACCCCCGTCTCATTCTATCCTCTTCTTTGGGGGACTGTGGTGTGGCGGTCTGTGTGTGCGGGTCCCTGTTATTTAGGAGCGGGCTTGCAACAGCTAACTCACTGGAGGATCTTCTTGTGAGTTCCGAGCTGCATAGCCACAGCGCTGTTATACAATGACCAGCTGCGTATTGGTGCGGTGTGGCGCTGTGTGGTGGGAGACATCTGCTCCTCTCCTTCTGCAAAATCCCCTCATCACATGGTTTTATTTATGCGGAGGCTTTTTCATATCAAGAGGAGAGGGGGAAAAATACTCACAAACACACAAACTCTGTCCAAATAACAACAGAGGAAATGCAATTACAGGAAACACATTCACCACCAGCCCTGCCCTGAGCCCGCAGTGGCTGTGCTGCATGCGAACCACAACGGGAGGATGAGCCTGTTCTTCCCAACTTCCCTGTGTTCTGGTGGTCTTTGTGATCACAGAACTGATGTGGTCTCCAGTCTTCTGGGGTCAGTTCTGCGGCTGAGCGACGGTTTTGTGCTTTCCAGGATTAACGATTGGGGCGATAAGGGCATCATGACTGCATGGTGAAGCCATGCTCCGCATCACTGAGGGATGCCGCAGAGCTTCCGGAGATCATCACATCCACAATTCACTGACTTTACCGCCCGCGGAGTGCCCTGGGGTGCAAAACTGCCTGGAAAATGTGACTTTAGTGACACTCTGGGTCATAAGTGTGTTGCAGCATAAAGCAGCTCAGAACGGCCTCAAGCCGAGATAATTAACACTTACATCCTCGTTTCACACATTTATTACCTCTTAATTAACAGTTTCAATGATTGTTTATTACACTGAACATAATAATGGGTGAAAAGTCGCCGGTCTTAGATCTCTACTTGGTCTAATTGATAAATAACAAGCTAATCACAAAGGATTCAAAAAAAGGAAATCCCAGGAATGTGGTCTGTTGTTCCCTCCTCTGTTAAAGATAATCTGAAACCTGATGTCTGAGATAATCTCACTCGTGTTTCTCTTGCCAGGAGCCTGGTTTCTTTGTTGTCAGTCAAGTGTGGATGAGGGAACCGTCATTTTGAACAACTCCCAAAAGGCCGTTTTAAACACCGATCCCTCTGATCACTCCGTCTCCCGGTGGAGGCACCACACCAGCGTCTGGCCCACGCCTGTCATGGACAGCAGACGGAAGCCGATCTTCTCCAGCTTGTCCAGCACCACTCGGGGAGGCTCGTCCACGTTGTACTCTGAACTGAAGCAGCACAAAACAAATGTTACTTCCACATTTGGGGGATTTCACGGCGAGCGGAACTTTGTGAGCTGCTCTGGTTCCGTTTCACTTCCTTCCACACCTTATTCTCAATCACACTGGCGATGAAAACACTCCCACGACATGTGCGGGTTACTCTAAACCCACCAAGCTGCAAAGGCTTCCTCAAATGTGTGACCTCCGCTGTGTGGTCTCGCACGCTTCTGCTTACGTGTTTTTGTGTGCACGGCGCCCTCGGCTAAGGCTTTAACTAGTTACCTGCCACATTTACTTTAGACACCCACTAAAAAAACTGCCCCCCACTCCAGTACTCACAAATTGTTCCCCAGCATGGTTGTTTTCCTCGCTCCCAGGTAATTCATCACATCTGGGTCCGAGTATTCATCTCCCACATTAGTTGGGCCGTTTTCCTGCAAGAATCAGACGGGGCGCATTATGACGGGTTTCATCACAGGCATGGAGGACCTTCTGCAGCCCTGTGGCAGGTGCGCATCATAATCCCTAATAACCAGTCTAAAATTAGACACTGGCATTACGGACGTGCGCTCCTAGAGGGCGACAGTGGGGCAACATGTGATTTGAATTCAGGACAGCGTGACAAAAAAAGAAAACAACGTCAACATGTGCGCTCTTTTCTGGAAGCCCAATCACAGGCCTGCGGCCACGAACAACACGCAGCTTCCAGCGGCGCGATGGTCGAACCTCCTCTGGAAGGTCCGAATGGAGCGCGCTTGTCTTTTTTTTTTCCCTTTAAAGGAGCAGCATACGCACCAGCCGGATCTGCGTGCTGATCAGCATGTACGGCATCCCTGCAGCCAGCCTAAAGGTGGGATCCAGCCCTCTTGGAAGGGAACTCGGGAAAGTTCGTGCGCGAACGCGTCGGTTTCCGTGATCCAACTTGCACCGTTTCGTCCGTCGGCTCCCGGCGAAAACACCCACCGCTGCGGACCAATCGCAGCTCCTCCAGAGCGGCTCTGACGTAGGCGTAAAGCCCCGTTCAACTGGTGCCACAAGTCAGATGTTGATCAGTACAGCTTTAATCGAATTTATTTCAGTGCTTGCTTCTGGTGTAAGTAAACAGGTTGCACATTCCGAGAGCTGCCCATTTCCTTGATGGCACTAAAGGTGTATTTTGCGCATAAATGACTGCGCTGTCCTTTCAGTTCCCTCTCGAGCGAGGAAGTTGCTCCAAACACATCAAGAATTATTTATTAGTAGATCATTCAGTTCTGAGTGGGGGCGGAGGACAGAACAAAAGAGAATAACAATGGCCTTGGATAATATCTTATCTTAAGCGGCTATTTGGCTTTGGCTTTCATCCTCGGGGCATCTGGAGGTACCCCTGTAATCTGCAGGGCAGGTGGATCACTGAGAACTGGTCGGACAACAAACAATGCCGACGTTACTTTTGTGTTTTCAGCACAAAATCCCGCATCCCCCCCCCCCCCCCCCCCGCTGAGCAGAAACCCGTAACTCAGCGGCTTCTCACAGGTGCCGAGAAAACTGACGAGAAGATCGCCCCCTGCTGGCTTCCAAACATCATTTTCTTCTACTTTGTTTTCTTCCCCGTCACTTGGACGAAGACGTTTTACGTACTGAGGGAGAAAATAACTGAATGAGGGGATGAGAGATGTTTCCTCTGTTTAGTTTTACATGTCTTCTGTAACTAGATACAGGTAACCTCAGCTTTAGTCAGCATCTCCTGTGAGCCTCGTCCTGGTCTTTTGTCTTCCTTTGATGGTTCTTCTGCTCCTGCATGAGGTACCCGCCCCCATGACCTGGCAGTGGGCAGCATAAAGTGGGTTTATTTCAATTTCTGCCGGTCTTTCCCCTGCTAGGGGAAATATTTGTATCTCCTCCTTAATTGTGACTTTAACTGACAGCTATAAAATGGGTCTGCGTGTCAAATATGACATTAGATGCAAAGTGACGCTAATTTATGGACATAAACGTGCATCTTGTGTATTTATTCAGGTGAAAACCCCCAGTCATCCAGACGGATTAGTAAATATTGTTCCCGCTCCTTATCTGATGCATCGTCTCGCTGCAGATGTGTGGGTGTGCATCTGCAGCGCTGAAGTCATCGCTCTGTAGAAACTGAATAGGAATGAATTATTACCACAGCTGTGCATGTGTGCGTGAGTGTGTGATGATTTACTGTAGGTGCTGGAGCAATATCGCGTGATATTTTCAGCAGCGTGATCTAAATAGCGGGACAGCAGAGATAAGGGGCACGGCTCTGATAGAGTGGGTGTTAGTGTTACACGCTGCATTCGTTTACATCGGCTTAATTGTGAAGAATCGCTGTATTTCTGAGCCATTTTTCCTCGGCCCAGACTTTTGAAATGAAATGTGCGCTGTCTGCCGTCTGCCTGCTCCCCTCCTGCACACTTCCACTGTCCCTCATCTGTAGGAGATACATCACTGACCTCCTTTCCTCTCCCGTTTCACCAGATTGCTCCTGGCTTACATAAAATGTCTCGGCGCTGCGGAGATATTACCCAGCAGCCTCGGCGAGGCCCGCGTCTCTCACCCCAGCTCACCTCTGTGCACTTTCCCATGCCGCCCTCACCGATAGACGAAGCTGCCGGCTGCGGGGATTACGCAACACACATTTTGGGCTCGGTCGCCGTGTCGACACGCTGCTGAGAAACACCAGGATGCGGTTACCATGGTGGTGCAGTGTAGACGGGTTTGTTTGGGGAGACTTTCCCCCGGTGATTAAGACTAATGCTGGTAGAACGCGGGGGTGACATGTTATTAACACGCTGCCTCTCCTCTCTCACCACCTTGGGTCTGAGCTGGACGTGGCGCTTGTTCTAGATGTGCAGCCACAAATGGGATCGATTGGGTTATTAGTAATGGGGAACAACATATAATAAACACGGAGGAGCCGAGGAATGATTTAAGAGGACTGCATTCCTCATTTGTATCCAGTGTCCTAGTCTGATTGACCGCAGCCAGGCCGATTTTCTGGGATTGTAATGCTTATTGCAAACTGAGCAGAAAATGCTCGCGAACATAAACACCATTTGTGGTGGATTAATAAATCACTTAATATCAAGCTATCCATATGGTGTCTGGAACGAGGTTTGCAAGAACGCAGCCTGATGGAAAAAACTCCAGTTTGGTCTGATTGGATCTGACCGGCTCACACATCTTTGGGTGTAGTTTAGCAGAACTGTGAAGAACACCTCTGCTATAAGGAGGCTTAATTAATTGAAGCTTAATTAAACCTCAGATTTGCTTTGGTGGCACTTAAACTACTGGTCATTGGGCAAACAACTGTCATTTACATTGTACATTTGATATTAGCTAAAATGCACAGAGCTGCCAGTTCGAGTGCTGTGGAATATTAATGTCAATTTGAGGTTTCACAGCTGGCAGAATGAGACAGGTCTGTAGCTTGAATATGGCTACAGACTGTCGGTGCTGCTGGGAATCCACCTCGTTGTCATCGGCTCCTGTTTTTGTAACTCCAGGTTGTAGCGTGTGGTTGCTGTTTATGGCAGAGGTCGTCTGCTCTGTGTATCGATGCAACATCAGTGCACAGGCAACCGTTGCTCCCAGAAATAAAACAAGTACAGCAGTGATTCTGGCAAGTGCGAGGAGACGGTCTGACTTTGTTTAGTGCATAACAAAAACAGCAGGGCTGCACAACGGCTGCCCAGCATTTGCCCTTTATTGCACATGAAGGTCTGCAGCGCTTTGCTGCGCTCTCATTCCTAAAGTTCTGTATCCCTAACCCTCGGAAAGGAAGATTTTAGAGCTCTATTGTCCACATGCGCGGCTGATACTGGAGTGTAGCGGCACTGTTGTATGTTTCAAACACACTTTAGCAAACATTTATCCCATGAAAGCACCGTTGGGCTCCTTCATCTATTCCAAATCCTGTACGGCCGAAGGCCCGAGGTGTGTGTGATTTTTCCGGACAGTTAAATCCTTAACGAGCGCGTCAGCTAGAGAAGTGGACATTTTGCTGTCCCGTCCAGGGCCTAACCTGATTTTCCATTAATAAATCAGCGTATGCATGGCCCGAGGAGCGCAACTGTCTCCAGATGGGAAGAAAAATGTGTGAGAATGGAAAAGCAGACGTGTAATGATCTTCAGCGGGGCAGCCTTCCGTCAACAGCGCAACTCAAGTGCTTATAGCGAGAGCGAGGTGATGCCGAGGGCCCGGGACGATCGCAGCCGCTCTGAATCTTTCAGAACACCCTCAGAACTGCGTGACTCTTGTGGAAATGTTGTGGTTTGTAAGATGATCGATGAAGCCGAGGGCAGAAAGTTGAGGCTCTTGTTTTTTCCAGAAAGATCGCTCAATGACACTTATCTATTTCAGAATTTGCTGCGTCCAAGTGGAGCATGAGGTCACGACAAAGACATGGATGCTACATGCACGCAAAGTGCCGCGTGATATTTCTGTTTTGCACTTTCGCTCCGTTCCTCCATCTATCTCCATCTAACCCAAGTGGATGGTTGAGTAATGAGGCTTAGCTCATAATCCAGGCCCACTTTTCTTATCTCTGCTTATTCCCGTCTTCGTGTTCTCTCGTCTGACTCCTACACGCGTCTGAGAGAAAGTCTGGTTTGTCTTCCACTCCTCCCTTCATCTCCAGCTTAAACAAAATTTGATCTCTTCGCTTTCATCCGCGTATCCACTTCAGGCCTCTCTGCATGTCACGCTGCAGCGTGAGCTCGTCTCCACTCCGAGACGGGAGTTTGGGCTTCGTGAGCTCGGGATGTTAAATTTTGCTTTCACGTCAGCGCCTGTAAATCTGCTGGAACATCCTGAATGATGGCATTTCTCCTCCATTTGGTTGCCAGGGCTGTAAAATCTCCCTCTTTTGAGCTGTTTTGGAAGGACATTGCACACGCAAGCGTGGGGAAAAGCGTTGACTGAAGACTTCTGTTGGTTGAATGTTAAAGTAACGCAAGTTCCATCAAACCTGAGAGCAACCGAGTTGGAGCGGTTTGTTGATGAGCTGCGAGTCCGTGCGATCGACACCATGGCTCAGTCTCAGCGCAATGACCCCGGACAGCCACCCACCAGCCCAATGTGGGGCTTAAAAGGGGCGTAGCGTGCTTAATATCTTAAATATCTGAGTCATTATGGCAAATTAGACCGCGTTTTGCTTTTCCTCCCGTATGTTGGTACCAAACAAATGTTGCCTTTTAATAGACGTAATAAAGTTCAGTGTTATGATGAAAGGGGATCTAAACTGTTTGAGAGAAGGTGAACGCTAGAGAAGGATCATTGCCTGTGCTGAGCCTCCTGGCTTGTTCCAGGAAATTCAGGCAAGACTGACCCAAAGCCACAGAGGCTCCTCTTTTCCCTTCTCTCCTTCCCGGTCTCCTTCATTCCAACCTTTCTTTCCTCCAGCTTTTCTATTCTGGAAACACACACAGACACACACATGCACGCAGATGCGCGTACTGTTTCCCGTCTTCCCCATCGCCTCTGCTCTCCAAATGCATCAGCCTGGGGTGAGTGGCTGCTTCTTATTCCATGTCAGAGTGATCCCAACTGGGCCGCGGCCTAATGAATCATTTCCTCAAAGATACGGCGGGAAAAATCCCTTTCAGAGGTCCGAGCGGCCACTTCCACGCCGCGCGGTGCTCGCAGGCTTTCTGCGGTGGAGTCAGGCGCACACGCACATACACGGATGCACGGACGCATGTGCACACACACACACAGGCCATCGCAGAGACACAGCTGATGTTGCATTCTTTATCTTACGGGCAGATTCTTTGGATTCGAGAGGCCCCAAACTTGATTAGGTTGGTTTTAAACCCAACAAGCATGTCTGTGTCAGATGTCGTGCCCTCTGATGATAAACCCCCCCTGCCCCCCCCCCCGCCGATCTGTTCAAACATCCACCTCGTCCCGTCCAACCAACGCGCGTTCATACGCGACCTGCGCTCTGTCACGTACCATCTCCCTCTGGATTTCTGGACCTCCCTGCTGCTCAAGCTGTGTGACTTGGCAGAACACACCGTTAAAGTACAGAGAAAAAAACCGTGGAGGTCATCCAGTGTGTGTGTTTATGCGAGGCAGAGGGAGAAAGGCAGTGTGCTGCACAATATAAAGTACACTTTTGTATGCACACTGCGTTTATGTTTGTGCACGTTAGGCTCCATTAAACAGGTGGCTGTGTACAGCTCTACCACCAGACCTCAGCCGCCTCCTTCAGGAAAAACTCCTGCAACTCCCAGGTCCTCTCCTTTTGAATACTTTTGTCCACTAAATGGCATCTGTTGCCGTCTCCATCCCACACATACTTTAAATGAACTCTTCTAGTCACATTAACCCCTCTGGCTCTTGGCCGCCTGCCTGGTTTTGTACAAATTCTGGCTTTATAGTCGTCGCCCCCATTTGGGAGGACTATTTTCCTTTGTGTGCCCTCAGTGTTTCTCCTCAAAGTTCCTATTTCCTCTGCTCGTCCTCCCAGTACCACTACATTAAACAGAGGTCTCTGGCAGCCCTGAAAAGGAATGAGGCAGAAAGAGAACATGCCACATGGAAAGCTTTATCTGTTTACGCTTAACACTCATCTGAAAGAGATGTCATAAGCTCATCCAGAAAAACTGGGAAAGAGACATTATTCATCATCTTTTGATATAATTCTTTTTCATTACCCCTCAAAAGACCTATAAAACACGTGCTAGCGTGCATAATATATTCATCACAAACAATCCGACTGTGTTCGATGGCGTGCAAAGTCGAGGGGAGGATTTTTTTACTGTCTGCCTGAATGTGGAATCCAGAAATGTTGTTGCCAGGTTCTTCAATTCCACGCTAGCTCGTAATTTTCAATTTGAACCAAGGCGAAGACCTGTCCAAATTTCCCACACAGTTGATTCTTTCCTGCGTGTTGAGGCCTCTCTGCCTCCTGTGATGAATATTCCCAGCCTTCGTGGGATTCCAGTCAGTTCTTCGGTGAGAGAGCCTTAGTTGGCAAGAGTATCAGTTCGTCTAGTTAAGACTCTGACAAATTAGAATTCAGGCTAAACAAATGTCCGGCTTACTTCCGATCTCAGCGATGGGGATTACGATTTCCGGAAATGTGTTGATTTTAGGAGGGTGCTGGCTCTCCTTGAAAGCCAGCGTCGGCTCCTGGCTTTGATTTGATCCTCCGCTTTGATTCCTCTCTTCTGCTGTTAAAACAAAAGAGGCAAAATGAGCTGGTTTGGTTTAAAAATGGCCTTACAGACTTTAAACATGGAAATGAAATGAAAGGCAATGTTTGATGGTCTTTGTAGATGGGTGTGTAGCGTGGAGCACTGCTGACCTTTTAATGCACCCATTAATGTCTATTGTTTGCACGTCGTGTATCTAATTTAATTGTAATTGCGTGACACATTTGATGAATGGCTGTTCAAATAAAAGCTGAACAGGGGTTTGTGGCTATTTTACAGCACACTTCTTATCTGTGTTGTGGTGATATGTGACTTTGATTCTCCAGCTGGCACGTGTCAGTGGACATGATTGGGTGTTTCATATAGGCCAAAATCCTATTAAACCCCCCCCCATGTGACCACACTCGCCATTCAAGATGGGATATGGACATCTTGAAAAACATCTGAACCATCAGCATGTGCCAGATGCAGCATTTGTGTCCTGTTAAAGCATCCCACCACTCACTAAGTTCTCTATTAAACAGCCAAAATCACACGACTGTGGCACTTTGACCCTCTGCAGTGTGAGACTGGATGTGAATCCTCCTCCAGTCTACCTTTCCCCACTCGTGAGCTGGCTCGCACCGTCTTCCAGGACTCGTCATAAACCAGCAGGTGAAGCGAACTGCATGTTAAACACTTCCCATTCCGGAATGTTATGAAATGACGAGTAGGCGTGTTGTCAGGTCGGGGCCAAACCGTATGGGTGCCGCCGGAGGCGAGGGATTGAATTCTTCATGGAGGAGGGCGCCGCGTGCAGTGTTTTCTCAGCTGGTTTGCTCAGGAGGACGCAGACAGCTGTCCACTTGTGCTTAAATGTCCACATGTTTGCACCGCGCCTCCAATAGAGACGTATCCATGACAGCGACGCACACTCGCGCAGCAGTCGTCGGTCGGTCTCAATATCGAGCACCGACCACAAATGCAAAGACAGATGTCAAACATGCGTCGACGCGCTGGTGCCGTTTGACCTTTCAGTTTAAATTTCCAGGCTGCGGGAAAGTTGCTGGAAGTCTCGGATCCTTTAGTTTGTTCAGTAAAAAGATGGGCAGCAAATTCTGCATGAAAAGACACGAGGCTCTGTTAATTATAGGTTAGGGTAACAAAACATTTGGGTTTCTCCTCATTTCTCTGAAACGTCTCTGGACTATGATGACATTGTGGGAAGTCTTCTTCTTTAGAGTTGGGCGGATGATGACATTTCCCAAAAGAATGGGTCATAGTTTGAAAAACACACACAAAAAAATCAGGATTGCCAGTATTCTGACAGGGGCCTAAAAGTTTGATTAGGTGGAAGGAGCGTCCCAGGACAGGAGTGATGTCATCACTGAGAGGAGATCAAGTCCCCCCCCCTGTCTACCCACCACCCCATTGGCCGACTGCGTTCTCTCCCTCCCTCCTTCCTTCATAATAACTAGCAGCATCAAAACTACCAATCAATCCCAAAGTGACCTTTGACCCTTCAAGAGGTCGGACCGTGCGAGTGAGTGTGAGGGTGAAGTTTTGATCACCCGCGCTGTTCGTTCACTAGACTCAGATCAACCACGCAAACAACAGGAGTTCCTTGCAAGGGAGAGCTGAGCAGCAGTTCAACTCTGTTCGTCTGCTGCTCGCACACCTCTTTTATTGGTGCAAACAGAATGGGTGTCTAAACAGGATCTCATAACTCATTGTCTTCTGCGAACTTCTCTAATCTTGACCAACAGGATACATCTGGGTGCTGGGCTTGGTTGTAAGCAGCTTCAGCACCTTTACGAAACACTCTCATGTTCTTCTTTTCCTGTCAACATTCCTCAAACACTCAAAATCTACATATCATAGCATTTAAAGATAATACTAATAACAACAATAACAATAATTCTTCTCACATTTCCCTCCTGTTTATCGTTAAATGCGTCTAGATTCTCATCGTCAGTATTACATCTTTACATTTTCAGGAAATTTAAATGCATGACTTCATTTTGCACTCTTACAGGACGCCGCCGCCGCTGAGAAAGAGCAGACTCTCTAACTACGCAAGCTTTCTCGGGCAAAGTCAATTTCTTCTAAAACTGGGGGGGGGGGGGGGGGGGGGGTCAAATGTAGCTGTTGGCCGTGGCCTCTGGCAGCGTTCGGGCCGCTGCGATGAGGAGGGACTTTTGTGGCTGAGAGCGCGATGAAGACGAGGTGAAAGAGAGCTCGGAACATCTTATTTTTGCTGGCAGAGGGAGAAGAGAGCTATCAGAGGCGGTTCTCTGCAGAGGCCCATACATCTTAGTTCCTGGCACTCGGGCCAGCGGGGGGTGGGAGTGGCGTGGGAGGTGGTCGGAGGGCTATGATGAGGGGCCTGTACTACGAGGGAGTCAGCCAAAGTCCAGGCCTCACTTAATGGGCTGCTCCTCTGTTATGTGATCTCGCGTTGGAGAATTGAAGCAGACACCCTGACTCCTTCCTGCCAGGGTGGGGGGGCTGTTGCGTACCGAGGCGGCATCGAGCCGAGAGGGCTGGCGTGGGGAGACGTGACAGTTTGTCGACGCTTGTGTCTCGGTGACAGGAGAGATGGCAGCAAAGCGACCACAGAAATCGTGTGTGCGTGCAGCCATTCATACCAGAGCCCCCCCACCCTTAAGTTCGATGCATCATTTCATTGATTTAAGCTCTCCAGAGTGGAATTGGATGACAGCTAAAGATTCAACCACATTTTCTCTTTTCTGAGCGGGAAGTCGAGCAGGAACAGAACCAGCAGATGCTGAAGCTGTTTTGATCCTGACGTTCCTGTTGGGTTGATTCCCCCCCTCTGGATCAGTCAGCACCTAAAGCTTCTGTCTACGTGATGCTCCTGGGTTCATCTTCAGGTGCCTTTCTTTTCGGTCACCGCCTCATTTCCTGTTTTGCAGACCACAATCTGACAGTGGGTCAAATTTTGATATGATGAGTCAGTATTCCAGGATACGTGCTTGGATTAGTGGGTCTGGTTTACGAGAAGATTCAGTTATTCAGGCCCCCTTTCAAGCTTTGAAGATTGAAGCATAGCTATAAATATGTATGTGTAAATATATAACTAAAGCTCGTCGACTGTTTTCAAGCATAGCTGACAAAGAGGAGGGCTACGTGCTCAGCGGCATGCACCTGAGCGTCTCCCTTTAACTCGGCCTTTGGGTCTGGCCCTGCTGTCTTATATCATACATGAGATCATCCAACACAATTGCCTAATGCATTTGTGTCTCCTTGGTGTTTTCTGGCCAATCTGGCCCACAAACTGCGGCTGATGATGAACAAAAACCCAAACACTCTCTTAATGAAACTGTTCATTTCCAGTTTTGGTGCTGCAGCAACTAATTATGTAATATTCTGCCCGCTCACGTTGCCACATGATGAATTTCAAAGGCAGAAGAGCTCCAGAGGGATGGAGCACATATAGACGGACAGAAATAGAACGTGCATGTGTGTGCACGAGAGTTGTTTCTGCACTGCTGGTGCCCTGTGTGCTGTCATGAAACTAATGAGTGCTGAATAAAGAATAGGGAACATTGCGTTTCATATCTCCTATAATTAACATGGAGACCCATATAAGGGGACATGAACTCAACGCACTGATTTTCTCTTTTTTTAAGCAGACCTTTGCAAAGGCAGCAGACACTTGAACGCAGCACGAACCTACTCTTCCAACAGAAGATGAGTCTGAACATCTACTGTGGTTAGAGGGTGCACGTGTGCACAGGGTTGTGAAGCGTGCTCTGCTAATAAGGACAATAGAACTCAGTTCTCTGACACGGTCCAGAGCGTTTGCAGTCTCACCGGAACGGGGGCCATTTCAGCCGAGCTCTCGTTCGGCGAGTGGGGGGAATTCTGACGGGCATAGCCAAATTGTTCTGGCCTGCCGCAAAGCGCTGCCAAGACAAGAGCTTGAAGTGGGCTGACGTGAAAGTGAAGAAGGGAGGCTTGACCACAGAAGAGAGTTGGATCATGGCGGGAACAGCTTTTCCAATTTATTTATTTGTTTCACAAGAGATCATTAAATGCAAACTCTCATTCCCAGACCCAGACTAAACGAAAAACCAAGTGTCCTTCTGTTCCGGGCTGTAAAGTCACCGATCGGCCAGCGATGTGACGAAAACAGATATCATCACGGATTTCAACGCATACAGAAGTTTTGAACGGATCATTCTGAAGCTAAATGGGATGCACACAAACTGATTTATCCACAATAAATAAACTAAATGATGCCAGCTTCATTACTAAGGCTGTACTAATATGCATCTGTGATGTATTCAGCTATGCTAATTAAGGCCACTTGGATCCAAAGCTGAACATTTTTTGACCTACAAGCATCATATCAACGTCACTATTCAGCGTTAAGGCCTAATTAAACTTTTATGAAAGGTCTCCAGCGGCAGAGACCGCAGCAACGGTGCGTGGAGGAATTCAGGATGGCCATATTTCTTCATGCTGTGACAATTTGAAAGGTTTTGTTTACCAGAGGAACATGAGATCGTGTCTGCTCTGTGTTATCGACTGACGGCTCTGTGGCGTTCCAGTTCCATCTGCCGTCTGATCTGATGATGGAACTGTGATTATATGTCTTGTCTCACGTTCTCAGGTATAAACACTTAGCAGCTTTGGCCTTTGACATCTTCTCTGACACGAAAATAAAAACTCATTAGCCATTATCTCTCAATCTGGGACCCTCGCTCTCCCACCGTTCTCATGTTCCCTGTAAAAATACACAGGCCATATTCAGATTTATTTCCTTGCTTTCCAAAACAAATCAGATCTGTCTGCGCCTCACGGAGATGTTCCCGTCTGGGTCACTCGGTCGCGGTGTTGGCGGTTCTTTATCGTCTTGGCAGAGAAAGGAATCACTTGTGCTGCACTTGATCTAAGGACTTTTGAAGGCGCCGTGCAAGATTCTCACTTTAAAGGTTAAATGAGATCAAAAAGGAGAATAAATCAAAGGAAATTTGTAGAAACTAACTTTGTCAGTTGGGTGTTTCTCAGGTTTCAGCCTAGAAATACCCAAATCTGACAACAGGCCCTGGTTCCAGGTCCAGTTTAGTGTAAAATGTCAAGTTTTTGAGCTAGAATAAAATGTTTTACGCACGTAAAATCCGTTACTGGATTTTTAGTAAAAACAACATGGCAGCAGCTGGCCTGGATCTTCCCACTGAGACAGCAAAATCCAGCGGGTGACATCACTCCAGTCTGGAAAAACATGGAAAGAAGTGGCAAACGGACACATCCTGTCCAATGATAATGATTTATTTTCATAAAAAAAGCAACTACATTTAAAAAAAAAAAATACAAGAAGTCGAGCGATTAACATGAATTTGCTGACTGTTGCGCGATCACCAGTGACTGACACACTGGAAACATTCAGTCAATCTATTTTGCTTGCTGGGAAAATGTCGGAACTTTCTGTGACGTTGTCTTCCCCTCATGGAATATTTGTCCATATTCTTTAAAGAAAAATGTTTACTGGCATTTTTTTTTTTAGTGAAAGAGTGGAAACTTACAATATTTGCTGTGGTCAGCATCTCAGCGTCGAGGACAGCTTTAACAACGCCGCTACAGCAGACGAACCGCGGTCGACAGATTTCTGGACGATTTTCTGGACAATTGCATTCGTCTGCCGCCAAGTAATTCTATCTCGCTGTGTGTCATCTACCGAAGAGTGACTGCTCTTTCCACGTTGAACCGCGAGCTCAGCGGAGGGGGTTTTGGATGGAGCGTCGAGACTGGATCTGGCAGGAGCGTCTGGAGCCTTCTGGGAGGTCACCGCGGATCTGCGTACGTGCAGAATGTGAAAGGCTTCGGAGCTGGAAAACTGATTGCCTCTAAGTTCTTTTCTGTTTTCCTTTAAGGAGTGAAACTCGGCAGGTCAGGATGCTGAGGGAGGCCGTGAGGAGTGGGTGACTTCGGGTGAAAGGGAGTCTTTTAGTTGGACAAATTTCATGGATGTTTTGGGAAGCGGCCGCAGGAGGGAGGGTCAGACGACCCTTTCCTCCCAACAGGGCCAGAAAGAGAGAGCGAGAGAGAGGCTGGTGGGGCACAGAATAACTTCAGTCTTTGTGGTGACCTCAGTGAAAATAAGCTGCCCCTGGAGCTTCACCGCGGTGCCGCTGCGGCAAATATGACTCCAGGGCTGAGGAACACTCGCTCCCCAGCGGATAAAAGGAAGAAGGGGGTGAAAATTACAAGCTGCCAACGCACACTTAAACTAATATTTATGCACAGTGAAAGGGACAGACTTTGAGAACTGGTTGGCTTCAGCGTTCTCAAAATAAAGCCAGCCAGTGAGGAGGAATCACTCTGAGGAAGGTGTTGACTGCAACTGCTGAGAGACTTAAGTTCTTTTCATTGTTTAGTCTTGACCTTTTAGTCAGCGCTTTTATATTAGTGGTATAAAAACACAAAGGTAGGTTTTTCTGTGTCTGCCAGAGGAAGGAGCACGGCGCCCACTGACACAAGATAACACTGACTTGGCAAAACCCGAACGCATCTTCTCAGAAATGACCTCAGCAGCACTCTCGCTTTTAAATATTGACGAGTGGCTGCTTACTGTTGCCTGAACTGATGTACACCCTGCTTGTGAGGGGGGGAGAGAACAAGAACATGCAGGGCCCGTAACCCATATTAATCTTTTAAAGCCCCGAGACCAGACATCAGGATCTATTATTATCCCTTTGACCTCTTTGGCCTCCGTTCTTTGCAACACTTTGGAGCGACTTATCACAACACACACACGCACACACACACACACACACACACTTATTTAAACTTGACAGTGGAACATCGCTAATAACTCAGGCGGTGTGTTGACGGATCTTCAACAGCACTTGGAATGATTTCTGCATTCATCCTGGGATTTCAGTGCAGCAAATCTAGAAATATCCATTTACACATGTGCTACCAGTAATGGGCAGAATGGAGCAGTATTATGGCTGGTTTAGGCCAACAGAAATGTACTTTTATTAAGATAAAACAAAATAAACAAGTTTGGCACATACAAAGAGGATTGATTAAACGTTCAGGGGCCGGGGTCACACAGCCAGTATGGGGTGAACACTAACAAAACCAGTGCTGGTGTTCTCTGCCACTGGTTTATGTTGCAATCTGAGGCAGAACGACTTAACAATAACGTACAGTTAAGGCCTATCGAGAATTTCCCGGCTTTGTCCACAGAGAGGTGAAAGATTTCCCTCTGCTGACGGCGTGCCGGTGATGTATAGATACACAGAATATTTGGACTTTCTGTCCTGTTTTTTTAGGCTCACAGAGCAGCCTCGCTGTTTCCAAATGTGACGCGGTTTGTGTTGCTATGGAAAGCAAATTTATTTACCACATTAACCAAAGGATTGGGTAACGAAGAGGAGTTGCTCTGATATCTTTGGACACAATATTAAATGTCATCAGAAAGAAGAAATGGGATTATCTGATTAGTTCACCCACACCTTTGTGGTCCAAATCTAAGGACTTTTCAGGAGTTTCCCCCTGAGTTTGGCTGTGATGCTGAAATCTAAAGGCTTCAGTGTTAGACCGTAGGAGCAGTTCAATGTCAGGTCTTCGTCAGCGCTGCTCTCGAAGCTGCACTGGTGCAGCAGGACTGCAAAAAACAAAAATACTTCGACTTTGGCGATCTGGTCTCCGATGCATCTCCTCTTCCCCGCCGAGAAGATCATAACGTTGCAGGCGAGATCCCGGTCCAAGGAGCCCTCCTCGTCCATGAAGCGCGAGGGGTCGAAGACGTGGGGGTCCTTCCACATCAGGGGGTCCTGGTTGACGGACCACTGATTGATGAAGACCACCGTGTCTTTGGGAATGCGGAGGCCTTCGATGGTGACGTCAGAGGTGGTGGAGTGCGGGATGGTGACCGGGACGAAGCTGGTGAAGCGCATGGTCTCGTAGATGAAGGCGTCCAGGTAGGCCAGGCTGCTCCTGTCCTCAATGGAGGGCAGCCTGTTCCTCCCCACCACTCGATCGATCAGCTGGTGGAGTTTGCTTTGCAGTTCAGGGTGTTTGACCAGCAGTAGGAGCATCCAATGAAGAGCTGTGGAGACGGTGTCCAGACCTGCGCCGATCAGATCCGCCATCGTCACCTCAGTGTAATCCTTGGTCAACGCGGTCTCACCGTCGGACTTTTCAAGCACACTGATGATGGCGTCGCTCATGTCTCGCGTTACCTCTGGGTCAAAGGTCTCCCTGTGCTGCTCTACCTTCAGCTGCACGAATCCAAAGAACTCTCTATTGAGGGCCTCGAAGCTCCTGAACATGCTGCGGACCGGGTTGGGGAAGGACTGAAGCCACGGCATCACGTCGACCAAACTGCCGGCCCCCACTGTCTGTCCGAACTTGTCTATCCTGCGCAGCACGTCCCGAAACTCCTGATCGTCGTGTCCGTAGCGCCTTCCAAAGCACAGCGCACAGATCACGTTGGCGGCCGCTACTGTCAGCTCGTGAGCAGGGTTGAAGTGCTGCCCCCGTGCGCCGAGCTTTAGGAACACTTCAACCAGCTCCGTGGCTTCGGCTACAATCTGCTGCTCAAAGACTTTCTTCGTCTGGCTGTTGGCGCTGGAGAACGCCCTGATTGTTGATTGAGCAATTTTCCTGTGCATCCTCCACTGTTTGCTGTAACTTGTAAATGCCATACTTTTCCCCCCCGAGACATTCTGGAAGGACACGAAGTTCGGTCTGCCTGCGAACTCTGTGCTGTGCTCTATCAGAGCCTGTCGTATCACCCGGGCTCCGTTCAGAACCACAATATCGCTGCAGCCCAGTCGTATCTGGTACACGTTGCCGTATTTTTTGGCCAGCTTGCTGAAAGTGATGTGAGGCATCTGGCCCAGCTGCATGGCGTTGCCCACCACGGGCCAGGCGAAGGGTCCTGGCAGCCTTCTCTTGAGGTTCTTGGCCCACAGACAGGCTTCCACACAGAACAGGAAGACGAAGAAGGCAACCAGAGCAGGCTGGACATGTCCGCTCCATTCCCTGGTGATGCTGCTGCTGCCCTTCACACCAAAATCCTCCTCCATGTTCCCAATCAAGAGTCCTTTTTTTCCCTTCTATCTATGGATTTGAAAAAGCAAATTTGATTAAAAATGATTGATCATTTCTCTGAGATCTCTGCTGATGAAGACCGAGAGGAGAAAATACCAGTCTGATGCTCTCTCACCCGTCCCAGTTACAACGTCTCGATCAGGTTGAAGCCTTAACGCTTATATGTATCTGCATGGTGGGAGGGGTCATCGACGGGGTTTTTTTATTTTTTTTTTATCAACGATCCCCTCCCATTTTGACCAGACTGAGCAGACATTCGTCCCGTTCCCACACAGGCCTCCTGCCAGCAGCGTCCCCTCGTAGGATGAGGGGAAAGTGAGAGTATCGTTACTTAATCTGTCCTGTCAGATTTACTGCATTTTGTTGGCAGTTTTACTAGAAAAAACACAACATTTATCCCAAAAGGTGTGAGTTGCCAGAGTTAGTCAAGTGGATTTATTAATGGTTAAAAATGACCAAACGGGATCAGCAGCATTTTACAGCAAACAACCAAAGTCCAGCTGTGACGCACCAGCTGTTGGTTCTGTTGGGTTTAGGTGACTTGTCTGTTTCCCCGACTGTTGAAGCCCGTTTTTATTATTTACAACCAAGATGTTAAAGGCAGCCGCAAAGAGAGAACGGTTCTGTGATAATAAAGAATGTCTTATCTATCTATCTATCTATCTATCTATCTATCTATCTATCTATCTATCTATCTATCTATCTATCTATCTATCTGTCTGTCTGTCTGTCTGTCTGTCTGTCTGTCTGTCTGTCTGTCTGTCTGTCTGTCTGTCTGTCTGTCTGTCTATCTATCTATCTATCTATCTATCTATCTATCTATCATCTGTCCGTCCGTCCGCCCGCCCGTCCGTCCGTCCGCCCGCCCGTCCGTCCGTCCGTCCGTCCGTCCGTCCGTCCGTCTGTCTGTCTGTCTGTCTGTCTATCTATCTATCTATCTATCTATCTATCTATCATCTGTCCGTCCGTCCGTCCGCCCGCCCGTCCGTCCGTCCGTCCGTCCGTCCGTCCGTCCGTCCGTCCGTCCGTCCATCTATCTATCTATCTATCTATCTATCTATCTATCTATCTATCTATCTATCTATCTATCTATCTATCATCTGTCCGTCCGTCCGCCCGTCCGTCCGTCCGCCCGCCCGCCCGTCCGTCCGTCCGTCCGTCTGTCTGTCTGTCTGTCTGTCTGTCTGTCTGTCTGTGCTTCACATAAATGCTCATTAATGTAGGTGTGTAGTTTTAATGGTGATCTCAAAAAGGAGACAAAATGAAGTGGAGTCATGAATACTTGGCCTTTTCTCTTTATTCGTGTTAAATATAGCTTATTCTTAAACATTTCCATCATATAAATCCCACATTTCAGTAACAACAAAGCATCCTTTATCGTGAACGCCAACAGAGGTGTCACAGAGAAATGGTTCCCCAGCCTGTTTGATTCTCAGGTCCTGCAGTGATCCCCCCCCCCCCCCCCCCCCCCAAATACAGACACACACACAAACACACGCACACACACAAACACACATGTTCTGTTCATGCTTGTACAGTAAAATTAAACTCACAAGGGTGCACAAGAAGTTTGTCAGATATTGGTTTATGGCAGCGTCCCTTCCTGACTGTGATGGATGCTCGCTGATCTAACATGTTCTCCTGAATAGACGCTCCACATTACTCGGTGCTCTTTAATGTGTTCCTAAGCTCTGAGTACAGTAGAGGGTGAAATACAATAATTCCATTACATTTCTCGTCACACCTGAAATACAAAAATATCAACAGAGTATTTTGTAGCTGTAAGAGCCAAAAGGCGTGATATAGGCTTACAATTTACAGATTACAACAGTCATTATAGCAATTTACAGACATTTCATATGGAGTTTTATTAGTTTAGGTTTACAGTTAGATAGTTTCTGCACACATACCATACATGTACATGCTCAATAGTGGACCTAAATAAGTACACAGCTCAGAATTGTGTACATACTGATCAAGTAAGACTATTTAGTCAGAACAAGGATAATTCCAACAGTTCAAGGACAACCGGTGATCATTTTCTTTGTACTTCTCTGCCCTGGAAAAATACTTCATTGACAGTCTGTGACAAGAGATCTGTTAAATAGAATTAAATACGGTGCTATTGCAACAGTAGGATTTAGTGCAGGTACTGTATGTTGATATTGATGAATGTCATTGGTGACAAAGTGTTTCGTCTTGACTCACAGTATAAGGATGTGGCGCTCATGCGGGGGAAACTAAGCCGAGCAGCTTTCCCCGCGGCTTGGCGCTGACGAAGCATCTGAGGGGCTTCAGCGTGAGTCCATAGGAGCAGTCAAGAGTGAGGGGGTCGGAGGGGTCGCTCTCGAAGCTGCACTGGTGCAGCAGGATGGCTGCGAAAAGGAACACCTCCACCTTGGCGATCTGGCTTCCGATGCAGCGTCTCTTCCCCGATGAGAAAATCATGACGCCGCTGGTGAGATCTTTATTGAGGTCGCCGTTTTCATTCAGGAAGCGCGAGGGGTCGAAGACGTGGGGGTCCTTCCACTTCAGGGGGTCGTGGTTGACGGACCACTGATTGATGAAGACCACCGTGTCTTTGGGAATGCGGAGGCCTTCGATGGTGACGTCAGAGGTGGTGGAGTGCGGGATGGTGACCGGGACGAAGCTGGTGAAGCGCATGGTCTCGTAGATGAAGGCGTCCAGGTATGCCAGGCTGCTCCTGTCCTCAGTGGTCGGCAGTCTGTCTTGGCCCACCACTTTGTCCATGAGCTCGTGCAGTTTGGCTTGCTTGTCCGGGTGTTTCACCAGAAGGAGGACGATCCACTGCAAGACGGTGGAGACGGTGTCTTGACCCGCTCCGATCAGATCTGTGATCGTGGCTTCAGCAAACTCTTTGCTCAGTGTGCCGTCTTTTCTTTCCTCGATCACATTGATCATGGCATCACTCATGTCTCGGGTCACATTGGGATCGAAGGATTCTCTGTGCTCCTGCACTTTGTTTTTCACAAAGTTGAAAAACTCTTCATTCAGGCTCTTGAAGTTTTCATACAAGCTGCGGACCGGGTTGGGGAAGGACTGCAGCCAGGGCATAACGTCCACCAGGCTACCTGCTCCAACTGTCTCACCAAACTTGTTCAACTTCTTCAACAGGCACCTAAACTCGTGATCGTCGTGTCCGTAGCGCTTCCCGAAGCACAGAGCGCACATGACATTAGCGGCGGCTACGGTAAACTCGTGAGCTGGGTCAAAATACCTTCCATCGGTGCTGTAGCGCAGAAACGCCTGCACCAGCTCGTTTGCCTCGGCTGTAACGTGTTGTTCAAAGGCTATTTTTGTTTGTTTGTTAGCAGAGGAAAAGGCTCTGAGGCTGGACTGGGCTAATTTCCTGTGCACTTTCCACTGTTTGCTGTAATTAGTAAATGTCAAACTCCTGCCGCCAGAAATCATCTGGAAAGAGACAAAGTTCGGTCTGCCTGCAAACTCTGTGCTGTGCTCTATCAGAGCCTGATGGATTGCCTGGTCGCCGTTCAGCACCACGATGTTGCTGCAGCCCAGTCGTATCTGGTACACGTTGCCGTATTTTTTGGCCAGCTTGGCAAAGGTGATGTGAGGCATCTGGCCCAGCTGCATGGCGTTGCCCACCACGGGCCAGGCGAAGGGTCCCGGGAGTCTTCTCTTGTGCCGAAGATTTCTGACCCACAGACAGGCTTCCAGGCAGAAAAGGAAAAGGAAGGAGGCGACCAGAGCAGGCTGGACCTGTCCGCTCCATTCCCTGGTGATGCTGCTGCTCTTCACACCAAACTCCGTGTCCAGTGCCATCGCCACAAAATTTCTGCACACACGTGGAAACTTTTCCTGAAGACAGCTGGATTTAGAATGAGGGTAAAAAAGTCAATAAACTACAATAATTTTATGCCACATTCAAAATAAAATACATCAGTCAGGTGAGGTCACAGTGAGGGGAAAAAAGGCAAAATTAATATTAAAGAAAAGGTGAAGTTTTAGTCTTTTCATCAAGATTAAATGCCGGTTTATTGCTGCACTCCAGCTTTTTATATATTTTTGAGTTGGTGGGCAGGGCTCAGGATAACTTTCTTACTCCTCCCATTGTGGTAGCCCTGCAGACCCCACTATAATATGTCTCTGTTGTCTGTCAGTGGCGCGCTTGCGAGCGTCCAGGCGTGAACGCACCGTGCGCTCCAGAGGGAGATGGAGAGGGAGGGAGAGGGAAAGAGAGAAAGAGAGAGAGCGAAAGCCAGAGCGAAAGAAACCGACTGAGCAACTGGTGACCGATTCTGCTGGAAACGTGTCGAGCCAATTTGTTTTGCTAATTGGAAGACTGGCTCAGTTTGCACATTTCAAAGTGTATCTCTTCTAACGCGAATAATTTTCTGGCTGCAGAAGACTCGGCGGACGCGGTTTGGCTAGAAAAAAAAAGTGTAAACGGTTTGTCAAACTTATAGTTTACGCTCTATTACAATTCTACTAAATCCTATTGTACGTTGTGCAAATATGTCGCCACCTTGGTGCTATCAATCGAGAAGCTTTACGCGCGCTTTTACGCAGCGAAATGCGTCCTGTGTTCAGGAAGTTTGGCTCAGATTCCGGCAGCACATCTAGGATTTAATATATTCTCTAATATATTGAAGCAACCAAATACGTTCAATTGATTCATATTTAAAAGTCCTCTTCAACAGACAGCTGAGAACTGGTTTTAAAATGATCTAATTCTATACAGAACTATTCAATTTGATCCTTGTATCTCAAAAGAGTCTTTCTTTCTTTCTTTCTTTCTTTCTTTCTTTCTTTCTTTCTTTCTTTCTTTCTTTCTTTCTTTCTTTCTTTCTTTCTTTCTTTCTTTCTTTCTTTCTTTCTTTCTTTCTTTCTTTCTTTCTTTCTTTCTTTCAACCTGGCACAATAACTCATAAAATATTGATAAGTGAACACCAGCTGAACACATCAGATGCACTTCTGCATGACACTCCAGCTTCCTTCAGACCACAGAAAACTTCTGGTGCCCCACGGCTGCGTGTCGGCTCTGCAGTTAGTCCCCACAGAGAGCGAAAATAAATAAAAATTAAAAAAAGAAAAGAAAATGGGAATTGGCAGAAGTCAAAAGCTCCTTAAAATGACCCTGAAAAAAAAATCACTTACTGTTTTCCCCACATATTTAGAAGATAGATTGAAATAAAAATACATTCAAATGTGTTTAATTTGATGGATACGTTTTATAGAGGTGGCAGTGGGGTGCCCTTCCGCTGTTTGCGCGTAACGATGACAGTATGGTCTCAGTTTGCGCACAGACACAACAGCAGTAAAGGAAACACTGCATGCTATACTGCACGTTGCGTTCCCATGGACACGGCCTCTGGGCAGCTCTTTACACATGTGGACAGATGTGCTGCCCCCTCAGAGCTGCCTGTGTGGAGACATGCGATGTGGCCCAAAGCCTCCTGAAAGCTCCCCCTTAGCAACCGTAGTAAAAGTGCGCTCTGTCGCGATAGGGGGATACCCCCCCCCCTCCCAAATCACCACCACTACCCCAAAAAACCCCTCCACATACACCGACACCCCACTGCCACCTCCTCCCCCTCCTTGTCTGCTCCTCATACACATGTGGCCACTTGTATCCCCATCATGCTAATCAGAGCCAGGTTTGTGGCTGTGGAGAATGGGTAGTTTGGGGGGGGGGGTCCTTGTTTGGTTTATATGTAAGTGCGTGTGGCGAGGGAGGGGGGGGGTGTCATGTGTGCACATTGCGTGTGGCTGCTGTGTTTGCCTGTGATTACCCCCTTGTAACCAGGCTGTGAAAGGTTGGCCCTGACCCTGCGCTGACTCTGGCTCAGGATCTGGAAGTGGGGGGAGTAGTGGTGGAGAGTGGGGGTCTATATGGCGATGCATGCCATGTGCTGGCGGGATGGCGTGTCCCGTGTGGAGGCAGGCCCACTGGTGGTACAGGCTACTCCGGCTCTGGAACTAATCATTGTTTACTAGTCTCATTTCCACTTCTCAGTGAGCTACTGTCACGCACAGCACCAACAGGGAGGAAGGAGCAGCGATGGATGGGGGGGGGGGTTAGGGATTTTTGGGGGTGTGCGTGTGTGCAGAGAGTAGAGAAAAAAGGGGTCCAACAGGCAGTTAGAGGACTCTGGTGGGGAAAGAGAGGAGCAGGAGCGATGCAGGAATCTGAGTAATGATTTTTAAATATCCTCAGAAGCGGCCAGAACAGAGAGCCCGACAGACGCATCCTGTGGGCCTGCACCGTCACAGGCAGCCAGGACGTAACCACCGGACATTGCTAATTAGGGATGGTGGCGTTTGAAATGGGAGCGTTTTCGCTTGCCAGACCACAATACAAGGAAACAGAGACACATTGAAAAATTTGTCGCCGTCTGACCTGATTGTTGTTTGTGAATACAAAGCCTGAGAAAAGGCAAGCAAAGGAGTTACCAAACAGGCTTTTAATTAATCCGACACAAAGGACGAAGGAGCGTTTCGGGTCATCTTCGTACCTACTGATTGTTCAGATGTGGGGTTTTTTTTTTTGAGAAATGGGGAAATTCACAGCTTGAAAATATCATTTGAGGCAGCACTAATCAGCATTTTCTTTTATTAACAATGGATAAAACAAGTGACGTCATGTGAATGTGTTTGTCTGTATTGAGGAACTGACAATTATCGTCTGACCATGAAGTACTCCTCGGTACCTGCCTGGCCAGCTTCACACCACGGCCAAAAATAAGCAATTAGATGCTGGCATTTACTTCCAAAACAACATCTTTCTCTCAGAACAGGCACGCAACACACTCACTCACACACACACCCACACACACACACACACACACACAAACAAAAGCATTTTTCACTATAATTTACAGTATAACACAATGAATCCCAGATTTGGAGAAAATTCAATTATTGAAAATTCAATATCTCTGTGTGTGTACTCATTTAAATTTCTCTCTATATATTTTTTTCACGTGTTTCAAAGACCACAACCACATAAAAGTCCAAAGATAAACCGACAGAAGACGGGCCATATAACAGGTCTGACATGTCCAATTGGATTAAGCCTCAGAGTGTTGTTTTAAGATATCGGCTGGTCTTCGGCAGATCTGTTGAGTTTGACCCGCTGTGCAACAACACAGGTCGCCACTGGCAGTATCGGTTCTGTGGAGAGAACTTTCCTAGTTTCCCCTCTGCGTCATTATAAAAACATTGACTTTGAGCTGTACATTATGATCAGGTCAAAGTTTTGGCTTTGCCTTTCGCTCCAGGGCTGAATCTACGGAGCAGTGCTGTCACTACTGTCACACCTTAAGATCCTGTTTGTGAGGTCAGAAACAGAATGTAATGCACATGAAAATGTACATAAATGTGTTTTAATAGTGTTTAATAGCCTTAGCATAGCAGTCACTGGCCTCTTGTTTACCTCAGCTTCAGAGTTTTACACCAATATTGACACGGGTCCCCCTCCATGAGTGAAAGAGTGTTGCTCCTCCATGTTTCTACAGTGGCCTGCAAAAGACAAAAAGGCTTAAAACAAAGTCAAGTATTTATTGACAGAACTGATCAATTTATCAGGTATCATCATTATAGAATGTTTCAGTTTGTAGAGCAGAACAGAAACCTCTTTCTTTAATAGACTTTCAAAAAAAAGACAACATTCAAGCATAAAAAAATGTCAGTAAATTTTAAGATCCTACAGTATATAAAGGTTAATCGCAGGGTCTCCAAAGCTCCAGATGAATCTCGCCCTCTGGTGGCCGGCTGCGGTAGGCCATTGTTCCAGACCCACTCCTTGTTCTGGACCTCCTCCTAAAGGGATACCAGGTTTTACGGTTCCATTGATTTCCTCGTTATGTGTCCGGGCCTCACAGATGGGACCCTGGATGGTGTTCCAGCAGTTAGTGGGGCAGGTTCGCCAGGACATCCCATCTCACACATTTTCAGGGCCAATAGGGTGGTATGGACCATGGAAGAACACACAATTAACTTAATAATGGAGCATCCCTGTTTTTTAAAAGCTGCCCCCCCCACAGACACACACACACGCATACACACAATCCCCAAGTTTCAGAACCAATTACAGCAGTTGTTTTTGTTCGGATTCACTGGTGCGTTTGTTTGCGACCTGCCTGTCATTTCCTGTGTCAGTTCGTGTGTTTTCGTGACTGACCGAGTTGGGGGGATTCTCCTAACTCGGAGCGGGAGAGAAGCAACCAATAACGTTCTGCTGGAGCGCGAGGCTTTGGAGCGCTGCCATCACACCTCTTGATTGCCGAGTGCTTGCATGCTATCCGAAATCCCCCAGCAGGGCGCCGCTTCCACTGTTTGGGTCAGCGTGAAACCACCAAGGTGGCGTGGAGAACAGCCTCAGCAGCGGCGGCGCCGGCGGTGGACTGAGTCAGGTGAGTCAGCCTAGCTGTTTACCAACCACAGATCCTTCTACCTCATTTCAGCAGAAAAGCCCCAATCGTAATGCTGTGAATCACTGGATCATCCCTTTCCTGCTGCTACTGGATCAAAACCTCTCATGGAATCTTCAGCCTGATTTCTGCTGCCTCGTTATAAATTCAGTTTACTTGAGGATCTCCAGAAAGTGTGAGTGAGGGCCAGGCAAAGCGGAGCTGGATGAATTTGTCTCCCAACCCCGACTTCTCCTATTATTAATGTCATTTACTTGGATAATGGCCTCTTCTTCTCGTTCCCACGCTGCTGCGCTGCACGGTTTCCGGCTCCTCTGCGTGCAGACGGCGTGATGGATCTCCCCTTAATGTGGCACCCAGGACAGGAGCCACGTATTATGTGCAATATATGAATATTTGTCTCTAATCCCATGGAGTTTTTCGCGTGCTAGGGGAGAGGAACGAGGATGGGCTTGCGTGCCATGATGGCCTGGCGTGCACGGACCTTGGTCACTGAACTCCGGCTTCCCTGGGGAGCGGGGGGCTGGGAGGAGGAGGTGTGGGGCTGCACTGAGAGATTAAAATGAGACGAGGGAGAAAGCACAAGTAGAAATGGCTTCCAGATGACCTCGGCTCCGTGAGCTCATCTGAGACGGGCTGGAAATCAGTGGGACGCGATTCCCACCTCCTGCCCCGCGACAGAACGGCTTTAAGTGCCACCACAGATGTACAGCAAATCACGGGGGAGGCCTCCGGCCACATTTGGAGCAATAAAGAGGCTTAATGTGAAAATGTATTTCGACCTGTTCCTGACCCTGAACCTTCTCATCTCAGGCCTTCAGTCACGTGTTATTAAATGTCATCTTTATGCTCTTAATTTACAGTATTTTGGGGCTAAAATCTGCCACAAATGCGTGATGGTCACATTGGTTCACCTGCTTTATATGGAGGGCTCCTCTGTGACTGACACAAGAGGGACTCGTTAAAGACATTGTAATTAGGGTCATTGAAGCAAAAACTGAAATCAAACGTGTTTTGAGCTATAAATCACTTGCACATGCATTTCTCATCCAGCTGGAGACAAAAAGGGATGGTTTCTTTCACGATGGCCTCAGAAGTTCTTCCAGAGACTGAGAGAAGAGCCCTCGCAGATGACTTTCATACTGGGATTTCAAAGGCTGGTAATAAAGGCTGTCAATGTCAGGACTGCTCAATAATGCACGTTTTATTACAGTAATGAAAGTCATTTCCCAGACACGGCTACCTGTCTGCACTGCATTATCCTGTTTTATCTGAACCGTGTCCTTCTCTCTTCCCGCTCTGCTCTTTCACCTTAAAGCTCACTAACCGATTCCACTTGTTGCTGCTGTGCTTTGAATTTAGTGGGTAGAACAACTAGCGTGCGACGTTTTTTTGGATCGGAACAGCAACAATAGCTTATAAAAACGATCGCTTTCCCATACAAAAAGGGCGCCTTTGAGGAACAACGCGGAAGATCTTCTAAATTCCGCACGAAGGCTTTTCTGTCTTCACTGAGCACCTCCAACCACCCGGTTTTTCTGCTGATTTCCAGCTACAAAAAAACAAAATCGAGAGGCTTTCGTGCAAGATGTTTGTGTGTTTAGTCTGTTTACTCTAACAATGCAGCACATGTTCGGAGTCTAAATATGCTTTTCCTTCTCCGGTAAGCTTTGAAATGCTTCACCGTGAAGCCGTTCCGTCATCATCAAATCATCTGCCGAGCATCTGCGCAGTCCACAGTGATTGGAAATGAAGTCATTTTTTTTGGTGGTGGTGGTGAAGGTGGGGGTTACGACACGTAATGGTCCTGTTTCTTTTCCCTATTTTGTATGGGTTTGCGTATAATATTTATGAGCTGTTTTGTGTCAGGCAATGTTTTTTTTGTGAGAAACTGTCCCAGCCGGGGAGTCTTGCATGCGGGCGAGGCTGAGCCGGTCGGTTCTGAGCTGAGGGGGCTCAGCCACAGGCCCCATGAACATGACGTGCAGTATGGATACTACCAGCGGGTTACTCTTCTCATTGTGTAATTGGGCGGATAATGTTCCGTGATTCCCTCTCTTTTGCACCTCCATATGTTCTGCTTGAGCAGTTCGGGGCATTTTAGCATCCTGAAAATGAAGCGGGGTCAGCAAGCGGTCGGGTTAACCCCCCCACCCCCACCCTCTCCAGTTGTGGAGTTGAGCCAGTGGCGTTGCCACAGCAGTGAGGCAGGAGTTCACCAAGAGTCCAGTTCTCCAACTAACCTGATGTTTGTATTTGAGGTAAAAGTCCAAGTCAAAAAATGCTGGAACACAACAAAAACAGGTTGAAATGATCTAGGGACCTGAAACAGGTTGTAGCGTGCCTGTGTCCTTCAGGGCCCCTCGCTAGAATAAAATCTGGATGTAGATCACTAAAAGAAACTTGTGCCAATGTCTAATGCAGAACAAGAAAGTGAAGAGCTGTTCCTTCCATCTCTCAGCTTGACCTCTGGTTCTTCCTGACCCCGTCAAAAAGCCCCCTTTCCAGGAACTTTATCACTGATCCAAAATTCTGGCAAAACCATTTCCACCATTTCCAAATTACCCCAAACTTTACCTCGTAGGACAATATGGACAAATGTGGGACACACCAAACAGACACAATCAGCAGAATTACCCAATGCTGGACCAGCGATGAATACAATAATAACTGTTTCCCCTCCTCCCTTCAGAGATGAGAAAACCCTCTTCATGCCCTCCAGTGTGTTTTGGAAGTGAGAATTAACATATCTGTCGCTTTCTTAAGGGTTCTGGCCTGTCTCGCATTAGCACCACATTAGCATCAGGATTAGCATCGCTCTCAGAACCTCCACTCTCTCTACAGGAAGTTTCTGACTGGGATGATCAAGTCAACCTGGTCCTCCGTATGGAATCCTCAATGTTTTGGCCCCCTCATTCATACCAACGTGATGTAAGGACGCCCACGTACAGATACACAGTCGCTGCTTAGCATGATGGCTCTTACATAACAGCGCCTTCTCTTTCATGTATGACCAGTCTGAGACGTTCAGGAAAAAATACATTTACAGCCATTTATATCTCGGCCATCTCCCCACATGCCACCCCCCCCCCCCCCCCCCCTTTTGGGCCAAGTTCAAACGCTAAACTCAGTGGATTTTGTCTATATATGGCCTGCTCTGTTTTTGAAGCTACAGACATTTATGGGGGAATGTAAACACATAGTTGTTAGCAGACTAATAGCCATTAGCAGCCCTCAGAGTGTTAAACGAACTCGGGCAAAGATGATGAGATCGTGCGATATGAAAGTCCTGATTTCACACCAGAAGAAGCAAAAATCGTGCACAGTTGCAGGTTAGTGAACCATCTTTCCACAGTCTATTGGAACGGCTACATGGTAATTATCAGTGCAAAAAATGAAAAAGACTTCATTAGCAGAGGATTTTGTGGAGCAGTTTGCTGCTGACCAATATGTTTATCTCTTGTAATACATTTTAATTTATTACATAATAACAATGTTGTTGACCGAGGACACCTGATGCTGAGCTTATTTACCACCCTCATTTCCTGCGGGACGACTTAGATCATATCTGATCTTGTCATTTCTGTGCTGGGTGATCAGTTTTGAAAAGCAGACCAGACTTCTGGTTGCACGTCTACGTCCCACTTCCTGTCTGCTCCTCCACGGCTTGTGCAGCCTCCAGACTTGCTCTTGCAGAGTTGCTTGCAGGAACCTTCCTCATGAATGATGAGCTGCTGTTAAGGATGCAGACTCTGGAGTCTATGTCTCAGAGGGTGCCTGGATGTTTAATTCTGCACGCATTCCAGATCTAGTATTTGATTCTAAAGCATGTGCTTTGTCTAAAATAGAGCTCATGCTTTTATTATTAGTAGGCTTTTATTGTTTTTATTTTTTCCATATTCTTGAGCCTTTGGATTACTTAATTCTGCAGCTTTAATATTCCAAAACTGCCATATTGATTCCTAATGTGGGAAACTAAATCAAATCTGTGCAATAGTTACAGAGAAGACCTTGATTGAACAAGTATTCAGGCATAATTGAACATAATGACAGAACTCCCCGCTCTACACTGCAGGGTCATTTAGGGTTCTTTTCTTTGTAGGTTAACTTATGACTACAGGTCACTGCAGCTGTTTTGTAACCTCCTCTAAATGCCGAATAATATCTCCTGCTCTCGCTTTTACACCATCGGAGAGAGGGAATTGCTCCTCTCCTCTCTCGTCCCTCCTTTGCTTCTTTGCTTTATTACCTCCGTCAGCCCTAATTTGGGTTGATGGGGTGACTGTTGCATGACAAGACACATGTCTGGGCCCCTGCGTGAGAAGACTGGCTCGCTCTGGCTGGGCTTGTTTTCTTTGCGTGACCATGTCCCTCCCTCTGTCACTCCTGGCACCTCCCGGTGAGCCCCCCTCCCCTGACCCGGTTCATGCCCTCGTTAGCTGGCATGTGGCTGGTTTATTTGCTTTGGCCAGCTGCCCGTGTGAAAGGCACATTTTGACCACACTCAGGGAGGGGGTCATCTTAGAGTGGTGGTGCAATGGCTTAGGTGTGTGTGTGTGTGTGTGTGTGTGTGTAAGGGGGATGGTAGGATGAGCGGCTGAAAAGCCTCTGTGCTCTCCATGTGCGTGATAGCGCTCTATGCGGCTGGCTTATTTGAATTTGTGACATTCGTGTCTGGTCAACGGGAAATTTGCCCCACTGCAACTGCTTTTGAGGAATGCCGCGTCCGGACGGGTCACTCAGAGTTTACCGTCCCGCTAGCCGTCCACAAAGAGTGCCAAAGAAAAGGGTGCTGGACGGTGACGCTAGACCACTGAGGTTTGTCCAGTTCCCACTGACGGAGACCGACGGAGGCTCACGCGAGCCTTCGTGTCGTTTTTTTCCTCCCTGCTAAATTCTTCTATTGTACTGAGGGCGCGTGACTCTGGATAATGACAACAGCACTTTAACACACGAACCTACAAACTACAATTAGCTTTTGTGAGCTGTATTTTTTGCTGGACCGTCTTGCTAAAAGAGAGGGAGAGACCCTCAGAATAACTACAACTGCATCTGCGATCATGGGTATCCAAGGTGTTAGCACTTACTGGGTTACTTTATAACAAAACTACCTTTTGTTTTAATCTTGCGGGTGATCAGTGCACTTTTCCTGTTTTTAGCCTCGAGTTTAAGGCCGCCGGTCAAAATCTAGCTTACAGAGGGAACCCTCAAAAAAAGCAAACAAATGCACAGGCCTTAAGCAATTTTAGCTTTACAATAACAAAATCAAAGTCACGGAGAGCAGGGCACCACAGCGTGTGCCGAACCCATGTGCTTCTAATCTGGGGACAGCAGCTTTTTACTGGTTGTGTTGACTTCACTCGATAGCGGACCGTTATTAGCTAGACACACCAGGGTACATGTGGCGATTTCCACCAGGTCTGCATTTATCCAGACGTGTAGGTGTTTATGAGACAGACAGAAAGCACCTCCTCTCAGGCCAGAGAGGAGACGTGGCGAATGGCAGCGGAGTGAAGCCCATGAATCAGGCAGGATGTTGTGACAGCAGGAAAGCAGTTGACACAGTCCCAGGTATGTTCTGGATTAACCTCTGCCACTGCTTCAGTCACTACCAGGGAGAAGATGGGATCAACTACAAGTTGTTTGGGGTTGGAAGCTGGAAGTCTGTAAACTCAGACGCTGGTCTGTAACAGGGAGCCGCTCAGCTCTTTGGACTCTCGCGTGAAATTTTTATGTGACCCTTTTGAAACTTACCGTTACTGAATCAGTGATGCATCACGAGTTCCCATAAACGCGCGGCGTCGTGCCAGGCACGGCTGAAGATTGATGCATTTTCCCATGGGTTGTGGCTTTAAACGAACACCACAGTTATCATAAAACGGCTTTTATTGTAGTCGCTTTTGCTGGGTAGTTGCATCAGTCCGCATCACAAATACGTCAGTCGTTAACTCACCATCACCAGCGGATTTTTATGAGTTCTGAGCAACAGCAACAAATGCTCTAAGGTGTTCTGCTGCTGCTTTCCCTCACTTATTGCTTAGGATGATTACGATGGTGATCCCAGTGGCAAGTGGCAGCTTCCAAACAAATCTAGTGTCGGCCCCGGGATTCGAACCGGCGACCTTCCGGTCACAATCTTGAAAGTGAACTAGGGCGTGTCAAGTTATTTTCTGTGAAATCACGATGGTGTGTTTCAGCGTTTCCCATACCCTGTTATACCGACTATTTTGACCTCTGATTGGATAATTGGGTGCTGGATCCCAGCGCAAAAAAATCTTTTCTAGTATCGATCCGGCAAGTTTGATCCCCTCGAACAGGAAGATTGGCAGCGCTCGTACAGCATCCGAATAAAGTTTCAGCCCCTTGGAATGGGAACCTTTCCAGAATCTCCAGAAAGTAAATTAGAGCGAAGTGTGGGAGATGACAGATGAGTTGAAAAGCAGGAATTTTTTCAAGAAAATACCAAAGTATGACAAAGAAGTACAACATGTTTTGGCTCCCTGGTGGACTTCCTGGAAACATTCACAGTCACTTTAACTTCTTTTGCATGTGCCTTTGCTCAGCGAGTCCCAGCCCCCCTTCCAGGGCCTGATTTAATGGACTCATTCAAAGCAGCACGCTAGGGAGATTTATCTTTTCCGAATGAACTCACGTCGGGCCTTAATTGTGCGGTTTATCCGACTACTACTCTGTGCAGAGAGCCGGACGCTTTACTGGGAGGGAAACATGAATCACTTAAAAGAGCCACATCCTTATGTTCTGAGACGGCCATGAATGAGAAACATGAGCCATCAAAAATGAGCGACGAGGGGAAAGATGAAACACTCTTCAACTTGTTCCTCCAAGAAACAAACTTTTCCGGTGGTCCCTCGCAGGCATCCGCTTCCTGCTCGAATCCCAGCAAACAAGTTGTGATGAGGGCGGTCTGTTGGTGTCTGAAGATCCATTTTAAAAGGCGAAAAGAAACGGTGGATATCAAGAAGGTAGACAATCAACTACAGCTACTACAAATCTCACCTGACCAGACAACCAGCTGAAGAATGTGACACGGCCGGAACTTCCAAACAAGCAAAGTCGGAGATTATCGATCGATGTAGCCGGTTGATTCCTCGACCCAACCAGCTCCGGGATTGGTCCTGACATGAGATTTGCTGTCGCGACATCGAGAGCGGTTCCATTCAGCAAATAAAAGCGGTCGCCGTGAATCGAGACCTCATTTTAAGCGCGTTCATTGTGTCTGGTGTTTGAAGTGAAACGGGAATTGTGTGCAAAGCTGAATAAAACATGTACCTCTCTGTGTGCGTGTGAGCAGGCGGTTTGTTTCTGGAGCCTCAGACGGCGGCGAGTGAGGGATGAGGAGCCGCCGGGGTCACGGGGGGACACGGAGGAGGGGAGCGATCCCACCCGCCGCTGTGCATGACGTGCGAAGGCGAGTCGGGGGGGGGAGGAGGCCGACATCCAGAGGGTTAAGTGCTCCAACAGGTCACGGCATCAGTCACCTCTGCCTCCTTTCTTCCTCCCCCAGGTCGTGACCCGCCCCTCCCTTTTAAACGTGTCATCTTCACCTGATGAGAGACGTTGATCCATGACAGAGCAGGAGCCTGCATCCGATACTCATCCCAAACACTTCGGATCAGCCCTGTGCCGCGTAGGTGTTTGCACCATCTGGTCCTCCCCTCCTAAAATGAGCCTGTGGGTTGTTTGCAGTTTCACCAGTGTCCCCCCCCCATCCCCCCCGCGAATCCGAAGCACCTTGGGGTCTCTTATTTCGTCTCCCCTTCGCTGTTTTCTGTAGGGAGAGGCCTCTTTCTGCGCTCCGTGCAAAAGTAGCAAACTTTCTCTGACACGCAGCAACTGCCTATCGTAAATCTTCCCGTTTTGCTACGGGCCATCAAATCTATCAACCTGGGGGCTTTAACGTCCAGGGGCCGCGTCATGACGTGCACTGAGGTGGGGGGGGGGGGGGGGGTGTGCTCAGTCACGCAAGTGCTGCCCCGCGTCTGGACCCCAGTCTGGTTTTACTGCAGCCGGCAGGGAAACGAGCTGCTGCAAAGGTCCCGGATCCACATCAATTTTCACGAGAAACGTCACGAGCGGATAAATCATTTCTGGCCGACCTGTGGAAACAAAACAGAGCGAGAAACTAGGAAGCGCGCCGCGGTCGGCGTTTAGACGTGCGGAGGTCAGATTTACGTCCTCTGAGGTAATCAGCCAACATGTGCAGGGTCTGTCTTGGTTTGGCAATAATGAGCCGCAGAATGAGGAGGTCAAGACAGGTTAGATCCAGATAAAGACCAGATAGGCCCGATCGGACCCACTCACGCTGATGATAAAGTAAGAGAGAAATGAACAATTCATCCCTCCACCCACCCTAATTCACCAATTCATTTCAATACACACAACACTCACACGCTCATTCACTTATGGAGGCATGTGTTCAAGCGCTGCACAATTTAGAAGCCAGCAAAAAAGTCGGGATTTTAGTGAAAGAAGTGTTGTAAAAATGGGAGGGGTTTTTATTTATTTATTGCTGTTGCGCTATAATGAGAGGGGTAAAAGTGAGCATCACCAGCAGCCGCACGAATTCTAAACTCCCAGGTTGGGAATGTTTGCTGCTCTTGATTTTGGTAATAACTGTTTGTGAAAGCAGGGATGTGGATTTTTGGTTTATATTCTGCTCCAATTTACCGCAGCGTGCGACGCGTAATCAGAAGTTGCAGGGGCGTGCTGCGGTCTACCTGCGGTACCTTCGCACGCAGACACGCAAACAGACGTGACAGGAGCCGGCTGTGCATGAAAGAGGGCAACACAGATCAGATGTGCGCGGTAATTACCCCGAGGTTTGGCCGCTGCTCCGTGGTCATTTGGAAGATTAATCAGTCGCGGATAAATAAACAGGTTCCGCTCGCTGAGGATCACTCCGCACCTCCGCATGAGCAAAGGTGACAGAAACTCAGTGTTACCGCAGATGGGGCGAGTTTCACCACGATTTAAGTTTTTTTTTTTTTTTAACTAGAGGAACATTTTGTCCAGAAATGGGAATTTGAGTAATGGGCACATCTAATTTAAATGCAGTAATCCATGATTGTATCAGAGGGCCCTGCCTGGAGTTCCATATAATAGTATTTTAATGACATCAGACACCATAAAAATATACAAATTCATTCTGAATTCTCTTTATTATGATCATAATAATCAAGAAATAAACATGTCAGAATCACCTGATTAGGGTTCTATTTCTCAGAACAGTTCCAGCAGAGTGCCTTCAGGCCTCTTATCACTATAGGCAGGCATGAGCTCATTCCTTGTTTGTCAGGAAGGCCCCTGCTCCGTGGATACTGCTCTCTGTAGGCACAGGGTAATTATCTGCAGGCACGCAAAGGGCTCTGGCCCCCAACACTGTAAACTATGTGTGGGACAAGACAGCCCTTCAGCTTGGGTTTTTAAAAAGAATATATATTTCCGAGTTTTGCCATCTTACCGCCACATGGCGTGCACATCAGTCATAAAAGGGTAATTAGTTTCTTCCTAAACATTTGCTCTCAGCATTCCAGGGTATGAGTGAACCTCCGACTTTCAGGGGCCAACGACGGGCTCCCGATGAATCACAGCCCTCTGACAGTAAGTTTCAGCGTGAGTCAAAATCAAGGCCTCTGTAGAAAGCAGAAGCTTTAATGACATCTGGACTATTACTCCATTAGTGATAAACTGATTGCAACAACTTTCCCAATGCATTGAGTCAAAATTAGCCACTTGACCATGTTATGGTCTGTAGTTGATTACAGGAGACCAAACACTGCCCCCTTGTGGAAATCGTATTTAAAAATATTACGAGAACTGTGTTTCTATAGATATTTCCTATAGTTGTTGTCCATCACACAATGTGGTTAAAAACAAAACAGCCAAAAGTTCTGACCCATCTTCTCCCGCAGACATAGAACCGCCTGCAGATTGTTAATAACATTCTTCATTTATGAGTCCCTGTTTCTGCGTGTTAAATAACAGAAAGAATTAAAGAGTTATGAAATCAAGCGTGGAAAAAAAACAAAACGTTTCCGTGTCGACAAAGTGTTTATGGTGGCAGGGACAAATGAAAACACGTCAAGTTGGCAAACTTGTGAAATGAGCTGTGGCCACAGTTTGCTCAAAGCTGGTAACTTTACGACTTTCTGGTCTGGAGGTGGAGGCTGAGGATGACAGAATCATCATGTCATCTGTTGAAGCAAATTCCTCCTCCTCCTCCTCCTCCTCCGCTTTTTCTTCTTTTTCTTCTTTTTACTAAAAAGAATATCGAACAAATACAGCCAGAATATTCGCTTGGAGTGTTGTGCCACTGCCTCCAGTAGAGGGCGCTATTTCACTGTCATTGTGTGCAAACGCCGGCCTGTAATCCTCAACAGTGCGATAATGTTGCGTCTCTAAACTGCACTTCATGATGACAATAGCTTAACTTTTTTTTAATTGTACAACTTGTCTGTGATTATATATTTAAAGAAATTTATTTCATACGTAGGAGGTGGGCTTGTGTGATACAGATGACACAAATAAACAACTGTTATCGTTGTGAAAAAAGTGGACAGTAATAAGGGAGATAGTGGATATAAACTCCACAGCAACAGTGTGTGGATCGCCTCTGGCCCGTGCTGGCAGGGTGATCTTGCCTCAGTTACACGTGCGGATGCTGCCCTCTAGTGAAAACTAGGTGACAAAGCAACGCTTGCATTTTTGTTTCGATAACCTCTGTCAGAACCAGCCTGACCTTTGGCACACTGAATGATCCCAAAATCTTAACCACTTTGACGAATGCCCCTTTAAACCGGAGGGGGCGCTGAGTAACAACCCTGTTGATAAACGACGCCGCAACGCCACTGTAAACTGACGGATGACAGAGCCTTTAGAGGAACGACGCTCGCTCCTCTGTGGTTGTTAACAGGTTGATAATGTTATTACAACCAGCCTGCTTGTCTCCTAAGGCAATTACTGCCCCACCAGCAGCACTAAACACATTTGAGACCTGATCGCAGTCCAGATAGGCCTGGCTGGATTCATTGATGGAGTTTTTATTGACAGTTTGGACTTAACTCAGCATATCGAACCATGTGGGCAGTCTGGTGATGTCATTGCTATCTTCAGGTTCATGCGGCCATTAATATGTTGTTGATGCTGCATAATGTGAGCGAGGCGAGAAGCCCGAGCGATCCGCATGCTATTCGCCGCATGAAGCGATTCTGAAGTTGCCGCTGCTCCAGTGTTTCCCGGTGTGAGGTCAGAAATAATTGGTTCTGCTGATCTCTGAAGGCTCTTTTTGTTCTTGTTGTTTTTTTGGAGGACGTCTCTTGGTGATGCGTTGGAGGACTCTGTGGGGATGGACCTGCGGGCTCGGTGCCTTTTGTCAGATGAATATTTGATGGCCCCTAATGGAGAACTTTGCCTCCGTGGCGGCGGAGCTGTGTGGCCGGCGACCATTTTGGCTCTCCCCCTCCGGTTGCTTTGTCTCTCCATGCCACACAACAGCTGCCTTCGATTTCATCATAGCGGTTGCAGGGCAAGCTGTAAAACAAACAACTGGCAGGAAAGCTGAAGCGCCACGCCCCCCCCTCCCTCGCAGCTGTAGCCCCGTGCATGAACTTGTCACCGCCGAGGTCAGCGGATCACCCTCCGTCCACGACAGAGCGGCGGCTTCACATTACACGCCCCCCCCCGCATACATCTGGACGCATGTGTCAATATTTATGTCCCCCGGGTACGCGTCGACCCCGCTGAGAAGATTAAGATCTTACCTCTGGAGGAGATATGACGCAGCCCGTCGCACCAATTAGAGCGGTGACAGTGAGACAGAGCAGACGATGCGATCGCCTGATGACCTCATCCTCCATACGGCGCGATCCATAACTGTCCGACAGAGAGTTGCCTCCTAACCTTGTTGTATCACCAAGGGTCCGTGTAAAAGGATCCCCCGATCAAAGTGTTTGGGAGCTTTATGGCTTTCAGATGAGGGTGTGAGGAAAAGGCCCTGCTCAGGAATGTGGGTGAGCGGTGGTTTTGTGTTCGTAGGAGCGGGTGGGGGGGGGTTGCTCATGACACCTGTTTGTGCTGTCCCTGCATGTTTGGGCCTGTATCTACACTTGCACACACAATAGCAGCTGTCCCCCAGATTATACGGCTATTTCTGACCCACGCGGGTCACTGGAGGCATGAGGGGAGGCACAGGTCAACAGTACACTCTCGCCTTGGCAGCTCGGCTGCTCTTTACACGGCTGCATGTTGCTTGACACTTTGTTCACCCCTCTGACTGCATTCGTCACCCTGAGGAGACATGACGGACGGCAGGCTTGAGCTCGCTGATTGCTTTACGTGGTCAGCGGATCATCTGGTTTCACATCTAAATCAGTTTAATGCCTCACTCTTAAGTTACCGTGTGAGCGCACGCCTCGGGGCTCCGACACGGACATTCGGTGGGTAAAAAATGAAATACCAGGTAAACAAAACGCGGAAAAGACGCACAAAAGGACACAAGTGGTTGGATTTCCCGCATGAATTTTTCATTGCTTCTCTTTTACAAGGTTACGGGTGGCACTTTATCCTGGTCGGCGTCCCGCCTCCCCAGGCCTCCACCGCCCGGCCAACCAAACAAACAAACAAAAACATGCACAGGGCCGTCAGAAGGAAACGCTTCTGTGGTTGACGGGTGCGCATTCATCACAGCATTACAGCGGGCCCGTTCAAGGTCACCTTGGACAGCCGACGGACATTTGTGAGCTAATAACGCAACTGTGATTGGCCAGCTTTGACCGACAGAGGTGAAAAAACGGGTGAGACAACAACGCACCAAACACATTACCCAGCTTTTAATCAGCTGGTTTTTGGAGACAACACACACATTTTTCCTAGAATGCGATGGCGTCACCGGTCTGCAGCTCATCCCAGAGGTGTCTCGCTATGACATCAGCATCTAAACCTCGGCTGGGGGCGTCTTTGTCCCTCCGACTCAAAAACGTAACTCGTCCGACGGGCCAAACGCTGTAACCTTACCCCTGGACTTTAACGGGGGGGGGGGGGGGGGGGGGGGGGGGTTAAGGTGGAGCAGCGCGGAGATGACACTGGAGCCACTTGAGGAGTGAGGAGTGTGAGGATGGAGGTGTGTGTGTGTGTGTGTGTGGGGGGGGGGGGGGGTAATGGTCAGCTTATCTGCAGGGTGTGGAGGCCACACTGAGGCGTGAAAGGCTGAGAAGAGACCCGGAGAACAAAGATGTAGGAATCACAATAGAGGTGTGAACGAGGAGATGAGTCTCACGTGAGTGTGAAAAGTGTGGAATTAAAGGGTGTGTGTAAAGCCACTACCGAGACCCCCCTGAAAACACAGGTTTATTCTTACAGAACCTCAGGTTGGTGGAGGATCGGAGCCAGGTTAAAAGTTCATAATTTGTGACCGACCTGGGAGAAGAGAGAGGCAACAGTCACATGCTGGGGGTGGATGAAGGAGCTTTCCGAGACCTTTGACCACCTGCAGTAAATTTGCAGAGCTCCTCTCCTCCCCTGCGAGCTGTGAACCCCTGAACCACTTTCATTATGTATAATTAGAGTTTCACAAATATGCGCCACAGCGAGAGATCGCTCTGCTTCACCAACAGCAAAGTTCCAAGAGAAGCTGGCATGAAAGCAGTGCTGTGAAATAAACACATCCTTTGGCTGCTTTTTACTATTAAACTACATTTCTGACTTATTTCACAGTTTGCACAAGTTCAGCCGACGCAGCTTTTTAAAGAGACGTTAAAATGTGTTTGTATTTTCACTTTAAAAATATGGTGATTTGAAACTACAACTTCTGGAGAATTAAAATGAGAGAATCTAACAGGTCAGTCACTTGTTGTATAACAGGATACTAAGAATGCTGTGAAGGAATTTACCAACTTTATTTGGAAATGTATTATAAATAATTGTGTTTATATAATCAATTGGTTAGAAATAAATAAAATAAAATCTAGCTTCCTTCAACTTGCTAACTTGTTATCTTCACTTTCAGAGATATCCTCAGTGTTTTGACTGTTCAAATCCCATTAAAACGTCCTGGTGTTCCCATTATTTGTCTTTAATGGATGGCAGAGATGGAGAAGAATCCGCCCCCCCCCTCACCCCACCCCTGGGATCCCTGTAAAAAGAGCCGCTCTGGCTGATATGTGACACATAATAGATGCTCAGCTGGACCTGAAGTAGGCTCCATTGTTGCTGCTGCAGGTGGTCAGGAGCTCCCTGCTGAGCGCTGGAGAATCCCAGAGTCAGCAAATTAGCCTGTCAAAAGAGCAGAGATACTGTAAGGCAGCAGGGGGGGTGGGGGGTGGGTGTGGGAGGAGAGAACCCTGCACCCCCCAACTGACACGCTGCTTCACATTTCTACATAAACTTAAGTGCATGAACTTTTCTTATCACCAGCCCTCTGCATCCATTTCTTCTGTGCATTGATCTATGAAATCCATCTGAAACCCCCCTTCCCCCCTCCCCCAGTTGAAATGAATATTCAAGCGACGGATCAAGAAGTTCAGTCCGACAAAGAAAGGAGGCAGAAAAAGCAGCACAGAGGTTCATTTCCAGCTGGATGGAAATAAACAAACACGACCCTCCGTGGAGCTCAGGCTGCGCTGGTGGACGGGTGTGTGTGTGTGTGTGTGTGTGTGGGGGGGGGTATTTACTGAGGCGGGAGCGGTGAGAAAACTTCACAGCGCATTTGTCTGCTTCTGACAAATCAATACGGCTGCTTTCATGTGAACTTCACGGGAAAGAATGACCCAGAAAGTCTCGCAGAGGTTCATTAGTGATTACGCCGTCTCCCTCTCTTTTTTTGGTGTTTTTACAGCGGTGGGGGTGTGAGCTGTTGCCAGTGGGTAAAGTGAAAAGGGCAGATATCTCTATTTTTTTCATGCAGAGCCCATCGCTGTGATGCAGCCCCTCTCTGTCATATGGGACCGGCAGCATGAAATATGCATGTTGATCCATATGTTGAGTCTCTTTTTCCCATGAATATTTCACTCGGCGGCCATATTGAGTGTATATTAACAAACCTTTACATTATCTAATAACACTAGAGAGGCCTTAAGTGCTGCCAGTCTCCCCCTTTTCCCTCGATTATCGCAGGTACTCCGGTCGATAAATCATATAGATCATGACGAGATGAATCAAAAGGTTTGATCTGGAAGGGGCCAAACAAAAAACATAACTTTGACTGAAGACATGAAAGGAAGGGAGTCTTTCCAGGTGGGGGGAAGCGTTGATGAAGGGATCAGGTGAATCTGTGCATCCATACTGTAGAGGTCCAGATGTCAGGGTTATGCAGAGGTGAAAGCTGCGGGTTCAAACCCTGGACAGTGCTGGAAGGCTCCATCCTGCCTTTTGTTCTTCTCAGATCTGTTGAGATTTCATGTTTCAGGGGCAAAAAGATTAAGAAGTAGCTCCTAAAACATCATGATTTTCAAAAAAAAGCTCTGTTACCTCCAGGATGTCGCTCGTGAGGGATGGATTTCTGTTTGATTTTCATTATCTAAATTCCCCTCCTACTTGAAAGGGGACCCTTCCCCTCCATTAATAATTGACGTCTTATTACTTACCCGCCCCGTCGTCGCGGGCTTTGAAGTGAGCCGCGTTGTTTTATCAGCGCGCTGCTTCGTATTGATCGGCGAGCAGATAGGAGCACTATCAAAGGGATTCCTCGTGGGGCAGTCAGCGCACGGTCACCTCATAATCCTGGAATGTGTTCAGATGCTGCCATGCATCTCTCCACATCTCGCGTCCCTTTTCCGGCGTATCCCTAATCTGGGTTCAATGTTCACATCATAACAAGTGCTGTGGAAATGACATCATCGGGAGCGAGAGGGGGTTGGGGGGGGAACCTGAGCTGAACGCTGTGGAGGATGATGATGTCACGCATAAAGCTCATTAGGTTTCACTGCAGATGCTTATCGTACGCGGGGACGCAAACAAACAACTGCAGCCGATGTAAATACAGCCGAATGCTGCAGGATGGCGGGTCAGACAAACATCAGACGTTGGTAGTGAACAAATATGAGGGAATGGCGTTGGGCTGGATCTGCAGCGCAGCGGGACAGTTTCCCTCCCAATAAAGCTGCCAAATAATGAGCCGAAGACAAAGCCTATCCGCACGTGAGCGGTGGGAAAGGCAGGGATTATAATTTCAGGAGATTTAGCTAATCCCTCCGTGGAGAAGTAACTTGTTTATTCTCTCGGAGGCGCGTCCATATCAATCCCATATGCAGTTAGCGCTCTTCCAGGCATTGATCGCCACTCGACACTCGCCGGTACAATTATCAGAAGCACTTACAGCAACGGAGGGAGCAGCCGTAATGACAATATCCTATTTAACCCTACAGAAAATACATTTTGCCCGCTGGACACTTAGAGACCATTAGCAGCAGTTGCGTAAAGGGCCGGGCGTCTTTACATCATCAATATCCCATGAGTGGAATGCAGCTCGTGTGAGAATATGTGCCGGACTATCAGCGCCGCCGCTGTTGACGTCTTCCCTGACTAACAGGCCCTTTTCTTTTCCATGGATTAGGCAATCTGACTTCACTTTGGTCCATTAGCAGGGTCACGTAATGCTGCCCGGAGGTCACCGCGCCCATGTGACCCCCCCCCCTCCTTGGCGCGCCTTGACCTGGTCCATCGGACCCAGGTACGCATGCATTTGTGCTTGGAGAGAGCGAATGACTGGATTTTTCTACCAGGCTGCTTCACTTGGATGAATAATTCAGGGTTGTGGCCTCTGACACCATCTTCTGTTACAGTCTTTTCGCATCGGGCTCACGGTAAATTGTGAAAGTGTCCCCAAAAACCCCTCCGAGGATTTCATCGCTGAGCTGGATGGTTGATCCACGAAGACGTAAACATCCAAACTTCACCGGGTTTGAGGCGCACGCGCCTGCTGACCACTTCCTCTCGTGGGCTCATGCCTGCGACGAGCAGGGAGAGATGGTGCTGTCTGAGGTCACCCAATGATTACTGGGCCCCGCGGGAGGGGCCAAATGACTTTGTTTACTTTTCTCCCACGACAAATAAGCGCTGAACCGCTGATCCAAGACCTGCGACAGCTTCAAATCTGAAAACGCGCCAGTTCTGCTCATCTGTCTTTGGTCGTCACGAATCACGACAGACTGATTTTACGTGTCGTTTCACAGCTTGGTGACAGATGACATTGCGGGTTTTTTTGGTTTGTTTTTGTACGTTTTATAGCTCCTGAATATTTCAGGAGCATCTCCCGTTTCAGCTGGCCTGTGTCCTGGAGCCGGACAAACAAGTGCTGGATAATTATCTGCACCGGCCTTAAGTACAAATTGAACAGACTGACGCTTGAAAGGACCCGCTGAAGCACATCAGTTACAGGAATTCCAGCACCTGTGCATACAGAGATCGATAAATAACATTTATAAGATACAATCACACGCACAAATAAGAAGTGAGAGTGCTTCCCCGTCTGGAGGCCGTCAAACCAAAGTTATATTTGATGTCCAACCTCAGACAGTTTACACCTGAGCAGAGTGACATCATGATGACTCTGAGCTGATAAGGATCAAACCGCGGCTGCGAGGACAGAGGATTAGACTCCGTTTGCTTTTCCTGCTCTTTGAACCAGAAGAGGCCAACCAAAAGAAGGGACCTTACATGAAAGGCCCGACTTGCTGAGAAAGCAGAGATTTGGGGGCCGCTAAAGCTCATCAAAGAGTTACTTCGACAGCACACGCCTCTTTTTCAAATGTCTGCTGTAGGTTGGGGAGGAGGTGGGCAGCAGGGAGGGAACCGGCCCTGTTTATCACTTTGTAGTTCTTTTTTGCCTTTTTTTTGACCGCGTCTGTCCGGCAGCTAAGGTAAAGGCCCCGTCTCCTCCCTGCATAGCTTGCGGATAATGAGGTGTAATTAAATATGAATGCAAAGTGTTTGGTGGCTGGAACCCAACAGCGGACACCAGATCCAGCCGAGGCCCACGGGCAGCATAATTAGCAGCTGGTGATAGACGCCATTAATGGCGCTTTTCCACACGATGCCAGCAGGCCTCTAAGCCGGTCCTCCACACAGCAGCAATCCCCAGTTAATTAAGTCACAAAGACGAGAAATCCAGACAAAGTGGCTCATCTAAGCCGGAGCGATTGCAATCAATTTTCTAAAATTGTTAAATGATCAGCGTTGATTAAAGGTTGAAGCGATTGTTACGTTTCTTTCCGTCTGGTTTTATCACCGCCTCTGGGGGATTTCATGTTGAAAGCGTGATGAAAATCCCGTGGAAAACAATATCAGCATTTCAAAGCGCCGAAGGAGCAGTGTGACGCCTTTAATGGTGGAGAAAAGCCCTTTGTGCACGCCCGAAGGGCCGCGTCGGCTTCTGAGTGCTCTTCGGATTGTCATAACAGCGGCTCGTGAAGATTGACTCGCTCGCGCTGAGCGGTCTCCGAGACGCCGTCCTCGGCTGTGGACACCGCTGTGCTGAATCTCTTCAGAACGGGAGAGACTGAGACGTGTCCACAGCTGTTTGGGCCTGCCTGCTTTGAGGTGCCCGGGCTTTAATGTGGAGCAGATTAAACAAAATGCCTTTATGAGGGCTGGTCAGCTCTCCATTCTGAAGCTGCGTGCATGTTTGTGCACGGATATTCCTGCTGTTGCTTCACGTGGACGCCGGCGTCCTCTGAGCATCGAGCAGAGCAGCTTGACATGTCGGTCAATCTCATTAAATGGAGCCCAGAGTTGTGCAGACAGCTCTTGCCCAGGAATAGCCAAGGGGCAAAATATGAGAGAGGGCCAAAGACAACCTCCTGACTTCAGATCGATTCCAACAGCCGAACATAAAAGCATCACCTGCCGTCTGCGAGTGGCTCAAAACTGCAGCACGCCGTGCAGGCTACATCACGCCGCACGCAGGGAAGATCTGCAGTTGGCAGTTCAACAAAGGGTTAGCGTACATCGCGCAGCCGCACAGGCCACAGGAACCTTAAGATCCCAGGTCTCTGCTTGCTACTGACCGCAGGAATGAAATGAACTTTTGCTTTGAGAACCTTTTATGATTCTGGTGGCATCGGCCCTTTTTTATGGAGTAATCTGCTGAGCTGGAAACATCCCTGGAGGCTGGACAGACTGGTGAGGAGGACCAGCTCTGTCCTGTGCTGCTCCCTGGACTCTGTGGGAGACAGTGGGGTGGGAGGTGGGGAGTGGGGGGGGGGTGATATCCATGTAGGAGAACCTGTCCCACCCCCTCCAGGACACTCTGACAGAGCAGGGCAGCTCCTTCAGTGAAAGGCCGCTCCACCCATGCTGTGTAAGGGAGAGAGCCTACTCCTGCCTACAACTATCAGACTCTACAATAAGGACATTGAAAGCGGAGCATTTAAGTTTAACCTGTACAAGGATACACACTTGTTCACTAAAGCATGTTAAACACCGCATAAGAAGAACTGTTGCTCTATAGCTGTATAACTATAAAAAGAGCACTATAGCTCTTCTGTCGTGCCTACAGTTGCATTCTCTGTCATCTCTATCCCTTTAAAGATGCACATTCACCTCTGTGCTTTCTTTGACTGCTCTTGTTTTTGTTTGCCCTTTACCCCGTAACTGTATGCTGTGCTGCTGCAACACTGCAAATTCCCCCAGTGTGGTGGATAAAGGACAATATCTTATCTTATCTTTTGTTTACTCATCATTCTAGCAACCATCAGTTGTTCTGTTGTGCATATTTATGCTGTATCAATAGGTGTTGCATCTGCATCTCCTCCAACACATTATTGGTTCCTGTATGTATCAGAAATATGATGTTGATATGGAAACATACATTTGGGTTTTTAAAGGGGTCAGAAATTTTGTGTTCTTTTGATTTATACAGAAACTTAACTTAAATACGCTAATGAGGCTCAAAGGCTTCAAAATAGCATTTACGACCGCTGAACTGGATGGATGATAAGAACTAATTTTCTGGGTCACTGATCTTAAAATGAACAACAGTTGACTTTGAATGTGGCTATAAACTCAGCTTCCTGTGGAGACAACCTCCAGCTATCAGTGATGTCAGCTTCTTCTGTTCTGATTATGCTTTGTTGATCCAGCTCATGTCCCCTTAAGTTCAGGGAAAAGCAAGTGAGTGACACAAAATAGAAGTAAATACAACATGGCTCTGGATCTTCGGGGGTTTTTCTTTGGCTCGGTTTGACATGAGAAGTGCCAGAGAAGACAGGACTTCAACCCCCTCACCCTGTTTCTTTATCGGGTCACTGCTCCAGGATGATCTCTGCCATTGGGTCAGTGTGCCACGCATGTCTCCTCTGACTGGCTCACATCAGGATGCAGTTGCCATGGAAAATGTCCAATTGAAGCAAATGAGTACCCCTCCTCCCATCTCTCAGTTTCCAGGCAGAACTTGCGCGCTGTTTTGGTGGAAAACACGCGATGTGAGTTTGTGTGTGCGCGCGCGGTGGATGCACGTGCACATAAATGTATGGCAAGTGACATATTAAATAGAGAGGAGGGAGAGCTTTTTTTTAAGGTTACAGAGAAAGTAGGGCGTTTCATTGTGCAGCCATGTGTGTTGGTGCATACATGAGCATATGCACACATGGTTCTCCTGCAAGCGTGTGCGGGTAAGCACGCGCCACTCTTCGAAAACAGCCTTCTGATGTAACACAAACTGATGCCTGCCTCCTCTCTCAGGGTTCTCCCAGGTTTCCCTGGGAACTTATTTGTGAACACTTCTCTGCAGTGGGAAAGAAGGTCGAATCAGTTTGCAAAGAGACACACAATGACCTTTAACAATCACAGGGTTCTCTGCAAAGAAATTGTAAAGGCATGCACTTAGACACAAAGCCACAACCCACACACTGATTGACGTGGCACAATTAGTTAACAATGTTTTGTATTTATAATTTATGCTGTTGTGTGGTGAGAGATGCGCTGGATTTATTCATATCCATTATTTATGTTATAAAGGTGTGGCTTTGGGATCCACTGAGAGCTACTTTATACTGTAGCCTAATGCTCCTGATTTCTGCAGCTTGTCTCTAATGCTGATCTGTCAGCACTTTGTGTGGTTGAGTTAAACATGAGGTCATCACCGCGTGCGCATTTAGTTTTAATTAGGTATATTTCAGAACGTTTGAATTATTAACAGTCAAACACGAAGGGCCAAATTTAATCCAGCACCATGACCTTTTTGACACGACTGCTCTTTTTGTTCGTCTTGATTTTGGCCTTTCTTTTGTCAAGCTCTCCGCACCTATTGTTGTTTACGGCGGTCAGTCATGCAAGAACTGATCAGGTTCCCATGTCACAGCGAGCAAGGAAAACTAATCCCCCTCATCTGCAGTGCATCCGCACCTCTTTGCAGAAGGTGCAGGTGCACTAAACTTTGAAGGTTTTCCAGTTCAGTAAGACAACTGTGGCATGTGACTTCCCACATGACTCAGTAGTGGGAACACCACCGCAGCTGGAGGAGAGGCAGTGTGAACCAGGCGTTGGGGGCAGGGTGGTGGACTGTGAGAGAATGCAGAGGGTCAGCTATGGCTCCAGCTGGCCAAGGGTTTATTGATTGCCCCAAGGGAGCAAGAGGGCAGCTCACTAGTACTGCTCTGGAAAAAATGTTAATTTACAAGTAGAAAAAAAATCAAGAGTATTTAGCAAAACAAACATTTTATTATAACAGATTACTATTAAAAAATAAGCATTACTATTGGCACGTAAGTAGAATTATTGCATGGGTAGCAGCAACGGTGGTCTAATGCTATTGTGCAACTATTACTATGCAATTTGCAGGTGCTTATGCAGCATGTACAATATGTAGATTTTTTTAAAAAGCTGTCACCAAGTCATTAATCTGTCCTATATTTATTTCATTAACAAAAATATTCATGGAATCTGACAATGTGACAGTAATACAAAGCATCACGAAAAATAATAACAAGGGCAACTTGGAAAAAATAGGTAAAGGTGACACACATTTACCTTAGTGCTCCTTGAACTAGATTTATCACAATAATAACAACAAATAAATGTTATCATCAGCTGTTATTGGTGTTATTTATAACTATTGCCTTATCTAATCGAGTATGCAGCTATTTTTTTCTTTGTTTAGGGTGACAGCCGCTCGTCACGCATAGAACCGCGGAACAGCGGCAGGTCTCGTGCTACTGGGAATTTCCCGTCCACGTGTCTAAATACACGACACAGAGGGCGGGATAACAACAAAGTCGCTGATTGGCTACAACGCCTGTATGTCAATATGTATTAAAGGGAAATGATGCCCTGGCGCAGAGCGACTCGCGGTACTTTGCCGTCATAAAAGCCTGCGCCTTTAAGCTTCGTTTATTTACCAGGTTTTTAGCGCCACGCCCGCATGGGCGGAGTCATCTCGGAGCTGACGTCGGCAGAATGAAATCGGCTTGTTGCAGTTTTTCCCGCAGAATGGAAGTAGCCGTGGAGGTGATACGGACTAAAGCCGACTGACTTACCAGGATACCGCACCAGTTTTCTTCTTCTTTTTAAAAGAAAAAATCCCCCCAAAAAATCAGTGAGATCAAGAGCGCAGTTTCAACGAAAACCATCTCAGCTGTAAGTCCTGGGGGGGGGGGGGAAGAAACAGCACATTTTATTTTTTGCCGGTTCGTCTGTGGCGTCAACACGAAGCGCCGCTGGGAAGAAAGACACAAACAACGATTCGTCGCTGAAACAGCTGGACCGAAGTTGTATCGACACTTGACGTATTTGATAATATCATACTCGATAAGATTTTCTTTTTTTTTTTTAAATAACAAAACTCTTTGTTTCCGTGGTGACACACTGACGAGATTTAGGAATTAGCTTACCGGCTTTCCCGGTTTAAAGCTCCGTCGGTCGCCCGGCGGTTGTTTCTGCCCTTCACTGAAATGTGGCGACATCAGTTTTCACCAGAGTTAAATAATACGCGCATGTAAACACACCATTTACACAAGTTGTGTAATAATATTCCATCTTTTTTAGTTTTTCTTGAAAACAATCGAACTATAAATGGACAAAAGATAGCACATTTGACAGATACGCTTGTATTTCACTTTTTAAAAAACGTTTAAAAAGAAGGCGATAATAAACTAATAACGTGAGTTGGTGGGTTTAAGTGCAGGCCGGAGCCCGAGGCTGGGTTATCGGGTCATTTTAGGCCCTGTTGTGGCTCCTCTGGTACGGTGCGGTGCTGATGGGACGCTCGGGTCCGAAAGTGTGTCACCAGAGCCCGACGTCCGTCTCTTTTGTTCGAGTGTTGCAGCAGGGGGAGCCACAAACACGCAGCTGGAGCCTGGGGGAGAGTTCAGAAAGGGCGTCCGGAGGAACAGCTTGTGTCTGTTTTGTTCCAGATCGTGACTCTTTATTCCTCTAAACAAGGCACTTGGTGTTTTATTTTTTTTAATTGTCATATATATATAATAAACTGTAAGGTCTGGGCAGGCTAGAGCCAGATTCTTGTGCTTATGCAGTGAGGGAATGAAAACTCCAAGAGTTGATTAGTTGACTGACCAGGCCGGGAAGAGGGGTTTGGATTTCGGACATACACTGTCATTAACTTTATCTTGTGCCCCCTCATTTGGAAATGTGGTGCTAGAGTAACCCTTTATTACAACTTGGTAATGACTTTGGCTTCCCTCGGTGATGCATTTTGACTCTCACCCAGATTTCGCTAACTCTTTGACCCACCGCATGATTCGAGGGGTTGCATGGTGAACGGCTCTATTTCGCAATGACTGTTTATTCTGCTTGTTCTGACACTGCCTTCAAATGGCGCGTAAATTGAATTTTGTCCTAAACATATATGATCGCGCAGCCAGGAGAGATTTCACCTCAGTTAACCGAGTCGACCGACGTATTTGTGTAAAAGCGGCTCTGCTGAGTCTTTTAACCACAGTCAGTCGTGTGGTTTTATCATTGAGAAAAGCAGTTACTTGTCATGAGCTGAGCTCTTCACCACAGGCACTTTTTTCTCCTCTCCAGTGTGGTTTTATTGATTTGAGGGCAGTCTATATCAAACACACAGCTAGTGTATGATTATATTGAAATGTTTGGAAGAATTAAAGCCTATAAACCATTAAAATGGTGCAAAATATTGTGATGGCTAACATTGATCTCTCTGTGTTTTTGCATAGGCTGCTCATGTTATAGTGCCCCCGTATGGACGATGAGGAGGATGATGTATTTCAGCCAGACCCTTACAGCTGGCGCACCACATTCCAGGAGATAAAGTGCGAGGACCGGGGCACGCAGACACCTGGCCCGACCCTGGCACCGCACAGCGGCATGCTTCCCTGTGGAGTCGCAGAAGAGCCCAGACTACTCTTCTACGGTGAGGCCGGCGACACGCTTCATTGCACCAGAGAACGGGGAACAATGGCTCTGTGCGTGATAACCAGGGTTGTAAAACTTGAGCTCGAAACTGTGCGAGAGTTACCTTGTGAAACTGGTAACAGTGTCGCCACACTGATCTCATCATTGGCGCCTGACAGTCGTGATCTCTGTGGTTTTTATGGTCTGTGTGGAGTGTGCCCAGCTGCTTTGCAATTCAAAAGGCGCCACGCTGACATTGGGAGTGCGACGACATGGCCGAGCACTCACCTGCAGCAGCAGAAGACCGTCTACTGAACAGTCTGAGTGACAGCAAAACTACACTGCTGCCATAAAAAGCAATAATTCCACAGTAGCTCAGAGACACCCGACTAACCTCAGATTGGTGTCATCTGTTTTCCTTTCATCATAAAAGTATCAGTCTCATAAAAATGTTCAACTCTAACCAGGTAAAGTTCTGAACATTGAAATGTTATTGACAAGGTGTCTGGCTTGCAAATGCCGTGCAGATGTTAGTGCTTTTTCAGGCTTGGTGGTTAATGAAACTCATTTCTAACCAGACGTCCTCAGGACTCAAACGTGCGCGGCCACAGTTAGCAGCTCCCTGCTAACTGTTACATCACAGGAGTCGCTGAAAATCACAGTGAAAAGAAAAGCACCGCGCGAGCTTTCATGACTGCTCTTTCCTTTGAGCCCTGCCAGACCAGAATAATAAGCCTCGCCTCTGACACCCGACAGGCAACGCAGGTTTTCGATTGCACTTCCCCGCACGCTTCGAGGTTCTCGGGGATCGAGGAGTGAGGCGGCGAGACACCGGAGGGGCGCCCAACGGGATGGAGCCGCTGCCCCAGCAGGGTCCTGTGGTGCGCAGCACGGAGGCTTGCATTGGCCAGAAGCTCCAGCTGATTGGGGATCAGTTTCATCGGGAACGCGTTCAATTGGTGAGCAGTAACTGTGCAACCTGCGGACTCCTGAAACTTGGTTGACACGTGCACCTGCTAAATCTCTGCATTAGAAGCGCCTGGCCTCTCTTCCTCATGCCATGCTCTGCGTGAGGAACAGAGCTGTAGAACCTCCCCCTTATTAAAGTCATGTGGAGCATTTTAACAGTTTTATTTCCCATGCTAGAAAAAGAAAACATTTTTGAAGCTTTATTAACTTTTGCTGGAGTCTGTTCCCACTATTCTCTAAGTGTTTATTTTAAAGAGACTCTTTCTGAGCCAGGAAAGCCCTTCCCCCACCTCCAGGCCCTCCCCCTGCGTCCTCTCTCTTCCTGTTTATTTCTCTCACTCTCTCTCTTTCTCTCGTCTCCCCCGTTTCCTCAGTGTGCTGTTGGAGGCTGTGGTGCGGAGGATGTCTGGCCTCCAACAATACCGCGCTCACGCTCACATTGTCCACTTGTCCACGTCTGTGCGCCGCTCGCTTTTTCTTTGATTGTTACGAGAAAAATATACAAAGCACAGAAGTCTGAGTTTCACGTTGCACAAGTGGCTCAGCAGTGGAACAGACATTTTCCCTCACACAGACTTATAAACACACTAAACAGACATATTGTTGTATCTGAAAAAAACAAGCGGTAGGGGTAGTAGCGGGTGAGTGTGCTGTAACCCAAAACCAAACATCTGAACCCTTGTGGGGGGGAGGGTAAATGTGGTTCTCAAGAGTCACCAGTCAGCCCCTTTCACCCACAGGAGACAAGTAAATAAGTGGTCTGCAGATGTAGGCAGGGGATGGGTTCCATAATGAGGGCGTGAGCTCGTATATGAGGGAAAGGACATTTTAACCCAAACCCAGTCACGTTTATCTTCACTCGTTCAGGGCGGGATCAGATTTTCTCATACACTTATCAGGTTATTTATACTCAACATGACTCATTATTATGACAGTCAACCAGACAGACGGGAGTTTTGCTGTAACGTGTGCGGCTGGGGCCCAATGACGCACGACAGATGCAGACCCGGGTTTGAGGATGAGGAAGTGGCTTGTGTTTTTTCTTTTTTTTTTTTTTCCCTTCTTTTTTTGAAACGGTTGGGTAAACAGCAGAGAGGGCAGTCGGGGCAAGAACGCGCTGTGAGGTCACATCCTGAAGCTGCAACTGGCTGGACACTAGTCCACCAAAACGCCGGCGAACAGAGCGACGCTTACACCTGCAGCGCAAGCGGAGCAGGACTTTTTTAACGCCGAGACCGGCTTGACCAGTGTTAGCGCTTCCTGTTCCAGTGCACCGTGACTAACGTGCTGCCAATGTGCTTGTTTTTGATTTCAACCTCAGTTTGAAACCCCCCCACCCCCCCCACCCCCACCCCCACCCCCCCATTGTAGCAGCACTGTCAGGCCCCGTTCCTGTTCCCTTCTGTCAGGGGTTGATTGCAGCTATTCAGCAGAGACACTTGTTCCTCAGCCCTCCAAGAGCCTTCGCCTGCCACCCACTTGATGGATTTGGGAGCGATGAGGCTGTGAGTGTTCTCCATGGGGGCCCGTGGGCCTCCGGCAATGAGGGGGATTAGGTAGCGAAGGAGCACTGGTGGATGCTGACAGATAAATTGCTCTTCAGTCAGAGAGGGCCGGAGGGGAAGCGGAGGTCCCCGGAGGATGCCTGACAGGAGCCAGCCCACCATTTGAGACATGTCACAATGGGAAGAGGACGGCCCTGCTCAGACGAGCAGAGTTAAGTTTCATCCTCCGAGTTTTTTTTTTTATGACTCCTGATACTTAAAATGAGAGCTGTTGTACATTGCCTCTGTGTGTGTGTGTCTGCACACACATCAGGTTCGTTCCTTATCTTTTCACTCGGCACACGCTCACTCCTTTCAGCACTTGTGGATGGGGAAGAATGTAGTCATACTGGAAACAAAAACATACTGGAGAGGAGCCCAGAGATATTTACTTTTCGTTTCACGACCTGTCACGGTTGTAGTTCACGGCGAGGTGCATTTGTGCAACTTTTTATTATCTAATACTCTTGGCTGTCTGTTGTCTCTCTGCGGCGCATAATCCAGAAGTCCTCGCTATGGGGGGCCTGAGCTGTTTGCTTAGGAGATAAGGCAGATCTCTGCTGCAGCTTCTTGGACGGAGAGACCACAGGGGACACCGATAAAGCACGTCAGGCTGGTGTCTGAGTGACAACACCGAGCATCTGGTTAAACTCCGCTGCCGGCTAAATTAAGAACCGGAGCCATATTTGACAGTTGGTGCTGTGACTCGTGACCGAGACGCGGCGCGACCTGTGCACGGCTGTCCTATCAAGAGGGTGAAAGGTCAAAGTTACAGGACAGAGTAAATTTGTTCATGGGGAGATTAGCTGGTTCTCAAGCAGCTTTAGTTACTCTCTAAGTTTATAGCCTGATAAATCAGCTAATGCCAGTCAAAATATTGGCACAATATACAGATTACTGCACCTATCTATTTCTATTTAATCTCGTCTGTAGCAAAGAGAAACTGAGTGTTTTCTGATAAAGGAATTAAGGCATGGCTTTGTTTACCCAGTTTAGCCAAGCTGGCTGCCAGCTCACCCGCCTTTGGCTTTATAGAAATACTGTCTGTGTTTACATGAAGCAGACCTTATAATTATTGTCCTTCACAAGACACCTTCAGACAGCTGAGATATGTCCCACTGAGAACGTCTTGTCAGGACTGCAGGCTTAATAATTCAACTTTTCTGGACATTAGATTATTCTCTATGTGAGATCCTTGTGTAACACTGCACACAAGCTAATGGGAGGAACCCAGCGGCTGGTAACTGGGTCAGAATCAAGACATTAGACCCATGTAAATCTGCCTTTAAATATTCCAACCTCTTCAATCCCGTTTGGTCCAGTTATCTTATCTCTGCTCCTCAATAGCACAGATAGCTTTATTCACAATCCCGGGACAGTCTCCTGCCGCACGCGGCCTTGAAAGGTCTTGCAGAAGCGTGACCGTACAGATGCGTGTATGATTCACCTCCGCTCAAAGGGACGCCAGTCTGCCTCCTGTTGTTGTGGACAGACGCAGACTGTTTTGAAAATATCGGCATTGTTCTGGTGTCTGGTTTTGTCTTGCCGTCTACTCAGTTGACCCCTTCCAGCGCGGTCGCCGTCGGCGTGCATCTCAGCAGAACACAAATAAAGCTCACAACAAACCCAAACAGCCCGCCGGTTTATTCTTTCAGGAGAGCGCTCTTTAACCTGTGCACGTTCTGTCCTTATTTGTTGTTGCAGTATCAGCGAAACCAAAGGAACCAGGGCCCGCTGTGGTGGGCGCCTGGGCACCGCTCTGCTCAGCCTTCTGTTTGACAGGGGCTTCGTCGCTGGAGGAGGAGGAGCGGGGCGGAGGTGAGGGGAGGGTGGAGGGGTCTCCCTCCTCTGCTTTCTTCGTCTCCTGAGGAACGGGACTCTTAAAGGCACTGTTGAATCTAACACGGGTTTTTGGGGGAGAAAAACAAAATGGAGACAAAAAGTCACCGCGGGCGGAGACAACCAAGTTTATACAAGGTCGTGTGCTTCTCTGTTTCAAAGAAGATGCCACGGCGCTCCACGTTTCCTCTACAGGACATTGTTCTTATTTTGGTATACGTGTGGTGTAGTAGTTTTGTACAGTACATTGTTCTCATTCAATATTTTGCACTTCTGACATGTATCTATCTCTCATGACCTCCACTGACCCTGGGAATGCCTTTATACTACGTATTCTGCCAGAATGAGTATTGAGAAACCTTCACAGGAAAGATGAGATGTTTAAGGAATCCCTCGGTGACCAGACCGGTTCAAAAGCTCCAAAGAGGCAACGTCCGTATTTGTTTTTCACCTTTTCTTAAACATGCGCCGGTGTGAAATCATCCCTCAGTATCAGCTCCAGCAACGCGGATCTGAGGATCAAACGCGCCCCGTTGTTCTTAGACGAAGCCTTCTGGGCTTGTGTGCTACATATCAAACAGAGCAAGCATCAGGGAGCAGTGTGAAGATACAACCAGTATCTGGCAGTCAAGTATTCTAATTGGAAATGTTAATCTTTGCAATAATTGGGAAAGAAAATCAGTGGGAAGCACGTTCGGCAGTTGAATGAATCAATTTTATTGTTCCTCGAGACTTCAACACTGAATCTTTTGTGCCTTATCCAAAGATTCTTGGTTCCTGTCTGAGATGAAGCACACTGAAGAACTGGGAAAAGCTCCCAAAATGAATTTAAATGACGGTCCGAATGATTTCTGCTGGTCACCTGTGGACTTAAGATCAAAGCACACTCCTAAAACCACCTAACAAAACGCCTTTATAAGGCAAAGCAAGATTCTCTGTATCGAAATCGGGCCTCACTTTCCGCTCTTTCCTTTTCTGTGCATGTTTCACCTGCTTGTTTTCAGACCTCCATGCCCTTGAAGTGGAACTGTGGATCCACTGTTTTTGCACTAGACGTAGACCCTTCAGGAGCTCAGATTGTTACTTCTGAAGGTTTTCAACTCAAAGGTTTTCAACTGTTTTCTTGCCACAGCATTTCACTCTCACGTCCAAGAAAAATAATCAATGTTAAAATCTGACTGACGGCAGTCTGGAATCTGGATCAACCTTGGGTTCTGGAAATGCAATGCACCAGCGTTCCATTAGAAGTCAAACAGAACCACATGGCTGTATTAAAAGGTTAATCAGTTTGTGAAACAGATCTTCTCAGGCTACTTGTACTGGCTTTCACATCGTTTTTATATTCTGCTGGGTGGTCTCACGCTGCCTTTGGTGCTGGGATTCAGATTTGGCACATTTTCACACACCGACACCGCAAACAATAGTGAAACAACTGTAAATGTAGCTGAAATATGAATATGTTTAAAGACACTGTTAAAGATGCTGTATTTTGCTGATGTCAGGCCAACCTTTGGACCCGAGGAGCAGTACATATCAGGGGTCTGCACCTACTGGCTCCTAAAAATCCAACGTATTATCACTGCAGAGTTGGGCTTTCCTCTGGTTTTCTTCAGGATGTCTCAGGGATGAACTGTGTGGGCTACTGGTAAACCTTGAGAATCAGGAGGAGGGCAGCGTCTTCACCCGTTTCCTTTCGTGACGAACCCCTTCGAGGGAGTTTGTCCACTCTGACTTCAGTTAAAGAAAAGGGCCAACATCTCCAACACTCACAGACCTGCACACATTGGTACAGTTTTGAGGGAGGGGCCCGAGGCTGACCTGCTGTGGTGGTGACGGGGGTCTACTGGCATGTAGAAGTAGGCGTGAGGTGCACTGAAATGGTTGTGGTTGGAGTTTCCTGCGGATCCTGAATGCTGAGCCAGTCCCCCCGTAGCTCCCCCGCCCCCACCCGCCCGACTCGCCTTCCTCTCCTTCATTCACATGGGTATCGTCGATTTGGCTCATTTTTCCCCCCCTTTGTAATTTATTTTTTACCCTCCTTATTTATTTTGTACATTTGCTCATTTCTACTGTATACGCTTGTGTGCAATTCTCTCGTGTACTATTTGGGTCCCTATGTATTCTCCTGTGGTAGAACCTGCTTGGAGCGCCGCTCACCTCCAACCCTGCCCGTGGCAGTACCGCTCACCCTGCTGTCCCATGAATGAAATCTGTACTGGTTTATGCAGAACGCCTCCTGTGGTCACGTTTGCACAGTGTTGTTGTTGTTGTTTTGCCACGATTCACTTCATATAATCTTAGCATCACTGCCCCAGCCTCCCAAATACAACTGTTTTCAAACTTAGGGTAACTGCATTTGTTAAAATGGAATCCCCCACCTTCCAAGTTTGCATGAGCTTAATAAGTAGCTCCTGGGCCAAGGATCCACTAAGGATCTCTGACGGCGGGAGCCGAACCGATGAGTAGATTCTGAAGAAAACAACAGCCGCTTTAATGCGGGTTAGCCTTTAAACAGGATGTTGACCGTTCTTTAGAACGACTGCGTCATCGCCTGGTGTCGGCTGTTACTAAAGATAGACGCGACACCTCAAAAACGCAGAAGGTTTGCCTTCACGCCTGGTCCACAGGGCGTTGCTATGTATGGCTCATTCTTAAACCCCCGATCAATGTCTTCTAATCAGTATGCCACTGGAAAGTACTTGTGTAGATCCCTCCTCTGTTGTGTGTTTGTATAGCATGTGCTCTGGATCCTAGCCTGGAGCGACACGTGTCAGATGTGCGCTTGTGCGTCGGCCGCGGAGGTTTGATGGGCGGAAAGGGAAACAAGCCACCGTGGTGCCCTGTATAATAATTTTGTTAGAACGAGGTTCCTAAGGAGGATCCCTGCACTGGGACATGTTTTACGGAAACCGTCAGTGTCTTGAATTTTGTAGTCCACTTTATATCAATTTGAAGCTGTTTTTCTTTATTTTGAGGAAGGTTTGAGTTTTTTAATCCTTTTCTTTTTTTTAAAAAAAATGATAACATTTTTTCTTCATGGTCTTTCTTAACTTTTTAAAAATGTATTTTTCCTAAGAAAAGGGTCTGCTTTTATAAGACAGTTCGTTCTTGTTAAATATTTTTTACCGCGGGGTAGGATCGTTTCGAAGTCCATGAGATCGAGGGCATTTTTTTTTTTTTTTTCACGGGAAAAAAAAATGAACTTGCAACATTCCTTGCACATCCCACCGTGGGTGTATAAACAAAACCTGGTGAATTTGTTCATTTGATCCAGTCGTCGTGGTGACCGCTCCCTCTTTGCAATCGCCGATAACGTGTACATGTGTTTGTAAAACCCTGGAATATGCCTTTAACTGCTCAGTTTTAACAAAGTCTTGATTATCACACGCTCTCTGTTGTACCAAGAAACGAGACCCAGCGAAAATGTAGCATTTTTGTAAACATTGACTGTGTGTTTTCGAGGACTCTACTGTGCACTCAATTTGTGTTTGTATAAATTTTTGCTCGTTGATATAATATGGAAGTAAAGACAATTTGTTATGTAGTGCAATACGCTGTACAGCTTTGCTCTATGAATCTTTTTTTTTCCCCTGGATTTCTTGTTGTTTATTGGTACTTTTTTTCAATAAAATGTTATTGAAGGCGTGGAGTCGATTTTGAAAACTGTTATTTTAAGGGGATCATGTGGTGAAAATAAGCCTCTGCGGGATGAGGCGAGGGCAAGTCTGATAAGTGGAGCTGGTCAGAGCTCCACGGATTCAGTGAAAGCAGCCAAGCCTCCCTAATAACTCGTTCTCACGCACGTACGCATGCACAAGCACGGCGAGTGAATGACGGCTTCAAAACAAGACCGCGGGGCAGGCGGATGAAATGTCGGGTGGCGCTAACACGCCTACCTCTGGTGTTGGAAAAAGATTTTGGAAAGGATTTTCCAATTTCTGCCCCAATGTTTTCAGCGGAGGCCGCACTTTTCTCCCTCGGGGCCGGTGCGTCTTGTTCCCCATTGTTGTCGAGGACGTCAACACCTGACTCACCTGTTTGGTGAAAAACCTTGTCTATACACCCCGGCACCCTCCCCCCAACGCACATGAGGACGAGGTTGGAACACGGGGACCGCCTCCAGTCTTGGGTTTGCACAACTCTCAGCACTTCCCTCATCCTTTAGCTCAGGTCGCTTCAGTCTAGGCCTGTATGAGTTAATTAACAGGGCTGTTTATACAACTGTCAAAATACGTAACGATCATGTGCGGAGGCGTCGGTTATGGCCGTGCGAAGAGGATTGACCAACGCAGCCGTGTGCCAAAGGATGTCCCCTGCCTCCTTTGCTGTTTACCTCTTCTCACGGCTGCTGAAACCCTCTCCTTTACCCTCTGCACTTTAATGGGGAGAGCATTGGCTTCCCCCGGCCTCCGAACAATGGCTCCTCTGTTCCATCAGCCTGGCCGCCAGCTGAAAGAGACCACCCATTAGAGAAGCGCCTATCTCTGGGGTCAGGCTCCGGGGTCGCGCACAAGTACGGCTCTTGTTTATGTCCGTAAAGCCAACCAAAACACGGCAGCCCACGATGCTAACTCCTCTCCGGCCGCCTCTCGGGCAGATCGAGGAGCTTCTGCCAAAGTCGGAAGAGTGCAACAAACTGAACCACCACCTTCGGTTTGTTTTATCTCACTCTCCCAAAGCGCCGTGTCATTAAATAAATAAAGCATCTGCATTAGCGGGAATCCCAGCAAACTGGCTTTGACAGGCAGCTTCAGCACCCTGCTGCTCTGCATCAGCAGCCTCGCGTTCTCCCCCCAGCCGTGAGAGCGCCTCGAGTGGCTCCTCGCACAGAAAGGCAATTACTTAATTATCACCTGCGAGCTCAACCCCATTACAGAGACTGGAGATTTAATGGCAGCAAACAGCAGCTAGCTGCTATTCAGAGCAGAAGAATAAGGAGCAGATAAAGCTTCACACACAGTAGGGACGAGGTAAGGTTTCTGAAAACACTGACCAAACAAGCAGAGGATGAGATCACCCTCCACCTGACAAGAACAATAAATGATTCATACGGCTCTGCTTTTCCAACGTGGAGTACTTGGCCATAAAATGCTGCTGCTCGGCCTGTCTTCTGTATGTGTTGCTTCTTTTTTTATTAATAAAAGTTGCTGTTTTTAAAACCATCATGGGAAACAGAAGAGGGCCAAACACTGAGCTCCTGGGGGCGACAAGCCCGACTATGGATGTGGATGATGTCACGAGTGTGAAAAGGCTCAGCTGAGGCCGCGGGAACGTCCCCGCGTTTTCCAAACAGGAGACGTTACTGAACACCCTCCATTCTCCCTCTTCTCCTCCATCTTTTGCACACATCTGGCGCTCCGGGGGGGGGGGGATGGTTGTCATGGGAATCTGCGTGAAGGAGAAGCTGAGCTGACAGTGTTGGGGGGGGGGGGGTTACTCAGCTGGACGGGTCATCGGCACAGCAGACTCAGTAACCAGACCCCCCTCCTGCTCGCTTTGCTGTGACTGAACACAGCTGACCTCCTCTGGCACAACCCCCCCCCCCCCCACCCCCCCTCGCACCCACTCCAGCCTCCGTGCGATTCTCCACCACTTGTCGAGAGATTCGTCTGTTAACGTCTCTTGGGGTTAATGCTGGACGGGTTCACCTTCCGCGGCCGGACGGACCGACCTGGAGAACTCAGCCGCTTTCCTTTCCCCAGCAGAGGTTGGGCAATCCCTTTGTTTACCAAGCCAGTAGAGCGCCGCGCTCTTTGTGGAGTAGCAGTCACTCCCGGCCTCGCAGCTGTGACACACACACACGCACGCACACACGTGCGCACCACTGAAATCTCTGACTCACAAACACTAGCAGTATCCTGTGGTCAAGGGGAGGGATCTCAATCTCCCAAGCACATGAACCTGTTGAACTTGTCCTCTCCATCTCGTGCTGTCTGTGTTTCCCCCCCCCCCCCCCCCCCCCCTCATACCGCTTTTTCAAACTTTTATCACTTTTCCAAAAATCTTCAGAGCACTCCCTGCACCATTTGGACCCAATTAGGAGATACACCCTGCAAAACCTGCGTTGCGGCAGGCGGACGTCGCTCCCCATGTGTGAAAATCCATGCCGTGGCTGTGAATGACAAGCCGGGCCTAATTATGATGGGGGTGTCACTCAATAGAGAGTGCATAAACAAGCGGGGTCATTGTTGGGAACTAATTGGCAGGAAAAGGGTTCCTGCAGATAGATAAAAATAAGCAGCCGCTGTGGTTTCCTGAGGACTCGTGAGGAGTCCTGTGTGCTGCCGCGGCCTGCGGTGCGCAGTAATGAGAGAAGAGCTCGCCTGATGCCCAGTTTCCACACCACACCGCCTTTGTGAGGAGGCTGCTGGACAAAGCCACCAGAAAGCCGGTCCCTTTGGCTGTTTTCGGTTTATTTCTGCGCGCAGCAGCCCGACGGAGCTGCGCAGACGTCGAGGCAGGCGGCGGGCTCGATTAGCACGCTTCACCTTGATAAGAGCGCGGGGGGAGGGATGAGAGTGAGGAAGAAAAACAACTAGTTGAACAGGGGTGGGGCTAAGAGGAAATCATGTGTGCGCCTGTGTGTGTGTGTGTGTGTGTGTCAGCTCACGCCATGCACCTCCTCCAAACAGTAACAACTGCAAAAACACTGGCTGGAGTGTTAAACTCGGAGCAGTTTTTCCGAGCTCATGTTTCACAACAGAGCCCTTCTCCCCCTCCCTCCCTCCCTCCTTCTTTCTTTCTCTCAGACTCTTTTATTTTTTCACTCGCCTCCAACCATCCCCCCACTTCCCTCCTTCTCCTTCACTTCTTTTTTTTTCACTTATTGGCCCTATTTTTTTTTTGCTACACTCCCTCGCTATCTGTATGTATATCACTCACGCGCAGAAAACCTCCTCCCACCTCCGCCTTTACATACGTTCACTCTTGCCTGGACCCCCTCCCCCCGTGCTTGTTGCCGAGTGACAGTGCTGATTTACTCCACGCCTGGCTGACAGCCAGCTCATCTCTGACAATTGCGTGAGCGTCGAGGGCTGGGCTGGAGGGGGGGGTGCAAACTTTGGATGGCAATAAACAAAATTGTAGATTAGCTCTTCTTGCTACAATGATTCAAAAACTGTGCCAGATGAGCCGGTTTTGACTAAAAGTCCAACTATTTTAATGGCGCTGGAACTTCAGAATCTTACCGGTTCTGATTTTTTTCTTCTTCTGCGTTTGCTCTTTAATCCCACAGATGTTTCACTCCAGCACCAAATCTGTCATCTCGACTCAAGTTGCGTCTCACTATCATAACATATGATCTTATAATATTAAAGACGTGTATGTTGCACCATCAGTGTGGTCAAATAGACCAAAACTAATAGAGATTAAAGGCCTAGAACTTTAGTGGAACTTTAGGCTTTAGGCAAATATACTTGAGGTAAAACACTCATCTTAATTAAGTTCAAATTGCAGAATACCAGCATGAAGCTGATGATTCATGGAGTGACTGACTACTATTTTAGAATACAGCTGGAGGCCTTAAAAACAGAAAGCAGCATTATCAGACCTCTTTTAAGATATTTTAGGAACTTCTAAAAAAGGATCAGAGGACTCTTGAGATTCTGAGAAAAAAGAGGGAGTCAGCAATGTAGGAGGGTGCTAGATTGTATAAGGTTTTAAAGGCCAGTAAAAGAACCTTTAAATCACTTCTAAAGTATCAGGTAACGACGGCCGATGTAAGGTGATTCATTTTTTTATGTGGTTATAATAATGGCTGCAACGCTGTAAACGTCCTTGTTCCTAAATTAATTCTTAAGGAGACTGTGTCCTCAGACAGTTGCCCTATTATTTGCAGGCGTTTCTTTTTTTTTTTTTTAAATCCAAGTATTGATGTCTGTGAAAACTGTAGCAAAACGAGGTCATCTGCTCAAATCAAATCATATTACTGTGTGTTGTTACCATGGGGAAGATATTTACAAGGTTGTATAAAGCAGCTTGTATTAGTAAACAAAACTGGGCCTTGAATCCTTCCCTGGGGAATGCCACGCTCATTCCCGACACTAACTGGCCTGACATTAAATAAAAGGTGAACAACTGATTTAGTCTTGAATTGCTTGATTTGTGTCATAGTGCAGTTTTTAAGATCATTTTGCATCTTTTTCCTGTTTAATCTTTGAGGATCGAGATCGAGGGACGTATCCGCCAACAAAGGTGGGTCTGAGGCAGCGCCTCTGATGACGAGCTTTTGTGGTATCCAGCAACGAGCCGCCGTTCATGTGTGGAGAGGAAGTTGTGGGGGTGGAGACTGGTGTGAGAGCCAGAAGTCACAGCTAAGAGAGGCTGTAGATGTACAGGCAGTATTTGGGGCTTCATTAGAAAGTACTGACACAGTCTTAGTAGCTGAAGACATGGTTCCTAATCTAGACCTTTTTAATAAAATTATAGCAAAGTATGACTGATTTTCTGATCATCAGTGTTGCAAAACATGAACTCAGGAAATCAGTCATGAAAAATGAATATCCTATCTTTACTGACTGCATTTTTTGTATTAGCTGAACTTACCGTATATGTTGCCCTGCTCTGTTTCTATAAGAGCATTCTTGTTTGATTTTATTCCTATTAAAGACACTGACAAAGCTTTCCCCAACTTTGCATCCACCTTACCTTCTTTGTCCATCTCCTCCCTCCAAACCCCCACAAAAGAAACCAGCCTAAACGCTGCCTGAACCGTCAGTCAGTCTCGATTCTTCACACTCTGGCCACCTCCAGCCAAACGCTGCTATCTGGGGATGCTGACTGGCTAATGCGATTGCCCAGAGGACTGTGAGTAAACTCTTGAACCCGTGCTTATCAAAGCGGGAGCCACCCGGGACCGAGGCTCGGTGAATGAAGCGCTCCTCTCCACCCGTTCCAGGCTGCTCATTATTAACCCGCCGTCACCTCCACTGCACCACGGGAGGACATGAAAACCTTGTTCGAGACAAACAAAACAACAGATGCGCTAATCAGGCTCTGAGAACAGGACGGTGTGTATTTCGTGTGGGGCTTATTTTGATATCCACACTGTTGCTGTAATTACATGCATATTTTGAGAAACAAACCTGCCAGCCTTATTTTTTTAGCGCTTTGGCACAGCGGCTCCATTAACAATCGGGATTCTGATGGACGGTCCCAGCGGAAAGCCACGCAGACGCACAGGACGAGCCACCCCGACGAGCAGATTTGCTCATAAATAATTCTCTTCAAAGACTGCCGATTGAATTTCAAATGCGGCCAGAGACGGTGATAAGGCCTGGACATCCTCCAGTAACAACGTAACGTGCAGCAGCACTGCCTTGTTTGACAGCACCCAGTCTTGTTGTTTTTTTAAAAAAAAAAAAGCTCCTCACTTCACTTATTAAAGTTGCTGATGGCTTTTATTTCCCACCTTCCACCTGCTGTGA